>NC_142460.1:115759385-116384385 GCF_049115385.1 Moschus berezovskii | reverse complement strand
TAAATTAACCCTGGGTCAAAAGTGACTGCTCAAAGTCACATAGCCAATTAATAACAAAGCCAGTGGTAGAAGTAAGATCTCTTGACTCCTTAGTAGCTCTTACACTAAAAAAGGTTTAATTATTTAGTCAATTAGGAAAGAAAATTTTGGAGTCCTTGCAGCTACTACACCCACCAGCAGGAAGGTGAATTAAGCTTCCTGAGTTTACTGGGCCCTTGATAAATCAGAGTGTGGTCAGAAGACTTGCTGTGAAGGCAAATTTCATCCGTTGCCTGTTCCTATTAAATCGGAATCCTCATTTTAAAAAGATCGCTATGTTATTGGTAGGCACAGTAAAGTTTAAGAGAGATTGTTTACCAAATGGAATCCTGAAATTCGTTGCATTTTTTTCCCCCTACAACCTGCCATGAATGCACGTATATACAAATATATGTGTGTGTATACATATATACAAATATATGTATGTGCTCCTTTAAAGGAAAAAAATGTTAGGTTCCCCCACAAAAAAACCCAGCATATCTCAGGCACACCGAAGCTTCTTTTGATATCTGTAGTTATTCAGGAAGCAAATACATTTGCTTTGAAATCACTGGCTGCCCCAAATTGGCCTTTTAGCTACTCTATCCCACTGGGAAAAATTCTGTAAGAAAAAGATGGAATACTGAGGAGACAGAAGCACAGATTCAGTCTTTAAAGTAAAACAAAGAGGAAAGATCAGACGATTTTTTCAAGTAGTCAAATACTATTCATGTTAATATATGGTCAGCCTTCTTCTTGTTTCACTACTATAGCAGCCAGTTATCTACATGGGGGAGAGGGGAAGGGGGAAAAAAAAAGGTGAGGAGAAGGGATTTCAAAAAAAAAGAAAAGAAAAAAGAAAATGAGATCCCTGCAATATCACCTCAAGCCACTAGGGGTATCTTTGTACCATTTTTCATCCTGCACTGATTTGGAGTGGAAACCTATATTAGGGGAAAACCAGGGTCCTCGGCATTTTTTTGCTAGCTGTGCACCCAGAATCCAAAAACATTTTAGAAAGAAAGAATCCACAGTTCTTTTGGTCATCCGAACAGGGCTACGAAATCGCTCTACTGGACATCAGTACCAGGGATTCATTTTTGAGGTCAATTTCCAATCGAGATAAATCTATTGGATTAGTAGGATTATCTGATTGCAGCTGAAAGAAGTAACCTTGTTTGATCATTTGTATTTCTTGCCTGATGCTCGGATTTACATGGAGGTGGCTTTGGGTCCTAAGGATTCTGGATCGTTGTTGCAGCTGGAGAGAAAAAAGGATCAATCGACACGTTTTGGAAGTGTCCGTGGGTGAATAAAAAAAAAAAAGGAAAGGGGGCGCAAAACGGGTTGCGGCTGCTTAGAGAAGAAAAAAAAAAAAAAAAAATGAAGCATCTTGAATTGTCAAACAAGAATTACCGGGTGCTCAAGATTCCAAAATAAGCGTCTAGGAACTGGTAAATACTTGGAGCAATTCAGCTTGAATTTGACGCCGAAGTGTTGTAGAAACTGTCTCCTTGAATTATTGGAAGGGGACTGGGGAAAGATGAGGGGGGTCCCTCTGTGGATCTATCTTACCGAGGGTAAGTTTGGGGTCTTTATTGGGAGTGGGCTGCCTGGGTCTGTGTGCCGCTGCGCGGAAGGTGCCGCGGACTCGGTGCCTGTGAAATGGGGAGCGAAGTGAAGGGACGTGAACCGCCTCGCACATCTCCGGTAGATCTCTAGGGAGCTACCTAGATCGAGCTTAAAAACCGTGTTTTGTGGCGTCGGTGGGAAAGCCGAGCAACCCTCCAAGCTCTGAACTTTGCGTTGAAAATCTCTCAGTCGAGAGAGCCCTCTTGGATCTAGTGCTTTCTCCTACTGATACTTTAAAGAGAGGAAGCAGCGATGCCTTGGAAAACCTGCAAGTGGAGGGGCAAAGCCCAAGTAGAAACCGCTGCTATCTCTGCCGTGGTTTTGGCAGCTGTCTTGGCTTCTAGGGGAATTTTGCAGCGGGGATTGGCCGTTTTCGTATTGTCTCTTTCTCTCTTCCCCTTCCATCCTTCCCCTTCTCGCCTCTCCCTCCTCACCGCCGAACACTAAAGGGTTATCGGGTCACTGCATCGGATGGAGACTGTAAGAGTGGGTGACCGGCCACACATGTTGTCTTGTAATTCACCTCTACGACTTTGCATAATACAGTCCGAGGTAACTTTTCTTCGAGTTGGACCAGTCCAGGAAGGCGTTGCAGCCTTTCTGCTGAGGGCCCAGGCTGGCAAGTGCGCCAGGCAGCCGGCTGTATTTCCAATGCATGCCTGCCCTGGCTGCCTCGCCACTTACTGGCTTTTCTTTCCAACTGAGCGGAGCGCGCGCGTTTCCAGACGTTTTCTTGCTGCTGAATTAAGAGCTTTTTTTTTTTTTTCTTTTAAAATATTAATTGGTCTCAACAAAAGCTTATCTTTATTTGCAGAAGGGAAATCAATTTCAGCAGATGTAATTAAAAATGATCACTCCAATGAGTGACTATAACTTGCTTTGGAATCCAGAAACGCATGTAATTCTGAACCAATTTTGGAGTCCGCATAGGTTCAGAACACTTAAATAGAGAGAACGGATTTAAAATATGCATGTAGATATGTTAAGTAAGTTAAGGCACTCCCCTGCCTTCACAGGCTCCTTATACCTTCAGAATGTTAGTTGGCTTTTCCTGTTTAAGGCTATTTCGTTAAATTTTAAACCTCAGTCATTCAGCTGCATTAGACTAAAATGAAAATAGATAATTGTTAAAACATAAAATAATGTATTTTCTACATGTTATTATTTTAAAGAAGAGCATCAAATATTTTTTCAGGGGTCTGTTTATAGACTATGAAATATATGTAGATACCATATACCTTTATGGTTTTAGCATTAAAACCTCTTCATCCTGAACTCACTGAAAGGCAACTCTTCAATGTCATCTAAAGCACTCATCATCCAAGTACTTCAAGAATTCCAGATACATCAGACATTTGGGTATTAAAAGAGGAGCCTCACCAAACTTTCCTCTTGGATTTGTATGTATATATGTGTTTCTTAAGTCTAAATTCCAAAACGAGATCAATGCCATTCCTTTTCCTTTTTAAGATTAAATAGCAAAAAATGAAACTCTTGTCTCCTAAGGATTCTACAGTGGAAAAGTTATTACTTATTTCTGCAGACTTTGTTTTTCTAGAGATTATAAAATAGCAAGAAATAGTTCCTGCAGGCCTGTTAAGAAGATATCTCAGAGGCTGGGTTTGCCTTTTTTTTTTTTTTTTAAACACAGCTCTAAGTCATGTGGTTTATGTTCAGCATGAGCTAGAAGAATGGGTATTCTGTGTTTTGGTACATTCTAGCCACTGCTCATAGCTACATTGTCCACTAATATTAACATCTTTTTAAAAATTTAAGTTAAAATAGACAGCTAGCATACAACAAAATATAATAGTAAATAAATCATGAAGGCAAATGGGAGATAGATTAGAATCCCTCTTTATAGGCTAGTAGAAAATATAATGTTGATACTATAAAAGTAGATGGAGAGTATGGTATATGAAAAAGGAAGTTCTTGTAAAAGTTAATTTATATCTTTCACAACCACTTACCCAGTGGTAATGGCATGCACAATGGTGCGAAAGCCAGAATAGTTAGCTTAAAGTGCCTTTGTCATGACTGAACAATATTTTCCTCTGGCAAGAATAATCAATACTTTGTGGCCCCTTGTTCCATTTCTTTTGGCAGTGAAAATGAAAAGGGGAAAACTTTGACTCACTCTGTGGTTTCTACAAGCAGTTCCTACATAAAACTTTGGTAAACTTTGTAGGTGGTAGATCCACTTTGGAAAGTTACTAATAATAGGAATAAAAATAAATAAAACTATATACCCCAAAATAATTTAAAAGCTGTAACCAGTAAATGAAGAGCAACTTACCCAGTTACATATATATTCTCTATTAATAGAGTGAATTATTCTGAGAACTGTTAAAAAACCTGAAGAGTTCAGTTAGTTACATTTGCTCTACTTTGTTCAAATAACATTTTTGGTGGTTTTTTTGGTCATGACTGTTAAAAAGAACATGGTGGCCTTGAGCATCTGTCCCAATTTTGCTACAGAATATACAAAATGTGGTGGTTTGGGGTAAAGAAGTAGAAACTCTCAGTTAGCCCTGAAAGTTGCAAACATGGTTTCTAATTTGTGTGATGAGAAATAGCTTTGGATTCCCCAAAGCTTATCACCATGGAATAACCCACATTGCTTCACTGGAGCTTTGCTGCACCTGTCCCTAGAACCCTTCCATGTGTTCTAGCTGACTTAACATTCAGGGGGTGCTAATACATTTGCTGCAGATTTGTTTCATGATTTTGAGGTATTTAAATACAGTTCAATGTTATTCTATACCAATCGATTTTTTTTAAAAGGAAATTGCTCCACTCTTAATTGAAAGCAAAATGAAAAGGGCAATCCTTTTTTAATGATTTGTTGAAATTTAACACATGGCATCTCAAAACACAAATATTCTGTTTCTTTTGCTTTGTCAAGAAATGCTAAAAACAAAACTTAAAACTTTTAGTTTAAAACTTCAGTTTTTAATATTTCAAATTTGCAAAGCCCAGAAAATCTTTGAAAAATTAACATATAGAAGACTCATGATAAATCTAGAGTGTCCTTTTAAATGTCTTTTGAAAGATAATTTAAAACATTTTGAAGTAGCTAACCTCTTAATCTTGTGGGATAACAACATTCTCAACTGTTCCTAAGAATAATTTCCTAATACTAACTGGTTTGATTACTTTTCCTTTGTTATTAATGACATCACATCGACAATGTCAACTATCACTCTCTTACTATAGAAGGATATGAATTATTTCTGTCCCCCACCCCCACAAAAAAACACCTATATGGTAGCAAACATGTGAAAGGGAAAGACTGCCAACTCTAAGCTTAACTGAAGTTAAGGAAAACTAATAAATCACTCCAGGCATTTGAAATTATCAGACATTAAACTTTTGGAGGATTTTATATGAATTCTTTTTATAACAGTCAATATAATCTCTTCTGTGCCTGTTTCCGTTGCATGTAAGAGAAATTCTAGTCAATGGCGAAACGCTTTACTGCTGCCATTACTGCAGACTTTATAGATGAGAGATGTGTCAGCATGTTAGCTTTAGCAGTAATGCCTCTTTTGTGTGAAACCTTATGGGCCTTGCAGGCACTCTTTCATCTTGACACTCATAAAACGTTCAATCCCCATATTTATTATTTAATTTTCTTCCTATATATAGCAGCTGAGCACTTCAATATATGAATGTGTAGCCAAAAACTGACAAGCAAGCGTGAATAGGACTAATGAATTTTAATAATACACATATTAGGGACTGCTAAAGAAAGTTTAATTAAGAAAAACAAGTTAAGCGTGAAATTCATTTTGGAACAAATGCAAGTTAAGTTATTACTGTAGATGTAAAATCAAAAACCACAGGGGTACATGACAAGAAAGAAAGTTCCAGGTTGAGATTAGACCTACTAAATGCAGTTGACATCTTAGGGCCTGCCTTTAAGTTGATGCGCTTGAAAATCAAAGAACATACACTATTTCAGAGTTTTCACTTTTCTATAACAATTTTGGTTTAATATGTTAACTATATCCAGGCATGTGCTGTACCAGTTCCCTTCAGACACAGTAGCCTTTCAATAGCCACACGGTAGCCTTTCACTTTTCTGTGGTCAATTTTCCTAATACCATATATGCCTGCCTAATCTACCAGTCAGAATCCATGCCATCCCTTTGGGTGTGCTATAGGTGGTGTTTCAGTCAGAGGACTGCTCATATATCAATTTACCTGCACCGATAGTTCTGTTTAATTTTGGACATTTGGAAATAAATTTTAGAAATTATTTATGTTTGCCCATTTATTTATTTGGTGGTGGCGTTTTATACCTGGGCAGAAGTTGGAGAGGAGACGGAATACTGGGCAAATATTTCCTTAGAATGTGGCTTTCTTGCATTTTGTCTGTATTTGATGTAGGCACTTCTGGAAAGAGGGAAGCAGTCAGGCAATAGCATGAAGGTCTTAGACATGCTTTTCAACAACTGTCTTTTTGGCAACATCTGTTTGATAGGCTGACTTATTCTTATATACACCTTTGGCATCGCCTATGTGTAACAGTAGGTTTTTCCTCTTTGACATACCCAGTGAAGAGAAAAAAAAAGAGGTTTGTCGTAACATTTCAAAGTGAATTGATAATCTTCTTGCCATTTTTTAGATAGTTATGGTGCATAGTTTCATATGGAATAGTCCACGCTTGGAAATTTAACATGGTCACTCATTAAATCAATGAATACTGACTTGATAAAAACTAACTTGGAATTATTGTTAGTAGAAGTTTTTCCCATAGGACCACCATTCCCCTTATGACAGAACTGACCAGAAAAACAGTGATTACCACATATCACATTGACAGTTGTCAATATTAACACTTGAAAATCATACTCAGCCATCTAATAGTTAACCATAAGGCTACAAGGAGTAAAGGTTCACTTCAGTAACCATTATGTTTTAAGTTTCAAGTCAGTGCATCTGTCATTTTTAATTTAAATCTATATTACTTAGCTGTCCAAAACTTTACACACATGTGACATTGTTATCTATCCTTTTTCTTATGGGTAAAAAATAAAGTCACTTAGTGTCTTTACCTCTTTAACTGTGCCAAATATTCTAATGCATATGTTGCTATGAGAATGTTGCCTAAACTTTCTGTTATTTAAAGCTGTGGTCTTTAGTAATAAATCTGAGGAATTATTTAATATATGAGTAATACATTTTACATGCTGCAATAATACAGTGGTATAGCTCATATAATCTCTATAATGGCAGGGAGTATTGTCTGGCTTTTCAAAGCTATGTGTGTCCCCCCAACACCCAGAATAGTGCCTGACATATTACTAGCAACTGACAAATATTGCTGAATGACCAAAAAAAAACCTCATCCTAGTCTTGCATATTAACAACTAAATATGTAACCTCTTGCTTAATACCTGATCTCTTCATTTTTGCTTTTAATTTTTCTTAACCTAGGTCAGTTGTTACTTTTAATTGATACATATTTTAAAACTGTGCAAAATTCTGAAAGTAGTAATATATTGAAAAGATTGAATTTTAATTAAAGACAAGTAAGAATTGAAGCTTTTTAGTGAAATTTTTATGTAGTTTATTTATTGTGATAATTATTTTATCAGGACTCACAAGTATAATAGGATTATTCAAGGTTATAATTTACCAAAATGAATATTAGAGTTATTTTCTGCTGTGTAGAAGATGTGATATCTCAAGGAACTTTGGAAGCACTAATTCAAACACTTAGAACATGGACAGTAAGATCTAAAATATAATCATGTTTGGAATTTTGGTCATTAATTCTTTTTTCAGTTTTTAAAAAAATTATAGTTACAAGTTTCCTATTGTTCAATTTTATTTAAATGGTGAATTCACTTAAACTCATGTGTATATTAAATTCTTGTGTATTCATTGCTGTTTTGTTACACAAATGGCACATGGATAGAGTATTGCTTTGAATTTTGTTATTGTTAGTTCTAACAGAACTGTAATATGAAAGGAAATACAAGATGTGAATATCTGAAGAAGATTGCAAGTATAATCATCTGTCACTCTGGGGCAAAGCTTGAGCTCTAAGCCAAATCAGGAGTGACAGAACCCTTATTGTTGTCTGGTACCTTACATGAAAGGAGTTGGTGGTCTCAGTCCAGTTCCTAGCAGACAGTTACTCCTTAAACAATAGTAACTATAGTATTTGCCAATTCCTGCAGAAACCTAGGACTGAATGGGTATAAAGGTTTAACTACCCCCTCTCTGCTAATCATCCTGCAAGGGGTCAAGATTGACTCACCCCGGGCACAGGGCCACACTGAGAAACTTAGCACTGCCTCTGCCAACGTTGTAGCCATTGTCTGGCGGCACAGGATTTTTAAAGAGGACTTCAGTTAAGCAGGGCAGCAGGACTGGCTGTTCTCCGCTCTTCCCAGGCACAACTCACCAGAAACAAGAATAGACTTAACAGTGACTTAAGAAGGTAGCACTGCTCTTAGGTTGTACTGTCTTCATTCTAAAGATACTGGCAGGCATACTTAAGTTACTGAAGGCATACTTAAGATACTGGCAGGCATGCTTCTGGACACAATGACTTGCAACCCCAAAGTAGCCCTTTTCAGACAAAAGTTTCAGTTTAATATCAAGCGAAGTAATCCACTCTACCTGGCTGTCTCTCCTGAGCTCTTGAGTGATTATTCATTTCCTTCTGGGAGATTCACAACATCACCAATTGTTATTTGACGTATACATTAAAACAGTTGTCTGTGCTTTTATTTTTAAACATTCTGTTTTACAGTTGCTGCACTTCAAATCCTCTTAATGTCCTTGCACATTTGAAAGTTAACCCTCTTCTGTAGATTTTAAGACAGCAATTAATATGTAGAGATTCTGAGAGTAGGTTCAGAGTAAACAGAAAGTAAAACTTATTTAGTCAAATGTTAAATGGATTGTTTTGCTTGCATCCGCAAAACAAAATAAAGGAGAAACTAACGTTTAGCCATTTGTTGTAATGATGGTCTAAGTAGAAATATTCAGTTGTAGAATGCAGAAGGAAATTCTATATCTCTTCTTCTTTCTGCTGATAGAAAGCTGTTATGGCATCTTCAGATCTCACTTTTTTGCCAAATGGTAACAAAATTAGCCACCAGTCTATAAGACTATGCCTCCACACCTCTGCATAATAAGGAATTTTCATTGTCCTTCTATTTATCTTCACTTCTCTATTTTATCTCCTTTTGCTGCCAAGTGTAATTAAGATAATGCCATCACAAAGGTCATGTATCACAGTTGAATAAATAAAATCTGAGGGTAGGGTTAATGAAAGAAAAATAATATATAGAATGAATGGGTTAGTCATTCAAGAGATATTTTCTAATGACTTACAATATAATTAATTGTTCTGGGGATGGTTGCTTTCAAATCAACAGTTCAAAAGCTGTAGCCTCTCTTCTTAAATATTAAGGCTAACCTGATTGTTGTTTTTGTGATTATAATTATTCTCATCATACTTGGTGTAAGATCTCACATCCCAAATTTTTTTGGCTTGATGCCTCACCCTTCTCTAAAGTCACACTTAACTCTTTGTTCACCGAGAGGCCCAGGCTTCACAGTGTTTGGGTCTTCTCTTGCCTCTGACAGGATTTGTCCCCTGTCAACTTCCACTCATCTTTCAGAACCCAGTTTACAGATTACTTCTTCAGGACAGTCATCCTGTTTACTCAAGACTCATTAACTCTCCCCTCTGAGAATTATCCTTCTTTACAAAGCATTTATAACTAAATGGTTATCTATGTGATTGATTTACATAAAGTTTGTCTTCCCCATTTAACTTTAGTCTCTGTGAGTGTCATCACCACGACTGTCTCCTTCTTGTTGGCCTTCCCAGTGCTTGGCATTAAATGATGTAATAACAATGAATAAGGAATCTGAGTTTACAAATCCTCCTGAAGGAAAAAGACAACAAATGCTTTGAGAGTTGCAGAGAGGGAGTGTTTTTGTGGCTGGGAGGATCTGAACTGACATTTGAATCTTGTTAGTTCAAATGGCCTTGAGGGATCCTAGCTGGAGCCCCTCCTGGCAAAATCTAGTGGGAAGAGTATTCCCCAGGAAGGAAGAATCTTGGTAAACAAGTTGGATTGAATTCACTGATCAGGACTCTCAGTGATGTTTTTTGTTTGTTTGTTTTTATTAGAATTGTATTTTCACTAAGATAGTTTGCTACCAGGCATAATATCTGGAATATACTTACAATTTTTTCCTTGCTATTCTTTAAAATATTTTGTTGGTAAATTTTTTTCTCTTATTACTATCAAATTTTAATTTGCCTTTTCTCCTACCATTCTATTTTCTCTACTGTTTGCTTCCATCATTGGAGAAGTTCATTCAGAGTGGAAGTAGCCCAAGGAGAGAGAGAACAAGTAGAACTCTGCTTACATGTTCTGTGAAGGGAAGGGAGAGTGGGCTGTAAACTGAGAACCCACAGAGACCTGCCTGCCCTTCCTCTTGGAAGGAAGCTCTGGACAAAATTGAGGAGGAGGCAGGGTTTATCTTTAAACCTTTTAAATTCTTCTGCCTTATTTCTATTTGTTGAAATGCACTACATTCATAAAACTGTGTTCTTTTTTTTTTTTTAATTGAAAAATGTTTCAGAGGCTTTGTGTTTCTGATCTACTTCAGTTTAATTATCTGTTACACAGAGATGGTAATTCTCTAACTCGTGGTAGTTGGTGCTGGCATTAATGAAGTTATTAATTAATTGATGATCATTGCAGAATATACTTGTCAGGACATTTGTTCTCCATAGCTCCATGTTGGTATGGCCACAGCATGGGTTATGATAGCACTTAAACTAATCTTGAACTTTGATATTCCCATCTATGTGACTTTTGGTGCTAATCCTATCTTACTTTTTTCTCCTTGTGCCCTTCTGGTACTGCTTGCTTTCTTCCATAGATTTAGTTAACCTGTTAAACACTAAAGTGACCAATTCTTATAACCTTTGCTCCTTGAAATTCTATCATTACCTTGCTTATCCCAAGTCCTAACTTCTGTCATTTACTCTTTGCCTCATGTTATGGAACATTGTTGGAAAAACTTTCAATACCATGCCATCTGCTCCAAATCATGCCTATTAACCTCATATTTCCCTCCTGTTGGTGTCCTGTGTGTTTTTCTTTCTAAAATCTCTCAAGCTGAGCCCGCAACTTTATTGAGTTAGTCTCATTCAGGAGCGAAATGTCATGTATCACGCACAGGGCATATTCTTTAAGAGGTGGGGAGTCTTGTCTCTTTCTCTTTTTTTTTAAGTTCTGTGGTCTTGAGAAAGTTATCTGCTATATAAAGCTTTTTCCTTTCAAATAAGAATGATTGGATTATAAGTTTGTTGTGAGGACTAATGTAAAGTGCTTGAGACAGCTTGGCAAGTAGTTGTGACCTCTAATATTAGCTGGTTTTGATGCCATTTTCACATAATTGTAGATATATTTAACTATACTTCAAACTGACGTATAAAACATGAAAATAGAACTGTTTCTGGTTTCTTCCTCACCAGTTCATTTACTGAGGTAATGGTTTCCACACGTTTGTGGTCATATACTACTCTGTTTTTGATAACCAAATCTTAAAAAGTATGAAATATATATTTATGGCTTCCCTGGTAGCTCAGACGGTAAAGAATCCGCCTGTGATGCTGAAGACCTGGATTCAATCCCTGGGTTTGGAAGATCCCCTGAAGGAGGAAATGGCAACCCACACTAGTATTCTTGCGTGGAAACTCCCCATGGACAGAGGAGTCTAGGGGTCTATAGTCTGTGGTGTCGCAGAGTCAGATACGACTGAGCGACTAAGCATAGTACATATATTTATACTCCTCCATAAATATTTCTATCATCAAATTGCAAAAATAGACATACACAAAAATACATACACAAAATACATACATACACAAAAATAGACATTAAATAATGAGAAAAAGTCAGGTTTTTTAAATATCTTATAAACTTGCTAGCTTCTTTCCGTTATTTATTAATATCTAAAGTTGTAGAGATTCTTAAGGCACAGTTCAGAGCTACTAAAATGTATCTGTATTTCCATTTCAAAGTTATCTTCTTCATGTTTTCAAATATTTTTTCTGATTGTTATTATATGTGGTTAGGTAGTCATTATTTTCAGTCTTGCAATATAGCTGAGGAAGAGCTTATGCTAGAACTAGGAGAAGTTTCATTTCTGCTAGTTTCTTATCCATATTCTATTACTAGTACTTTCTTTTAATCTGTATTTATCTTGTGGGGAAAACTTAATTTAGTAGTCAGTTTTGTGAAGCTTATATTAACTAAAACCTGATGGAAAATGTGTAAATGTGCTTATCCAGTGGTATCAACTCTAATGCATCACCAAACATTGAAAAGGAACAGTAACAACAACGAAATGCCACTCCTGGCAAATCCACTACAGTATAGAACCATCACCTTCCCAGGAACATCTCAAGTGCTGTACGCAACATACAACCATGTGAAGTCCCTGGTATGAAACCATACGTACATATTATCAAGCTTAGTTTTTTTCTCTTTTTGCTTTATAACAAATTCTAATACATGGAAGTTCAATGATTTACTTCCCTTCTCTCATCTGGTCCTCTTGTGGTGGGGTGTAAACCCATTACTTTGTGGATATTTCTGCTCCACAGTACTGCCAGTTTAATTTTCTTGTGGATATATTTGATAATACTTTTCCTCTCCTAAGTCTATTTAATGGCTTTTCATCATACAGTGAATAAAATCCAAACTCTTTAGCCTTTTAATGAAGAGCTTGCTTGATTTGGCTGTAGCCTGCCTTTCCAGTCTCATCCAGTGCTCAACCAACCTCACTTACTCTGTGTTCTGGCCAAACCAAGCTGTGCCCTTCTCAAATGTGGCTCCTTCTTTTTCCATTCTTTCATAGGTCAGGTTTCTCAGGGGAAAAATTAAGAGAGACTCTGAGATGAAGATTTGCTTGTTAAAAGTTTATTTGGGCTTGCCATTGGGAAAAACACCTGGGTGGGGAGAACCAGGGGGTCACCACCAACCTCTCCCTTGGCCCCTTTCCATAGGGAGCTTGGGGGCTGGAATGGCTCCTCTGAGTGGGTCTGCATTGAGAAAGGAAGAGCAGACCTTTTTGCACTGGTGTGGACTTCCTGCCTTGGAGTGTAAGCTGCCCTCAGGGAAGTTGAGCGCCACACTATTCACGGCATATATTTTCCACTGTTTCTAGAATGTGCCCTCTACCCAGAATTCCTTCTGTGACCATCGATATTGGTCTGATTCTTTGAGGCCGAGCTCATATTCCTCTTGATTCATGAACTCTGTCCTCTTCCACTAACTCAAAGTAGACCTGTCTCTTCTTTTAAAGCCTAACATTTTTTTTCTGATTGCATACATTTGTTTATTTATTTCATTTTTAATTACTTACTATGTGAATTAATTGCACATTACTTACATTAAGTGGTCAGTTAATGAATGGACTCACAGTACTCAAATAGTTTATACTCATTGGGCAGCTTTATTACAGCAAATAGAGCAATAGCCGGAGAAGGGTATGCCCTGAATGGGGCCTGGAAACTCAGACTCTGGCTTCTTTGTTTTCCCACTGCTGGGTCTCATGGGATGCCCCTTATTTCAAGGTCTTGAACCACCACCAGTGTGAAAGTGAAGCATCTTGGTATAGGAAGCCCACAGGCTGCTGATGGTCAGGTTCTCTTACAGTGAGCTTCCCGAAAGCACATTTCAGTTGCATGGCCAGGCTTGGCTTTTGAAAACTGTCACACTCCACTGAAACCAGATGTTGCTAAATGAAAGTTTATGACATTATTATTACGAAATGCAACTCTTAAATCCCATTATTATTACTAAGTGCTGTTACAAGGCTAATATGTTCTGACCTCAAAATAACTTACAGATTCATAGATACAAAACATTATGTTTTCTTTAGTTAATACAGTCAGTCTTCATTATTCCTGGATCTGTATTACAGTTTGCCTGTTCACTAATTTTTTTTTTAAACCCTAAAGTCAATACTCAAAGTGCTTTTGCAGTCATTCACAGACATGAGCAAAGCAGCAAAAAATGTGAGTCACCACATGAACACACTTCCTGCTGAGATTGAGCAAGGTGATGATCTGACTTCTTGCTTCAGCTCCCACACAGAGAGGAACAGAGCATGGAGACAGTAGAAAGTGCACTGCAGTGCAAGAAGCTCCAGCTCTGGGGTCAGGTAGAGGGGATTTGAATCCAAACTCTGACATCTGTTAATTAGGTGCATGCATGCTCAGTTGCTTTAGTCGTGTCCGACTCTGTGCAACTCTATGTAGCCTGCCAGGCTCCTCTATCCCTGGGATTCTCAAGGCAGGAATACTGGAGTGGGTTGCCATGCCCTCTTTCAGGGGATCTTCCTGACCCAGGGATCAACCCACATCTCCTGCATTACAAGGGGATTCTTTACCCACTGAGCCACCTGGGAAGCCCATTAGTGAAGTGGCTTCAGACAAGTCACTAAACACTTTTGAGTTTTGTTTTCTCTTTTGTAAAATAAAGAAAATAGAATCTACCAGGATGAATTCATTCATAACAATGTGAAATATGTATATAAGTATATATATGTGTGAAGTATAAAGTGAACGTCTCTCAGTCATGTCTGACTCTCTGTGACCCCATGGACTGCATAGTCCATGGAATTCTCCAGGCCAGAATACTGGAGTGGGTAGCCTTTCCCTTCTCCAGGGGATCTTCCCAACCCAGGGATCAAACCCAGGTCTCCTGCATTGCAGGCAGATTCTTTACCAGCTGAGCCACAAGGGAAGCCCAAGAATACTGGAGTGGATAGCCTATCTTTTTTCGAGCGGATCTTCTCTACCTAGGAATCAAACTGGGGTCTCCTGTATCACAGGCAGATTCTTTACCAACTGAGCTATGAGGGAAGCCCATATATACACGTATATATACATGAGCCACCAGGGAAGCCCCATACACACACACACACACATACACACACAGATCCATTTTCTTTGACTGATGGATCCATATTTCCCAATTCAGTGTTTGCAGTGACTTTATGGCATGTAACTATGGTGAATAACAACCATTGGTTTTGTAGCACTGATCAAACTTTAAGCAGCTTGGTAATAAGTGTGTAGTCAGTCCAGATCATTTGCAACCTATGCCTACACTTGGTAAAGGATTTTCACATAGATTTTATGATGGATATAAAAATAACCCAAAATTCTTGCCCCTGAATAAAAAAATCAGTAGGAGGGGTTGGATTGAACAAATGAAAACAATCAGTAAAAACAAAGTAAGATAGAAAATATATAGGTAATATTAAAAATAAGACATAATAGGCTACGTAAAGTTAGAAGTTGGAGACACCTTCCTGGGTTCCAACTCCCTGTAATCATATGTTTACTGAACACATGTCACATTACAACCTGCAGTAGAGCCATTTTTAATGTGACATTTCTTTTCAATATTGTAGCTACTTGGAAACAATTAGTAGGCTGTTCTTATCTTTAAATTCTTGTAAGATTTAGCACAACAGCATATGTAACATAGATACCCAATAAATGTTTGTCGAGTAAAGAAAGAATTGGATGAATGTGTCCACCCACTGTGAATATTTGGTGTCCTAGAAATTTCTCTGTATTCTTTCTAGCATCATCTCTGATCGGGGTCACTCAGGAACAAACTAGTTAATGGACCAGGTGTTGTGATAAATTAATGCAGGAGATAATATATTCCCATTTTTGATGTTTTTTTTAATGTTATTTATTTTGTTTTGTTATTTTTGTTATTTTATTTTGTTTTATTTTTGTAGTCCCTTTGGAATTGCACATGCCTTAACCCAAAGAGGAATAACGGAGGAATCTGTGAGCTAGTTATCCTCACCTACTAAAAACTCAGAGGAAAGCTAGTCCGGTGTGGATTGATAAGTTCGTCTCCTTGCTTGGACTGCTGAATAAGGATTTTCTGACCTCATTATTTTAACGTAAAATCAATATTTATTATGAAATACTTCAAACATGCAGAAAAATGCAGAGAATTCCTCAACGAAGGTGTGTGTGCACACACGTATGTATTCACATGTGTGTATATACACGTCACCCAACACGATAAAATCTTAGATTTTTAGAACTTGCTGTAGTTAACTGTGGTCTTTTAAGGCCCCATCACAGGTTATCATTCATAGTTCCAATTAATCAATTAATAGCATTAATTTTTAAAAAATTTTTATTGGAGGCTAATTATTTTGCAATATTATATTGGTTGGTTTTGCCATACATTGACAGGAATCCGCCCCGGGTGTACATGAGTTCCCCCTCCCGAATCCCCCTCCCACCTCTCTCCTCCCCTTATCCTCCCTCTGGGTCATCCCCGCATACCAGCCCCAAGCATCCTGTAACATGCATCGACCCTGAACTGGCGATTCGTTTGACATATGATAATATACATGTTTCAATGCCATTCTCCCAAACCATCCCACCCTCACCCTCTCCCATAGAGTCCCAAAGACTGTTCTATACATCTGTGTTTCTTGCTGTCTCGTATACAGGGTTCTCATTTGCATCTTTCTAAATTCTATATGCTTTAGTATATTGTATTGGTGTTTTTCTTTCTGGCTTACTTCACTCTGTATAATAGGCTCTAGTTTCATCCACCTCATTAGAACTGATTCAAATGCATTCTTTTTAATGGCTGAGTAATACTCCATTGTGTATATGTACCAAAGCTTTCTTATCCATTCGTCTGCTTCCATGTCCTGGCTATTATAAACAATGCTGCAGTGAATATTGGAGTACATGTGACTCTTTCCATTCTGGTGTCCTCGGTGTGTATGCCCAGGAGTGCGATTGCTGGATCATATGCAGTTCTATTTCCAGTTTTTTAAGGAATCTCCACACTGTTCTCCATAGTGGCTGTACTAGTTTGCATTCCCACCAACAGTGTACGAGGGTTCCCTTCTCTCCACACCCTCTCCAGCATTTATTGCATGGAGACTTTTGGATAGCAGCCATTCTGACTGGTGTGAAATGGTATCTCATTGTGGTTTTGATTTGCATTTCTCTGATTATGAGGGATGTTGAGCATTTTTTCATGTGTTTGTTAGCCATCTTTATGTCTTCTTTGGAGAAATGTCTGTTTAGTTCTTTGGCCCATTTTTTGATTGGGTCATTTATTTTTCTGGAATTGAGCTGCAGGAGCTGCTTGTATATTTTGGAGATTAATCCTTTGTCAGTTGCTTCATTTGCTATTATTTTCTCCCATTCTGAAGGCTGTCTTTTCACCTTGCTTATAGTTTCCTTTGCTGTGCAGAAGCTTTTGATTTTAATTAGGTCCCATTTGTTGATTTTTGCCTTTATTTCCAATATTCTGGGAGGTGGGTCTTGGAGGATCCTGCTGTGATTTATGTCGGAGAGTGTTTTGCCTACGTTCTCCTCTTGGAATTTTATAGTTTCTGGTCTTACATTTAGCTCTCTAATCCATTTTGAGTTTATTTTGGTGTATGGTGTTAGGAAGTGTTCTAGTTTCATTCTTTTATGAGTGGCTGACCAGTTTTCCCAGCACCACTTGTTAAAGAGACTGTCTTTTCTCCATTTTATATTCTTGCCTCCTTTGTCAAAGATAAGGTGTCCATAGGTGCGTGGCTTTATCTCTGGGCTTTCTATTTTGTTCCATTGATCTATATTTCTGTCTTTATGCCAGTACCATACTGTCTTGATGACTGTGGCTTTGTAGTAGAGCCAGAAGTCCGGCAGGTTGATTCCCCCAGTTTCATTTTTCTTCCTCAAGATTACTTTGGCTATTTGAGGTTTTTTGTATTTCCATACAAATTGTGAGATTATTTGTTTTAGTTCTGTGAAAAATATCTTTGGTAGCTTGATAGGGATTGCATTGAATGTATAAATTACTTTGGGTAGTATACTCATTTTTACAATATTTATTCTTCCAATCCACGAACACAGTATATTTCTCCATCTATTAGTGACCTCTTTGATTACTTTCACTAGTGTTTTATAGTTTTCTATGTACAAGTCTTTTGTTTCCTTAGGTAGATATATTCCTAAGTATTTAATTCTTTTTGTTGTAATAGTGAATGGAATAGTTTCCTTAATTTCTCTTTCTATTTTCTCATTATTAGTGTATAGGAATGCAAGTGATTTCTGTGTGTTGATTTTATATCCTGCAACTTTACTGTATTCATTGATTAGCTCTAGTAGTTTTCTGTTAGAGTCTTTAGGGTTTTCTGTGTAGAGGATCATGTCATCAGCAAACAGTGAAAGTTTTACTTCTTCTTTTCCAATTTGGATTCCTTTTATGTCTTTTTCTGCTCTGATTGCTGTAGCCAAAACTTCCAGCACTATGTTGAATAGTAGTGGTGAGAGTGGGTACCCTTTTCTTGTTCCTGACTTTAGGGGAAATGCTTTCAGTTTTTCACCATTGAGGATAATGTTTGCTGTGGGTTTGTCATATATAGCTTTTATTATGTTGAGATATGTCCCTTCTATTCCCACTTTCTGGAGGGTTTTTATCATAAATGGATGTTGAATTTTGTCGAAGGCTTTCTCTGCATCTATTGAGATAATTATATGATTTTTATGTTTCAGTTTGTTAATGTGGTGTATTACGTTGATTGATTTGCGGATATTGAAGAATTCTTGCATTCCTGGGATAAAGCCCACTTGGTCATGATGTATGATCTTCTTAATATGCTGTTGGATTCTGATTGCTAGAATTTTGTTAAGGATTTTTGCATCTATGTTCATCAGTGATATTGGCCTGTAGTTTTCTTTTTTTGTAGGATCTTTACCAGGTTTTGGGTTTAGGGTAATGGTGGCCTCATAGAATGAGTTTGGGAGTTTCCCTTCCTCAGCAATTTTCTGGAAGAATTTGAGTAGAATAGGTGTTAGCTCTTCTCTAAATTTTTGGTAGAATTCAGCTGTGAAGCCTTCTGGACCTGGGCTTTTGTTTGCTGGAATATTTCTGATTACAGCCTCTAGTTCCGTGCTTGTGATGGGTCTGTTCAGATTTTCTATTTCTTCCTGGTTCAGTTTTGGAAAGTTGTACTTTTCTAGGAATTTGTCCATTTCTTCCAGGTTATTCATTTTATTATCATATAATTGCTGATAGTATTCTCTAATAATCCTTTGTATTTCTGTGTTGTCGGTTGTGATCTCTCCATTTTCATTTCTAATTTTATTGATTTGATTCTTCTCCCTTTGTTTCTTGATGTGTCTGGCTAGTGGTTTGTCAATTTTATTTACCTTCTCAAAGAACCAGCTTTTGGCTTTGTTGATTTTTGCTATGGTCTCTTTTGTTTCTTTTGCATTTATCTCTGCCCTAATTTTTACGATTTCTTTCCTTCTTCTAACCCTGGGGTTGTTCATTTCTTCCTTTTTTAGTTGCTTTAGATGTCGGGTTAGGTTATTTAGTTGACTTTTTTCTTGTTTCTTGAGGTGTGCCTGTATTGCTATGAACTTGCCCCTTAGCACTGCTTTTACAGTGTCCCAGAGGTTTTGGGTTGTTGTGTTTTCATTTTCATTCATTTCTATGCATATTTTGATTTCTCTTTTGATTTCTTCTATGATTTGTTCATTATTTAGCAGCGTGTTGTTCAGCCTCCATATGTTGGCATTTTTAATGGTTTTTCTCCCATAATTGAGATCTAATCTTACTGCATTGTGGTCAGAAAAGATGCTTGGAATGATCTATCCTGGAAAAGGTTCCGTGTGCACTTGAGAAAAAGGTGAAATTCATTGTTTTGGGGTGAAATGTCCTATAGATATCTATTAGGTCTAACTGGTCTATTGTTTCATTTAAAGTTTGTGCTTCCTTGTTAATTTTCTGTTTAGTTGATCTATCCATAGATGTAAGTGGGGTATTAAAATCTCCCACTATTATTGCATTATTGTTAATTTCCCCTTTCATACTTGTTAGTAATTGTCTTACATATTGCAGTGCTCCTATGTTGGGTGCGTAAATATTTACAATTTTTATATCTTCTTCTTGGATCGATCCTTTGATCATTATGTAGTTTCCTTCTTTGTCTCTTTTCACAGCCTTTGTTTTAAAGTCTATTTTATCTGATGTGAGTATTGCTACCCCTGCTTTCTTTTGGTCTCTGTTTGTGTGGAATATCTTTTTCCAGCCCTTCACTTTCAGTCTGTATGTGTCCCTCGTTTTGAGGTGGGTCTCTTGTAGACAACATATATGGGGTTCTTGTTTTTGTATCCATTCAGCCAGCCTTTGTCTTTTGGTTGGGGCATTCAACCCATTTACGTTTAAGGCAATTATTGATAAATATGATCCCGTTGCCATTTTCTTTATTGCTTTGGGTTCGAGTTTATACACCCTATCTGTGTTTCCTGTCTAAAGAAGATCCTTTAGCATTTGTTGAAGAGCTGGTTTGGTGATGCTGAATTCTCTCAGCTTTTGCTTGTTTGTAAAGCTTTTGATTTCTCCTTCATATTTGAATGAGATCCTTGCTGGGTTCAGTAATCTGGGCTGTAGGTTATTTTCTTTCATCACTTTAAGTATGTCTTGCCATTCCCTCCTGGCCTGAAGAGTTTCTGTTGAAAGATCAGCTGTTATCCTTATGGGAATCCCCTTGTGTGTCATTTGCTGCTTTTCCCTTGCTGCTTTTAATATTTGTTCTTTGTGTTTGATCTTTGTTAATTTGATTAATATGTGTCTTGGAGTATTTCGCCTTGGGTTTATCCTGTTGGGGACTCTCTGGGTTTCTTGGACTTGGGTGATTATTTCTTTCCCCATTTTAGGGAAGTTTTCAACTATTATCTCCTCAAGTATTCTCTCATGGTCTTTTTTTTTTTTTTTGTCTTCTTCTTCTGGGACTCCTATGATTCGAATGTTGGAGCGTTTAACATTGTCGCAGAGGTCTCTAATAGTTTCCTCATTTCTTTTAATTCGTTTTTCTTTTTTCCTCTCTGTTTCATTTATTTCTACAATTCTATCTTCTAGCTTGCTTATCCTGTCTTCTGCCTCTGTTATTCTACTGTTTGTTCCCTCCAGATTGTTTCTGATCTCATCTATTGCATTATTCATTGTATATTGACTCTTTTATTTCCTCTAAGTCCTTATTAAACCTTTCTTCCATCTTCTCAATCCTTTTCTCCAGGTTATTTATCTGTAACTCCATTTTGCTTTCAAGATTTTGAATCATTTTCACCATCAAAATTCAAAATTCTTTACCAGGTAGATTCCCTAAATCTTCCTCTTTTGTTTGTGTTGGTGGGCATTTATCTTGTTCCTTTACTTGCTGGGTATTTATCTGCCTCTTCATCTTGCTTATATTGCTTTGCTTGGGGTGGCCTATCCCTTTTCTGGCAGTTTGTGGAGTTCTCTTTATTATGTAGTTTCCTCGCTGTGTGTGGGTTTGGATGGGTGACTTGTCAAGATTCCCTGGTTAGGGAAGCTTGTGTCGGTGTTCTGGTGGGTGGAGCTGGATTTCTTCTCTCTGGAGTGCAATGAAGTGTCCAGTAATGAGTTATGAGATGTCAGTGGGTTTGGAGTGACTTTGGGCAGCCTGTATATTGAAGCTCAGGGCTATTTTCCTGTGTTGCTGGAGAATTTGCATGGTATGTCTTGCTCTGGAATTTGTTGACCCTTGGGTGGTGCTTGGTTTTAGTGTAGGTATGGAGACGTTTGATGAGCTCCTATCGATTAATGTTCCCTGGAGTCAGGAGTTCTCTGGTGTTCTCAGGATTAGTACTGTATTTCTTGTAGACCCCTAGAGCATCAATATGTCATCCAAATCAGGATGCTTCTTATATTTCTCCACAGTTTCAACAGTCATTGTAAATTTCTGTGGAGTCATAAAGTACATTATGATTTTACCACAAATATAAATCTCCAAGGTTCAGCATTTTATTACAAATTTGGCAATGTTTTTTCTCCCCACCATGTTTCCTTAGTTCCTTCTCAGCCTCTTGTTTCCAGACGTCCTCACGCAACTGTCTGGGGTGACAGGAGCGTCCACACCTGCGGGGAGCGAGCTTGCAGCTCCCACTTCTCGGACTTCAACTCCGGGGCCGCTGAGGTAGGCAGCCCCAAGCCCGGGATCAGCAGCCCACCGCAGTCTCCAGGGTCCAGCAGCCTCTCAATAGCATTAATTAATTGCTAGAACTAATTTCATATCCTTTTCTTCTTACCCATGGATAATAAATCATGTGTTATTACATATTCATCCATCTGTGAATAATGTATAGTTTTGTTTCACATATTTTAAGCTTTATTTAATAACATTTTATTGTATCTAATCTTTGTTCAAAATTTTAAGATTTATTCATGTTGATATTAGGTCTATGTTCTTTATTTTCACTGAAGTGTAGAATTTTAATTTGTGAATATATCATAGTTCATCTGTCAATATCCATTAATGGACGTTTGTACTATTATAAAGTTGGGCTTTTTTTGGTTACTCATCATTATTTTAAAATGATCTTGTATAAATGCATATGAACATCCATTCAATGTAAGGTTAAAAAAGGTGAAAAAAAGGTAACAAAATCTTGCAAACCTGTCCAGCCACTATGGAGAACAAACTGGGAAGAGAACTTAAAAAACTGGGAATAGAACTGCCATATGACCCAGTAGTCCCACTACTGGGCATACATCATGAGGAAACCAGAATTGAAAGAGACACATCTACCCCAATGTTCATTGAAGTGCTATTTACAATAGCTGTTTACAATATTTACAATGGAAGCAACTTAGAGGTCCATTGGCAGATGAATGGATAAGGAAGTTGTGGTTCATATACACAATGTAGTATTAGTTGTAAAAAGGAAAACATTTGAATCAGTTCTAATGAGGTGGATGAAACTGGAGCATATTATACAGAGTGAAGTAAGTCAGAAAGAGAAAGAAAAATACTGTGTATTAGCTCATATATATGGAATTTAGAAAGATGACAATAACGATACTTCATGCAGAGCAGCAAGGAGACAGACATGTGAAGAACAGATTTTTGGACTTGGTGGGAGAAGGCAGGGGTGGGGCGATTTGAGAGACTAGCACTGAAGCATGTACACTACCATATGTAAAATAGATGGCCAGTACAAGTGAATGCACGAACCAGGGCACCTAAAGCTAGTGCTCTGGGACAACCCAGAGGGACAGGGTGAGGAGGAAAGTGGGAGGGGGTTCAGGATGGGAGGAACACATGTCTGCTTGTGACTGATTCATGTTGATGAATGGCAAAAATCATCACAATACTGTAAAGTGATTATCCTCTGATTAAATAATTTTTTAAAAAGTCATTTAAAAAGGTAACAAAATCCAAAGTTCCAATAAGAACAGGGTAAGCATTTAAATTTCTGTTTCTATGAAATTGTCAGAGAATTTACTTGGAGTCTATCTTCTGAAGGAACATAAAACACTTTTACAATTCAATTTTAAAGGCACTAGGATCAATTTTTTAAAAAGTGTTAATTGTGAAGTTAGAGACTGTATCTAGTATAATGATCAAGAGGATGGCCTTTAAATTAGATGCCAGTGGGCTCCTGGATATGCTATTGATTACCTGAGAGCCAGGGCCAAGGCACTTAACCTCTTTAAGTCTCAATACCTTGTGAGTAAAAAGGGAATAACTGTTGAACCCAGTTTATAGGGTTGTTGTAAATGAAGTATAAAGGTTTAAAAGCTAAGGGTTTGGCATATACCACGGAAACAGCAATAAATAGGAAAAATTTCCTAACAACAAATTTGAGGGTCTGTATTTTGGTGTTCACGCACACACCCACACCCCTTCCCCGCCCCCACACACACAGCTTCTCTGGTGGCTCAGGCAGTAAAGGAGACCCGGGTTCTATCCCTGGGTCAGGAAGATTCCCTGGAGAAGGGAATGGCTACCCACTTCAGTATTCTTGCCTGGAGAATCCCATGGACAGAGGAGCCTGGTGGGCTACACAGTCTATGTGGTCGCAAAGAGTTGGACATGAGTGAGCAACTAACACACACACACACGTTTAAATTTTCAGTTATTTAACTAGTCATATTTGTACATTGCACTTGGGCAACTGTTATTATAACAGTGACCTCTGAAAACTATTTAGGGTCCATACTATAATTCTCTGTATAGGTCAGCCCATGTATAATGGGATGTTTTTAGATGTTAGAATTTGAAAACACCATGGCATGCAAAATTCTCATCCTCGACAATTTGTGTTAAAGTAGCACATTAGTGGGAAACAGCAGCCCTTTTATTTTTAACACAGTTAAGGATTTGTGAGCATGAAAATGAGAGTTATTTTGTTAGGAACCAAACAAGTACTTTTTTATTATTGATGAGTGTGTAAGTGTGTAAAGAATATTTGAAAATCACTATTGAAGATTAGGCTGTATAAAATATGGTGTTGAAGACTTTTAAATCCTCACCACAGGTTCTCTACTTTGGGTTTCAGAAATGCTGCATTTTAACACCAAAATGTGACCAGGAAAGACCTAGTTAGGTTTAAGACCAAAATGTGATCAGAAAAGACCTAATTGCGGCCCACCACAATTCTGTGCAAGAATGAGCATTACATACTCAACAGAAATGAGTTTCTGTAGCTAAATCTTCAACAGATGCTGGAGTTCTGGCACAGAAATGGGGTGGTCAAGCCTGACTTTTGTATGTTAATATGCTTTCGCAGCAAAGGTATGCGAATTAACACAGACTGAGATATTCTTGAAGAAAGACATTTATCTCCTTATTGCCATCTGTGATGAATTGTTCAGAGCTAAAGGAACACCAGGCTTGAATCAAATCTCCTGCTGCCCTATATAGTTTTCACAATCTCCTTTTCAATAACACAGAGTCAGGGCAGACTCACTGCCAGACCAGCACTTCTTCAGGAATTTTCCCATAAAATGACAGGATAGAACCATCTATAATACAAATCAACACCATTGTTTTCAAACTAAACACTCTAAAAAGTTGCTTGAGCAAGAAAAGACAAATTTGCCCAGTTGTTTGATATTTTGCAGTTAACATAAGGTACACTGTGAAGTGCATGGCACTGAATGTTACATTTTATTCTGATGTGTCTTAAGTTGAACTGGGTAAACAGTGTGAGATGTTTGATTAGTGTCAATATGTAGGATGTTATGATTAGGTATGGTTGTTCTTTTAAACTACCACATTCTTTTTTGTATTGTTCCTTTGATCTCTGTCAGATAGTAAGAACATTTCTAATTTAAAATATATTGACTTTGACTCAAAAATTCGTTTTCTTGTTGCAAATTTACTGATATCTGAAATATATAGTTTATGTCTCCTGCATTGGCAGGTGGGTTCTTGACTACTGAGCCACCAGGGAAGCCCTAAAATATATAACTAGATGGTTAAAAAATCTGCAAAATGATGATGCCAACTTCTGTCTCTTTTCTAAGTTGTGTCTAAAGTGAAGAAGAACTGGAGTCTCTTGATGAAAGTGATGAAATTTGTGTTTTAAATTCTTTAATCTTAATTGAAGGTGAAGGAACTGTAGCCAATGACTTTGTGTATACTTTTGAGAAATAGCAAGGAGACTGACCTTATAAGGTTCAGTTCAGTTCAGTTGCTCAGTCATATCCGACCCTTTGTGACCCCATGAACTGCAGCACCCAGGCCTCCCTGTCCATCACCAACTCCTGGAGTCCACCCAAGCCCATGTCCATCGAGTCGGTGATGCTATCCAACAGTCTCATCCTCTGCCGTCCCCTTCTCCTCCTGCCCTCAATCTTTCCCTGCATCAGGGTCTTTTCCAGTGAATCAGCTCTTTGCATCAGGTGGTCAAAGTATTGGAGTTTCAGCTTCAACATCAGTCCTTCCAATGAACACCCAGGATTGATCTCCTTTAGGATGGACTGGTTGGATCTTCTTTCAGTCCAAGGGACTCTCAAGAGTCTTCTCCAACACCACAGTTCAAAAGCATCAATTCTTCAGCGCTCAACTTTCTTTATAGTCCAACTCTCACATCCATACATGACCACTGGAAAAACCATAGCCTTGACCTTTGTTGGCAAAGTAATGTCTCTGCTTTTTAATATGCTGTCTAGGTTGGTCATAACTTTCCTTCAAGGAGTAAGCGTCTTTTAATTTCCTGGCTGCAGTCACCATCTGCAGTGATTTTGGAGCCCCCCAAAATAAAGTCAACCACTGTTTCCACTGTTTTCCTTGTTTCCCCGTCTGTTTGCCATGAAGTGATGGGACTGGATGCCATGATCTTAGTTTTCTGAATGTTGAGCTTTAAGCTTAAGCTTTAAGAGCTTTAAGCTCTCCTCTTTCACTTTCATCAAGAGACTCTTTAGTTCTTCTTCACTTTCTGCCATAAGGTTGGTGTCATCTGCATATCTGAGGATATTGATATTTCTCCCAGCAATCTTGATTCCAGCTTGTGCTTCCTCCAGCCCAGCGTTTCTCGTGATGTACTCTGCATATTAGTTAAATAAGCAGGGTGACACTATACAGCCTTGATGTACTCCTTTTCCTATTTGGAACCAGTCTGTTGTTCCATGTCCAGTTCTAACTGTAGCTTCCTGACCTGCATACAGATTTCTCAGGAGGCAGGTCAGGTGGTCTGGTATTCCCATCTCTTTCAGAATTAGTTGCACTTAAATGATTATAGTTGAGCTGGCATTGGTTTTCTTTTCTAACATTACTTTTGTCTTATCTGTATAACGTGGATTTGGGCCCATACTTTGTTTGTTTGTTTAATAAACACAGTCATTGTTACAAAGTTTGTTTATATTCTACTAATTCCCTACCAATATTTTTTAAAAAACGTTTTCTGCTATTGAGTTCTAGTTCTAATTTTTAGTATATTTGATGATTAATACTGTGGTTCCATAAAATGATTGAAGATCTTCAATAAAGGAAAAATTTAACATAAGCCTTCAGTATTTAAAAAAAAACTGTATTGTGAAATGCTCCTGACACTGTGTATTTTGACAAGAACTGCTTTCTGTTAAATGTGTATAAAGTCAGGAGGCAAGTTTCTCAATATTCTAATACTCGGTTATTTTACCTGTCATCTTACATCAAACCATAATTTTCCTGTGGTAGCATTTAACTCACCTGACTCCAGCCACTATTAATGTATTTCTGTAGCTTGTAAAACATCTAGTTATCACTGTCTATTTAGCTTGTTTGTACTAATTATTTATTTTCATTTTCTCTAGGATATAGACCTGCAGCTAACTGGATTTGATTTGTAAGCGGGAAATGTACAGTCAATGGCCACTCTTACCACATTGCTACTATGGAAAACAGAATAGTCAGTAGGATATGGTCTCATAAATAATGATGATTGAAGATGCTACTTCAATACATGTGAAATCAATGGAGATAATAGCTGCATGAAGAGCTGTCTGAGCTTTTCTTGACAAACTCGCCTTTAAGAAATCAGAGGTGTAGTCTACCAATATACAGTTTTTCTCAAGTGGATACAAATACCCTGGACTCACTGTAACCAGACAACTACACAACTAATGTGGGACCATGGCAGTGCCCAGATGCACGTGGCCAGATTATGTTTGGAGAGCGGTCATGGCCTGCTTGTTACACAGGGGGTTGGGTGCCTCATTGACTCTGTGTGTGTTAAGCTGTTTGCTTCACGCTGCGCATGTGCTCTCACAAAAATTGGATGATGCAGACCCGCTGGTGACTACCAACTTCGGCAAAATAAGAGGGATCAAGAAAGAACTCAATAATGAAATTTTGGGTCCTGTTATTCAGTTTCTTGGCGTTCCTTATGCAGCCCCGCCAACAGGGGAACATCGTTTTCAGCCTCCGGAACCACCATCTCCTTGGTCAGACATCAGGAACGCTACTCAGTTTGCTCCTGTCTGTCCCCAGAATATCATTGATGGCAGATTGCCAGAAGTCATGCTTCCTGTGTGGTTTACTAATAACTTGGATGTGGTTTCATCGTATGTACAAGACCAGAGTGAAGATTGCCTGTATTTAAACATATACGTCCCAACTGAGGATGGTGAGTTTACTACAGGAAAAACAGGGAGATATATTTATATTTCTCTTTTTTATTCCAGTGATATTAATTCATATGTACTGATAGCGTGCATGGCTTTTCCTGTTGGCATGTAGACATATTTTACATGCGTGCATGCTGCTCTGTTTATGTGTGTTAGTGTATCTGTTCTTATTTTTCCCTGTGCCTACTCCTTTTCTTTCCTCTGCAGCACGTATATTTAGGTAGAAATGGGTTCCTAATTTCCATTTCTTACCGAATGACTTCTGAGAAGATGCATCAACATTTCTCCATTGCATGTGCAGACTCAGCGAAGTTGGGGATCTCTCGCACTCAGTAAATGCAGGAGCATATTAAGTTAGATAGTGGTGTTGCATGTTCCGGCGGTCTGTGATGGAGCGCCATGTTATTTTCTAGTCTTCTATTCATTTTTCAGTAAAAAGAATATCCAAGGAATGTGCCAGAAAACCCGGCAAGAAAATATGTAGAAAAGGAGGTATGTATAAAAGTGGAAATAAAAAATGGGGGAAACAGCTTGCAGAGGAGGAACAAGATATTCTCCCTAAAGATGATTTGCTGATGCTGGAAGTGAATGGCTAGGTGACACTTGGAATTTAATGAAGCCTGTCAAAGAAGAGAAAGATGGTTGAGGAGAGCTCTAGCTGACTAGATGCTGACAAGCTCCTTGGTGGAGTCTTGTGTTGGTGCTGGTAGCGTGGGGAGGATTTGAATCTCTGCTTTGAGTTTGGGTATAGAGAAGATACTTAGGTAATTACATTGCCGGCAGGGTAACCAAAGATGTTGCCTTCCCAGCTGGTCAACTTTGATCTCTGAACCTTTTTTTTTTTTTTTTTAACAGATACTAGATTCCTGTTTCTTTTATAGGAAACAGGTCACAAAAACCTAGTTTTTGTTCGTTTATCCTTAGTTCTCTCTGAAGACCCTATGAACTTTCTCATATAAAGGTAATTTGCTGTAACTAGTGGGCAATCACCATTATTAAGTAACGGTATATTTTCCTAGACAGTCTTCCTATTTTCAGTCACTCCTCCAGAGAAAAAAAAAAAAAAAAAGGGATTTGCAGCTTTTTATACTAAATATTTACAGTCTTAAAATTGCTTTAACATTTTATATTTATGTTAAACAATTTAAAACATAGGGAAGAACATGATTCAGAAGCTACAATTAAATCAACCTTCAAATCATCCTCTAGCCAGATTGAGCAAATGTAGACACTGACAGCTGCAAGCTTGCATCTGAATGTAGCTTGTCCACACTCCGTTTTTATATAACATCCAGTAAATCACTCATAGGAGAGTATGATTTTCTCTGGCAGTAAATTATCTAAGTGTTATTTTGACCTTATTATAACTTTGCCGAATTTTCAATCTTCATACAGAAGTCATATTAATATTCTAGTGCCGTACATTCTCTCTCTGTATGCACTTCTAATCTCCTGGCTGGACCAAGTCAGATTTCATTACAACATCCGTGTGGGGTGGGGAGTGTCTAAACTGTTCGTTTTTACTGCAGTTGCATTATCTGGAAGAAGCTTCATATAACCAAGTCCTCAATTGCATATCAGAAGTATTTTCATTAATTGGAATTTTGTTTTTGTTCTTATTTCTTGGTTAGACTCATAGAATTGGATTTAACCTTCATTTTATTATTAATGTCATGATTTGGGCTGAAAGAATAGTATACTTAAGAAGGTGGATATGGAGGCAACAAAGATGTTTTAAATAACTAAAAAAAAAAGTCTCTTGTTTTTTCCCAAATGAGAATAACTGCAGTAATTTACATGCTTTCAACTAATGTACAATACTGCAGTGGTTATTATTATGCAGCTTATCAAGCATGTGTAATTAGCTAAGTGACTTTCGCCTCCTATCACAAAGATGTTGATTCACAAAGTCATAAATAAAGATGCTACTGAAGAATGCATAAATAGAGCATAATACATAAAAATGTGTACAATCAAAAAAATGATAAGGACATCAAAAGGTAAGCTAGTGAGAAAGTGACCTTTCTTCTCATACAACTTCAGAAGAAAACGGATTTGTCAAAAAATTATTTTTCATTGTCCTTTAGATCATTGGTTACATCTGCCTTATGAGACAGTTGGCAAAGAAGTATGTAGGCAATGCTGTTTACTTTGGCAAACTTTGAACTAAATTTATAATTAGCCTGAGGACAAGATCTATAGATACCTACATCAGTCTGTGTGGTTTATAGTCCACATCTATTGTGCTTCTATATTAAGAATTCTAAAAAATTGGTTTACTTTGGTATTTACTATATTATTAATAAATAAGTTATGCTTACTTATTTGCTACTTGTATATTATCCTAGAATCTAAATAACAAAAATTTTAATGTAATTTTTTTATAGATAATAGTTTTTTAAAAAAAGAAATAAATTTTAGAGCTAGTCTTTTACATAGAGGAGTTGAATTTTTCCCCCAAACTTTCACCTTTTCTTTTTCTTTCTTTTTTTTTTATCATGAAGTGTCTATTTTGGTCACTTCCAGAAATCATGTTTTCCTGGTTGAAAAATATTAATCATTTCATGTGTATGCATATACTAATATATATATTGCAAATAGACTCTGAGTTCTTCAACAAAATTCTGGAAGTTTATAAAGGATGATGTAGGAAGTATAGGAGTAGTTGTGTTGCATTTTATCTAGGTACCAATAAAATTCTGGCTTATTATTCATCTCTTTTTTTTAAATTGTGTATGGTCATCTGCAGAGGCAGATGGACTCCTACCCTTGTGTCAATCTGTGCATGCTGTATTCATTCAAAAATATTCCTTAATTGCCTATTATAGGCACTGTCAGTAACGAATGAAACAAAGTTCTCTCTTCCTATAGAATTTACATTCAAGTGAGTTTACAAAGGACAAACATTTTCTACACTTTTAATCTGAATGAGAGGAAGAAATCTTTCTCTAAGAGATGCCTTGCTGTGATTTTTAAATAAAGTCTTTATAGGATTTTTTTCGTGTACAAGTGAAGAAAAAACTATGTTTTTACCAATCGGCTTCCTCTCATTTACAACAGGTCCCAGTTGTACCCTTTAATCCATCTTTTTAAATTTCCCATGATAGTTTTAGCCATATGTTAATTACTCTCTAGATATTTCTTCAGGGTTTTATCCTTGCAAAATTGAAAGAAAGGATTAATGCTTAAAATGAGCTGACTGCCAACCCTTGGCCACATGGGCAGACAATATGTGATATAAATTCGAATTTGGACATAGAGGACTGACAATTTATCACCAAAACTTTATGAAGAACGTATACGACTGCCCTTACTTTAGAAATATGAAAGTAGGTTCTGTGAATACTTTTAAATAGTACACATGTTTTCTCTCTGTCCAAAGATTCCGGCATAGTCCTCTTGACTGCAATCAGGAGTAGCTTTAATTTGCTTATGTTTCATTTTTGCTTTCTCTAGTTTGCTGTCTTGTGAGAGGAATGTGGTCAAATATTAGGCAGTAAACATGAGAAGGAAGAACAAGGGACCCAGAGAATCCACTGGAAATCAGTTGGCTTACGGATACCCTAGAGATGTTTAGCTTTGTATTTCTCCAGTACTTCGATGGTTATTTGCACAGCTCTTGTGAGGTGAATGCAGAATCAGTTTTCATTTCTGCACAAGTTTTTTACCCCAGTTTTATTGTATAGAAAACTGGAATCTATGTATATGGCTGTGGTACAGTTCTTGACTCCTTGAGAATTTTATTCCTGATTTTCATAAATATTTCACTTTTGCATACTATCTTCAGTAGTCTTTACCTGAGATACTATTCAATTCATTCAAGAGCCTTTTCCATAAAGTTCAGGTTTATTTGGTGGTTTATTGAACATAGAAACTGATATTTCCCTAATGATATATGTATAAAAGTGACTATTGTTGCTGTCAGTGTGTTTAGGATTTTAAAGGGGAATTATATTCCAGAATATTCTTTCTTCATGCTTATCTAATTTTATCTAATTTGTTTATTTACTTAACAAATGTTTATTGAGTCCTTACTCTGCTGGTTAGATTACCACTGTAGGCCCCCAAAATACATCAATAAAATATAAAAAACAAAAACATCTTTTCCCTCTTGGAGCTTATATCTTAGTGTATGGGACACACTCTAGATTATAAACACAATAAATGACTAAATTTAAAGGGTTTCAAAAGATGAGAAATTAACAGAGTATGGAGGCTTAAGTGTCTTGTGGAACATGAAAATAATAGTATTGTCCTCTTTGGGGCAAAGACCTGAAGGAAAAGAAATAAGTATCTTTGGAAAGAACACAGCAAAGGGCAAGCACAAAGGCATTCGGATTAGATTCTGCCTCCTGTGTTTAAGGGACAACTGGGAGTATGGCAGATCTGGAGAGAGAACAGAGTGAGAGCAGCAGTGATCTTTATATTAAAGAGGCCTTTGTATTGACTGACTTTAAATTGGCTTCAGATATTGACTAATACATGACTGTATATTAAAGAGGTCGTGCTGGCTGACATATTGAGAGTAGATTGTAGAAAGGTATGGAGAAACTGGGAGAGCAAATAAGAGGCTGTTGTAGTTTGGATCAGACATCAGCCCGATCCAGTCACAGACCAGACAAGTAACAATAGAAGTGAAAGTCTTAATACAGTACAGATATATTTCTTAATCATTTGGTTATGGTTTGTGAAAGAAAATGGTCAGAGAAGATTCCTAGATTTTTATCTGAATACCTAGAAGAATAGATTTGCCATCAATTAAGATGGAAAAAAAAGCAACGCAGAATAGTTTTTTGGGGGGCACCATAGAAGGATGATGTTTACTTTTGAACACGTTCCATTTGAAGTGACTCTTAGACATCCACGTATAGATTTTAAGAGACCAGTTTGACATTCAGTAGAGAGATATATATGGAGATACAAATTTGGGAGTCTTATACTTTGGCCACCTGATGTGAAGAACTGACTCATTGGAAAAGACCCTGATGCTGGGAAAGATTAAAGGTGGGAGGAGAAGGGGACAACAGAGGATGAGATGGTTGGATGGCATCACCGAGTCGATGGACTGGAGTTTGAGCGAGCTCTGTGAGTTGGTGATGGACAGGGAAGCCTAGCATGCTGCAGTCCATAGGGTTGCAAAGAATCAGACATGACTGACTGCACTGAACTGAATTGTAATATAAAAGGTAAAATTTTGAAGTTGTGAGACTGAGAATAACATGAATTGAATGAAAATAGAGGAAAGAAAATGGTACCAAAGATTCATCCATGGGCCATTCCAACATGAAGAGGTCTGGAAGAAGAGAAGGAAAGACTATAGAGACTAAGAAAGTATTACATATGAGATGAGAAGATGATATTTTTGTTGTCCTCGAAGCTAAGTAAAGAAAATGCATCAAAATAGACAGGAGTGATTAATGCTACCAAATCAACTTTTGTGAGGTTATGTGGTTCTGGCAGACTGGAGTGGGTCAAAGAGAGAATGGGTGAAGATCTGAAATCACTAAGCATAAATAATAATTTTAAGAAGTTTTGCTATAAAAGTGAGCAGAAAAATGGGTGTATTAGGGACCATAGAGGTTGTTTTTTTGTTGTAGGTTAAGATGGAAGAAATAGAGAAATATTTGTGTATAGTTGGAAGGGAACAATTAAAAATATAGGAAAAGGATGATAGACTTCTAGAATAATATCTTTAGAAAAAGATGGGTTCCAGTACACAGTTGGAGGTTTTGGATTAAAAAAAGCATGTGTAGATAATTTAAATTAGCCTGTAGCTAGGTGGAGTCCATGGGTATGAGTACATGGGCAGAAGTCATGGTATGATTCTGTTCTTATTGATCCTGTTTTAATTATTCAATGCATAACATTAAGGCAAGTGGAGATAGAATTAACATTGTTGTGCTGTTTATATACTCTAGACATTGGCCTTATTAGTTAATGTTACAACAATCCTATGAGATTCTTATTCCCACTTTATAAATGCAGAAATGGAGGACCAAGAAAGTTAAGTATCCTGCCCAATGATATATAATCTGTTATCTGGTCAACTGTATTTCCTTTCAGGAGGTAACTTTAGAACAGAGGGAATAAAACAAAACAATACAACAGCAGCAACAACAATCCCATTTATCTGGATCCCATATCAAATGGTAAATGAAATTAATGGCCAGTTTGGTAGTAGAAAAATCACTGCATATTGGAATAAGTATAGCATCTGGATTGTTGGGGACTTGAAGATGAATGGGAAACAAGATTAAACCAGAGATATGGCTTCATATTTGAATTAGTACCTTGGACACTTGTGCTTAAGACTTCTGAAAGCTAAACATTTTAAGCCAAAACTCTGAAATGAAGTAGATCTAAAAGGGTTGTAAAAGAACAGCATCAGTTGTCCCATTGTTTATTGACAGGCAGAGAATCTACTGAAGCTGATGATTAAAAGACTATTATAGTTGACCAATTCAAATTTTCTGGAGAATAAATACCTTTTTTTCTTACAGAAAATTGGATTGAAATTGAAAACATATGATATGCCACCAGCAAAAAGAGCTATGCCAGGAAATAAACCCTCTGTAGAAAAGGCTTCCCTTTCTCTTACCCAGTATAATAATACATGTTTTAATATATTGATTTCACAAATAGAACATACTACTAGCTTCATAGTTATGATGTAATCTTTGCTTTAATTTTACTTTCCATTATAGATTTTGTTGATAATCTTTTCACCTTTCATGTTTCTCCTCCTCTTCTTTTTCCTTCCATGGTGGTATTGGGTTGGTGAAAAAATTTGTATGGGTTATTCTGCACAATTTTATGGGTAAACCTGAATGAACTTTTTGACCAACTCAGTACATGCTAAGTAGTTTAGGAAATTACCAGCTTCAGAAATCACACCGGTCATACATTTCTTAGTAACAATCGCATATCTCCTTCTGGATTTGATAATTTAAAATTCTGGACTAGATGTGGAAGCAAAATTTCCAGTCATAAATCTTCACATAGTCTTTTGTAAGTGGACAGAATACTTTATGTAACACTCCTGATGTTAGATTCCTAGGGCTGCTATAACAAATTGCATAAACTGTGTGGCTTTAAACAACTGAGATTATTCTCTCACTGTTAAGGAGTTGAGAAGTCCAAAATCAAGGAGTTGGCCGATTTGGTTACTTCTGGAAGCTCTGGAAATGAATCTTCCTGCCTCTCTCTTAGCTTCTGTTGGTGGCCAAAAGTCATTGGTGTTCTTTGGCTTGCAGTTGTATTGCTCCAGTCGCTACTTCTGTTGTTAGGTGGTCTTCTCTGGATGTCTCCCAGTGTCTCTGTGTTTTCACATGGTCTTCTCATAAGGACACCAATCATAAGATTTACGACCCAGCCCAATCCAGTGTGACTTCATCCTAATTATATTTTTTAAACCCTATTTCCAGATAAGGTCATTTCTTTGCTAGGGTTTCTGAAACAAAACACCACACACTGCATGATTTACAGATTAGAAAATTTTGGTCTCACAGTTTTAAAGCCTGGAAATCTGAGATCAAGACATTGGCATGGTTGGTTCTTTCTGAGGGCTGTGTGGAAGATGCTGTTCTGGGTCTCTTCCCCTGGCTTATAGATGGCTATCTTCTCCCTATATCTTCACCTGGTATTCTCCCTTTCTCTACTGAAGCATGGTTGACATGCAACGTTATAATAGCTTCAGGTGCATAGCATTATGGTTTGCTATTTGTATATACTGGAAAATAATCAACATAGTAAAGTCTAGTTAGCAGCCATCCCCATACATAGTTACAAACATTTTTTTTTCTTATGATGATAAGTTTTATGATTTACTCTTAGCAACTTTCAAACATATAATACAGTATTATCATCTATAGTCACCTTGCCGTCCCTAACATCCCAGTGACTTATTTTGCAACTGGAAGCTTGAACCTTTGACTCCCACCTTCACCCATTTCATCAGTGCCTCACCCCAGCCTTTGCTCTATCTGTAATTTTACTTTTTACTGTTTTGCTTGTTTGATTTTTTAATTCCACATTTATAGGTGAGTGTTTGTCTTTCACTGACTTATTTCACTTAGCATAAAGCCCATCCATGTCTCAAATGGCAAGGTTTCATTTTCTATGGCTTCAGTTTAGTTCGGGTGCTCAGTTGTGTCCGACTCTTTGTGACACCATGAATCACAGCACGCCAGGCCTCCCTATCTATCACCAACTACCAGAGTTCACTCAAACTCATGTCCCTCGAGTCGGTGATGCCATCCAGCCATCTCACTCTCTGTCGTCCCCTTCTCCTCCTGCCCCCAATCCCTCCCAGCATCAGAGTCTTTTCCAATGAGTCAGCTCTTCTCATGAGATGGCCAAAGTATTGGAGTTTCAGCTTCAACATCAGTCCTTCCAATGAACACCCAGGAGTGATCTCCTTTAGAATGGACTGATTGGATATCCTTGAAGTCAAAGGGTGTCTCAAGAGTCTTTTCCAACACCACAGTTCAAAAGCATCAATTCTTCTGCAATCAGCTTACTTCACAGTCCAACTCTCACATCCATACATAACCACGGGAAAAACCATAGCCTTGACTAGACAGACCTTGGTTGGCAAAGTAATGTCTCTGCTTTTTAATATACTATCTAGGTTGGTCATAACTTTCCTTCCAAGGAGTAAGCGTCTTTTAATTTCATGGCTGCAATCAGCATCTGCGGTGATTTTGGAGCCCCCAAAAATAAAGTCTGACACAGTTTCCACTGTTTTTCCATCTATTTCCCATGAAGTGATGGGACCAGATGCCATGATCTTCATTTTCTGAATGTTGAGCTTCAAGCCAACTTTTTCACTCTCCTCTTTCACTTTCATCAAGAGGCTTTTGAGTTCCTCTTCACTTTCTGCCATAAGGGTAGTGTTATTTGCATATCTGAGGTTATTGATATTTCTCCCAGCAATCTTGTTTCCAGCTCGTGCTTCTTCCAGCCCAGCGTTCCTCATGATGTACTCTGCATAGATGTTAAATAAGCAGGGTGACAATATACAACCTTGACGTACTCCTTTTCCTATTTGGAACCAGTCTGTTGTTCCAGGTACAGTTCTGACTGTTGCTTCCTGACCTGCATACAGATTTCTCAAGAGGCAGGTCAGGTGGTCTGGTATTCCCATCTCTTTCAGAATGTTCCACAGTTTATTGTGATCCACACGGTCAAAGGCTTTGACATAGTCAATGAAGCAGAAATAGATGTTTTTCTGGAACTCTCTTGCTTTCTCCATGATCCAGCAGATGTTGGCAATTTGATCCCTGGTGCCTCTGCCTTTTCTAAAACCTGCTTGAACATCTGGGAGTTCATGGTTCACATATAGCTGAAGCCTGGCTTGGAGAATTTTGAGCATGACTTTACTAGCATGTGAGATGAGTGCAATTGTGTGGTAGTTTCAGCATTCTTTGGCATTGCCTTTCTTTGGGATTGGAATGAAGACTGACCTTTTCCAGTCCTGTGACCACTGCTGAGTTTTCCAAATTTGATGGCATATTGAGTGCAGCACTTTCACAGCATCATCTTTCAAGATTTGAAATAGCTCAACTGGAATTCCATCACCTCCACTAGCTTTGTTCGTAGTGATGCTTTCTAAGGCCCACTTGACTTCACATTCCAAGATGTCTGGCTCTAGGTCAGTGATCACATAATCGTGACTATCTTGGTCGTGAAGATCTTTTTTGTACAATTCTTCTATGTATTCTTGCCATCTCTTCTTAATATCTTCTGCTTCTCTTAGGGCCATACCATTTCTGTCCTTTATCGAGCCCATCTTTGCATGAAATGTTCCCTTGGAATCTCTAATTTTCTTGAAGAGATCTCTTGTTTTTCCTATTCTGTTGTTTTCCTCTATTTCTTTGTATTGATCGCTGAGGAAAGCTTTCTTATCTCTCCTTGCTATTCTTTGGAACTCTGCATTCAGATGCTTGTATCTTTCCTTTTCTCATTTGCTTTTCGCTTCTCTTCTTTTCACAGCTATTTGTAAGGCCTCTTCAGACAGCCATTTTGCTTTTTTGCATTTCTTTTCCATGGGGATGGTCTTGGTCCCTGTCTCCTGTACAATGTCACGAACCTCCATCCAGAGTTCATCAGGCACTCTATCTATCAGATCTAATCCCTTAAATCTATTTCTCACTTCACTGTATAATCATAAGGGATTTGATTGAGGTCATATCTGAATGGTCTAGTGGTTTTCCCTACTTTCTTCAATTTAAGTCTGTTAATTTGGATACTTTTAAGTGTTTAAGTGTTTGACTTTGTATAGACAAATGATTCAGATTTTTAAAAAAAAATTCCTTGAATTTTAAGCGTCTTATCCAGATGGTTGCTCACATGCAAACATAGTTTTAGTTAAGGTTAGGATCTTACAAATTAAAATTCCGGTAGCATTGATTTTCAATACTGTTTCATTTATCGTATTTAGGAAATTGGACCAAGTTTTTTGTAAAATAATTTTTAATTAAAAAGTTATTTCTTTTTTTACTTTAATCCTATGCATCTGATATCTTTAATCCTATGCATCTGATATCTATGTGATGATAGCATTAGAGCAATTTAATTATAGCCCATAAGTTTCATTGACACGTGAAATTTTTCATAAGAATCAGTTATAAACAATTTCAAAAAGTGATACAAAAGCATCTTTCCTCTCTTCTCTTTGGCTCACATTCTGTTTTCCCAAAAAACTTCTGGGCTCCTCTTCTAGAATCTTCTTTCCAGCTTCTCCAAGTGGAAAGACAGAGGACAGAGGGATAAGTCTGTATAGCACAGTAATGACACGGGACAAATATCAACCCTTATAGTTGATATGAAGCAACTGTAGGTATTGCTGCTGCTAGGAAAGGAAGAGGGAGCCCTAGATAAACTTATTAATGATATTTATACTCCTGACTTCGATTCCTGGGTCTCTCAGGTATAGATATGTCCCCAGTGAAGGGAGTCTGTGGAAAGAGGAATGCCTGTAGCTAGTGATCACTCTGCATTCCTGCTGAGTTCCCACTCAGCATCCTCTTCAAGCTCACCATCCTTTCAGGTAGTGAACAGGTGAGGCCTCAGTTTGCAGCTCAAAGCTTTAACCAGAGAGAATTGATAGGTCCTTTGGGCGCAGTAATTTATAAATTAGGCAGTTCCTGAGGATTCTGAGCTGCCTCTGAGCTAGGCAGCCAACTAGCCTGCCAGCGCCTCTCTTGACCCACACCCAAGTCCCCACCATCACATACTGCCATGCTCCTTCACATTCATGGCACCAGCACAGCTCGACTTTCATTCCTTACACATACAGGGAGAGACTACCTACAGTTCCAAGATTTCTTTCGAGAGGAGGGAGGGATTCTGTTGCTTAAAAAATTCTGGGAGTCATTTATTTAGGTAATTAACTATTTCAATGAGAACTGAAATATTTATAAATTTGGATTCAGAAGAGGAATTTTTTCTGTAATGACCATTGAAAATATTTTGTATTACAACTCACTCCAAAAGAACAAGGATGAGATTTTTTTTCACGGTTTTATGAAGATTTTTGGTCATCTGTGCTGTCCACACACATACACACATATGTATGCATTTGTACACACATGTAAAACCTTGTTGAATGTTTCCTGAGGCCTCAGATTGTCATTAATGGAATCTTTGACTATCAAAACAGTGCTTTACCCTGTCCATCTATGTATCTATCTATCTTTCTCTATATATTAATTTATTATCTCTTTGGTGTTGATCCTGCTTTGCTCTGTACATCCAGAAGACCTGCTTTGCAGGGTACATCCAGAAGACCCTGCATCAGATTTCCTTCATGGCTGTCCCCTCTCTCTCTGTCTGATCCCACCGTGGACAAAGCACTCATGTCCCGAACTCCACTGGAGGTTCAGTATGGCAGGACACATCCTTTGCCCTCAGGGAGCTTAAACGGCCATGGCAGCTGGCAAGTAATAAGAAACAGGACATTTTTGTTAGTGACCATGTCAATACGATCAAGTAAATATAAGCCTGATCTTTACTGAAATCTCAAAACCAAATCAGGGAACGGTTGTTCCCGTGGAAAAAAATAAAAAAGGTAATGATGCTGATATTTGGCACTGTGTTCCCTATAATAAAACATTTAATTAAATCTTTAAATGTGTATGGAACACAAAATATGCACATCAGAATAAAACACATCAGGTATAACCAACACTATAATTATATCAGCCCTGTTGCCTAAGCCCACCTTTGTTGCTCTGCCAGCAAGCAGTGGTTTAAAACTTTCTGTCCATCTGTTAAAATAAATAAATAAATAAACAGCCTATGCTGTACCTATACAAATCTCTAACGCTTGGGAATGCTTTGGCTACTGATAGAACAGCTGCTGAGTTTCTGGGCTGCAGGCTGTCTCTCCTAGAGGTAAATTAACAGCTGCTGCTCTGTGGTTCTTTCCACACTGTCGTTGAGCGTCTACTCTCATAGGCCTAGGAGATAACAAAGGTGCATGCATGTGTGCTCAGTTGTGTCTGACTCTTTGTGATCCCATGGACTGTAGCCCTCCAGGCTCCTCTGTCCATGGAATTTTCCAGGCAAGAGTACTGGAGTGGGTTGCCATTTCCTATTCTGCCGATCTTCCCAACCCAGGGACCAAACCAGTGTTTCCTACATTTCCTGCATTGGCAGGTGGATTCTTTACCTGCTAAGCCATCTGGGATGAAAGGGGCATTAAAGAGCTCTCCTCAAAGCATTCCCTATCTTGTCGGGGTAGCAAATAGAGAAAGAGAAAACAAGGTAGTAAGCCTCCTGAGGAAGGGAAGCAAGAAGCGTTATGGGAACACGTGGAAGAGGTGTCCATGGTTTAGAGATGTCTTGTGATAAAAAGTTGTCCTTGATATGAGCACCCAGATAAGAATATGGTTGTCCCTGCATGCCTTCAAAGGTGACTGTGGCCTGTGGGACCATTTTGCTGAGTAATTCCAGATTAAAATATTTCTGCATACTTATTTCAAATGTTTGTTTGCTTGTTTATTTGTGGATGTGGATATGTAAATATAAGTATCTGTGTCTGCACCTTCTTTGCCCTAATAGCAATTGTCTTTTGTTATTTCTATCACTTTACCAGGCTTTAGAAACACTACCCGCCAGCTTCCGGGATACTGAAGCTGATCTGTCATGGGTTGGGAAACGAAACAATCACAGTTAAGAAAAAGGAAAAATAAACTTGTTCCTGAGATAAAAACAGATAGTCTTGAAATGACTGTCTCTATTACAAGTAATATATAACAATTTAAATAAATTTGTTAAAACAGTTTTTAAACAAATTTTATGTTATGAATAACTGAGGCTCTTGAAGATGTAGTCTTTAAGTAAGTGAGGTGTTTCCTAATTGTGAAGCTATAGAAGCCAACCCTGTCCTCATGAGGTGACTCCTCAGGCATGTGTGAAGATATCACTTCCTCCTCCTACTCAGGACACTACAGACATTATCCTTCCATGTCAGTGTACTCTTTCCCTCCTTCCTTCTCCACGTCCCTCACCATAATCTAGAATCTCCATAATTTCTTGCCTGAACCACTACAATAGCCTTATAATGGGTCTTTCTATTCCCATTTCTGCTCCTGCAATACATTCTACACAGAGGGGCCAATGTGATCATTAAAGTCTGAAATCAGTTGCTACGGCCGCTTTCTTGTCCCCTCAGGGGCTTCCTATTTCTTTTAGAATAAATGTAGGACCCCTGACCATAGTCTGTGAGATCCTCCATGATGATTCCTGCCCACCTCTGTCCATGTCTTCTTCCATATCTTTCACCCTTGCTTTCTAGATTCTAGCCTTACTGATCTCTTTTTGGTTACTGGAATAGCCAGTATATATATAATTTTTTTTTCTTTCTTTTTTTAAAATTAATTTATTTTTATTTGAAGGATAATTGATTTACAATATTGTATTGGTTTCTGCCATGTATCAACATGAATCAGCCATAGGTATACATATGTCCCCTCCCTTTTGAACCTCCCTCCCACATCCCACCCCATCACACCCCTCTAGGTAACAGAGCACCAGATTTGAGCTACCTGTTCCCTCATACAGCAAATTCCCACTGACTATCTATTTTACATATGGTAATCTGTATGTTTCAATGCTACTCTCTCAATTTGTCCCACCAATTTCTATCCTGCCTCAGGACCTTTGTACTTGCTACTCCTGTTACCTTGAATGTACCATGACTACCTCTTTTGCAAAGTCTTGGCCAAATGCCACCTTATCAAAGTAGTCTTTGATGAACACTCTGTTAAGTTAACCTCATCTCACACCTTTCCTCTGGTTATTGTCTTACATCCCCTTGGTTATCTCCTGCATTACATTTTTATCTCTATATGAAATTAGCTTATTCACTTATGAGCTTACATGTATACTGTCAGCCCCAGAAGAACATTTATTTTCTTCACTGCTCTATGCTCAGTACTCACAAGGGATTCAATAAACTTTCTTCCAAAACATAAATAGCCTTGAGAAACAGTGCACTTTGTTGGAGAAAGTCTTTGTCTCCCACCATCTGCATTTCTTTGAGTAATGTTATCATTCTTCACCTGACAGAGCAAGTAAGAATTTATAGTGTTCCTCTCTGCTATGAAATCACTATGTGTTTATGGCTCCCAAAATGAAGAAAATTTCAAAGCCAACACCAGAGTCCTTAACTAAGAAATAACAGTGTTCAGTGGCTCAGTCTTTGACAGATATAACCTGGATTCCATTGCAGGGGCCCTTGGGCCCGAGTGGCTGCCAACAACCAAGGCTCTTGGCTTTCTGCCTGTGCACGTTTCTGCCAGCCTTATTGCCTCTGCACTGAATTTATATTTTAATACAGGACGCCAGCAACGCATTTGTGTAATAGGAGCACGGAGAATGATTTTCCTTTTCCAGGCCAGCAGCTTCATTTTCCCTTCCCACCTTCTAATTTAATTTCCTTTCCCTCTTACCCAACTCCAAGTTCCCTCCTGTGACAAATATATTTTCTTTTGTAATTATTTCTCTTTCTTTGTTCTTGTTCTACCATCTACTTCTATGATAGGCCTTCTTACCACTATTTCTATTAAGACATTTCATTTGAGGTTCATTTCATTTGAGGTTATTCAAGAGGCAATGCCTGAGTGCTAGATGAGATAAGGAGAGGTCTAACTGGATTTGCTTAAGGGATTTTCTATGTGGTATGAAATAACTCCGCCAGGGACCTGTTCTGGGGAGCCTTTTCCTTAGGATTTAGCCTTCCATTCGGTTAGGTCATGTCACCATTAATATGTTAACGAACCCAGAGGGTTATTTAGCCCTTTTCTTCTTTTATTAGGCATTCGCAACTACTGACTTTCCTACAAAAAAACAGATATCTCTTTATAAAATGAGGCAAACCAGAGAATGAGACCTTCCGATATGTACAGAATCGTAGGCAGAGTTGTGGGGACAAAGTTTGTACCCTAAAAGGACTGATGAAGGCATATTTTGAGCCTGATGGATAAGGGGTAGCTTAGATTACTGAGATATTTGGAGAGGTCAGTGACTTTTCTAGTGGATGGTGGAGGCTGGATTTTCGGCAGTTCAAGGTGAAGAGGCATAGTAAGAGCGTGGTAGACGTAGAATATCACAGTCTATTTGAGAGAAATCTGGCAGTAACATAGACTAAATATATATTACAGAACACATTGTGGAACTGATGAGATGTTAGATTCCTGGTAGGGCTGGCTTCATAGGAGGGTAGTCTGTGCTGTCAAACTGATTCCTGTACTCAGAACAGCTTCACACTTAGTAAAATTCTCTGCTGTAACCATCTTGAAATTTGTACTACTTTTTGAACAAGGGATTTAGCATTTTCATGTGGCATTGGGCCTCACAAATTATGCAGCCAGTCCTGTTCCCTGGCTTTGCTGGCATTTTCCCCTTTCTGCATACCCATAGATGCTCTTGTAATTCTGAGATATGGTAGAATAGAAGCCCTCTGTGCAAGTTGGAAAGTTTGATTAAAACTGTCAACTATTAAAGCACTATGAACGTTTGTGTGTATCACCTTACAGTTCCCTTCACATCTAAGGAGAACAGTGGAAAAGGGACATGTTGTAATTTGAGAAAATAAAAGATCTGTTTTTCTCTTAATCCTATTTTTATGCATTTGTTCATTCTTTTATGAAATGATTATTAAGTGTCTAATTTGTCCTAGGGGCTATACTAGAAACTGAGGATAAAAACTGGTATTTACTGTTTGTTTTTTAAAAATTTTACTGGTCTTTGCCCGTAAGGGACAATCAAACAAGGAATAATAATGATAATAATTGTTATAATAGCTATCACTTGTGCAGTACCTATCATGAGCTAGTCATTGTTTTAAGGGTTTTAAATATTTAATTCTCGCAAAAGCCCTGCAAAGTTGTTACTGTTCGTTTCCCTGCTTTACTGATGAGAAATGTGAGACATGTGTAGGTTATATAAACCGTGTGAGATTCCACAGCTAGAGAATGGTGGAGCCAGGATTCACAATTAAGCAGCTCAACTCCTTTAACTGTGCTCTTGCTGCTGCTGCTAAGTAGCTTCAGTCATGTCCGACTCTGTGCGACCCCATAGATGGCAGCCCACCAGGCTCCCCCATCCCTGGAATTCTCCAGGCAAGAACATTGGAGTGGGTTGCCATTTCCTTCTCCAATGCATGAAAGGGAAAAGTGAAAGTGAAGTCGCTCAGTCGTGTCTGACTCTTAGCGACCCCATGGACTGCAGCCTACCAGACTCCTCCGTCCATGGGAGTTTCCAGGCAAGAGTACTGGAGTGGGTTGCCATTGCCTTCTCGGAACTGTGCCCTTAGTTACTAGTATAACAGATGTCAGAGATGCGTTGAGGGGAGTAAATAAAGGTTGTGTGTGCCCGGTGCTGCCCCAAGGAGGGAAGGGCTAGTTTGATCTTGGATGGGAGCTGGAGAGGAAAGGGTTTATCATCATCGTCTTGCTTGAAATGAACTGTGAAGCATGAGGAAGGAGGCCATCTCTCTCCTGAGCAAACTGGTCTACTGGGGTGAGGAAAAGGGAGTTTTGCCAGGTAGAGAGCAACATGTAATCAGAGAGTGCGTGAGAGAGAAACCTTGATAAGCAAGCTCCCAGATCTTCATGTCTAAGGACTTTGGAGGTTTTATCTAAGTGATGGCGGGTCATTAAACATTTTGAACAAAGGCTTCACTTGATCGGATGAGCACTTTAGAATATTCTCTCTGACAACAGTGTAAATGGTAGAATCCCTGGTTGAAACACCCCAGCAGAGATGACCAGAGGGCTCTTGTAATGGGTGTCAGTGACCACGCAGGCCTTACCAAAAGCAATGCCTGGAGGGTAGAAAGGAGGACATGAAGGATAGGAGATGCTTATTGACAGCCTGATAGAATTAGCAGGTTGACTAGTATTGGGAGGGCTGAAGAAGGGATGGAGCACAGGATGTCTCTAGGATGTCTCACTGCCCAGTGCCTCCCTTCCTGACCCATTGCCTTTACTTCCCATAACCAGCCATCTTGACCATGCTTTTTCACTAGAACTCAAGAGGGAAAGACAGGATAGAGAGCGAGTTAGAATAAAGGAATGAAGTTTGATAAAAGGGAAAGTGTCAGTGGCAGAGAGGAAAGATAAAAGAAAACAAAAAGAGTTGCAGATAACAAACAGAAGAACAAGATAGAATGCTGAACAAATTTTTAATCTCCCATATGCCAAATGTTAGGAAAACCGAAAATAATGTCATATATATAGTGGTGGTTTAGTCACTAAGTTGTGTCCAACTCTTGTGACACCATGGACTGTAGCTTGCCAGGCTCCCCTGTCCATGGGATTCTCTAGGCAAGAGTACTGGAGTGGGTTGCCATTTCCTTCTCCAGGGGATCTTCCTGACCCAGGAATCAAACCCAGGTCTCCTGCATTGCAGGCAGGTTCTTTACTGACTGAGCTACAAGGGAAGCCTGAGACACACACACACACACACACACGAACTTGAGGGAGAGATAAATATGTCAGAACAAGACAGAAAGAGATGACAGGAAAATGTAATGAGACAGAAGAAAGAATCCTAAGTTTGTAACCTACCCTTGGTTGCAACAAATTTGAAAATGATAAAAGAAACATACATAGATAGCAAATCACCAACTGTCAACTAGAAAGAGAGTAAAATCATTTATTTATATGTAATTTACTAAAAAGAACAGACAGGTGCATGATTTATGTAGCTTTGTGTTAATGACTAGACAAATGAACTTAAAATTCATTCAGTAATAACTCAGAAAATATATGTTGATTGAATTCAACATATATTTTTGGAGCATTTATTATGTGGGATGCCTCATGCTAGATGTTGGAATACAAATCTATACTGTACAAATTAATAACACACACAGACATACACATTATACACACTACACATGGGTAGTTAAAATCTAGTAAGAAGGTAAATTATAAATAATCAAGTATATGTGCTACAAGACCAGAGAGGTCATTAGGGGAAAGACATGCTATTGATCCTTATAAGAATGTAAGAAATCATCAAGTTGGATGTGCATCAGAAACGTTCTATAGAAGAGGTAATATTTTAGCTCAGCCTTGAACGATGGGTAGTCTGTCAACAGAAAAACATGTAGGACTTTCGTCCAGCAAAAAGAAAGGCATAGCAGTTAACAGAGACTGAGGACTGTAGTGTTTAGTTATTTATGTCCCAGAAAATATTGAATTGTAGTGAAAGATCAATACTAGTTTTAGTGAAATGTTAGAAGGCCTAAAAGGCTAAGAAGATGAGTGATTTTACTATCAACTTTGTTGTTCAGTTGCTCAGTCGTGTCCGACTCTTTGCGACCCAATGGGCTGCAGCACGCCAGCCTTCTCTGTCCTTCACCATCTCCCAGAGCTTTCTCAAATTCATGTCCATCGAGTGAGTGATGCCATCCAACCATCTCATCCTGTGTCGTCCCCTTCTCCTCCTGCCTTCAATCTTTCCCAGCATCAGGGTCTTCTTTAATGAGTCAGCTCTTCTTATCAAGTGGCCAAAGTATTGGAGCTTCAGCATTAGTCCTTCCAATGTATATTCAGGGCCGGTTTCCTTCAGGATTGACTGATTTGTTCTCCTTGCAGGCCAAGGGACTCTCAGGAGTCTTCTCCAACTCCACAGTTCAAAAAGCATCAGTTCTTCAGTGCTCAGCTTTCTTTATGGTCCAACTCTCATATCCATACATGCCTACTGGGAAACCATAGCTTTGACTATATGGACCTTTGTTGGCAAAGTAATATCTCTGCTTTTTAATACAGTGTCTAGGTTTCTCATAGCTTTTCTTCCAAGGAGTAAGCATCTTTTAATTTCATGGGTGCAGTTACCATCTGCAGTGATTTTGGAGCCCAAGAAAATAAAGTCTGTCACTGTTTCCATTGTTTCCCCATCTATTTGAAGTGATGGGACTGGATGCCATGATCTTAGTTTCCCATTAATGATTTTTTGGGCAAGGGATTATGATAAGAAGTGTGGTTTCAGAAGAAGTAAACAAGGGACAGGAAGGTTGTATGATTGGTTAGATTACAGGAAAGAAGCCTATATAGGAAACAATGGTCCTGTAGTTCATAGGAAAAATAGCTGGCAGTAGAAACAAAAAGGATGATGAATTTGAGAGACATTTCAAAGCAGAGTTGGCAGAATTGGAAATTGATTACAAAAATATGGTGGTGGACAGTGAGCAAGGAAGCCTTGGCAAGGTTGACAGCAGATTGGTGAGTGTATGGTCCTGAGGAAGATGAGGCTGTCAATAAATCATATTCCCAGATCTTCTCCATGAATACATGAGCTTATGAAATTTTCAGCAAAATTGATCATGGAAATTTATATGCCATCCTTTTCTTTCTTTTTATCAAAATGAAGGTACAAAAAAAGCTATCTGTGCCATTGTAGTGTGTTCAAATAAATTATTAACCTCATCAAGGCAGAGAAAGCCTCTGAAAAAAATACTATTTTCTTTTTTTTTTTAACCAAAGAGGAGGCAAAAGATGCTTGATATTCTGCTGAAATCCCTCTACTACTGTCATTTCAGAGCTGGACATAGCTCTAGATTTCCAAAAGAGAAATGAATAGGGTACATAACACTTTGCTCAGGAAAAGGCCACCCACTGCCACAGCCTGTGTGAGTATAATTCTCACTGACAAGCCAAGATTGAGAAAGGTATACAAGGCCAATTACACAGACTCAGCCTGTTTTTCCAGCTATTTAACTGTTCACATCAAGTGCTGTGTTTATCTGCATGGAAGTGGAATGGACCCAAAGAACCTTGGAGCAGCATAGCCACATGTCTTGCTGTGAGAAGTACAGATGGGATCGGGGAGGCTCTTCCCTCAGACTGATACACCTCGACCATTAAAATGACATAAACCTCAAAGAAAGACTAAGATTACAGGATGTGGGATCTAGAGCAGTGGCCAGAATATCTGGTAAGATGAGAACATGATAGAATGCCCCAAGTGCTTTTTGATGCTGACCTGCTAGAAGAGGAAGAAAAGTAGTCCCAGGAAAAGAGAAAAAAAATCAAATTCATTTTGAGATTTTAGGAAAATGAATGTTTACATTTCTAAAGTGATCATGTTGCTCACTTTTAAGAATCTGATTCAAATAGGGAAATTACTTCTTTGGGAGGATTTCTGAAAAATTTTAGAAAGAGGGAACAAAGTAACTAGCCAACCCAATTAGTAAACACAGCAAGCTGCCATATATCCTGCCCAATAACAGATGCAGGCCTTAGGGGAGCTGCACGCCATCTTCCAGATCATTGAACAAATGACTTTCTTCGGTGCACTAATTAGGCTGAAAGAGTTAAAAAGAAAAAAGCATCTAAATGTGTTCTATGCCATGAAATTTAAAAACACTTTCTCCTTGGAAGAAAAGCTATGGCAGACCTAGACAGTATATTAAAAAGCAGAGATATCACTTTGCTGACAAAGTCCATATTGTCAAAGCTATGGTTTTTCCAGTAGTCTTGTGTGGATGTGAGAGTTGGACCATAAAGAAGGCTGAACACTGAAGAATTGATGCTTTTTAAATATGGTGCAGGAGAATACTCTTGAGAGTCCCTTGGCCTGCAAGAAAATCAAACCAGTCAATCCTAAAGGAAACCAGCCCTGAATATTCAGTGGAAAGATTGATGCTGAAACTGAAGTTCCAGTACTTTAGCCACCTGATTCAAAAAGCCAACTCATTGGAAAAGCCTGATGCTGGGAAAGATTGAGGGCAGGAGGAGAAAGGGACAATGAAGGATGAGATGGTTGGGTGGCATCACTGACTCAATGGACATGAGTGTGAGCAAGCTCCAGGAGATAGTAAAGGGCAAGGAGGCCTGGTGTGCTACAGTCCATGGGGTCTCAAAGAGTTCAGACACAACTTGGTGACTGAACAGCAACAATGCCCAAGGGAATGTTGAGTCTCAAGGAAGCTCAGTTGTGTGAAGGACTAAACTTGATTATTCTTGAAACCCCATCCTGTCCCATCATCATTCTGCAGCAAGACATGTTTATTCATCTCTATCCATCTTGTTTCCCATGTCCATTTTGTTGACCTGTCTCTGACATGGACTTCAACATAAATCTCAGTGAAGATTCAACTTAGTGAAGGTTAGATCATTCTTGTCTGTATTGTCCTGAAAACCCTTTGTCATGAAAACCAGTGATACTGATTGCATGTTGGAAGCAGGGGAACCTGTGACTCTGTTGTAAAGGTACTCAGCTGGATGTGAAAGGAAATTAGGACAGGTCTGATATTCTGTAAAGGTAAGGGAATGTGATAATCTTCACTAAAGAAGAAAAACTGGAGTCCTTGGAGGCTGGAAAGCTAGGAGGGATGATATCTAATCGTAAATGTGTTTTAGATCAGGTTAGAATGTACAGACAGAAAATGATCATATTTAAGGTGACTTGGGTTTTGTACAAGTAGATATGAAAAGAGAACATGTGTGCCAAGAGGACAGACTAGCATGAGTGAGGGGAGGCATTAGAGGTAGGAAAAGAATGACGATTGTTACTGTCTCCTGGTTAACGATGATTGTTACTGGTTGGAGGTGGGCTGGGAAAAAGGAAAAAATACTAGGGAAAGAAAGATTGATTGGGATTTTGTGAAGGACTTTGAATGACAGTGTGAGGATTTCACATTTAATTTGGTAGGCCAACGGGAGCCACCAGATGTTTGTGCATAACACAGTGACATGATTAAAACTGTTTTAGGAAGATTAATTTGGCAGTTGTCTTTGGTGAGACTGATGTTGTAAGAGGCTGGGACTTGGGAAAAAATTAAATCTGACAAGAAATTGATCCGTAGTTTAAAAAATCTTACCAAATATTTTAAAATTTCCTGTAGTCCTATTGATATCTATTTAAAAGGCTCTAAAAGAGCATGCTGCTGCTGCTGCTAAGTCACTTCAGCCGTGTCTGACTCTGTGCGACCCCGTAGACGGCAGCCCACCAGGCTCCTCTGTCGCTGGGATTCTCCAGGCAAGAACTCTGGAGTGGGTTGCCATTTCCTTCTCCAATGTAAGAAAGTGAAAAGTGAAAGGGAAGTCGCTCAGGCGTGTCCGACTCTTTGAGACCCCATGCACTGCAGCCTGCCAGGGCCCTCCATCCATGGGAGTTTCCAGGCAAGAGTACTGGAGTGGGTTGCCATTGCCTTCTCTGCTAAAAGAGCATAAAGGATATTATTAGCTTTATCTTTTCTTTTTACAAACAAAGGAAGGTATGCTAGGAGAATCAGTAGATACACTTGAAAGGCTGATTTCTGGGGAAGGGACTGGCCCTCTAGCCTCTTGCCCACACATCCGCTGGGGAAAGAGCTCTGGCTGGATTCATGGCTTCCTATTCTCATTCTGTCACTGGGTTGCTGTGTGACTTTGAACAAGTCATGTTGCCTCTTTGGGCCTCCGTTTTCACCTCATCTATGAAATGAGGTTTGGGCTCCATGATCTCTAGAGACATTTTCATATTTCACTCTTTCAGAGTTTGTTTGTTTTATAGGAGCAAAGGGAATTGCAGTGGAGAAAGGGTTAATGTTTGCTGCATTTTCTTCTGCCTGTTTCACTGACTCACCAAGAATTTTAGCGAGGAGGATGAGTTGAACACCTCACTTCATGTGTGGATTTAATGTAGCGTGAGCTTGTTTCATTTCTTGTAACAGTTTAAATGCCATCTTTAATGTTTTCTTGCCTGCTGCTGTTGCTGTTTTTCCCTGTTTCCCAGAAACTGAACTGTTGCAGATGTCTGTTCCCATGTCTCACAATGAATTAAGGCTACAACAAGAATATATTTTCTTCTTTATATTTAAAAAGACTAACAATACCAATTTAAATAAATTATCTGTAGTGTAATATTGATATATCTAAGTTTTATCTGCAAGGGAATAATTTAAATCAGCTAGCGATGAAGTGTAATACTTTAAAGATGTGAATTCAGGATAGCCACCACATGTATTAAGAACAAATAGAGGCTGTTTCCATTAATTAGTTAAATTTTATACAGCCTAGAGGGCACGAGACAACCTGTGGTAGTATTTCCAAGATTAATTTATAGCTCATAGGTTGTCTAATTTTTCTTAACTAGGGAAGTAATAAGGTTTATAATTCTCATAGTTTAAAAAAAATGAGAAATTTTTTTTTCTAGAAACTTCCAGATAGTTTAATAAGCTTCTGAGAATAGCATTAGTACTATGTATTTCAGTGAGAATCTTCTTGAATTGTATTTAATTGTCAGAGATTTCATCCATGTCAGTTTGGTCATACAGATGGGTGAATCAAACAGTCTTAACTTTATTCATTTGTCACTTTTCTGATTATATTTAGAGAATCATCAAGTATTTCTGGATATATTCTATTATGTTTAAAAACTATTCTGCAGACAGAGTTTGAATCATTGAGGGGCTGGAGATACCACTGTTAGAAGTACCACTCCCTTTTTCTTTAATTTTGCAGAAAAATGGACAGATAAACTACAGTGGTGAAGAATTAGATTAAAGAATGATATTACATGCATTAGGACAGCATCCTTGATATGGGTTTCAGAGACAAGCTCATGTGGACTGGCCAAATATTTGAACATTGTTGAAAATGGGAAGACTATTCCTTTTTCATACTCTCACCCTCTCTCAGACATACATATCACCACTACTAACCACCCTAGTACTTTTGCTCAGATTGCAGTTGAATAAACAAATTTGGATTTCCTTATTGGTTTTAGTATATTTGGTTAAATGGAAACGTGAACATTTACTCATGCTTCTACATCTTCTCCCAAGTAGCATTTCCAAATGGGTCTTAGTCTTTCCCTTCTCTCTTTGAGAAGATGTAAAAGACATGTTTGTTTCAAGCTACAAATCATGAACCATTTACTAAATAATCTGTTATGCACTATTTATGAATTAACTAATACTTTAATATTTTAGCTTTTGATTCAAAATTAAGAGCTGTTAACTAGTAAGATAATAAAGTATTTAAGAAGTATTCATTCTACTTGCCTGATTTAGTCACCTACATCTACCTCAAAAATCTTGGAATGTTTAATATAATAAAAGAAATCTTTGAGGAGTCTACAGATATCAATCAATTGACATTTAACAAAGTTACCAGTTTGAAAACTCAGTACAAAAGTGAAAAAACCTAGTGTTAAGACTATAGACTTTGATTAATATAAAAGATGATAGAAACATCTTTGAAATTTAGTAAGATTGTTTTTCTTGTAGCTAGAAATATAGCTTTAGTAATTGAATTTATATTGGCATCTATATCATAATACATTCAAATGCATGAAGCCTCTTCTCTGTTTATGGCCTATAGATCAATGTTGTCTAATAGAAATCTCTGTAGTCATAGAAATGTTCTATATCTGCTCTGATTGGTATGCCAGCCCCTAGTTACCTGTGGCTATTAAGAACTCCAAGATATAGTTAATGTGATGGAGGAACTATTTAAATTCACTTAATTTTTATTAGTACAAATTACAATTTAAATAGGCATCTATAATTAACTGCTACCATTTTGGACAGTGAAGCTGGAGGATGAATAATAGTATCACCAGAAGAAAGATAAAGTTTATCTTGGATTTTCATATGTGAGTAAAAACTTAAGTACTTTATTTTCATAAATTTTGAATTTAGAAGATAATAACTAGAAATTGTTACAAAAAATGAACTTACTCAAATGGAATATGTCAAGTATGACTATTTTTAATTTCTGGCACTTTCAGAATAAGATTCTATAAAATTTATTTTAACCAGCTGTTTGCATGATTTTTTCCTTGAAATTGTATCATCAATGTTTCAAAATTGAAGTAAAAGATATTCAGAGCAATCTGTAGCATCAGAGGTTATTATTTTATATAGGGTACTCTTGATAATTTTTTTTATATACTTAAGAGCATTTTTTTGTCATTGAAACTAATGTTTACCAAATTTTCTCTCAAGGGTATATATCAGGGCGGGGGGCACATTCCCCCAGCTATTCTAAAATTGTTCTGTAAAAAATGACTTAATCATTTCAAATTATTATTAGTTTTTTTTGTGTGTGTGTGTGACTCTCAGCTTACAAACTTGTCATATGGTTTGTTTTTAGAGATTTTAAATTGACCATTATAACTGTAGACTTTTCAAATCATTTTCTAAGACTGTACTGATGATTCATAATCTTCATTTTCAAAAATTAACTGTTGCCAAAATGACAGAACTATCCCAGTGGGAGACAAAAGTAGATTTCCCTTGGGTATCTCTTGAAACTCACTGTCCAGGGAACAAAAACACTTTCATTAAATTGGTTCATGAGTAAGCCAGTGTCATCAAAAGTGATATCTTCTTTCTTGCCTTTCTTTCTGTAGTCTGATCTGGTATGGTTTTAAGCTGAATGCATTATATAGAAGCATTTACAATTGGTGATTTTCTAGCATATTAACTTGAGAGCCAAAATCTTATTATTTGCCTTATTGTGTCATAATGCTATTATTTTTATTGTTGTTTGCTTGTAGGAAATGAGTTCATTGGAGCCTTTAGTACAAAACTTCTTGCTTTAAAGGCTGTTCTTTTACTCATGATTTTCTTAACAACAGCTTGCATTTCTTTCCCCCCTAATTTTTAAGATGATTATGTGTCACTTATTTTACATACTTTTCTTTTTCCCCTCACAAGGACTCGTATTTTAAGTTTTCAACCAGTTAGCTGTACATTTCATCCAGGTGAGACTTTGTCTGTTGCCTGTTCAGCAAAATAAATTGTTCCTAAAAATCTGTACTCATTGTCTGAATTCTTTGGCTGTCTTCCTGTGAGCCTTTTGTTGATGTTGTACCTGAATCCAGTATTTGTCCTTCTCTTTTTTTGTATCTCTCTACCTTTCTCTTTATGTGAATGCTCTCTTCTCTTCTTGTCAGATACTGCTCTTGTCTTCTGTCATTTACATAGCTGGGAGTTTAGGCAGTGAAAATTAGTTCTTACTGACTTGAGTCTGGCCTGCCTGAATAAGCAACTTTCCAGAAGCCCCAGGATCATCTGAATAGGCTTGGATTCGTCACCTCTGAGATAATGTTTCCATATAACATACTCTTCTTAGTGAAGACTATCTTCTATTCTTGTTTACAGATGTGAGGATGTCATTTGGCATTGATCTTAGGGTGAGCTCACTCATCTTTCACGGGGGAATCCCACAAAATCTCTTTCTCATTCTTTCATTATTACTGTTTTTCTGCCTACAATTCATATGAATTTCCATGCATTTCATGAATTTTAGGTTTTGCCCTTTAATGGTAGTTAATGTGAGCATCCAAGCTGTGCAGTGCCACCTGTTGACCTTGTGATTAGTTCCAATGAAGAAGTCCTTGTAAATATGCACATAAAGAAAGAAATTAGAGGATATGCCAAATGAAAGTTTTAAATATATATTCACTCAATATGTAAAACACTGTATAGTTATTGTCTAATAAAATTGAAGATAATCTTAGAGATACTTTAAGCCATGTTTGTGTTTTGTCAGGCAAGTAATTTGTTTAGGACCTGACATGCCTGTAGAATTTAGTCTTAAGAAGCTAAATGTAATATTTTAAAAGTAACAAGTGTGAGAGACTGTCACCAATCTGTCTTATGTGGCCGGTTTGATTTACATAATTGCTTAGAAGCATTTCGTGAGAAAGACAGGGGTATCATTTGTTCATAACAAAAGCCCCTGAACTGACTTTTTTGTGCTGTTTCCTCCCCACCCCCAGTATATATACCCTAGAATTAAAAAAAAAAAAAAAGAAAAAAAAAGAAATGTAATATTTTAGCTACTTAATGGGGTCAAGCATAGAAGGCAATGGCAAGCCACTCCAGTACTCTTGCCTAGAAAATCACATGTACAGAGTAGCCTGGTGGGCTACAGTCCATGGGGTTTCTACTAGTCAGACACAACTGAGCGACTTCACTTTCACTTTTCACTTTCACGCATTGGAGAAGGAAATGGCAACCCACTCCAGTGTTCTTGCCTGGAGAAGAATCCCAGGGATGGCGGAGCCTGGTGGGCTGCCGTCTATAGAGTCGCACAGAGTCGGACATGACTGAAGTGATTTAGCAGCAGGAGCAATGAGGTCAAGGCACTTTGTGGAACGTTATATAATAATTATTGCTACTTTGTAAGCAATTTTAGGATTCCTATAATCCTTTCTTTTTATTATTCATTTTAATCACAGTGGTAAGGGGCATATCTAAGTTGTAGAATAACTTATTGCTTTTGTTTATTTAAAGTCTTTTAGACAGGAGGATCTAATTATTTCCTTGTACATGAACCATATTCCCAGATTGGAGTTGATCCAATATTAATTAGGTTGGCACACACCATTTCTAAGTTCTTAAAAATTATACTTCAAGAATAGCAAAGTGATCAATAGGCAATTACCTTTTTAATTAACAAATACTTCTCAAATTAAAAAGAAATATTCCATATTCAGAGACTTAACTAGTCATCATTAAAAAATATATATTATTAGTTTAAAGGAAGAGTCATATAATAATAGGTTGCAAAATACCCAATGCAAAGTTATTTGAAACTTGAGAATCTTTAGATGAAGAACTCTCAGCAAGTTGTATATATCAAGTTTCTATTAGGCAACTCCCTTTGAATCATATATGCATAACTAATCTTTTTATTTCCAACCCCCTTGTATCTTATTTAATATTGATGGTTTAAACATCTGAACCTTCATTTCTTTAAAATAAAAAAAATAAAAAAGCTTGACTCTGTTAAGACACTGAAGAAATCAATCTTCATTTCAGACTGTATCAGACTTGTATAATTATAGTTGAAAAAGCCTTCACAATCCAATAAATTCTTCTTTTAACTTTTATAGAAAAATTTTTGTCTAATAGTATATACCAAAAATTCAAGAGAACTTGAAAAATATTGAAGGTTAAAGAAGGCAGGAGTTGTTTGAGAAGGATTTTCTTTTTTCCAGAAAAGGAAAAGATAAAAAATGCATGTCTTTAGAATAAACTATGTTTCTCAGTTACTTATGAGACATGCCTGGGAAAGTGAACAAGGCAAAGCCAGTCAAGCATAGTTAGGAAGCTAAGATGTTTTGGAAGGAATTACCAAGTCTACACAGACGAGGAGAAAAGTATTTTCAGGAAGTGCTTAAATGGCTGACATTCTCTCCAAAGGATGAGGAAGATTTTCAAGGCACAGAGCTAATGTTTTCCCCTATTGGCATCATGAAGAGAGAACAGTAATGTTTTTAAAATAATGAATATGAAGTTCTAGAACTCCTAAATGTAATTATTCATACTCTTACCTCCTTTATTTTTGGAGTAAGTATGCTATATTTAAGGAGATAGAACCAAAGACCACTTCAAAATAAAGTTGGTTATAATCTATAATAATAATAATAAGAAAACTTTGTTAAAATATGTATGGATGGCAGGGTTCTTCATTTCCCCCCAAATGAAGTGGTTCAGCATATTCCTTTCAGGTAGTTCCTATTGACCTTTGATACTTAGACAATCTTCTCCTGCCACTGACATTTTGTGCAGTAATCAATATAACACCATTCATATTTAATATTATCATCCTTCAGAATTTCTTCTTTTCCATAGGGAGAAGCTCATTCCTTTGTGAGGTTCATTCTTGCAATGATATATGTTAGGCACTGCTACTGCTGCTACTAAGTCGTTTCAGTTGTGTCCGACTCTGTGCGACCCCATAGACAGCAGCCCACCAGGCTCCCCCGTCCCTGGGATTCTCCAGGCAAGAACACTGGGGTGGGTTGCCATTTCATTCTCCAATGCGTGAAAGTGAAAAATGAAAGTGAAGTCGCTCAGTCATGTCTGACTCTTCGCAACCCCATGGACTGCAGCCCACCAGGCTCCTCTGTCCATGGGAGTTTCCAGGCAAGAGTACTGGAGTGGGTTGCCATTGCCTTCTCCAATGCATGAAAGTGAAAAGAGAAAGTGAAGTTGCTCAGTCGTGTCCGACTCTTAGCAACCCCATGGACTACAGCCTACCAGGTTTCTCTGTCCATGGAATTTTTCAGGCAAGAATAGTGGAATGGGTTGCGATTTCGCATGCCAGCCTTACTTAAATTTTCTTTCAAATGTCATAAATCTTTGACTTTGTTACCTCAGTTAACATTGTATGCAGATATTAGAGTTGTTGGAGGTTGGAGCAGAAGAAACAGGAGAGATGAGACTTAAGAGGTGTAGTAAGGAAATGAAAAAGAGAAGAGGTATGATTTGGTGGAAGTTGGTCCAGATGGGGAGCTTTGGAGAAAATTCCAAGGTAAGAGAGCCAGTAGCTAAATTGCCTTCTCACGATTTGGAGTTGTTGTATGACAACTTGGCCTTGTCAGTGATCTTTCCTACTGATAACCTTGTTGATGATTTTAGATTTCAGTGATTGGAGAGAGACAAGTCCATTCTGAAAGCAGATTTTTTTTTTTTAATCGAGTGTATTGTTCAAATCATCATTATTATCAGGTATCTGTTAAATAATCATTCAGTAAGGAGTATTCTATTAAGCAAGCTGGTAGAGGATACTTACATGTGGAGAATACAGAGTCTTTGTTTTTCAAAAGATTGTTTATGATTCTATTTGTTCATCCTAAGTGTAGATTTAAAAAGATAAATAAATCTTTAGGGCATAGCTTTTCTTTCCTTTTATTTTTTAAAATTATTTTGGAACTTTGTTTTCCTTTTACTCCTGAACAGCCGAAAACAGCAAAAGACTTTGTACTTGGCTCATATGTTTATATGTTTCTGTTTGTGGGTATTTGGTGATGAGTACATATTTGTGTGAAATGAGAGAAAGTGATGCTACCAGGAGCAAGGGCTTCATTTCTGTCTTTGTCCTGTGAAAATGTTGTTTTTTGTCCCGGGGTTATTTTTGAAGTATAATATCATTTGACATTTCAGTGAGTATAGATATTTGTAGTTACTGATAACCATGGTTACAAGAGTAAATCTAGCCAACTAGGAGTAAAATCTACTCTGCAATGACAGTTATTTACTTGAGAAATTATTTTCCAGCATGCCTTCAGAATAAGTGAATATGAGTTTCCATCTTATAAATTTCTGGTCATTATTTTTTTCCATTGTATATTAAAATATGTTGTGGCACAAAAGCCTGGAAAATTATATTTTGGTAATTTATAATTGTTACATGGAGTTTAAAAATGTTCCTCTTTCATAATGAACTTTCATGTTTTTCTAGTTTCTTAAGCCGACAAAACTTGATCCAGGAGCAGATTTTTTTTACAGCTGGGATATAAACTTTTAGAAAATGGTTTTTATAATAGAAATGCTACGATAACTTTAAGAGTGCTAGGAGGCAGCCTTCAATCTTCATGATTTGCTGACAACGTAGAAGTTTGTTTTCAGATGCATCTGCGATGTCTATCTTGAGCATTCCAGATTGTAGGAAATAAAGTATCTTCTTAGAGAGAAAAAAAAATTCATTTTGCTGAGGGCTGCATCAGTGGAAATGGGTTTAGTATGCTGTGCATGTCACTTAGTGCTTCTTGAATTTTGCTGGATAGTTTGGTTATAACGTGGGGCTTCCTGAATGGTGGTTGTACAAACATTTGTTCTGCATTATTTTCCCCCCAGAGTGTCTGGAAACCATAGCTATGAAATTTCTAGGAATAGAGTGAAGAATTTCATCTTGCTTTCCTTTCAAAAATATTGGTGCATACTAATCTGGAGAAGAGTCTGATGCTGGGAGGGATTGGAGGTGGGAGGAGACAGGGACGACAGAGAATGAGATGGACGGATGGCATCACCGACTCAAAGGACATGAGTTTGAGTGAACTCCAGGAGTTGGTGATGGACAGGGAGGCCTGGCGTGCTGTGATTCATGGGGTCGCAAAGAGTCGGACACGACTGAGCGACTGAACTGAACTGAACTGAATCTTGTGGAAAATGCCTGAAGTTACTCTGAGATTATTTTATCTGAAGGGATGCTTTTGTTGATGGTCTATATATAAACACTCAAAAAATGGCATAAACTAAGTGCAGCAGCAAAAAAAAAAAAGACTGGTTTACTTTTTTGTTATGTCATTTTGTCCTTTATGATCAGGTGAGGGCCAGAAAATTCAATCAATCATAGATTTGAATACCAGCTGGCTGTTTGATTTTTAAAAAGCATTATTGGGGTAGAGTTGATTTACAGTGTTGTGTTAATTTCAGTTTTACAGCAAAGTGAATCTTTCATGCCTACAAAAGCTCCAGGAGGCAGAATTTTCTTACAGGTAACTAGGCTCTCTCCATCCATTCTTTCTCTCTTGAGATTAAGAGCCAAGGAAACAGCTGCTAGATATTTGTGTTTCTCTAATGCTGTAGGTTCACTAGCTACACAGACGGGACTTTTGATAACTACAGAAGATTCCAGATGTTCAAACAGGTTTAGAAAAGGCAGAGGCACCAGAGATCAAATTGCCAACATCCGCTGGATCATGGAGAAAGCAAGAGAGTTCCAGAAAAACATCTATTTCTGCTTCATTGACTATGCCAAAGCCTTTGACTGTGTGGATCACAATAAACTTTGGAAAATTCTGAAAGAGATGGGAATCCCAGACAACCTGACCTGCCTCTTAAGAAACCTGTATGCAGGTCAGGAAGCTACAGTTAGAACTGGACATGGAACAACAGACTGGTTCCAAATAGGAAAAGGAGTACGTCAAGGTTGTATATTGTCACCCTGCTTATTTAACTTCTATGCAGAGTATATCATGAGGAACGCTGGGCTGGAAGAAGCACAAGCTGGAATCAAGATTGCTGGGAGAAATATCAATAACCTCAGATATGCAGATGACACCACCCTTATGGCAGAAAGTGAAGACGAACTCAAAAGCCTCTTGATGAAAGTGAAAGAGCAGAGTGAAAAGGTTGGCTTGAAGCTCAACATTCAGAAAACGAAGATCATGGCATCTGGTCCCATCACTTTATGGGAAATAGATGAGGAAACAGTGGAAACAGTGTCAGACTTTATTTTTTGGGGCTCCAAAATCACTGCAGATGCTGATTGCAGCCATGAAATTAAAAGACGCTTGCTCCTTGGAAGGAAAGTTATGACCAACCTAGATAGTATATTAAAAAGCAGAGACATTACTTTGCCAACAAAAGTCCATCTAGTCAAGGCTATGGTTTTTCCCGTGGTCATGTATGGATGTGAGAGTTGGACTGTGAAGAAAGCTGATCGCCGAAGAATTGATGCTTTTGACCTGTGGTGCTGGAGAAGACTCTTGAGAGTCCCTTGGCCTGCAAGGAGATCCAACCAGTCCATTCTAAAGGAGATCAATCCTGGGTGTTCATTGGAAGGACTGATGCTAAAGCTGAAACTCCAATACTTTGGCCACCTCATGCGACAAGTTGACTCACTGGAAAAAGACTCTGATGCTGGGAAGGATTGGGGCCGGGAGGAGAAGGGGATGACAGAGAATGAGATGGCTGGATGGCATCACCGACTTGATGGAGATGAATTTGAATGAACTCCGGTAGTTGGTGATGGACAGGGAGGCCTGGCGTGCTGTGATTCATGAGGTCGCAAAAATCGGTCATGACTGAGTGACTGAACTGAACAGAGGATTCACTTTGAAGGAAAGTTTTTGTAGTTGATCTTCCAAAGAAGGGTTGGGATGAGATTAGTATCTACTCTCAGAGAACTATGAGTCTAATTGGTAATGAAAGCCCTTCCAGTAACCAAAAGTTTGTAGTTTGCTCTTAAAATATCCTTAACTTTTGATACCATGAGATATTTACTATATAAAAGAGATTTGTGAGAGCTAACATTTGATGAATTGGGGGATGGGAGGCGGATCACAGAAAGCCTTGTTGGCTACATTACGGACTTTAGCTTTTACTCTGAGATGAGTCTTTGAAGGATCTTGAGCCAAGTATTGTCAAGAGCTAACTTTTGTTGGCTCCTTTCAATCTTAATACTATATCTAGAATTAATATCTTCATAACACGACTGATTATTTTACTGTCCTTTCATAGATTCTAGTTAAAAACCCTTGTTTGGTGTTCAATTTCTCTTCATATAGTATCTCTTGTGGTTTGACCTCTGCCAATTTTTTCTAGCCTTATCTCGTTCTGCACGCACCCTTGATAATCTGGATTGTGCAGCTACTTTGTCATTCCTTTGGCATTTCTAATATACTTTCACTAGGACAGTTTCTCCCACTCTGTGCTCTTAGCCACATATATGTGTACTCATGCTGCTGCTAAGTCGCTTCAGTCGTGTCCGACTCTGTGCGACCCCAGAGACGGCAGCCCACCAGGCTTCCCCGTCCCTGGGATTCTCCAGGCAAGAACAATGGAGTTGGTTGCCATTTCCTTCTCCAATGCATGAAAGGGAAAAGTGAAAGTCCGTCCGTGGGATTTTCCAGGCAAGAGTACTGGAGTGGGGTGCCATTGCCTTCTCCATATGTGTGTACTATTAAGTGACGAAAATGGGTGTTTACAATTGATCTTACAGGAAATGGGAGATTTTGTAAGTTCCTAGCTTAAGAGTTCACACATGGAAGAAACTTTGGTAAAACTAGCCCAGGAGTTCATGCATGGAAGAAAATTTGGGGATATCTGATTCAAATATTTTCATATCATTCAGAAATGGCGATGTGGGTTCTTGTGGGCACCTCCAGTGACAGGCAAAGGAATTGTGACCTATGAAGGAAGTTCAGTCTTTTTGAGCTATTTGAAACAGCTTCTCTGAGACATGAATTTCTGGTGAAATTTATCAGATAAAGAAAATTAAACTTTCTAGGGCCACAACAGAAAAACTTTCTGATTTTCCTTCTAGTTCTCATTTCAGTTCAGTTCAGTTCAGTCGCTCAGTCGTGTCCGACTCTCCGCGACCCCATGAATCACAGCACGCCAGGCCTCCCTGTCCATCACCAACTCCCGGAGTACACTCAAACTCATGTCCACAGAGTCGGTGATGCCATCCAGCCATCTCATTCTTCGTCGTCCCCTTCTCCTCCCACCTCCAACCTTTCCCAGCATCAGAGTCTTTTCCAGTGAGTCAACTCGTCGCATGAGGTGGCCAAAGTATTGCAGTTTCAGCTTTAGCATCAGTCCCTCCAATGAACATCCAGGATTGATCTCCTTTAGAATGGACTGGTTGTATCTCCTTGCAGTATAAGGGACTCTCAAGAGTCTTCTCCAACACCACAGTTCAAAAGCATCGATTCTTCGGCGATCAGCCTTCTTCACAGTCCAACTCTCACATCCATACATGACCACGGGAAAAACCATTGCCTTGACTAGACGGACCTTGGTTGGCAAAGTAATGTCTCTGCTTTTTAATATACTATCAAGGTTGGTCATAACTTTCCTTCCAAGGAGCAAGCGTCTTTTAATTTCATGGCTGCAATCAGCATCTGCAGTGATTTTGGAGCCCAAAAAAACAAAGTCTGACACTGTTTCCACTGTTTTTCCATCTATTTCCCATGAAGTGCTGGGACCAGATGCCATGATCTTTGTTTTCTGAATGTTGAGCTTCAAACCAACCTTTTCACTCTCCTCTTTCACTTTCATCAAGAGGCTTTTGAGTTCCTCTTCACTTTCTGCCATAAGGGTAGTGTCATCTGCATATCTGAGGTTATTGAGCAGTATCATATTACAGACAAACAGAATATATTGGGCTGGATTTTTGTGGGTTTTTTTTCACTCTTAACTCTTTCCATAGCTTGTTAAGCTTCTTACACATGATTCACTTATATTAGCTTATACTAAGACAACACTGCAGGGCATTTTTCTGTTGCCCAATGTAATAAGATTCTGAGATTGTATGATAAATGACAACTTGTCTAAATAATTCCCCACTAGAATGAAGGCAATCTACTCAAGACTTTGTATTGCAATAAATGTAATCTTGCCTAAATCAATATTTTTAATATAAAACATTATAGGGTTTAAAATTTTTCAAATTACTAATAAAATACGTGTTTGTTGTTTCTTTCTAAAGCTAAACAATATAGTTTTAGGTAAACCAGTAAATAAATATCTCATTGACCTCTTCCATCTCACCAGATAATTTACAGATAGAATAAGTGAAAAATATGGTTAAAAATAAATATTAAATTTGCACAAAATGCCGATTATGTGCCCTACAAAATAAATAAATAAATAAGATCTCCTCCCTCATGCTCTTCAATCCTATCCCACAAATATCATTACTATGAACAATATCATAATCCTCTGTATTTACATATATTGCTGTGCCTTATGTTCTATCTATATTTCAAACATTTATCATGCAAATAAGTATATAATTAACTCTTACAAAATAGAATGACATAATAGATGTTACTCAGCAATTTTCTGTTTTTCAATTAGCAATAAATTATGAACCATCAGCCACATCTGTAATGTATACCTTACTTTTTTTGCACTAATTTTTAATATATACGTAATAGGATTTATCATGATTCATTTAACCATTCCTGTCTTAAAAATACAATATATTTTAAGATACATACTAACTATTATTTAATTTAGTGCATTTATAATTCAGCTTATTTACTGTTGTTAATGAAAACTGTGCTTTAGGAAGATTGTCCTGTCATCAGTCTGCAGGAGGAACTGGAATTGGGAAAGAAGGTGCACACAAAGAGCAATAAGATATTTTTTCTCCCTGTGATGATCCCAGTCTAAGATGGAGAGAGACTGATCCGGATGGAGTGGAGGAAGGGTTGAAGCTAAGAGATGGAGAAAGAAGCAGTCAGGGAACAGGGAAGTGCCCTTGGGATGACAGCATAACATTTCAGTGGATGAAGGTGCATTATCACACAGTGCAGGAAGGTTGCCATTGTGACACAGATATAGATTTAAATTTTGGGTCTCTCCTAACATATAACTACTTAAAAAATAAAATTGTTAATAGTAAAAATCTGCTTTACTTTTTACCGAGTCCGTGAACATTTAGTTCAGTTCAGTTCAGTCGCTCAGTCGTGTCCGACTCTTTGCGACCCCATGAATCACAGCAGGCCAGGCCTCCCTGTCCATCACCAACTCCCGGAGTTCACTCAAACTCATGTCCACAGAGTCGGTGATGCCATCCATCCATCTCATTCTCTGCCGTCCCCGTCTCCTCCCGCCCCCAATCCCTCCCAGCATCAGTCTTTTCCAGTGAGTCCCATGAGGTGGCTGTGAACATTACTTTTGCCTAAAAACAGATAGTTATATAATACCATAAATAATAATGAAAATATTTATAGGTTGTTGTATATTGCTGCTCTTACTGCTGCTAAGTCACTTCAGTCGTGTCCGACTCTGTGTGACCCCATAGACGGGAGCCCACCAGGCTCCCCCTTCCCTGGGAGTCTCCAGGCAAGAACACTGGAGTGGCTTGCCATTTCCTTCTCCAATGTGTGAAAATGAAAAGTGAAAGTGAAGTCGCTCAGTCGTGTCCAACCCTTAGCGACCCCACGGACTGCAGCCCACCAGGCTCCTCCATCCTTGGGGTTTTCTAGGCAAGAGTACTAGAGTGGCTTGCCATTGCCTTCTCCAACACATGCTTCTTATACACAGTTCCCCTTATGAAGCAGGCATTGTCATTCCTATTTTATTTATGTGTCTCAGAGATGTTAAGTAATTTAAGTTTATAAAGAGTTATTATCTTTGGAACAATGCTGATTCTGCAGATGAGGATGAGGGAGCCTATGTTTCCTATAGTAATTCTCATTAGTTCTCTAATAAATGGGAAATAAGGCAAGATCGCTATAGAAGTAAAGTCCTCTCTCTACTTTTTAAATAGAGGTATTGTTGTTCCATTTTTCTGCTTTTGAATGTTTGGGTTTATTTTTTCTGTTTGTTAGAAGAGGAAAAACAAGCACAAAGATTTATAGTGTCCTGATTGTATTTCTAATAGGAATATAGAAGATTTTCCTGAAGAGAATGATTTCAGACACACTTTTCTGGAATGAATGCTCATTGGGCCATTTAAGGAACTGATTATAATTCGATTTCTCTTCTTTTGTTTGGGACTTTCTGTACTCAAAATAATTTTTCTTTATTATCTTAATTTCTCATTACTGTTATTAATTAGAAGACATTTTATATCAATGAAAAGCTTGAAATATCATTATTTCCTCAAAATTATTAAGAGAATCTGTCCATGTGAATTAATTAAACACTTTTGAAAGGACTTAGTTTTATGTTTAATAAAATGAGACCCACATTTCTATGGAGTTGTTTTACTATTGAGCCTGTTGATAAATAGGTATGGAAAAAGATAGTGATCAAGAATGTTAGGCTTCTGATATGCAATTCCAAGGAAGAGGAGAACTGTAGTTTATTTATTGGCCATGCCAAGACATCAAGGGGACAGTGTTTTATTCCCAACTTCTAAGTTATTTTAATTTGTTATTTGGCAAATTGCATACCCTAGTTCTATATTTCTACTAAAAAGTAAGAAGGGGCCTTAAGAATGGCATTTATCAATTGGTTGTTTAGTAGACTGTAATTAATCAGTGTAAGGGGGAAATGCCATGTGTAAATAATATATGTGATTCCTCCTAACTCACTCCTCATTCCTCAGTTCCAGGAGAACTCACCCCTATTGATTTCCAGAACTCCACGTTTGGTTATTCCCTTTAGAAGCCAAAAGAGTAAAGGAAAGAAAGAGGAAAAAAAAAATCGCTTCTGTCAGCTATCTTTTCATTATATAATTAATGGAATGGTGAAGTGATCACTTAGAGGTAACATAGGTCCCCTAAGAAAAGTGAAACTTACAGTACCAGAATTGTGTGAAGGAGTTAAATCCCTAAAGGAAATTATAACCTGTGTAGATTATGATATTGAGGTTCAGAAGTTGCTGACCTTCCATAAAATCATAATTTGTCCATGACATTTCTCTCTCCTTTTACCTTCCTTCGTTTTATTGTATTGTTTTGTCAAGCAGAAAAACCCTTACTCCTCATCTTTAGTGTATCTTTTTTTTTAAATCTCAGACTGGAATATTTTGGGTATGTTATAACTAAAAATTTCTAAGCTGAATAGAATTGAGTTCATGGTCTGGAATTTCAGAACATGATTCTTTTAACTTTTTATTCATTTTTGGACTAGCTCAAAAATAGTTCTAGGGACATTCATTGTTAACGTCATCAAATTTTAAGGATGGATAGGATATTTGTCTTTCAGATAACACAGTGACTCTCATATTTCTCTTGGATTCATACACTATTTGAGTCCTTAATATATATAATGGAAAAGATAATGATAACAAAATTAGAAATCTGAAATAAAGAATTAGGATGAAAATGACTTCCCATGAAAAGAGGTTTAAAAAAAAGACATTTGGTTGTCTTCTGACAGTGCTATGCCTAAACCAGTATTAGAAATAAATTCTCAGTTGTTAACTTTATGATTTAAAGTAGAACAGAAGTGAGATAAATTCTGGGAAAATATTTTGTCTCTTTGTATTAGTCTAAGAGTGAATAAAGTAGTACAGGTTACTTTAATACATTTGTAAGAAATGTGTTACCTTGGCTGAAGGCACATACTGGTGATCTGAAACACTCTTTATTTCTCAAGAAAAGGACTTGGCTCATCCATCTCTAAAATCTATAGGTCAAGGAAAATAATTAAAGAGGCCTATGAGATGTCTTAGCATATTATATGTGGAATGATTAGGTGTTGTATCTAGGAGACAGTTTAATATAAAATAGCTTTGGAAATATGCAGTTTAAAATATTAAGAATAATTTTAGTTTCTTCCTACTTTTTCATTTGTTCTGCTATTATAATACATACAGGAAACAATGGTCACAGTGGTCCATAGTTGGCTTCTGAATAAAATTCACGTTGAAGGATTCATACTTGGTATGAGTCAAATGGAAGACAATTTTTTTACCACTATTCCCTTATATGTAAGTTTTTTTATGTTTTTGCTTTGGTCACTATAAAATGGTGAAAGTAACATTTAAAAAGCTAGTCAAGAAACAGTGCTATATACCTATTTAAGGCTACTAATATAATCAGAATTTTATTTTTTTAATGACCCTTATTGCTTTTACAGATGTTATTTTATAGTTGAGGTATTGCGATACTCTAATGTAATGAGGCATGTCTGTGTAGGTCAGATGTTTGTTATTTGGAGACTGAGCTCAGGGAAGTGTCTATTATGCCTTAAAATATAGAACTGAGTTGTAGGTGAGAAGGCAATGGGGAAATTATATCACGAATTGTACTATTGTGCAGAGACATTACACCAATGTATGTCCGTGCTCAGTCATGTCCGACTCTTTGCAACCCCATAGACTATAGTACACCACGTTTCTCTGTCCATGGGATTTCCCAGGCAAGAATAGGGAGTTAGTTGCCATTTCCCTAGGGCTTCCCTGGTAGCTCAGTTGGTAAAGAATCCGCCTGAAATGCTGGAGACCGCGGTTGGATTCCTGGGTTGGGAAGATCCACTGGAGAAGGGATAGACTACCCGTTCCATTTTGGGGGGCTTCCCTTGTGGCTCAGCTGGTAAAGAATGTGCCTGCCATGCAGAAGACCTGGGTTTGATCTCTGGGTTGGGAAGATCCCTGGTGAAGGGAAAGGCTATCCACTCCAATATTCTGACCTAGAGAATTCCATGAATTGTATAGTCCATGAGATCACAAAGAGTCAGACATGACTGAGCGACTTCACTTTCACTTTCTCCAGGAGACTTTCCCCAGCCAGGGCTCAAACCCTCATCTCTTGAGTCTCCTGTATTACAGGCAGATTCTTTACCATCGAGCAACCGGGGAAGCCCAAGGCAGAGACATAAAGATGGTTTCTTTTGTGCCTACATCTCTGTATTATGCACATAGGATATAAACTTTGCTGGGTGCTGTGCTTCTCTCTGTCTATGATTTGTATTCAGTCCTCTGAACACATAAAAATTCACCAGAGATGTTGTTTCATTCCTTACCTTTCTGCATTTGGAAGTGAAAAGTTCCAAAAAGTTTGAAGTTGTGAAACCTTGATGGTAAACCATTCACTGCAGTTGAAGATGTATGCTGTTAGATATACTGGTAGATTTTAGTATAGATGTTTTCTTTCCTGTATCCTCGAGGCATCTAAAACTTGAGATAAGACTTTTTTTTTTCCAGCTAGGATAAAACTCAGGTTTTATGCCACTTCATGTTCATCAGTACAGTTCCTTTTTTTTTTTTTAAACCAATGAATAGATGGGAGAATGTATATGTTAGAATTTTTCTTTTATGTAGCCATAAAGGTGAAAAACCCTGGGTGTGCTTCTGTTTTGATGTTCCAGGCTGAAGTCACTGTAGTTGTGAAATGAAGTGAGTATAAAATGAGTTTGATGGTTCTGTCAGCTTCAGTAGGAAGATGTTGATTTCATTCTCTAATAGGAAAAGGTAACACAAATTGTTGTAAAAGTAAAGGACAGTAAGTTGCAGATTTGTGAGCATTGTTAAAAGAAATGTATATAGAGATTTTTAAAATAAAGTTTTAAGAGCTTATTATCTTATATTTTTGTTTTATTTTTTAATAATTCCCTCCTATCAATCCCTCCCTCCTATCACTTCCTTTGATATTTGTATTTCTCATTTGTAAAATGAGGCAGAACTTTACAGGAAGGTACATTATAGGCACACAGTACAGGAAGGTTTCACCACACACTAAAGGAAATGTTGCATAAATTGAAGAAGTATAGTCATAATATTTAAAAGTCAAAGAAGTGGGAATTTAAGGAAGAGGTCAAACTTAGTTCTGGGTTTGATACCACCAGTATTTATAAATTATCACATTTTCATCTTTGCTGTTACCAAAGGTGAATGAATCATTCATGTAAAAGATTAATTAAGTGATTTTATTTTTAACAAAAATAGAAAAAAAGAGGAATTGAAACTTTAAAGTGAGGGACTATCATGCCTTTGTATTATTTCCAGCCTGTTTTGTGTGCTAAACATGAATGCTGAGGCTTTGTGAGGACTGCCGGGATAGGGGAAGTAGTATTGTTGAGCTTGAATCTTTGACATAAGATACTTTACCCAGTGAGAATGCGATTCCACTGTATTTGCTTTCTGATGCTAAATGTGAGTGGGACACACTATTAAGAATAAAATAGCTAATCAATAAAATTTTTCCTAGCCAGCCTGCTCTTTCTGACTCAGGGCTACATCCTAGGGAAATACTAACAATCAACAGTCTCTCACATACCTACACAACGGAGTGAGATAATTGTTTGGGGTCTTATAGTCCTGAAAGTTCAACCAGGCAGTGGACTAATTTGAGTCAAAAACTGAAGTGAAGGTATAGAACTTGGTTTGACAGGAGGCAACATGGCAGAGGTTAAGAGGACATCCATTCCATTCCGTCGCTCAGTCGTTTTCGACTCTTTGCGACCCCGTGGACTGTAGCCTATCAGGCTTCTCAGTCCATGGGATTCTCCCGGCAGGAATACTGGAGTGAGTTACCGTTTCCTTCTCCAGGGGATCATCCCGACACAGGGATCGAACCCGGGTCTCCCGCATTGGAGGCAGACACTTTAACCGCTAAGCCACCAGGGAAGCCCAAAGCCAGCCTAAATGTTTATGCCCAGTAGTAGTTCTTCAAAATGTATGAATCAAAACTTGATCAAAATTCATAGAGAAATAGATAAATCAGAATAATCTTCTCTCAATAATTGATCGAACCAGTAGGTAGAAAACCAATGAGAATATAGAGATGTTGAACAATATTAACAACCAGTTTGAAATAGTTGATATACATATAGCATTCCACTCAACCTAGAGTAGAATACACATTCTTTTTCAAGGTACACAGAATATTTACCAAGATAAACCATATTTGGGCCATGAAAGTCTCAGTAAATTGTAAAAGATTAACATCATTGAAAGTATGTTTTTTGACCAACCTTAAAGGAATTAAACTAGAAATCAGTAAGAGAAATTCTCTAGAAAATTTCCAAATATTTAGAACCTAAATAATATACTTTTAAACAACATATGGGTCAAAACAAATCAAAATGAATGTTATAGGTATTTTAAACTGAATGAAAAATTGCAATTATTAAAATTTATGACCTACACTTAAAGCACAATATAGGGGAAGACAGCAATAAACTCCTGTATTAGAAGGTCTCAAATCTATAGCATCAGCTTCCACCATATGAATCTAGAAAACAGAAGCAAATTTCAATCAAGTTTAACATAAAGACACACAAAATACTTAGGGATAAATCTGCCAAAAGATATTCAAAACTTGAAAAATGTTATTGAAAGTGAAAAAGACTGAAATAAACAGATATAACATGATCATTGATCCAGAGAGTCACTGTTGTTAAGGTTCAGTTCTCTTCCTAATGGTTTGTGGATTCAGTATAATTCCAATAAACATATTAACAGCCTTTTTATTTATTTATTTTAATTGGAGGCTAATTACATTATTGTATTGGTTTTGCCACACATTGACATGAATCTGCCCTGGGTGTACATATATTCCCCATCTTGAACCCCCCTTGCACCTCCTTCCCCCTCCCATCCCTCTGGTTCATCCCAGTACAGCAGCCCCGAGCATCCTGTATCATGCATCGAACTTGGACTGGCGATGCATTTCACATATGATAATATACATGTTTCAATGCCATTCTCCCAAATCATCCCTCCCTCGCCCTCTCCCACAGAGTCCAAAAGACTGCTCCACCCATCCAAGTCTCTGCTGTTGTCTCGTATACAGGGTTATCGTTATCCTCTTGCTATATTCCATATATATGTGTTAATATACTGTATTGGTGTTTTTGTTTCTGGCTTACTTCACTTTGTATAATAGGTTCCAGTTTCGTCCACCTCATTAGAACTAATTCAAATGTATTCTTTTTAATCGCTGAGTAGTACTCCATTGTGTAAATGTACCACAGCTTTCTTATCCATTCGTCTGTGGATGGACATCTAGGTTGCTTCCATGTCCTGGCTATTATAAACAGTGCTGTGATGAACATTGGGGTACATGTGTCTCTTTCAATTCTGGTTTCCTCGGTGTGTATGCCCAGGAGTGCGATTGTTGGGTCGTATGGCAGTTCTATTTCCAGTTTTTTAAGGAATCTCCACACTGTTCTCCATAGTGGCTGTACTAGTTTGCATTCCCACCAACAGTGTAAGAGGGTTCCCTTTTCTCCACACCCTCTCCAGCATTTATTGCTTGTAGACGTTTGGATAGCAGCCATTCTGACTGGCATGAAATGGTACCTCATTGTGGTTTTGATTTGCATTTCTCTGATTATGAGGGATGTTGAGCATCTTTTCAGGTGTTTGTTAGCCATCTGTATGTCTTCATTGGAGAAATGTCTGTTTAGTTCTTTGGCCCATTTTTTGATTGGGTCGTTTATTTTTCTGGAATTGAGCTGCAGGAGTTGCTTGTATATTTTTGAGATTATTCCTTTGTCAGTTGCTTCATTTGCTATTATTTTCTCCCATTCTGAAGGCTGTCTTTTCACCTTGCTTATAGTTTCCTTTGCTGTGCAGAAGCTTTTAATTTTAATTAGGTCCCATTTGTTGATTTTTGCCTTTATTTCCAATATTCTGGGAGGTGGGTCATGGAGGATCCTGCTGTGATTTATGTTGGAGAGTGTTTCGCCTATGTTCTCCTCTAAGAGTTTTATAGTTTCTGGTCTTACATTTAGATCTTTAATCCATTTTGAGTTTATTTTTGTGTATGGAGTTAGGGAGTGTTCTCGTTTCATTCGTTTACAAGTGGTTGACCAGTTTTCCCAGCACCACTTGTTAAAGAGATTGTCTTTTCTCCATTGAATATTCTTGCCTCCCTTGTCAAAGATAAGGTGTCCATAGGTGCATGGATTTATCTCTGGGCTTTCTATTTTGTTCCATTGATCTATATTTCTGTCTTTATGCCAGTACCATACTGTCTTGATGACTGTGCTTTGTTGTAGAGCCTGAGGTCCGGCAGGTTGATTCCCCCAGTTCCATTCTTCTTTCTCAAGATTGCTTTGGCTATTCGAGGTTTTTTGTATTTCCATACAAATTGTGAAATTATTTGTTCTAGCTCTGTGAAAAACACCATTGGTGGCTTGATAGGGATTGCATTGAACTTATAAATTACTTTGGGTAATATATTCATTTTCACAATATTTATTCCTCCAATCCTTGAACATGGTATATTTCTCCATCTATTAGTGTCCTCTGTGTTTTCTTTCACCAGTGTTTTATAGTTTTCTATATACAGGTCTTTTGTTTCTTTAGGTAGATATATTCCTAACTATTTTATTCTTTTCATTGCAATGGTGAATGGAATTGTTTCCTTAATTTCTCTATTTTCTCATTATTAGTGTATTTAAGATTGATACCTGATTCTCAGGCTTATAGAGAAATGCAAAAAATCTGGAATATCTAAAACAATTTTCAAAAATAAGGAAAAAAATAGGAGAATTAGTACTATCTGATTTCAAGAAAAATAATAAATTGAACTTCACCAAAATTTAAAACTTCAGCTCATCAAAGGATCCTGTTAAGAGAATGCAGAGATGCTACACATTGGGAGAAGTTTTTGCAAATCATATCTCTATAAAAGACATATCCAGAATATATAATGAAGCCTCAAAAAGCAATAATGAGAAACCAAAACACAGAAAAAAAACTGGTCAAAATATATGACCAAATATTTTTACCAAAGAAAATTTAGGGATAAGAAACAAGTACATGAAGAGATGCTCCACATAATTACTTACTGATGAAATGAAAATTAAAACAACAGTGGTATATACCGCTACATATGTATTAGAGTAGACCAGTTAAGAAGACTGACCATGCCACATTAGTGGAGGATGTGGAGGAATGGACACATTGCTGGTGGTAAGGTAAAATGGTACAACCTCTTTGGATAACTGTTTAACAGATACTTAAGAACCTTAACTAACAGCTACTGTATATGATCCTGTCATCATTTGCTAAGGAATTAACCCATAGAAAAGAAATAATGTGGCTATGAAAAGATTTATATGTGATTTTCATGAAATCCTTTTTAGCCATCATCTACTATCCATCAATAGCTGAACAGATAATCTAATTGCAGAATATTCATAAAATGAAATACCACTTCAGTTCAGTTCAGTTGCTCTGTCATGTCCGACTCTTTGCCACCCCATGAACCGCAAAACACCAGGCCTCCCTGTCCATCACCAACTCCCGGAGTTCACCCAAACCCATGTCCATTGAGTCGGTGATGCCATCCAACAATCTCATCCTCTGTTGTCCCCTTTTCCTGCCCTCAATCTTTCCCAGCATCAGGGTCTTTTCAAATGAGTCAGCTCTTCACATCAGGTGGTCAAGGTATTGGAGTTTCAGCTTCAACATCAGTCCCTCCAATGAACACCCAAGACTGATCTCCTTTAGGATGGACTGATTGGATCTCCTTTAGGATGGACTGGTTGGCTCTCCTCCCAATCCAATGGACTCTCAGGAGTCTTCTCCAACACCACAGTTCAAAAGCACTAATTTTGGGCACTCAGCTTTCTTTATAGTCCAACTCTCACATCCATACACAACCACTGGAAAAACCGTAGCCTTGACTAGACAGACCTTTGCTGACAAAATAATGTCTCTGCTTTTTAATATGCTGTCTAGGTTAGTCATAACTTTCCTTCCAAGGATTAAGCGTCTTTTAATACCACTTAGTAATAAAAAACAAGGAGATCCAACCAGTCCATTCTAAAGGAGATCAATCCTGGTATTCATTGGAAGGACTGATGCTAAAGCTGAAACTCCAATACTTTGGCCACCTCATGCGACGCGTTGACTCACTGGAAAAGACTCTGATGCTGGGAAGGATTGGGGGCAGGAGGAGAAGGGGACAGCAGAGAATGAGATGGCTGGATGGTATCACCGACTCGATGGACATGAGTTTGAGTGAACTCCGGAAGTTGGTGATGGACAGGGAGGCCTGGTGTGCTGTGATTCATGGGGTCGCAAAGAGTCGGTCACGACTGAGCGACTGAACTGAACTGAGTAATAAAAAAAGAGCAAACTATTGATACAAGCAACATGAGTGAATCTCAAAATAATTATGCTAAATGGAGGGAGCCAGACTCTTTCCCACTGAAACAATATGTGTTGGATAATTCCACTTGTATAAAACTTTTAAAAAATGCAAACTAATCTATAGTTACAGAGAGAACATGAATAGCTGCAGGGAAGGAAAACTGTGGAGAAAGGACAAAGCATAGGGACTACAAACGGATAGGAGAAAACTGCGGAGTGATAAACTTGAATTCAGTCTTTATTATAGGGATAGTAACAGGTTCACACGTCTGTCAAAACTTAACAAATTATGCATTTAGTGTATACAATTTATTATGTGTCAATTACGCCTTAAAAATCATTGAGTTCATATCTCTATCTCAAATTCAGATATGCGTTACCATAGGATTCTTTCTCAACTTCCCACATTCCATATTTGCATATTCCTTCTCTCATAGTGAAAACTGGTTCCTAACAAAATCAGAATATGTACTCATTGTTCTGTCTTGCAACATACACACGCGTGCGCACGTGCACGTTCACGCGCGCGCGCACGCACACACACACACTCTTTAGATGACATCTTTCCCGCTATTACCAGAGAAAACCAAAGAAGTAAATTCCAGTCCTTATATCTGTTGTGCTTGAGAAGAGAGATGGTCAATAAATATTTACTAAATTGATTAATGAATGTTAATTATGGCAATCATAAACCTTCAGAAGCAGTCTTTGTGAGTTTTCAAAATAAAGCAAAATTTTACCTTAAATAGCTTAAAAAAAAGGATTTCTTCCAATTCTTTTCACCCTTTATACGTTAAGGTACACAGACAGTGTCCAACTAGAAAATTGTATTCCGTTTACTTCAATTATTTCTTTTTATTTATGTGGGTCATGTTATGATTTGATATACAAATGCAGTAATTTGTTTCTTCTTGGATTGAATTTTATGATATAGAGGTATGATTTATTTGTTTATGCTTGGGTTAAATTTTGTTATAGTCCTCTTTAATTTACATTTTGAATATGTAAAGTATTTATATGGTCCAAAAGATAAAACATATGCTCAAATCTTTCTCTCATAAAAATTTCCTTCAACCTCTATTTCTACTTAGTTAATGGAAAGAAAATCATTCTCTGAATTTCTTATTGCAAAAAAAAAAAAAAAACCAAACTTTTTTTTTCTTATAAAAGTATTTTTATTTCTCTTTTTCATTTAAATGAGGCATAAATTCACAGTATCTCTTTTATCTATTCTGTTGCACTTTGCCTTTTTTACCTAATAATATGCCTTGGAGATAGCACTCTCTCTTGACGTCTTCATCCTTCATTTTCCACCTAGATAATTCTCTTTCATCATTGTTCAGTCAAATCAGTTTCCTATGGATAGCATTTAGATGGTGTCCACTATTTTGCCATGACAAGTAATGACACAGTGAATAATGTTTTGGATACATTGGTTTTTACCTTTGGAGGATTATCTTAAAAGGATGAATTTCTGGAATTGGAATTTCTTTTATTGTGGAAGATACTGCCAACTTCCCCTCCATGTGTTTGTCCATTTACACTGCCACCAGTAATCTATAAACTGTTCATTTCCCTACAGCCTCGTCTTTGTGTGTGCTGTCAAACTTTTGAAGTCTTACCTATTTGACAGATTGGGAATGGTCTCCCCTTTCATGTTAAATTTGGTCTTATTTACGATTTAGGTTATAAAGAGGTTGAGTACCCTTTAATGTTTGTTTAGAAACAATTGGTATCCTTTTCTCTGTACTGTCTTTCCATCTTGGTCAGTCTATGTTCTGTCTCTCTGTTCTTGATTTTTAGAATCTTTTTTATATATTAGGGTGTTTTTTTCTGTGAGATAAACTGCAGATATTTTATTGCAATTTGTAATTTTTTTTTCTTTTGCTTCTGCTTATGGTATCTTTTAGAACACAGTAGTTTTCTTTTAGTTGTAATTGAAGTTATCAAACTTTCTTTGTTTTTGGATATTTAGTTATAATTAAGAAATCTTTAATTATAATTTAGAAATCTTTAGTTATAATTTAGAAACCACACAGTTTATAAAGTAATTTATGCACTTATATATCCTTCTAGTATCAATATAGTTTACTTTCTTTTCACTTAAATGTGTTTCATTTAGAATGCACTCTATATTGGGTAATGTTAAGTGCAGAGCCAGTTTGATTGTTTTAAAAATAACTGTCTACTTGTTTCAACATAATTTATAAACTCCATCTTTTTCTTATTGACTTAGAATACTACTTTTATGATACACTAAATGTTCATGTATTCTTGAGCGTGCTTTTCAGTGTTCTAATTTGTTCCATTAGAGTGGCATCATATAGCTTTAAGATTGTAAAGGCTGTAGAAGTGTGTTTTTATATGTGACAGGATACTCAATTATTATTCTTATCTAGAGTTTTTCTAGCTATTCCTTCATGTTTATAGTCTTATGTAAACTGTAACATTTTTCAGCTCAAAAATACAATTAACACTTTTATAGACATCATAAATTATATGTTGATATGGATGATTGAAGACTCTTACAAATTCTTGGTTACTTATACATGAAAATGTGGAGTCTAATCTCCCTTCTTTTGAATCTGGGCTGGCCATAGTGACTTGCTTGTCTAGCAGAATGAAGCAGAAGTGTCATTCTGAGGCATAAAGGCCAGGGCAGAGAAAGTGTCACAGAAACTTTCCAGGTATCAAGATGTCCCAGACACCATGCTGTGAGGAGGTCCAATCAGCTCGATGGAGAATCCATATGGACAGGAATCAAAGATCCTGGCCAACATCCATGACTGAGTTAACAGGCCCTGCCAACTAGTCAGTCACGTGAGTGAATTTTCTTAGACATAAGTCCTCTAGCCCAACTGAGTTATCCCATCTTATGCTTATAGAATAGAGAGGATCTTCTCCACTGAATCATACTCAAATTGCAGATTTTGAAGAAAGAAAATAATTACTAAGGGTTATTGCTATTTTAAGCCACTAATTCTGGTGTAGTTTATTACATAATAATGCCAGAACAGTTACCTTAGAGAGAATTAAAAGCAGATAGCTAAATACTTTAACTTCCTATCTTGTGCTAAGATGCCTTTCATAACTTTAACTTTCATTTTCCTAAAATTTTTATTTAAAAAAAGAATTTATTACTTGAATAAAGAATATTGGAAGAGTTGTAGTTTAGTGCATTTAAACACATTGACAGTACTAGGAACATCTTATCAAATATTGATCCTGAATAGTATAACATAGGATTTGTCTTAATAGCATAATTTCTAACAATTGGAAGTAATCTGGTTATTGCTTTTATCCTATCTAAGTAAGTATTCAAGGCAGTTTAAAGCTATATATAGGTCAGGTCCTTGTTATGACAAAATATCAACAGAAGGAGAAACCCATAAAAAGAAGAAGGGATTAAATAATTGCATTATTTTATTGGTTCTAAGTTTCATCTTTTTACATTTTCACTGTTTCTCAAGTTGAATGCTCTTTGCTATTGGCATGTATGTTTGAAATAGTTGTTTTCCTTCCCCCTAAAACTATCATTAAATAAAAGAAATGTCTCACAATTGAGGAACCACGTGTACATCATAAAAGATTTTTCTTTTTCTCTTCAAAATAAAGTAAGAATCTATAAATGTCTAATATCTGAAAGAAGACTCTTCAGGTATTTTGTTTGAAATGGCAAATGTAGGTAGACATACATCTCCAGTCTCCCAAGAGGTGAAGAATTAGTGCATGGAACTATTTTTACTTTAAGATATTTTCTTTTTGGTCTCTATGTCTATATAGCATAGAGTCTGTAGAGTATTTAGTGGTCACAGATGCTGAAACCAGACTGCTTGTGTTCACATCCTGGCTCTTCCACAGTAGCTATGAGGTTTGGGGAAATTTTGACTGTGTGGATAACAGCAAACTGTGGAAAATTCTTAAAGAGATGGGAATATCATAGCTGACCTGCCTCCTGAGAAATCTGCATGCAGGTCAAGAAGCAACAGGTAGAACTGGGCATGGAACAACAAACTGGTTCCAAATAGGGAAAGGAGTATGTCAAGGATGTATACTGTCACCGTGCTTATTTAACTTACATGCAGAGTACCTCATGCGAAATGCCGGGCTGGATGAAGCATAAGCTGGAATCAAGATTTCTGGGAAAAATATCAATAACCTCAGATATACAGATAACACCACTCTTGTGGCAGAAAGTGAAGAAGAACCAAAGAGCCCATTGAAAGTGAAAGAGGAGAGTGAAAAAGTTGGCTTAAAGCTCAACATTCAGAAAACTAAGATCATGGCATCTGGTCCCATCACTTCATGGCAAATAGATGGGGAAACAGTGGAAATAGTGACAGACTTTATATTTTTGGACTCCAAAATCACTGCATATGGTGACTGCAGCGTGAAATTAAAAGACACTTTCTTTTTGGAAGAAAAGTTATGACCAACCTAGACAGCTTATTAAAAAGCAGAGACATTACTTTGCCATCAAAGTTCTGTCTAGTCAAAGCTATGGTTTTTCCAGTAGTCATGTATGGATGTGAGAGTTGGACTATAAAGAAAGCTGAGTGCCAAAAAATTAGTGCTTTTGAACTGTGGTGTTGGAGAAGACTCTTGAGAGTCCCTTGGACTTCACGGAGATCCAACCAGTCCATCATAAAGGAAATCAGTTCTGAATATTCATTGGCAGGACTGATGCTGAAGCTGAAACTCCAATACTTTGGCTGACTGATGCGAAGAGCTAACTCATTTGTAAAGACCCTGATGCTGGGAAAGATTGAGGGCAGGAGGAGAAGGGGATGACAGAGGATGAGATGGTTGGGTGGCATCACCAACTTTGGACATGAGTTTGAGTAAACTCTGGGAATTAGTGATGGACAGAAAGGCCTAGTGTGTTGAAGTCCATGGGGTTGCAACGAGTCAGAGATGAGAGTGACTGAACTGAACTGCCTATGTTATAGTTTGCTATGAAAATTAAATCAACTAGTATTTGTAAAGCACACAGGAAAATTACCTGCATGTATCAAGCATCATGCAAGTGCTTGTTAATTCAATAAAAGGCAGGGAGGATCTTTGAAGGGGCAAATTGGCATTTTAAGGGGAAAAGAATGAGAAACTGGTCTATGATATTACAATAGGATTTATTTAAGCAGCTGCTATTCATTTACTTCCACTCCTATTCACTTATTTGTAACATCTCTGTAGCAAGTATGAGAGGTGCTTTTGGAAAGTTTCCAAGCCTTTAGAAAGTTCCAAGGTCTAAATATATGCGAACCTTTTTGTATTGCAGCAAGTTGTTCTGTTATGTACACATTTTAGTACAGATGGCTATTTTGAGAGAGTGTAAGCAAAACTGGTTATAACAAATGAATTTTGCATTCTCACAATTTGTTTTTCTCTCAGTATGTTATCATTTTGAGCTACATTTTTGGAAGCATATATGACAGGTGTACTTACCAACTGTGCCTGAAAGAATTATGTTTTGAAAAAAAAACAAAAAACGACCGCTGCAAATCTCTAGCTCCCTGTCCTTGTTTCATGTTGAAATTATTCCTGCATGAATTTGTTTGCTTCCTGTTTCTCAGGTGTGTTTATTTATAATTTATACCCTGACTGCTTCCCAAATGATTTTAAGATAGCTTTTTAAAATCCATGTATAATAAGACAATTAAAAATAACTCAAACTCTAAAAAGAGCAAAATTCTGTAAAGCAATTATCCTTCAATTAAAAAGTAAAGAAATTAAAAAATAAAAAACTCATACAAATATTTGTGAGGGTGAGGCTCTCAGTGGTAAAGTGCATATGCCTAAAATCTTATTAATTTATATTAAATTCAGTTTTGTACTTCCTTGTAGGCAAGATAAAAAGGAACCATGTGTAAAATAGATAGCTAGTGGGAACCTGTTGCATAGCACAGGGAGCTCATGTGGGTGCTGTGTGGTGACCTAAAGAGATGGGATGGAGGGGGTGGGAGGCAGATCAAAGAGGGAGGGGTGTATGTATAGGTATAGCTGATTCACTTTGTTGTACAGCAGGAATTAGCCCTGTAAATGTTTTTTTTTTTTCTTTTTAAAGAGGGACTAAGCCAAGTTAATTAGAACTGATAATTTTCTTCTTCTTGTCCTGAATTTTGAAAAACAAATGGTATTATCATCTAACTGTACTAAGGAATATGTATGCCTTTGCGATCTTGTGGTATGTTTGACTCTTGAATTCCACTCACTCTGATATCTCAAGTTAGAGACTTGAGCTCTGGGGATGAGGGAATCTAGGAATCTTTCTGATTCTTACATATACTTTCAGAGAATCCTGCTGTTTTTAGACTTGATTCACCACCCTTCCCAGCTATTTGTTTGCCAGTTCTTGGAACAGTTGGAGTTCTACAGTGAAACTGGTTGTTTTTTTGACCTTCTTACTGCCAGCTTAAGAATCAACTTTTTTAGCGAAGTACTTCGTTTCTTGTTTTTCTGCATTCTGGCCTCAAAATAATACTGTTGTCTGCTTTCTCTTCTTTTATTATTTTGAGATTTTGCCTCTTTCAAAGGATCTAAATTGTCCTTTTAAGGAGTATTAGAAAGTAGTGAGGACTGCTATTACAAGTTTTTCACTTTGAGTTCAGTATTTTTTTAAGTATAAGTACTTTATCTTTAAAATCATTAGTTGGAAACCTGATAACACATTCTTGTTTTAGAATGTTTTACAATATGTATGTGTATCTTGCCGTTAGCTAAAAAAAAAAAAAAAAAAAAAAATTGAATTACTCCACCAATTCCAGAGCCCCAGATTGACTCATTTCATCCTCAGTAACATTAAATAAGTAAATAAATAAATAGCAGGGCTTCCAGAGAGACAGAGCCACGAACCATGAATCATTTTGAGAAGTACTGGATGATGATCCTTGTTGGAAACATTCTTCCCAAAAGTTTCTTATTGCTTCATGTTTCTTTCTCATAAAAGCTGATAAATGTGACAGCAGATGTATGCCCGGATCTGCTGTGGGAGTGATAAACCTAAGTTTGAAAGTGCATAGACACTTTCACCAAAATTTAGGAAAAAGGTTTGAAACAAATTAATCTTTAGCAACCCTACCAATAAAATGTAGATAATTAAGGAAAGAAAAATGGTAAAACTTGTGTCTCTTAAGTTAAAGTAACTGAACAGACAAGATGAATGTGGATATATTAGTAGATGTTGTGACTTTACATATTTATACCACAAGTCCAAAACATTGCATCCCACAACTGTTAGTATTCAGGAGGGTCTTGGGTCTTCGCAGACAAGGTCCCACTCCTCTTGTTTTCCTTCAGTTCAGTTCAGTTCAGTCGCTCAGTCATGTCCGACTCTTAGCGACCCCATGAACCACAGCACGCCAGGCCTCCCTGTCCATCACCAACTCCCGGAGTTCACTCAAACTCATGTCCATCGAGTTGGTGATGCCATCCAGCCACCTCATTCTCTGTCGTCCCCGTCTCCTCCTACCCCCAATCGCTCCCAGCATCAGAGTCTTTTCCAGTGAGTCAACTCGTCGCTTGAGGTGGCCGAAGTATTGGAGTTTCAGCTTTAGCATCAGTCCTTCCAATGAACACCCAGGATTGATCTCCTCTAGAATGGACTGGTTGGATCTCCTTGCAGGCCAAGGGACTCTCAAGAGTCTTCTCCAGCACCACAGTTCAAAAGCATCAATTCTTCGGCGATCAGCTTTCTTCACAGTCCAACTCTCACATCCATACATGACCACGGGAAAAACCATAGCCTTGACTAGACGGACCTTGGTTGGCAAAGTAATGTCTCTGCTTTTTAATATGCTATCTAGGCTGGTCATAACTTTCCTTCCAAGGAGTAAGCGTCTTTTAATTTCATGGCTGCAATCAGCATCCACAGTGATTTTGGAGCCCAAAAAAATAAAGTCTGACACGGTTTCCACTGTTTCCCCATCTATTTCCCAAGAAGTGATGGGACCAGATACCATGATCTTCGTTTTCTGGATGTTATAACTAAAGTATAACCTCAATTACTCCTTTGCTAATTCTGTTGGGTACAATTCTATTAGTTGCTTTATAGAAAAGAGAAACAGCTTGGGACAGACAAGTTTGGATGAGAAATAAGAAAAGTAATTTAGGTTCTTAGGGTGGACTACAGGATAGTGATCTACAAGAATGGTAATTTTTCTTTTTTTTTTTTTTACATGCTAATGTAATGCTACTTCTGATTTATATGTTGAAGCATTTTAGCTACTGTAACCTTAATCTGGAAATGGCACAGAACCCTCCTGTTCCTTCAGATGACCTGTCTTGTGTTCCCTCTCATTTGTGTGTCATCTTGCAAAGCTGGCAAAAATCCATCAGGGTGAAGAAGGTATCACAGTCTTCTTGCCACTCTGCTTTGGTTCAAAGCTAAAGGTGCTGCTGTGCAATGCTGAGCTTTATTGCTCAATCTTGTCTGACTCTTTGTAACCCCATGGATTGTAGCCCACCAGGCTCCTCAGTCCATGGGGATCCTCTAGGCCAGAATACCGGAGTGCGTTGCCATGCCCTCCTCCAGGGAATCTTCCCAACCCAGGGATTGAACCCAGGTCTCCTGCACTGCAGGAGGATTCTTTACTTTCTGAGCCACCAGGAAAGCCCAAAGGTGCTGCTAACCTAAGACTTTCTTTTGAATTAACCTTGCCTGTCTCTCCCCAGGGACCTATTTGAAGTATACGGAGGTATGTTGTTGATTCCAGTTCTAACCATGGCCTTTATGTGGAGGCCCCAAATGATATCTGTGTGTGGTTTATAATTCTTACAGGACTGCATCTATATGATTTATACACATGCAGATAATGGAGGGCCATCCTTAAAACATTTGTAAAACTATCCTGTAAAATAATAAAATTATTCAAAGAGAATACATATCCCAGGTAGCCTTATTTGACACTTATGTGAAGGCAGGCACACAATTATTGCAGCCCTGTGTTTTCCAACGGAGAACTATAACACCAGGGACGTGAAGCTTAGGTTGTCTTATTAGGCAGATGAATCACTTAACTTCTATTGCCTCTATTTTTATATTTTAACCAAAGAATCCTTAGTGTCACTGTGAGCAATAGCCAGTGCAACTGATAATAAAATGTTCACTGAAAGTAAACACAAATATAGAAGAATTTTAGAGTTCAGAAGGGTGCCAAATTAAGATATATGTATTCTCATATTATATTTAATTGTGATGTATAAGCTGTTAAAAACAAAGTGGATTAAAGAACAGATATTTGTATTGTAATTTTTTCGAATAAGCAAGCGGTGGTTTCTAAGTCTATTCTATTTGCTGAGTTCTCTTTTTGCCATGTGTCAGCTTTTCGTGACACAGCTAAAATGACAATCACTGCATGATATAACCATCTACCTGGCATATACAAGGGTATGTCAGAAATATTAACCATGTGGGAGTCATTTAAAAAGCAAGTAAGTATGACCAGAATCATTTAGCACTTAGAACCTTCCAGAGAAGCTGTTTGAAAAATAGCCTTGGGCCACAGAGTTTTCTCTACCAACTAACATGCTGGGTTTACTATATTAAAGGGTCACTGTGATTCTTTGATCCCCGATTCACACATTTTAGAGCATTGCTAACTTCAGATCTTGATATGTGAATTGTTGCTGCTTATTTGTGACTCTTTGGGTTTCTTTTGTGTGTCCGTGAGTGTGTTTTCTTCACTGCTTTTATCATTTGCACGCATGTGTTTGTTTTTAGCTAGGAGTTATCTGTCTGTGGTTCTATATTTTGCCAAAACTCTCTATCATAATGGTTTCCCACCTCAATATGCATCTTGTAGGCTAAGTGTGATTCCTGAAAGTCATGTGTTTTGTTCTGAATTTACTTAACTTCTTGTATCTAAATGATAGATAAATAGATTTTCTTCTTCTTTTCTCCGTTGGTTTATGTAGGTCTCCTATCCTAAGCAGGTAGCAAGAGAAAGTGTGATACATGTTGTAATAAAATGAGGGGTTGTTCTTGGCATTCTGTAGAAGCCTCCAACATAGAAAGAGTGGAGGCAGGTAAATTATGTTCCACTATGTCAGCCCCAAGCTAAATGGGGCTTTATCTTTCTCACACAGTGAAAGCATCTACAAAGAATGTAAAGTAGTTTCCATTGTACAATGAATCACTCATTAAAGTCAGTTGACATCCATGGAACACTTGTTTCAGATATCACAGCCATTAGGGCAGAAGCTTGTTATCAAAGAAAAGCAGAGTAGTCATACTGGACTAGTCAACTTTTATATTCTTTTCAAGTGAAAAACATGCTTGGGGTCACATTAAAGACATTTTCTGTATATGTGCATTGAAATTTATTTATTTAACAGAACTTTCAAATCTTGTGCTACAGGTTTCTGATCATGTGTTCATTATTATAACCTCTAAAATGTTATCAAAACTCTTAAGTTACCTGAATGATTAAGAATCAAAACTATTCTAGTTTGAATCTAGTCCATTCAAGATTAATATCAGAATTCCATTTCAGTGAAGATCTTTGGGATGTGATGTTTTATATATTAATTCAGCTTTACTTTACCTGACATTAAAAACAATTTTGTGGGATAAAAACTGCTTTAATATATCCTATCTTATATGATATCATTAAAATGCTGAATGTTACTACTGTTTTAAAATGAGGAATTAGAATCAAAGATACATGATGTGCTGTGCAATAAAGTCCCTTGGGTGACAAACGTTCTGGTTCACATTTTATGAGTCTCCCCAGACTGTGCTCTCCTTACATTGCCTTTGAAGGTATCATTATGAACTGGAAGGAAGTTTGGCTCAATTTCAGACTCAGCCATTTACTCTTTGTGTGGCTTCAGGTTAATGAATTTCTCTGGACTTTAGTGTCTTCAGCTGTAAGCCAGGAGACTATAAGAATGCTTTTAAAACATACTTTGAAGAGTCTGGTTAGTAAGCATGAATGAGTAGTATCCAGTTAAAGATCTATTATCTTAGTTCACTTGAAAATGACTGTGCCTTTCATAGGTGTTGTAGCAGCAGATTGAAGATAAATGAACTAATTAATGAAATATTTAGATGAACAGGATCAAGAGAAGTAAACATAGAATGGTGAGTTGAAAAATTTGTAGAGTTCCTCTCGAACTCCAAGACGAGAAATTTGGTTGATGACTATGTTGATTATAACACTTAATGTTTATTAAAGGCTTCCAACAATGTGTCTTAATAAAAGTGAGTGATATTATCCACATTTTTCAGATGGAGAAATTGAAATCAGAGAAGGCATATACCTTCCCTAGCATTACATGGCTAAGTCAATGCATATGGGTTTGACCCTATGTTTATCTGTCTGACTTCTAAGTTCAATCTCCCATTATTAGGTACAGACCAAACTATGTGGTAAGGGTATATGACTTACTATTATATTATGCAGTGGTAGTGATGGATTAGAGCACTAGTAATTCCCCTTAGAATACTGAAAGTGGCCTTATACCACTTGAAAAAATTTCTTCTTGGATTATATATTTGACATGAGTTCCTAGAGCAATGTATCACCAGATATGAGTCTTTGTCATGATTAAAGAAATGTATATTGTTCTTTGTCTTTAACTGACTCAAATGCAGCTGCCATTCATGATTATAAATTATTCAGCATCATTAAGTATTGTAATCCAGCATTTTTGGCCATTTAGTGAAGATCATAAGAATAACCATTTTATTGATTAAAAAGAAATGTATACTGATATAGTTAATATAAAAAGTGATCTACTTATGTGATTTGCATGGTAATCAGAACAAGAAGCATGTGTGCAACAGCATTTGGGATCCTAGCTAATCAAATGACAAAAGCAACTTTTTACTAATTAGGTTGCTGTGGGTTGATTGATGAAGATACTGGTCTGTCAGAACTCAAACGACAAGACTAATGCCAGTGTTTGCACAAGATAAATTCTTTAATCATTTCACTCTTCATTGTATAGTTTATAATTCTGTTACCCTCCCACTGAAGGAAAAACAAGCTATCTTTTCCTGGTTATTGAAGCCTCCTTTTAGCTCATGCACACTCATGACAGAGCACATTATGGGATCATAAGAAGAAAATTATTAAGGCTGTGCAAGTCCATTGTCAAACAGGCCCATGCAGGACTAACTTCATAAAAAAGGAATGACGAGCTTAAACTCAAATAACTGCCTTCTAAGCAGAGTTCTGCTACTTAAAAATTAAACTTTGACAACATCCCTTTATCTCAGTTTCCTCAAATATGAAATGAGGAGGTTGTACAATTTAAGGTTTCTCTCATCTATGATATCCTAAAACCTGGTCTTCTAAATATGTTTCATTTCATAAACTATATTAAAATTGTTAGAATAATCTATGTAGTTTAAGGCTGATTCAGAAATACATTTGAAGTATCTTTCAAGATGGCGACAGTCTTATCTATTATATTCTTAATAAATATTAGATGTTTGTTTTTCTATGAAAAATTGGAGTTTTTTTAATTCATTGTGGTAGAATTTTACTAATCAAATTTAATTAGCAGTTCCCAACTGGAGACACATGCCAGTGTTTGCACAAGGTAAATTCTTTATTCATTTCACTCTTCACTGTATAGCTTATAATTCTGTTACCCTTCCACTGAAAGAAAAATGTCTGGAGACATTTTTGATGGTCAACCACTGGGGAATGCTTCTAGCACCTATTGGTAGAGAACAAGTGGTTGCTTTATATCCTGTAATGTAAAGTACAAACCGACTACTCCCAATAAAGAATTATCCTGCTCAAAATGTCAACAGTGCTAAGATTGTGAAACCCTAAATTAGATACGTATTTCAGATTAAAGAGAAACTAGCCTGGGAGTCTTGTTTTGTACCATATTATACCCTGGATCATGGAGAAAGCAAGAGAGTTCCAGAAAAACATCTATTTCTGCTTCATTGACTATGCCAAAGCCTTTGACTGTGTGGATCACAATAAACTGTGGAACATTCTGAAAGAGATGGGAATCCCAGACCACCTGACCTGCCTCTTGAGAAACCTGTATGCACATCAGGAAGCAACAGTTAGAACTGGACATGGAACAACAGACTGGTTCCAAATAGGAAAAGGAGTACGTCAAGGTTGTATATTGTCACCCTACTTATTTCACTTCTATGCAGAGTACATCATGAGGAACGCTGGGCTGGAAGAAGCACAATCTGGATCAAGATTGCCGGGAGAAATGTCAATAACCTCAGATATGCAGATGACACCACCCTTATGGCAGAAAGTGAAGAGGAACTCAAAAGCCTCTTGATGAAAGTGAAAGAGGAGAGTGAAAAGGTTGGCTTGAAGTTCAACATTCAGAAAACGAAGATCATGGCATCTGGTCCCATCACTTCATGGGAAATAGATGGGGAAACAGTGGAAACAGTGTCAGACTTTATGTTTTTGGGCTCCAAAATCACGGCAGATGCTCATTGTAGTCAGGAAATTAAAAGACGCTTACTCCTTGGATGGAAAGTTATGACCAACCTAGATAGCATATTAAAAAGCAGAGACATTACTTTGCCAACCAAGGTCGATCTAGTGAAGGCTATGGTTTTTCCCGTGGTCATGTATGGATGTGAGAGCTGGACTGTGAAGAAAGCTGATCGCCGAAGAATTGATGCTTTTGAACTGTGGTGCTGGAGAAGACTCTTGAGAGTCCTTTGGACTGCAAGGAGATCCAACCAGTCCATCCTAAAGGAGATCAATCCTGGGTGTTCATTGGAAGGACTGATGCTAAAGCTGAAACTGTAATACTTTGGCCACCTCATGTGAAGAGTTGACCCACTGGAAAAGACTGATGCTGGGAGGGATTGGGGGCGGGAGGAGAAGGGGACGACAGAGAATGAGATGGCGGGATGGCATCACCGACTCTGTGGACATGAATTTGAGTGAACTCCCGGAGTTGGTGATGGACAGGGAGGCCTGGCGTGCTGTGATTCATGGGGTCGCGGAGAGTCGGACACGACTGAGCAACTGAACTGAACTGAACTGATACCTTATATTACAGGGGAAATATATAAATCAATCCATTAACTTTTAATTGCACAAGCAGCATTCAGTTTTAAATTTTTTTTTTCAATTTCTACAAAGAAATATTTGAAAGACAGTGGGATAGATAGTAAGAGATATTCTGGAGTCGTCAGATATGAGTTCATATCCTGACTTAATAATTTGATAGGACTTTGAACAGCTTATTTCTGTTTTTTGAGTCTCAATTCTCTTCTCTGCAAGGTATTTAATTATGCCTTCTTTTTATTATTGTGAGACTTAACATAGTGCATTTAAAGGCTTGTAACTAAAAGCTGTTTGAAACTGATACACCATAATGATTATGCTAGCATTGACTTAAATGAATAGTATGGTTTAGTTATTTGATTTTCTAAAAAAAATTATGAATCAGAAATTTCTTTGCACCAGTTTTTTGACTTATTAAGGTTTTATAGCAGAAAATGAATACTGATATATGCTTATGTTTCTTATTGAAACTGGAGAACAAAATTGGATAAGAGCAACTTTCAAAAAAGTTTCTTCCCCATTTTAAAATAATCTATGGAAAAAATAATTTTATATGCTGTAAAAAAGAAAGTACTTGCATATATAGAAACTGGTGCCAAAATAATAAATAGCATTGGAAATATACTGTAAAGAACTGTGCTGAACAAGAGGAGCTCCTAGAGATATTAAAACCACCCACGAATGAATCAGAAAAAAACTGCACTTGAAAGATGACTAGCAATGTACTGGTAGTTGAGCTGGGAACCATTTTCAACATGCTTCTTTTCTAAAGATTCCTTCTTTTCTGCACTAGTATGTCCTGTAGCGGTCAGTAATCTTGGTCAGAAAATGGTCAAGTGTAGAGCAATGAATTTACATTCTTGAAAGCCAAGCTCCTTAAATACAATCAGTTTAAAATCTGTAAATCAGTGCTATTATTTTCCATTTTGAGCAGTCTTTTTCCCAAAGGAATCCTGGCTGATGAGTAGGAGTGCACTGTTTGAAAGAACTGCAGAAGTACTTCTTAGGTGTTTTTCCCCTTTAGCAAGCTGTTGGGAAGATGGAGGAGTATACAGCGTGAGGTATACTGTCATTATATTTATTCTAAGGCTTTTTCAGCATTGTAATTTATTTTTGTGCCAGAACAATATGAATTGTTAAAAAATGTACTTCTTCACAAAATGAAACAATTGGACTGGATCCATATTGAATTATGCACTTATCATAGCTGAGACGATGGTATTTTCTGAATAAAAAAAATCACATCCTTTTGCAAAAACAAAATACTTAAAATCTTCATCATTACATGTTTAAGGGCTACTCTTCTATTTGGACCTAAAATGAACTTCTGAAAAAATTTAATGATTCCCTGAAAGTTCACCTCATCTTTAATTTAGAACACATGACATTCACTATCTCTTGTCTTTCTATTAAGATGCTTTCTTCTGGAAATGAGCATTTTAGAATCAGTGTCTAATTTTTAAAAATGCAGAGTCAACTTCATTGTACATAGAGACTCCTCTAGAAGGAGTATGACCAAATCATCCCCTTAAGGAGCATAAAAAGTAATGGGCATCTTGGGCTTCCCTGGTGGCTGCAATGAGAGAGACCTGGGTTCCATCCCTGGGTCAGGAAGAGCCCCTGAAGAAGAGAATGGCTTCCCACTGCAGTATTCTTGCCTGGAGAATCCCATGGACAGAGGAGCCTGGTGGGCTACAGTCATAGAGGTTGCAAAGAGTTGGACATAACTGAACAACTAACACTTTCACTTTCAATGGGTATCTTAGATAAGGGAACAATTAAAAGTTAAAAAAAATCACCAGATAAAACTAGCAATTCTCTCCTCTTCAGTCCTAAGGCAAATGATAAGGAAGTTTCCTGTCACTGAGCACCTACTGAGAGAAAAACACACTTCTGACACTTTCACATATGTTTTCATGGACTCCTTCAAGCCGCCATGTAGGGTCAATGGCCCTGCAGTGTGTATATTTCATAGATGAGAATATTGAGGTGCAGAGAGGTTAATCTCATTCAACTAGTTAGTAAAGGTCTGACTTTGAGTCCAGATGTGAAGATCTCTAAAGTTAATACCCTTTCCTCTAATCACACTGCTTACATTCTTTATTGTCCTTTTATATTTTTCTATTAAAAGAAGAATCTTTCTCAACCACCTTAAGTCTCCACTGTTGGATGAAATCTTGAGAGTCACCCACGGATTGCGCATTTTAGTGCTCATCAAATACAGTCAGTATTCAGTATTACTGACTGCCGTATGGTTGGTCTTTACAAATATTTGTTAAATAGATACCAAAATTGAAAACATCATCCTTCATTTGCTTAGCAGAGGTGGTGGAATGGCATACCTGTCAAAGCATTTAGATGTTCTGAAGGTCAGTGTTAAGTAAATGTGTGGTTCTAGTTATGCTAAAATGACACTGAAGACTTCAACATGTATAAATGCTGCTTAATTTCTGTCTACTTGAATCACTTTACCAAAAAACCCCAGTTCCTTTAAAAATATATATTACTGTAAACCCCAGTTCTTCAGGTGTGTGTTCAGACATAGTGTTTGTCTGGAACATGGGAAAAATATTAATACAAAAGTATGTATTTCAAAGGAAAGCATTTACATATACCTGTGTGGTGTGTGCTTTTCTCCATGTGCAAATGGAACATATCGACTGTAATTAGGAGATCTGAAAGAGTAGTGATCAAATCCTTTAGGTAAATTATTTTTATGTTAGGAAATGTGTTATAATTATTCAAATTTTTAAAATTTTTAATTGATTATTAGTTTCTAGCCATGATTGATGTTAAAATGGGCATTGCCAAAGCATTTTGTCTTATTATTATTATTTATTTTTTGACTGTGATGGGTCTTCATTGCTGCCTCAACTTTAGCAAGTGAGGGCTAGTTTCTAGTTGCAGTGAGAGGGTTTCTCACTGCAGTGACTTCTCTTGTTTCAGAGCATGAACTCCAGGGTGCATGGGCTTAAGTTGTGGCTGTGGGCTCTGCAGTTGTGGCTCCTGGGCTCTGGAGCACAGGCTCAGCAGTTGTGGCAGACAGGCTTAGTTGCTCCATTGCATGTGGGATCTTCCCAGATGAGGGATTGAACCCATGTCTCCTCATGGGCAGGTGGATTCTTTACCAATGAGCCACTAAGGAAGCCCCAAGCATTTTGTTTATATGCCTGATCTCTTTTCATAAACTCCTGGTGGGCAGGGACTGGCTATTCATCATCATAGGCCTGCAGGTGGTTAATGAGTGAATTTCTGTTTTACTATATTGTTGCATGGGAATAAGGATGCAAATTGTGATGTATTTGGAAAAAGCATCTTGCCGGACTGGAAACGCTAGCTCCAGATCTTCTCCTAAATGTCTCTTGATTTTGAGTTCCTGATAAAATCATGGCATTTCAGAAGTTATATAAAGTTTTTTCCCCTTCTGACAGTTTTATTCTATTGACATAGATAGACACAAGCCAAAGAATCATCTTCTCTATTAATATGATACATTGTTGCAATTCTGGACCAAACCATAAACTCTGACCAAAATGTGCATCATTTGAAATGAACTATATTCAGTGAGAGTTAAAAATAATACTGTGAAGAAAGTTGAAAGCATGCCTGATGTACTTATTTTAAAACAATGTATTGTTTTTGAAGGAAAATCGTGTTGTTAGTTTTGTTTTAATCGGAAGATGTCAGAGTTTAAGGATCTTTTCTCTTGTATAGAGATATGACTAACAGATCAGTCATTCCCTAACAGGGACTCTCTTGATGATGCTGTCTCTCTTTGAAAATGATCCCAGTTTTTTCTGAATGTGTCATAGATGCATTGCTATCCTGAGGGTAAAAGCTCTGCTCCCGTCACAAGCTAAAAAAAAAAAAAGACTTTTGTGTGAATATTAATTAAAATGATGATAAAGATGAGTAGTTTATTTATAATATTACTTTTTAAAATTGTACTCTTTACCAAAACATCTTGGAATCCAAGAAGAACAGTTTTTCTAAAATTATTAACAGATATTAACAAACAGAACACCCATTTTCTTGACTCGCTAAAAAAAGCAAATGTAAAATAAATACTGTATATTGTTTAAGATCAATTCTTTTGAACATATTCAGAGATACGAACATTTTGGAGTTAAATACAAAAAGTAAAAATAAACAGATGAAATAATAATTAGATTGTGTTTTATATTTATTTTATTCTGCATTTTTACATGACAGTAGATTGCAAATGGGCTTCACAGGTGCTCAGATGATAAAGAATGTGTCTGCAGTGCAAGAAATGGAGGCGCAATCCCTGGGTCTGAAAGATCCCCTGGAGAAGGGAATGGCAACCCACTCTAGTATCGTTGCCTGGGAAATCCCATGGACAGAGGAGCCTGATGGGCTACAGTCCACAGGGTTGTAAAGTTGGACACAACTTAGCAAAGGAGCACACACAGATTGCAAATATCTATTTATGCCAATAAACGTCAAGAAATATCCTACTTTTAATGGCTACATATATCTTCGTATAACAAACATAATTATTTCTTGGACATTTAGGGTTATTCCCATTTTAACTTTTAAAGCATTTCCATAATGGAATATGTATACACCTGTAAACATTCATGTACACATACAGCTTTGTGAGCTTTTCAGATTATTTCCTTGGGATAAATTCCTACAGGTAAATTTATGGGATTGATAGGTATGCAACGTGTTTTATATTTTAAAAAATAATTTTAGACTTACAGAAATTTGGCAAAATAATACAGAGATTTCCCCAACACCCTCCAGCAAGCTTCTTTTAATGTAACATGTAGTGTAACGATAGAACAATGATCAAAACCAGGATTTTACATTAGTATGACACTATTATCTAAACTTCAGACCTTAATTGAACCTCCAATTTTCTCTGTCTTCTTTTTTTTTTTCTTCTTCTGTACCAGGATCTTATATAGGTTCTCATTTGGATTCAGTTGCTTTTTCTCTTTAGTCTCTGTGATAGTTCCTCAGTTTTCTTTTCTTTCATGATCTTGACACTTTTGAAGAATACCAGTTAGTTTTTCTGGAGAATGTTCCACAATTTTGGATTCGAATGAGGTTATGCATTCTGGGCAAGAACTGCATCTTTCACAATGCCTGGCACTTAGGGCTTTGTGATGTGCACGTTTTTTAGCACTGGTAATATTACCAACCTTGAACACATGGATAGGATGGTATCTGCTGGGTTTCTCTACTGTGAAATTGGTATGGTTCCCCTGGCAACAAATAAGTACCCTGGAGGAGATACTTTAAGACTATTCAAATGTCCTGTTTCTCTTTACCGTATCATCACTAATTTTTGAATCCGTGAGTGTATCTTACCTGCAGCAATCATTAACCGTGGCATTTACCTAATGGTGATTTTTCTATTTCCTTTCTCTCTTCATTTCAAAAATGAAATATTCAGAAAACAATAAATCAGATATCCATGCACTTCCTCAACTTGATTTAATAGAATGGTAAGTAACATTTCACATATTAACATTAGATCTCTTACCTTTGCATATGATTTTTTTGTTTTGATATTTCTTTAGAAATAGAATATAATAGATATACTATAGCTAAATTCCCTCAGACTATCCTTTCATTCTCCTTCCCTCTCTAGGAAGTTGGCATTTATTAATCAGAGTCATTTTTAATCATATACATGCATATATATTTGACCATAAATACTATAAAATATTATACATTTCAATTTTATATCTAAACCCTGTTATACATATAACTTACTTTCCCTACTTTTTATCTTTCAACATTAACATTTTATCTTTTAGATTTATCAGTGTTAATGCATATAGACCTAGTCCATTCATGTTAACTGAGTTGATAATATTACACATGTTCAAGGAAATACGTTTAAGATTCAGCATTAATTCAACACATTTATTGAGCAACAACTATGGGGACCAAGAAATGTTTTGTTCTATGACTTTAAAGTGAATTCCTTAAAGAGAAAGAGGATTTATATTTTATTTTTTTAAGATGTTTAAAGGATAGAACTTTATTTTTTTATTGCATCAAATAAATAAATACTAGATTAAAAACTGAGAATAATACTGGGAGCATATTAACCTATCAATAGGAATAGATTATAGGCTTACTGAGCAGTATATTCTGCATAATAGTATAATTAGTACAGATATTGTAGCATTATTTGTAATAGCAAAAACATGGGACCATGAAAACTTAATATTATGCTATATTTTCATAAAAACATATAAAATGTAAGGTGATTGTTGTGTTAAGTTAATGGGGGAGTCCTTTCCCAGTGCAGATGTATATCAAATCATCACATTACACACTTTAAATAACTTACGATTTTTTGTCAGTTCACCTCAGTAAAGCAGAAAAATGTTACATCTCATTCATTTATTTGTGTAATCTATAAATGTGTGTTTATCTCATGTTGTAGGTACTAGGGATGCAATGTGCTTTCCTTAAGAAGCTTACAGTCTAAAAGGAAGATATAAACCTGAATATAATTAAGTGAACAGTAATATAATTGTCTAAAAAGTGTAATTGGATTTTTTCCAGATTATCTTGAATTCAGAAAGTAGGCAGTGATCATCAAATTTCCTTGTGGAGAACCTAACTAGGTTTTATGCAAGTGATAGTTCTCAAATATAAGAAGGCATGTGTCACTTTGGTTGAGAATTCAAAGAAGAAAAAGAAGAAAAAAAAAGATGTTAGCAGAAATAATGAACAGGGAAACATCCAGCTAAATTAAAGACACATAAAGACAGTCAAAGGCTTTTGCATAGTTAGTGGAGCAAAAGTAGATGTTTTTTCTGTAATTCCCTTGCTTTCTCTATGATTCAGCTAATGTTACAATTCGATCTCTGGTTCGTCTGCCTTTTCTAAACCCAGCTTGTGCATCTGGAAGTTCTCAGTTCTACATATGGGTATGTTGAATGGGAGGTAGGGTAGTGGGAAGGCTGGGATGCAGTGAAGAAATAATCTTGAATTGCAGCTCAAGTAGAAACCGTAGCTGAAGGGGACTTTCAGTTACCGTAGTTTCCACATGGTCTGTAACTATGTGTCCCACCAAGAAAGGCAAATCTGGGTGAAACCCCGACTGGACTTCTTTTTGTGGTATTCCTATGAGCAATTCACTTTCTCATTTCTTTTTTTTTTAATCTTTCATATAGACTCCGGGAGTTGGTGATGGGACAGGGAGGCCTGGTGTGCTGCGGTTCATGGGGTTGCAAAGAGTCAGACATGACTGAGCGACTGAACTGAACTGAACTGATAGACATATTAATGCTTAGTTCAAAAGAGTGCTAGGAGCATATAATAGTTGTGGCTAAACTCCATGCATGATCCGTAGTATTGTTGTTGTTCAGTCACGAAGTAGTGTCTGACACCTGTCCTTTTCTATCTCCGTAGTTTGAACAAATTCATGTGCTTTGAGTCACTGATGCTATCTAACTATTCCATCCTCTTCTGCCCACTTCTTTTGCCTTCAGTCTTTCCCAGCATCAGGGTCTTTTCTATGCTCTTCATATCAGGTGGCCAAAGTATTGGAGCTTAAGCTTCAGCATCAGTCCTTCCAATGAATATTCAGGGTTGATTTTCCTTTAGGATTAACTGGTTTGATCTCCTTGCAGTCCAAGGGACTCTCAAGAGTATTCTCCAGCACCACGATTCAAAAGCATCAATTCTTTGGTGCTCAGCCTTCCTTATGGTCCAACTCTCACATCTGTACATTACAACAAATAAAACCATAGCTTTGACTATATGAACCATTGTCATCTAAGTGATGTCTCTGTTTTTCAAAATGCTGTTTAGGATCCTCATAGCTTTCTTTCTAAGTGGTAAACATCTTTTAATTTCATGGCTGCAGTCACCATTCACAGTGATTTTGGAGCCCAAGAAAATAAAATCTGTCACTACCTCTACTTTTTCCCTTTCTACTTGCTGCCATGAAGTGATGAGACTAGATGCCATGATCTTAGTTTTTTGAACGTTGAATTTTTAACCAACTTTTTCACTCTCCTCTTTTATCCTCATCAGGAGGCTCTTTAGTTCCTCTTCACTTTCTACTACTAGGGTGGTATCATCTGCATATCTAAGGTTGTTGATGTTTCTCCCAGCAATCTTGTTTCTAGCTTGTGATTCACCCAGCCTGACATTTCCCATGCTCTGCATATAAGTTACATAAGCAGGGTGATATACAGCCTTGTTGTACTCCTTTCCCAATTTGGAACCAGTCCATTATTCCATGTCAGGTTCTAACTGTTGCTTCTTGACCTGCATACAGATTTCTCAGGAGACAGGTAAGGTGATTGTATTCCTATCTCTGTAAGAATTTTCCAGTTTCTTGTGATTCACACAGTCAAAGACTTTTGCATAGTCAATGAAGCAGAAATAGATGTTTTGTGGAATTCCCTTGCTTTCTGTATGATCCAGTGAATGTTGACAGTTTGATCTCTGGTCCTCTGCCTTTTCTAAACCCAGTTTGTACATCTGGAAGTTCTCAGTTCACATACTGTTGAAGCCTAACTTGAAGGATTTTGAGCATAACCTTACTAGTGTGTGAAATGAGTGCAATTGTGCAGTAGTTTAAACATTCTTTTCATTGCATTTTCTTTTGGATTGGAATGAACTCTGACTTTTTTCAGTCCTGTGGCCACTGCTGAGTTTTCCAAATTTGCTGGCATATTGAGTGCAGCACTCTATCAACATCATCTTCTAGGATTTTAAATAGCTCAACTGGAATTACTTCACTTCCACTAGCTTTGTTTGTAGTAATGCTTCTTAAGACCCACTTTACTTCACACTCTAGGATGTCAGGTTCTAGGTGGTTATGTGGGTCATTAAGAACTTTTTTCTATAATTCTTCTGTGTATTCTTGCCACTTCTTCTTAATCTCTTCTAATTTTGTTAGGTCCTTACCAATTCTGTCCTTTATCCTCCTTCAGATCAGAGTCTTGTCATGGCAAAGGGGGTTGAGTAACTTATGAAGCTATGAGCCATCCCATTCAGGGCCACCCAAGACAGATGGGTCATAGTGAAGAGTTCTAACAAAATGTGATCCACTGGAGGAGGAGATGGCAAACCACTCTATTCTTGCCACAAGAACCCCATGAACAATATGAAAAGGCAAAAAGAGTTGACACTGAAAGATGAGTCCCCTAGATTGGCAGGGATCCAGTATGCTACTGGGGAAGATCAGAGAGCGAAAACTAATAGCTCCAGAAAGAATGAAGCAGCTGGGCCAAAGCGGGAACAATGCTCAATTATGGATGTGTCTGGTAGTGAAAGTAAGTTCAACACTGTAAAAAACAATATTGCATAGGAACTTGGAATATTAGGTCCATGAATCAAATTGAATGTGGTCAGTCAGAAGATGAAGAGTGAACATTGGTATCTTAGGAATCAGTAAGCTAAAATGGGCAGGAATAGGTGAATTTAATTCAAATAACCATTGTCTCTACTACTATGGGCAAAAATCCCTTCGAAGAAATGGAGTAGCCCTCATAGTCAACAAAAGAGTCCCAAATGCAGTGCTTGGATGCAGTCTCAAAAATGACAGAATTATCTCACTTTTGTTCTAAGGCAAACTATTCAAGTTGCAATAATCCAAGTCTATGCCCCAACCACTAATGCTGAAGAAGCTGAAGTTGACTGATTTTTATGAAGACCTGTAACACCTTCTAGAATTCATGCCAAAACAGGATGTCCTTTTCATCACAGGGGGTTGTAATGCAAATGTAGGAAGTTGAGAGATACCCAGAATAACAGCAAGTTTGGGTATAAAGTGAAGCAGGGCAATGGCTAACAGAGTTTTGTTAAGACAACACACTGGCCAAAGCAAACTTGCTTTCCCAGGAACCCAAGAAATGTCTCTACACTTGGACATCACCAGATGGTCAATACCAAAATCAGATTGATTATATCGCTTGCAGTCAAAGATGGAGAAGCTCTGTGCAGTCAGCAAAAGCAAGACCTGGAGCTGTCTGTGGCTCAGATCATCAGCTCCTTGTTGCAAAATTCAGGCTTAAATCGAAGAAAGTAAGAAAAACCGTTAGGCCATTCAGGTGTGACCTAAATAAAATTCTTTATGATTATACAGTGGAGATCACAAATAGATTCAAGGGATTAGATCTGATAGATAAAAATGCCTGAAGAACTATGAATGGAAGTTTATAACATTGTGTAGGAGGCAGTGACCAAAACCATCCAAAGAAAAAGAAATGCAAGAAGTCAAACTGGTTGTCTTATGAGGTTTTACAGATAGCTGAGGAAAAAAGATAAGCAAAAGGCAAGGAAGAAAGGCTAAGATACTCACAACTGAATGCAGAATTGCAGAGAAAAGCAAGGAGAAATACAAAGGCCTTCTTAAGTAAACAAAGCAAAGAAATAGAGGAAAACAATAGATTTGGAAAGACTAGAGATCTCTTTGGAGAAGGCAATGGCAAGCCACTCCAGTACTCTTGCCAAGAAAATCCCATGGATGGAGGAGCCTGGTAGGCTGCAGTCCGTGGGGTCGCTAAGGGTTGGACACAAAGCGACTTCACTTTCACTTTTCACTTTCACACATTGGAGAAGGAAATGGCAACCCATTACAGTGTTCTTGCCTGGAGAATCCCAGGGACGGGGGAGCCTGGTGGGCTTCCATCTATGGGGTCACACAGAGTCGGACACAACAAGTGACTTAGCAGCAGTAGCAGCATCAGAGATCTCATTCAAGAAAACTGGAGATATGAAGAGAATGGCCTAGAGTAGTTTGTCATAAATATTAAAGCTATCACTGCTGTATTTTTGTGCTATGTTTATTTTTTCTTTATAAACGTTGTTTCCTAGATGTTTCCTAGAAACACTGTTGTCATTTTAAGTAGTAGAGTGAATTATTACATGTCTTTATTAAAAATTGGGATGGGATAATTTTATCATCATTTTTAGTTGAGGAAAATCATTACAGTCTTTTTTTCTATTCATTAACTTGTGTATTATCTTTTTTCTTATACAATACAGTGTTATCAACTCCAGTTACTGTGTTATTCCTTGAAGCTTTAGACCTCATTCATCTTATAGCTGCAAGTTTGTAAGCTTTAATCAACTTTTCCCTAATTCCTTCACCTCCAACCCCAGGCAACTACTTTTCTATTCTCTATGAGTTTGACTAATTTTTTTAAAAATTCCAGTTATAAATGATATCATGCAGTATTTCTCTTTCTGTCTGGTTTATTTCACTTAGTATAACATCCTCAGGACCCATCCATGTTGTCAAAAATAGGAAAAATTCCTTCTTTCTCATGGCTGAATAATATCCTGTTATATCTATATATATGCATTTTATTTAGCCTTTCATCTGTTGATGGACACAAGTTGTTTCCCTGTCTTGGCTACTATGAGTAATGCTGTAATGAACATTGGAATGCAGATATCTGTTTCATATCCTGTTTTCATTTCTTTTGGATATATACCCTAAAGTAGGATTGCTGGATCATATGGTAGTTCTATTTTTATTTTTTGAGGAACCTCATTTCTGATTTCCATAGTGGCTGCACCAATTTGCATTTTCAAAATGATTGTGTTTTTAATTTAAGAACAGTGTTGTGGCAGTTTGAAGAGTGACTTGAAGGGTCTTAAGAGGCAGTAATGGCATCACTGACTCTGTGGACATGAGTTTGAGTGTACTCCGGGAGTTGGTGATGGACAGGGAGGCCTGGCGTGCCGTGATTCATGGGGTCGCGGAGAGTCGGACACGACTGAGCGACTGAACTGAACTCAACTGAACTGAAGAGGCAGTAAGACTTCTTACAAAGGTGTTACACTTGTTGTTGTGTAGAGGTTAATACGGTACAATCTTTTAATATACTGTTTGTATTAGTTTCCTAGGGATGTTGTAAAAAGTACCATTAACTGGGTGGTTTAGAGCAACAGAAATTGATTTTCTCACAGTTCTAGAGTTCAGAAATCTGAAATCAAGGTGTCAGCAAGGCCGTACTCCCTCTGATGGTGCATGAATCTGGTAGTTTTCGGTTTGTGGCAGTACCACTCCAGTCTTCTTACATCAGTCTCCCTGTATGAATGTCTATCCTTCAAACGCCTCCTTTTTATAAAGACACCAGTCATATTGGATTGGGGCCCATCCTGCTCTAGTATGATTTCCTCTTAAAAGATCTGCAGCTATCCTATTTCCAACTATGATTGCATTTTAAGGTGCTGTGGATGAGAACTGTAACTTGCGAATTTAGGAGGGACACAATTCAACAGATAGTATAGTTCTTTCTGACTTCAGGGTCACATAGTTCTTTCTAGGTGTTTCCCATCATTGTGGTAATGATTGAGAGAATTCAAAGCTCCTTTATAGTTATAATGTCAGTTTTGTAATAGAGCCAGTTGCCATCAGTGCTAATCAAAAACAAACCTCACCATTCAAATACTGAGCAAACGTGGGTTGATGCCTGTAATTATTTCTTAATTATGCTTGCATTCATGGATTAAGCAGTTTAAAATTATTGAGTGAAAATCAGGTTTCAACATAGCAAAGTATAAAATGTTTACAATATAATTAAAACTATGTAAGAAATATTCATGTATGTGCATGTCTGAAATTAAACATACTAAAAATAAGTGTTAGTTTTGTTATGATGGTAAAATTATGATATTTTCCCGAAAATTGTTAAGTTGATTTTTCCTATACAGAAAGAAAAAGCAGATGAATGCAAAACATAAACTGACTTACTAAAACTGTTTGCTATTACTCTTAGATCTTGATTTCCATGCAATTTGAAAATGATCATCACTATTCTGAACACCCAGAAGAAGCTTAGTAAATGCTTGGTGCCTTGATGTGATTATTAATACCACAGCTCAGGCATGACATGGAAAGTGACTAGAGGTGGTGAATTGTTTTACAGCAGACTTTCTATTTTTATTTTAACTATTGACCCATTTCTTGAGGTTGAGAGAGGTAATGTTTAACTCGGTCTCATTTTAACTTAGAGTAAGGAAGAAAAAGTGATGATCATCTTATTTATTTACAGAAGGATTATAAAGTATCATGCTAGTCTTTTTTTTCTGGAAAATGTAATTTTGGATGCCATATAAAAGTGCACTGCTTTCAAGTGTGATGAAATGAGAAATAGAAGTGTGCCATTTTTTAATTATGAGTTAATGGTGGTATTTTCAGAAATTCAGTAAGTAGCTTAGTTTAAAAATGGACAAAGTGTATGAAGTTATTTTGAGAACAAAATGTCATTACCAAAGGTGTACTTTTTCATATATTGAACTAATAAATAGTTCAGAAAGTCCCTTGCAAATTTATCAAAATGTCATCTTCAGGTACTGGGTTGGAAAATTAGTAACTGCTGGAGTGTGTGACTGCTGAAAGGTGTCATATAGGCAGGGGCCTATCGGTTTTTAGCTTCTGGCATAAAGGAAAGATGTTAATCATCACTGTTGAGATTTAAAATGTCAGAAGTTCTTAACATAAAAAATAAAGGTTAAAAGTTAAGCATCTATGGTAGTGTATATCCCAGTGCGTAAAAAGGAAACAGAATGCTAAATCAGTACTCAACTAATTATTTGAGTACTTAAAATAATACTCAAATTACAATGGCTAAGAATGACACAGATAGTAAATACCTTTATAGTATATAATGGCATATTCCTTAATTTTGTTCTGATAAGATGATATGCCTTGGCTTTTAATTACTATAAGCAGGCAGAGGAATGGTTAGTGCATCCTTCAAACATATACCATTTATCCTTAGATACATACGTGGCTATTCATATGTTTGGGAAAATATAATTTTGCTTTCTTAACAAAATTCTTAGCAAACGGAAGAAGAAGTCTAAAATATTTAATGAAATTATATAGGATCAGACTATTTTACTTTAGCATGTTTATACCCTTGGAAGGGAGAAGACCTAGATAGGAAATGACTTCATGCTTTAATATACCTGCAACGCTATTTCTCCTGACACTTTGTATTAGGCTTTTTGTTCAACTTCCTAACACTTTCACACTGATTTTACTCATTTGGTCCTTCCCAGGATGCAGATGGAGTCAGTACCTCATCCCACTTGACAGGTGAGGTAAAGAAACTGACCCTCAGGTATTTCTAGTGTCTGACCCAAGGGCAAGCACATGCTAATGCTTGAAAGACCTGGGACAAGAACTTGGGTCTTCTAGAGGTCAAAGTATTGAAGATAAGATGATTTATTTAAGTGCAGAATAAGGATATAAGGCTGAGCACAGTTAAAGCAGAAAGGAATAGCTTATTTGTAGTCATGAAGCTATACTACTCTTTAAGGTTTTAGCAGAGTAACACTTGGGGTTTATATTCTACCTTTCCTTCAAACAGAATACAAGAATATTTCAAGTGCTATTAATCTATACCTGTGAGATAGCAGATGGTAACTATTAGAGTAGATAAAGACTGGCCCAAATGCTTAAGAGACCTGTATAAGATCACTGTTTACAGCTCAGTCTGTTCTGACACCTAATGATTTAAAAACCCTTGGATAGTTAAAGATTAAATCCTGGTTGAACTCTCAATGGCTTTGGACATGTTTTTAGTATTAAATCTCTAAGAGCCTCTGTGCTTCATCAGTACAGTGGGATGTTGGTAATATGTCTTAAAAAGAGTCGACATGAGGATTGAATGGAAGAGCACATGTAAATTGCCTAATAGGGGTCTGACCTGTTCAAGGAAGCTTACTTCTTCCCTCTCTCCTCTACCACCTGAGACACTTCTTTATAATTTCATCCTAGTTCACTTTAATCAAAAGGGAAGGGAAGTGAAAGTTGCTTAGTTGTGTCCGATTCTTTGCAACCCCAAGAACTGTAGTTCATGGAATTCTTCAGGCCAGGATACTGGAGTGAGTAGCCTTTTCCAAACCTCTTTATTATGGACCTCCATACCATATTTATAATACTTTGTAGTTTTATCCGAGCTTTCTTTCCTCCCATTTTGCTGTTTTTTTTTTCTTTTAATTTTAATATTGGCGTATAGGTGCTTTTCAGTGAGTGTTAAGTTTCTGCTGTACAGCAAAGTGAATCAGCTATATGTATACATGAAGTGAAGTGAGATGAAAGTTGCTCAGTTGTATTTAACTCTTTGCAGTTTCATGGACTGTAGCCTGCCAGGCTCGTATGTCCAAGGAATTCTCCAGGCACGAATACTGGATTGGGTAGCCATTCCTTTCTCCAGAGGATCTTCTTGACCCAGGGATTGAACTCTCGTCTCCTGCATTGCAGGCAGATTCTTTACCATCTGAGCCACCAGGAAAGCCATTTTGTGTATACATATAGCTCCCTTTTTTGGATTTCCTTCCCATTTAGGTCATCACAGTACATTGAGTAGAGTATTATGTACTATATAGTAGATTCTAATTAGTTATTTACTTTGCATATAGTAGTATGTATATATCAATCCCAGTCTCCCAATTTATCCCACCCTCCCCTTTCCTTCCTTGGTGTCCATATGTTTTTAAGTTTGTCTCTTTGTTTCTGCTTTGCAAATAGGTTCTTCTGTTTCCTCAAATTTAAGTACTTATTATAGTGTGCCTCTTTAAGCTGAATTATTTCGTTATTCTCCTTCCTGAAAAAGAGAGGTCTGTGTCACTTTATAACAACATAAATGATTATGCTCATTATTTGGGGACATTTTGTTTATTTATTTGTTATAAGTAGATGATTTTATTATTCATGGCACAGAAGGAAACATGAGTTCCAATTTTGCATTGACTTTCTTTGTTGGGGGATATTTTAGAAGGAAGTAGACTTTCTTGGACTCACTGGACATTTTTCTGGTTTAGGCCTTGTCAATAAGCATTTGATCTCTCAGAGTAAGGAAATTTGGAATGATTGTCTTATTTTTAAGAATTATTATGGTATGACAGGGGAGCTGGTTTGTGGTACATAAAGGTTGATATTTTTTAAGGACTAAATTGTTATTTTGGGAAATTTTATGGATAATTCAGAGATTTCCATTATCAATATCAAAATTTTTCCTCATGAATAATATGGAAGAACTATGCAAGACAAATGGCATTTTCTGACCCTGTGAAATGTACGCCTGGGTAATTGAGAAAACTAAGTTGCCAAACAACATAGAGAGTCGGATTGTGAAGAATGTCTACAAATATGGTGATTTTATTTGAGCATAATTCGTGCAAAGACATGTTAAGAGAATTTAGATAGTCTCAGTAGACATAAGACTTAAGCTCATAAACTTGGGGGAAATTATCCAAATTTGGCAAAAATTTCTGCCTCCAGGAATCTGTAATGGTAGTGATAGGAATCTAAGATTTATTTTTGTTGTTAAAAAACCTAATTGTTTCCATGTTTGATGAGGTTATTCAAGTTTGCTGTATTTCTTCAGTTTTTACTCAAATCCATCAATCAGAATGGTTGCATTATTTTCCCAAAGCTGCCCAGAAGTTTTGATTGGCAGCTATATCCTTTTAATTTGTAAAATGCATTGATTATTAAAAATGGTATTTATTACTGTTTAAAAATTTGAAGTTTTGGATTTAGTATAAAGGAGAGAAGCAATAAAAATGAAATATTTGGTGATTAAATATTTGAAAATGATTGCACTGAAATCTATGTGGATTTTTTTAATGAAATATTTTTATTCAGAAATGGATGAATATCAATAGAATATCCTATTTTTGTTCTTTTTTGGTCTTCAAAATAGTTGATTTTCAAAATGTCAGAATCCCAGCCTCATTTCATTGCACATACATCTCTCAATTGAGCAGCCAGCTCAGCTTCCAGACCTGATCATTTTAATAGGTTTAGGACTTCAGGTAGCAGAAGTAAACCGAGCAATTTATTAGAGCAAATAAACAAGCAAAAAAAGAGGAAAAAAAAAAAAACCAAACCTCTGAGAAGTCCTTACATAGAAGAACTAATCTGAAAGTCAAACTACAGGTAAATGAGAAAAAGTAGTGGTAGGTAGAGCAAGTATCACTTTACTCCTTAGTTTTAACCAATTATTTTATTCTTGGCATTTGCTAATACTTTATTAACTATCATTTATTGATGCCAGGAGCCAAGCTAGATGCTTTGTAAATATCTAACATTTCATGTTCTAAAAAACATATGAGGTTGGTTTGTACATGAAAAATAAGGTTAAGTAACTTGTATAATCTTATATAGCTTGAGGTTGAACCCATGCTTGCTTGATGCAAAAATCCATGGTCTCTTCTATCATGCCATTTAAAAATGCAGTATAATAAAAGATGTAGCAATGTTTCCATGGTATACTACTACTCAGCAATAAAAAATAATGAATTGTTGATATACTAAAGAACTTTGATGAACCTCAAGAGAATAATATTGAGTGAAAAAAAACCAATCCTAAAAGAGTACATACTATGTGCTTCTCTTTATTTAACATTCTTGAAATGGCAAAGCTGTGGAAATGGGGAACAAATAATAGTTGCTAGAGGTTAGGGAGGGAGTGCATGTGGGAAGGGACAAGAAAGAGGTGGATGTTGTTACAAAAGAATAATGCAAAGGATCTTTGTGGTGATAAAATTGTTCTGTTTCTTTTATTTATGCAATTATCACTTTATTCATTTATTTAATTTATTTAAATTTTATTTTTCTTGGCCTCTAATTGATTTATAATGTTGTGTTTGTGTCAAGTGTGCAGCAAAGTGATTCATGTATCAGTTCAGTTCAGTCCCTCAGTCGTGTCCAACTCTTTGTGACCCCCATGGACTGCTCCATACATGTATTCATTCTTTTTTAGATTCTTTTCTCTTACAGGTTTTCACAGAATATTTAGTAGTTTCCTGTGCTATACACTGTCTTTGTTTGTTGTCTATCTTGTATGTATTGTAGTGTATGTATGTTCATCCCAAGCACCTGATTTATGCCCCCCACATATTTCCCCTTTAGTAACCATAAATTTGTTTTGGATATCTGTAAGAGAGTCCCTTGGACTGCAAGGAGATCCAGCCAGTCCATTCTAAAGGAGAATGGACTGGGTGTTCATTGGAAGGACTGATGCTAAAGCTGAAACTCCAATACTTTGGCCACCTCATGAGAAGAGTTGACTCACCGGAAAAGACTCTGATGCTGGGAGGGATTGAGGGCAAGAGGAGAAGGGGATGACAGAGAATGAGATGGCTGGATAGCATCACCAACTTGATGGACATGCATTTGAGTGAACTCCGGGAGTTGGTGATGGACAGGGAGACCTGTGCTGTGATTCATGGAGTCACAAAGAATCGGTCACGACAGAGCAACGGATCTGAACTGAACTGAAGACCACTTGTTTTTGTAAATAAGTTCAGTTGTATTGTTTTTTAGAAGTTAGGTTTCACATATAAGTGATAACATAATATTGTCTTTGTCTGACTTAATTCACTTAGCATGGCAATCTCTAGGTCCATCCATGTTGCTGCAAATTGCATTGTTTCATTCTTTTCTGTGGCTGAGTAATAGTCCAGTGTATATATGTACCACACCCTCTTTATCCATTCCTCTGTTGTTGGACATTTAGGTTGCTTCTGTATCTTAGCCACTGTGAATAGCACTGCGATAAACATTGGGATACATGTATCTTCCTGTTTCTTGACTCTGGTGGTGAATACATGGAACTGTACAAGTTATAAAAGTGCACAGAACTACACACTCACACTGTCAGTCCTCACATATACACATGTACACATGTAAACACACATTTGCACATATACACACAGAAATACAAGTAAACTGGAGAAATCTAAATAAAGTCGGTGGGTTGCATTGATGCCGATACCAGGTTGTTATATTGTAATTCAGTATTGTAAGATGTTACCTTACTGGGTAAGAGTACAGAGGATCTCTCTGCAGTATTTCTTTCAACTGTATGTGGATCTACAATAATTTAAAATAAGAAGTTTAATTTTAAAAAGGTAGCAAAGGGGGAACCTTCAACAAGCTTTAGAGCTTGCTGGTCTTTACTGCTTTCTAAACAGCCAGGGAGCTGGGGTGGACTTTGCCAGACAGTGAATCTGTAAAATTTCCCAAATGGAAATGGAAAAAAGACAGCAAGGCCTGGTAATGGAACCAGAGCTCTGCTATATTTCAAATAAGTCTAAATCCCATGTAAAGAATTTTAGCCAGTCCTTCCTTCCTGGACCCTGACAGTGGCCATTCAGCCCCCAGTAACTGCTCAGATATAGAGAATGCACAGGCTATCTGTTTTAGATAAAATTAGCCTTTTTTTTTTTTGCTAATAAAGATACTATGTTAAATGTATAACTGATTTTGTGTATGTAACTTGGTTATACTATTCATATACAGTTATTTATCAGAAAATACACTTAATACAAAAGATATTTTTTATTGTGAATATGTAGTCGCTGCATACTGGAAATGTTAAGTAAATATCCATCCTTAACTTAAGAATGCCTAAATTTTCACTTGTACATCTTAATATACTCTAAACAAGGCAGTTTTTCATACATTCTTCTTATTATTTGTTTTCATGTCTCTTGCCTGTCTAGATGTTGAGTCCTAGGATTGTGGGACAATTCTCCATTTATTAAAATATCTTTAGTATTAAAGAATTAGTATTGTTAGTATTGTCTTTTACTTTGGGCATAATACCATGCAAATAGTGATACTTAATTAAGGTGTATTGAAATAATGTAAAAGTGAGCATTGAGGAGAAAAAAAAGGGTGAAATAGCATGTATAACTACTCAGAGCATGTTATTTCCAGGAAAGGAGAGGCTACAGGACCTGGGACCCAGAGATAGAATATTTCTGAAGCCCTCAGACAGTGCTTTGTTGAGGGACCAGGGCAGGATATACAGTTGTCCAAACAGTTACGGGAGTGAAAGATAGCTATCATCTGGGCCAGAAGTGTGATCTGGAAACCTAAGATTCACACCTAAGGATACAGTAGGAAGCCAAACAGTTATAGGATTTTGTCTTTCTCCAGACCTAAAAGTAGTTCCATCTTATATCTGCTTGGAGCTAGGTGCTGGAATATATTTCTGTCATCCAGAGTCCAGAAACATGTATGAAATTTAAGCTCTTCTTGCATATAATTCTGTGTATTTCATATATCTTTTGTCTGTCTTCATTGCTTCATCTTCATTTCCCAGAACTTATTAATAAATTTATCATTTAAAGTCTTCAAGTGGCCCTTAAATTATTTTGGAGAGAATTTGATTTTGAATTCCTTAGCAACAGCTGTTTTGTTTTGTTTTTAACCAAGATGGTTTCTTTACAGATAGATAGAATTATTGTTGTCCAGGGACCACCATACAGACTGGATAGCTTTATAACCAGTATGTGACACTTACACATGCTGAACATCTAGTCTTAAAAATGCAGATATAGATAGAAATAGATATGTAAATATCTAAGTACTTATATCCATGGGGAAAATACACTACTATAAATGCACCATCTCACTGCCAACCAGACACTGTGTGCTAACTACTCACATAACCTTCTTCACAATCATACCTTTGTTGTGTATTAATGTCCACATTTGGTCAGTATAGAAAATAAACTTTGGAAACAAGTAGTTGATTGAAAGAGATACAAAAATACTTGAGGTGGGATTAAATATGATGGCTGACTAGAGCCCTTTTCGTTCTGTGACATTAAGTGGCTGTTTTCAGAGAAAAAAAAGGCCCAATATAATTTAATTTTTAATTGTCTACAATTTCTGGTGTAATGTTTAAAATTTATGTTTGGTCCTGTGAGTGGAATATGTGTCATTTTCTCAATTTTTCCCTTATCTTGATATATGTAGGTGAAAACAGTTATGATATCAGCTGTTGAAACAGTTTCTAATTTGAAATGCGATACATGTAGTCCACCTGAGTGTCCATGGGCCTTTAATATGACAAGAGTAGTTCATTCTCATAGCATCTTTATAGTCATAAAACAAACATATACTAAATGCCTACTGTTTATCAGTACTTGCACTACATACTGGGAACACTAAGATGAGTATGTCATGATTCCTCCTCTTAAGGAACTTAATTGGTGGAAGGGATATGTAAGACATAAGAACTATGTAATCAGCATTAGAAGTAACAGAAAGGCCATGGGTTGTACAAAGAAGGGAGAGCTTATCTGTGCCCAGTTATTACAAAACCATGGGGAAACCAGGACAGGCTTCAAGAAATTGATGATGCTTGACTATGAATTAAAGGAGTAGTAGTAATTATCAGGTGGACATCCTTGAGTCAGTCTAAACAGAGATTCATGTCCTGAGATTTCAGAGGTGTCTCAATAGTTCACTGTTGCAATAGTCACTATGGACTGACTGAAAAGTTGAGGAAGTGGCTGAAAAAGAGGCTTGGAGAGGTACACTGAGGCCAGATTTATCAGGAACTTATATACGGTAGCCAAAGAATTTAGTCTTCATGATGGTGGTAATGAAAACCATTCGTGAGCAATTTTTTTTAATCAGGAGAATGACATGATCTGATATGAATTTCAAAATAATCACTTTTGGCAGCAGCATGGGAAAAAAGATTTTAAAAGCATCTGGAAGCAGAATACTAGTTGGGGGGCATAGATGTAACCTTGGGGAGAAATGTGGGGGCCTTCAAATAGTTGAGAAATATAGGAGCCAATTCAACAGGAATTGAGAAGAGGGGAAGATTTTAGAGAGATTTAGAAGAACATGTTGCTTTGTGACAGAGTTGAATAGTCTCTAAAGGCTGGGTGGTTTCATGAATAGAGAGAATATAGTAAGTGGAGCAGGGTTTAGTTGGGAATTAAATAAATTTGATTTAGGTATGTTGCTGAGTTTGAGAACACTCTGGAGACCACCAGTTAGTTAGTACTGAGCCAGTCTGTCAATACAAAGAATTTCATTCTGCAATGTTATTCAGTCTAGATGTTAAAAATGTAGAATTAGATTTTAGAAGCAATCTATGGTTAATAAAAGACAAATGGATGAGTTAATTGAGATTTTGGGTAAGAGAAAAATGTGGTTGACTAGGGCTAGTAAAAATGACTAAGTATAGGAAGAAACTGATAGATCAGCAGAAAATAAACAGATCAAGGACTCAGAGGTTCCAGGATCTCAGAAAGAATAAAGGAATGAAAGAGCTGAAAATAGTTTAAAGATTTTACAGGTAGAATAATCCTGAGTCATATAGTACTCTGTAGATTAGGGTTAGATGAGTGGGCTGCTAAAACAATTTGGGGATAAATTTTTTCATAGAAGAAGAGATTTAAAAAAACTGAGAAGCTGGGGAATAGAATACATATGTTGAAATCACTCAAAATTGTTACAGGAGTTAGATTTGACAGGAAGATTGTAAGCCAAGTTATTTTTCTCTGTGAGTGTAAGGGAATGATTTGAAGATCAGGAGAAGAAATGATTAGAGTGAAGAGTAAAAGGTAGTGTAGTAAAATACTTTTGGCCTCAAGGAGAAAGGACTTTTTCAAGAATGAATTCATGTTCTTAAAATTGAAGCCAGAAGCCAAGAAAATGCCTGAGGTAACCCTTGGGTCTGACGAGAAACCAGTTGCATGCATGCCATGACCAGAGGCTGACCATGGATGACTGAGTCATGGAAACCAGCTCCATGTTGTAAAGTATATAGCATGTTCTATGATAAAAGTTCTTTGGAAAATACATGCTGAAGGAACATTAATTATGATTGCCAGTAGTCAGGGAACATTCTACCAAAGATATAATATTGGACTAATACTTGGAAGAAGTATAGGATTTTGGGTGGAGGAAAATAAAGGAAGAAGATGGAGGGAAATACTTCAGAATAACAAATATTTTGAGGCTGCAGTGAAAAGAAGATGAGGATGGAAAGACTATCTTGTCTTTAAATTATATATTTTTCTTTAGCAGGGGTATTAGTTTTGTGCTAATTTATGTGAATATACTGCAGGTTTCTTAAAAATTTTATTTACATATTGCATGCTGATAGTCGTTTGTAGAATAGTAACAGCATTTATTTGAAAAAGAAGATGCCATTTTAGCGATGATCAGAAATATACTTTTAGTATAAATCACCACTCTTTTAGTTCTGCTGCTGCTGCTAAGTCACTTCAGTTGTGTCCGACTCTGTGTGACCCCATAGACGGCAGCCCACCAGGCTCCCCCGTCCCTGGGATTCTCCAGGCAAGAACACTGGAGTGGGTTGCCATTTCCTTCTCCAATGTGTGAAAGTGAAAAGTGAAAGTGAAGTCGCTCAGTCATGTCCGACCCTTAGCGACCCCATGGACTGCAGCTTACCAGGCTCCTCCATCCATGGGATTTTCCAGTCAAGAGTACTGGAGTGGCTTGCCATTGCCTTCTCCGTCTTGTAGTTATAGAAATGCCTAAAAAAATTTTTTTAAAGTAAAGGTTGAAAGTTAATAGTGTAATCTTTTGATTAATTTTAAACATAATCATTAGTTTTTAGAACAGTGTTCTCTGTGTTATGAAGGTGGTGCATTTTAAAAATTCTAAATGAAATTCATTTTAAATTCTAATTCTCTGAATGTCAAGTAGCAAGATGGACCAAAGTCATAGTCCTTGTGTTTTCTCGGTAACACCATTTTATGACCGTGATGATACTCCAGCATGAATTTGAAACGTGTTAAGGGAAAATGACTGAAGGAGGGGAAGTTGGTTGACAGCCCATCTAGACCTCTGTCACGAGGGGATATGTAAGGAAACTGAAGTAACTTTGGGGGTTGAATTATGTGTGTGTCTGTGTGTATGTATGTATATATAGATATATATTATAATTTGTTTAATTCTTGGCCTTAAATTTTTTTGATCTGACTTCATATTTAAATGAATATATATACAATGTATATATATACATAATATATACAATGCATATATGATGTATAATACATATTAAATATACCTACTGAATAGAGATATTATATATTACATATTTTGTATTATGTATACACTATGCTGCTGCTGCTAAGTCGCTTCAGTCGTGTCCGACTTTTTGCGACCCCATGGACTGTAGCCCACCAGGCTCCCCCATCTATGGAATTTTTAAGGCAAGAGTACTGGAGTGGGTTGCCATTTCCTTCTCCAATGTATACACTATATGTACATATAAATAAAACACAAGGCTAAAGACTATTTTGAACCAAGAACTGAAACAGATGCACTCTTTCTGACCCAAATTAATCAATCTGAAGCCTAGGAATGAGAATTTGAGACATGGGAAACTGGGTCAGACTTTCTGTTTCAGGCTACATTAAAAAGAAAGCTAGAATAATTCATCTTAAAGATTGCCCATTTACTTCATATTAAAGCATATTTTTCAGGAACATAATGTTTACCAGTAGGGATTTTAGCTACATTTTTTCATTTGTAATTTGTTAGGCTATCAAATACATGATGACAAGATTGACTGGTAACTTTGTATAATTTCAGACTACTCCCCAAAACATATGTAGCCTTTTCTATCCTGTGAGATGAGATAAAGAGAGGTTGTTTTATATGCTGAGCACTTTTTTTTTTTTTTTTTTAACACAACACAGTAAGGAAATAGAAACATGAAATGTTTGTTTCAAGTCAAGTTGCAAAATGACTTTATGGTCAGTGTTTGGGTATGGAGGAGGAATAGAAGAAGATTGATGTTTTGATGGATAATAATTGACTCTTAGCTGTTCTCCCTCTTCTAAAGGCAAGGATGAATTTGCACTGATGCTTCCTTGCTGTCATTCTAAATAATATATTTCTGTGGCTCAAGCTGTTATCAGTAATTGTAAGTAGGTATTTCTGTGACAGTCAGCCCTCTGGAGCCTGCCTGATGAATCTGTCCTTGGCCCCGTCAGCCCTCCCTGGCTGCTGAGGTATGCATACTTGAGGTATGTCTCTGCACCCCCTCCCTCTCAGGATGAGACCCACAGTCTTTTGGAACTGTTTTTATAATGAACTCCCTGAGTAAGAAGCATTTGAATGCTGATTAAGCACTTGTGCTCTGAACTCAAAACTGCCAATAACTACTTATTTGATGTGTGAGGGGGCAGGTTATTTCCGCTCTCTGCACCAGATTCCTGCACTGAGAGTGGGCATGTTGACAGCACCCTACCTCACAGGAATGTGGTCAAGCTGAATGAGCAGGCGTGGGATACCCTTAGCACAGAGCTGGTATGAGCTCAGCGAATGCTCAGTTCTGTACTCACTGTGATATTTGGGAATTCATTAAACTATCCCACTCAGCACCCTTATTTTTAAAAATATTTGTAAAGGATTCTGAGGTTTGTAAAATGACCTAAGACTGACAGACGATGTAAGTCTTATTAAGTAGGAAGCCAAGCTGTGAAGTTTGTGAGACCTGATTTGAACCTGACCTTTGCAACTTTCTTCGCTCCATTTTTCATTTTCAAAATGGTGATAATACACCTTACAGGGTTTTGAAAGAATTAGATGGAAAGTATATACATACCACTTCACATGACTGACATAGTGAATTCAAGAAATGATAACTATTGTAATTTTTAATATTATTTTGAAAATTTTTATTAAGTGATTCCTTTTATGAAGTCATCTCTGCTCATCTACAATAACAATAGCTATTACTATATATGCCATGATTTTCCAAAAGAAATTCCATACCTTTTAAATTGCTGCCTGAGATGTCATTGAATTATATACTAGAAAGTCATACGTATTGAAACCTGAGGGTTATATCAAATTTAGGTATCTCTTCAGTTGAAGAAATCCACCAAAGCTTTTGTAATTTAAGGAGGTTTCTCTAGGATGAGAGAATATTTAGAGAGTTTTATTAAATTGTCATCCCTGTAAGAGTTGCTGTTCTTGGAACTAGTGACAGAGATGAAAGCTGTGCTTTTATAGGGCATTCTGTATACAGCATGCATTTTTGTGGTTAGTTTTAAAAAAATAAATGTTGCTTTCTTCCATTTAGTGTTAATATGCAGCTGGCATGTATTTATAAATGATGTATAAGCAACTATTTTTTACTCCCTTTAAAATGCAGAGATTTCATTTGATTCGCATCTCTTTCATTTTTATCCCCTTGTGTTCTCAATGGAAGAAATTATCTTTCCTGCATATTTTAGGTTCTTTTTCCCTGCCCCTTCCTCTGTTCCTCATGAATTTAATGCTGTTTCCTGCACTGTGTATTTGAAAAGACCACATTTAGTGAGTGTTGCTGTTATCTTTATGGAGAAGGCAATGGCAAGCCACTCCAGTACTCTTGCCTAGAAAATCCCATGGATGGAGGAGCCTGGTAGGCTGCAGTCCGTGGGGTCGCTAAGGGTTGGACACGACTGAGCGACTTCACTTTCACTTTTCACTTTCACCCATTGGAGAAGGAAATGGCAACCCACTCCAGTGTTCTTGCCTGGAGAATCTCAGAGACAGGGGAGCCTGGTGGGCTTCCGTCTATGGGGTCACACAGAGTCAGACACAACTGGAGTGACTTAGCAGCAGCAGCAGCAGCTGTTATCTTTCTGGAAAATAGAGTTGAAATTTTCTCAGATCCCCCTAAGCTTTCCTCAGACTGTCATAAATGAGTGCGTAGAATTGACTCCAAATGGAGGGATCTCCCAGGGGCAGAATGATCACCAGTGCTGAGACATGTAAAAGGTAAAAAATTGAGAAAAGCCTAGATTTGATAACCTAGGGGTAGTAACACAAAATATAGTTTTCTTGTCCTCTTTTTCTCACTACCCATTTTCATAGTAATAAAGTAATAACTTAATTGGAAGATAACCACTTCCTGTGAGCAAATCATTTATGCCTGACCTCAGATCCATACAATTAAGATGCAAGTCATTCCCTTCACCTGGTTGGAAGGATCAAATAAGATAATGTATATGGTGGAGGCACAAGATAAACTGTGAAGTTGACAAGAATATGTCAGGTATTATGTTTTGTACTTTGTGAATGTTTGCAAATCTAATCATCCTTTCAATCCTAAGAGGTGCGTATTATTACCATTTGGCAGATGAAAAAACAGATACCAAGGATGTATGTTAGTAATGTTTGATTTTAACCAAGGTCCAGCTGATTCCAAAGCTAGTGGTTACAGTTTTTGATCATGATATGCAAATATAGGATATTATTTTTAAGACTTAATTATATGAATACTTTATTTTATTCAGTGAGTTAAAATTCAAGCTGATAATAATTCATGGTGATTATTAACTTTTCAAAAGAATTTTTTGCTTTTGATGACACAAGAGTGTATTTTAAATAGAACTTTTTTTCCTAGTGCAATTAAGATACAATTTGATATTTAGAGACTTCATTTATATTCAAATTTCCAGAAACGTGGCTTGGTGAAACTGACGAGTCCTTTCAGTACATTTTCACTTTGAGCTCAGAAAGTAGATGAAACATATTTGACAAGGATAAATTTGGAGGTTAAACATCAGAATCTGCATAGTGTACTTGCCGTGTTTTCAGCACAGTGTAAGTCTGAAGTGTCCCTGAGTAATAAGATGTAAGTGATGTTTATTGCTGTCATTTACTTACAGGCTATTAGCTTTCCTCACATCTCGACTTTGAAGACCTAGGCCAAAGGAAAATATGCTTGTGATGGCCAAAGAACTCAATTTTTAAAGTGTACTGAGGTGGTCACATTTGATCTGTGAGCTCATGTGATATTCAATTTAAAACATGTTTAAAGTGATGATCACTGAGTCAGGTTATTGTTTGCCTCTTTGTTAGTTTTAAAATTATATATCGAGAATTTATATGAAAGAGGCTTTTCTGGAAAAAATATTAAAAATTTGAAAGTTGTATGTTGTTTAATGGACTATACATTCATCTCAATGTAGTATTTTCCTGGCCAAAACAGCTCAGACCATTGCTCAGCTATTCTAAAACTTAAACAAATGAACAGTGGAATGATATTTCAAAAGCTTTAAAAGTAAATAATCCCTGTCTTACATTTATCTAATGATTCAGAAGTTATTGTTTTTATTAAAGTTCTTTTACATGCAGATAATATATTACTTCATACTGATAGAACTTAATTTGTGTCACCATTTTAAGCCTCTATGCCTCAGTATGGTGTCAGATGAGTCTTACCATGATGTTAGTCTTCATTATTAGACTGTCTAAGGGCCTTTTTTTTTTAATAATGGAAGCTCATTTAATAATGTATGGTTTGTGTTTCATAAAAAGATAATTACAGAATACCCAGTAGTTGTTTCAGTTGAAAATCAATTTAAATAAGTTACTCCCAATATTACAATAGACACAAAATGAAACTTATTGGTAATTACTAATTGTAAGACAAAATCATTAGGAACCCTGTGGACAAGAAAAGAACAGATTTGAATCATTTTTTATGTATGCTTAAGACATATCCTCAGGTTTTATGAGCTGTGTGGGCTGAGGTTACTAATATCTTAAGAAAATTAAGAGCTAAATGTATTCTGAATGCATTGATAATTTGAAGTGTTCTAAACACTATGGTAAAATGCTCCTAGGATTCTTACCCAAACAATATTGCTGGGTGATTTTTGGCCTTAAGTTAATAGGTATCACTGTTATTTCTTGGCCCCTGAATGGAACATGGGCTACCAGGCATGAAGCAAGGAGGATATTAAGATCTATCTATTAGAGATAGGTTGAGAGTCAGTGATTCAAGAAGGTGTGCTCTGTGTTGATAGGACAGGTGGTAAAGAATCCACCTGCAATGTAGGAGACCCCGGTTCGATTCCTAGGTCAAGAAGATCCCCTGGAGAAGAGATAGGCTACTCACTCCAGAATTCTTGGACTCTCCTGATGGCTCATCTGGTAAAGAATCCATCTGCAGTGGTGAGGCCTGGGTTTGATCCCTGGGTTGGGAAGATCCCCTGGAGGAGGGAATAGCTACCCACTCTGGTATTCTTGGCCTGGAGAATTCCTTGGACTGTATAGTCCATGGGGTCACAAAGAGTCAGACATGACTGAGTGACTTTCCCTTTCTTTCACTATGTTGGTAGGACAGGGAGATGAATGTCAGGTAAGAACTGATATCCAGGAAATTCAATAATTCAACTTAAATCAAGATGGGGTGATTCTGAGTGACTCTGAAGCAGGAACTGGGGTTCTCTGTATATTTTGTATCAAAAAGGTAAGCATGATGAGAGAGTTTAATCTGGGCATGAACAGATCATTTACTTCTCAACATCAGATGTCATCACACAGTTAAAATCAAAATAATAATCTTCTCACTTGGTTGAGAAGATCAGAATCCAAAACTCATGGGGGTAGGGGGTGTGTGTAGAGGAGGAAGGAAGTCGATTGTATCAAGCTACAAGAAGAGTAAAGGGAAGAAGGAGAAAAAGAGGCATAGCAGATTCCATTAATCATTGGACATGCTCACTTGTAGAAGTGGCTAGTATTTATAAATTTTAAAACATTTTATAAGGAAGTGAGTTGAGTTAAAATCCAAGGACCTTGTCATTTTGGTCACACTACACAATTGATTTTTCATAGCATAACTCAGGAGCAATATTGAGATAACTGAAGCTGGAGAAATTTTAGCTTATTCTTGAGTTGCTGAATTCAGAGTTCTCTACATATTGTATTGTGATGAAGAGACATGAAGTATTTGGTTAAAAATAATGAAGACAAAATAACCCCAATGGTTTAATCAGTGAATTTTTTTTAATTTTCAAAAAGGAGATTTAAACTTATTTTATTTCACTTCTGCTAAAGTCAGAGTTACGTATTCTAAAAGCTTTTGAATTCCTATTGTGGTCTGTGGTGATTTCCAAAGGATGTTTAATTTTTGTTTTTATCATTGTGAAAATTCTGCCAGCTGCTAATCATAGGTATGCTGTTGCTTGTCTGTGCTTCTCCTAGTCATGTAGATGAGCTAGACAACTGCACTTCAATGTCTTAAATATAGTAGACAGTCAAGGACTTCATATTAAATTTCAATGATGTATTTGGTATAGTGACATGTATTCAGGAAGGATAGTTATCATGGTTGAGAAAGTGTGTGGCATTGGGAAGTTCTTAATCTATGTATGTTGGGTTCTGCTGTGGTTGCCAGGAAACTCCAAATGGAATTGACAATTATGTTGTTTTCCTCAGATTTGGGACTTAACTGTATATTTGTGGAAGCATAGTAGGTTCCTGTGAAACAGTGGTTCTCAAAATGAGCAGACCCAGTAATTCATTGGTATAAAATATCTTATAATATGCTTTTTAGTTTTTCTAAAAAAATTTTAATTGGAATATAATTATTTTACAGTATTTTATTGGTTTCTGCTGTACAACATGGAGAAGGCAATGGCACCCCACTCCAGTATTCTTGCCTGGAAAATCCCATGGACAGAGGAGCCTGGAAAGCTGCAGTCCATGGGGTCGCTGAGGGTCAGACACGAATGAGCAACTTCACTTTCACTTTTCACTTCCATGCGTTGGAGAAGGAAATGGCAACCCACTCCAGTGTTCTTGCTTGGAGAATCCCAGGGACGGGGGAGCCTGGTAGCGCCTCCCTCCCACCACCCTAGATTGTCACAGAGCACTGGGTTGAGCTACCTGTTTTATACAGCAAATTCATACTGGCTATCTGTTTTATATGTGGTAATGGGTATGGTTCAGTGCTACTCTCTCAAATTGTCCTACCCTCTCCTTCCACTGCTGTGTCCACGTCTGTTCTCTATGTCTGTGTCTCTATTCCTGCCCTACAAATAGGTTTATCAGTACCATTTTCCTAGATTCCCTATATATGTGCATTAATATACAGTATTTGCTTTTCTTTTTCGGACTTACTTTACTCTGTATAACAGGCTCTAGGTTCACCCACCTCACTGACTCAAATTTGTTCCTGTTTATGACTGAGTAATATTCCACTGGGTCTTTGTACCACAACTTTTTATCCATTCATCTGTTGATGGACATCTAGGTTTCTTATGTGTCCCTGCTATTGTAAATAGTACTGTAATGAACATTGGGGTAAATGTGTCTTTTTGAATTATGGTTTTCTCAGAGTATATGCTCAACAGTGGGATTGCTGGGTCGTATGGCGTGCTGTGATTCATGGGGTCACAAAGAGTCAGACGCGACTAAGCGACTGAACTGAACTGAACTGATAGTAGTTTTATTCCTAATTTTTGAGGAATCACCATGCTATTCTCCATAGGGGCTGTATCAATTTACATTCTCAACAACAGTGCAATAGGGGAAGAGGGTTCCCTCTTCTCCACATCATCTCCAGCATTTATTGTTTGTAGATTTTTTGATGCTGGCCATTCTGACCAGTGTGAAGAGATACCTCACTGTAGTTTTGTTTTCCATCTCTCTAATAATAAATGATGTTGAGCATCATTTCATGTGTTTATTGGCCATCTGTATGCCTTCTTTGGAGAAATGTCGGTTTAGGTCTTCTGCCCATCTTTTGAATGGGTTTTGTGTTTTGTTTTTTTTTTTTTTTATATTGAGCTGCATGAGCTGCTTGTATATTTTGGAGATTAATCCTTTGTCAGTTGTTGCATTTGAAATTATTTTCTCCCATTCTTTGGGTTGTTTTTTCATCTTCTTTATAGTTTCCTTTGCTGTGCAAACACTTTTAAGTATAATTAGGGTTAAGAGTATAGTACAAAACTACAATGATCAAGACAGTATGGTACTGGCATAAATACAGAAATATAGATGAACGGAACAAGATAGAAGGCCCAAAGATAAACCCACACACCCTTCGGCACCTTACCTTTGACAAAGGAGATGAAAATATGCAATGAAGAAAAAACAGTCTCTTCAATAAGTGTTGTTGGGAAAACTGGACAGCTACATGCAAAAGAATGAAATTAGAACATTTCCTAACATCATACACAAAAAATAAACTCAAAATGGATTAAAGACCTAAATGTAAGGCTAGAGACTGTAAAACTCTTAGAGGAAAGCATAGGCAGGCCACTTTTTGACATGAATCACAAGATCCTCTTTGACCCACCTCCTAATGAAAATAAAAACAAAGATGAACTAACTTAGTGTACTTGTAATTATACTGAAATGAAACTAATAGATGATATTCTCTACCTATATATGCCTTTATAAAAACCAGTTTTAAAATGATATATACTTTATTATGTAAAGGCATGGGTATGGCATCACTAAAAGATAGACAAAGTAGTCAGATGCATATGCCTACGCATAGAATTGCTAAAATGGCTAAAATGCAGACAAATACATGTATGAGACACAGGTGTTGGAGACACAAACACTGTCAGCAGCTCTGCTGCCAGTCATTCCATTCTCCAAAATAGTAAGTGACTCTTGATAATGTTCTGAAAAAGAAAATACAAATGTGTCTGGATTTTTAAAATATAGTTGTATTTGGGAAGATTCATATTCCTATTCAACTGTGACAAAAATAAAATATTTAAATATTGATATGTAAAAAAGGGTTAAGTTATGGGCTTAGATAAGTACTTTTTTTTTTAACATATATGTCTCCAGCAAGGTGTTTGAAAAGTGCAGAAGTTGAGATTTCAGATAATTCTCCTGTACAAGATTGTTCTTAAAAACAGAACATCTAGCAAGTAATGCCAAACAATCAATAAGAGGTTCCCAAATTAGAAACAAACCAACATAAAACTGTCTAGAGGACACCAGCCACTCTAATTGCATACTAGTTTTTAAATCGGAGTTAAATTTCAAGAAATAATTTTCTAAGAAAGGTCTAAAATCAACAGTAGGGAATGCAATGTGAGACATTGTTGTTTAGTTGCTCAGTCATGTCTAACTCTTTGCGACCCCAGGAACTGTAGCCCTTTAGGCTCCTCTGTCTGTGGGATTTTCCCGGCAAGAATATTGGAGTGGGTTGCCATTTTCTTCTCCAATAATAATACATTCTAGTATTTAAAATGCCTGATCTTATTGGTGTTCTGTGGTACATACATGGAAATGTATTTGTTTGAGTTGTGGACCTAGACTGAGTCTGAGTGAGAGTGTGCTTGGACTTTTCAAGGCCCTTTTCTTCAAATATTAAATGACACTGCATGCCATAGTATTTGTTGAACGTGTTTTGCAAATCAATAAGTCAAATATGTGTGCTTAGTCGCTCAGTTGTGTCCAACTCTTTGAGATCCCATGGACTATAGCCTGCCAGGCCTCTCTTTCTATGGGGATTCTTCAGGTAAGAATACTGGAATAGATTGCCAAGAATACTGGAATAGATTGCCTTGCCCTCCTCCTGGCGATCTTCTCAACCCAAGGATTGAATCCTGGTCTCCCACATTGCAGGTGGATTCTTTACCATCTGAGCCACCAAGGAGGCCCATAAATGCTAGATATTTTGTTATGGAAATTTCCTTAAATACTGATGTAAGGATTTGTTAATGGCTCCTGAAAAGGCAGTGAAATCTTAATTTGTTTGTTGTCCTGAGGAAGCTTAGACCAAGTTAATGATTCATTGGGATTTGAATTTTGGCCTTGGAAAACGATATTGTTTTCTCAGGAATTTGGATTCCTCTGAGTGCTGGGAGAAATATCAATAACCTCACTTATGCAGATGACACGACCCTTATGGCAGAAAGTGAAGAGGAACTCAAAAGCTTCTTGATGAAAGTGAAAGAGGAGAGTGAAAAGGTTGGCTTGAAGCTCAACATTCAGAAAACAAAGATCATGGCATCTGGTCCCATCACTTCATGGGAAATAGATGGAAAAACAGTGGAAACATTGTCAGACTTTATTTTTTTGGGCTCCAAAATCACTGCGGATGCTGATTGCAGCCATGAAATTAAAAGACGCTTACTCCTTGGAAGGAAAGTTATGACCAGCCTTGATAGTATATTAAAAAGCAGAGACATTACTTTGCCAACAAAGGTCCGTCTAGTCAAGGCAATGGTTTTTCCCGTGGTCATGTATGGATGTGAGAGTTGGACTGTGAAGAAAGCTGATCACCGAAGAATTGATGTTTTTGAACTGTGGTGTTGGAGAAGACTCTTGAGAGTCCCTTGGACTGCAAGGAGATCCAACCAGTCCATTCTAAAGGAGATCAATCCTGGGTGTTCATTAGAAGGACTGATGCTAAAGCTGAAACTGCAATACTTTGGCCACCTCATGCGACGAGTTGACTCACTGGAAAAGACTCTGAATCTAGGAAAGGTTGGGGGCGGGAGGAGAAGGGACGACGGAGAATGAGATGGCTGGATGGCATCACCGACTCTGTGGACATTTGTTTGAGTGAACTCCGGGAGTTGGTGATGGACAGGGAGGCCTGGCGTGCTGTGATTCATGGTGTCGTGGAGAGTTGGACACGACTAAGCAACTGAACTGAACTGAACTGAACTGAATGGGTCATGGCTGGGAAGCAGAGAACAACTATAAGGTCATTTATATTTTCTATTTAATCTTAGTAAACCGTGGAATCAAAGAATCATGGTTACTTAGGGAGCCATTTAATTGGTTTAGTCATTAAAATAAGGGTGTTTGGTGATGGACAGGGAGGCCTGGCGTGCTGTGATTCATGGGGTCGCGGAGAGTCGGACACGACTGAGCGACTGAACTGAACTGAACTGAACTGAAGCATGTGCCAGACACTATGTTATTAAAGATACTGTAGGCAAATCACATGGTCTCTCATATTCTAACTGGCTGTATAGGAAAATTACTCTTGCCTTCCTCTACTGGTTAAAAATTAGCTAAACTTCCAATCTGTTTTAAATAGTCTTATAGTCAGTATTCAAAATTAGGCTTCAAAATCTCATGGACAAATTGCTACTTTCTGAAATAAAATTTTATTACTGCCTTTTCCTCCCTAAAGTTGTGTCAGGGATATTTGGAAGGGTGTTATATGTGAGACTATGGCAAAAGGTGAGTTTCTCCATTTCAGTATCCTGTTGTCAGATTTAGTTCCTGTACCTTCCATGTGAGTGTACCAATTATTTGTGATTGATATCTGCATCTAGTACAGTTTATGTCCCATCCTGATAGATCTTGATCTCCTCTGTCTGACTGCACTAACCCCATTTGGCTCCAAAGAAGTTGGACCCTGGTTTCTGCTCTGCTCCACTCATCCTGGTGGATGCCTCGCAGGCTTGCTGTTTCTCAACTCAATATCTTGACCATATGAGACAGTGCTTTGCCTGTGTGTGCTCAGTCATGTCCAACCTTTGTGACTCCTTAGACTGTAGCCCTCCAGTCTCCTTCTGTCTGTGGGATTTTCCAGGCAAGAATACTGGAGTGGATTGCCATTTCCGCACCCAACTCCAGTATTCTTGCCTGGAAAATCCCATGGACGGAGGAGCCTGGTAGGCTGCAGTCCATGGGGTCGTGAAGTCAGACACTACTGAGCGACTTCAGTTTCACTTTTCACTTTCATGCATTGGAGAAGGAAATGGCAACCCCCTCCAGTGTTCTTGCCTGGAGAATCCCAGGGACAGAGGAGCCTGGTGGGCTGCTGTCTATGGGGTAACACAGTCAGACATGACTGAAGCAACTTAACAGCAGCTCCAGGGGATCTTACCCACCCAGGGATGGAACTCACGTCTTCTGCATTGACAAGCAAATTGTTTACCACTGGACAACTTGGGAAGCCTTCAGATAGTGCTTGCAATCTGGCAAAACCAACCCAAGGGCCTTTATTTGTGTGATTACTTCTACTTCTAATGGTATGAGATTAAGCTGTGTTCCAAGATCATGTAAGGTATTCCATGAGTTGGCTTCTTCCAAATTTACAGAGACCAGATAGGATAATGGTAGAGCTTTCAACTAGTACGAGCTCCATTCTGCTCTTAAGGTTCCTCCCACTTACCTGATGTTCCTCTCTATCTTTTGGACAATCTGGGAAAGTCAGGACACACATCTACTGGAATGGCTCTTCAACTTTACCTTATTTTCCAGTATTCTCTGGGGACAGAAAGGGGAGAGTGGGATTTGACTCCATAGCCTTTTCCTATTGACTCTGCCAACTCTGATCCTCATTACCCTCAAGAGGAGACAAATTAATTTTGACATATTTCTCAAGATAAAATAATGCAAGGTTTAGATGTACAGAAAAATCAGATTTTGACTACCAAAAGCTTACCTTTATCTCCATTTCTTTTCCCTTTTTGTATTCCATCTTAAATCCTAGTCTTCCTGTTCTACCTCACCCCATTCAATTAGGTGCTTTGGGTGAATTACAAAATAAAAATCCTGTTCACATGATAAAAAAAACACTGATAGTTTTCAAATTATATCCCCGGTAAATTAAGTATTTAGAATATAGTGGTGGAGAGGGCAGAAATGATCCCTACATTCATGGAGTCCACATTTTATTTGTGCAGAATGGATGCAGATAAATAACTATAAATAAATAGAAATGAGTGTCCCAAAAAAAGTAAATAGGTTGTTAAAGCAGGGAATATTGGAAATTTGAAGATGTTGGGTGGTCCTAATTTTTTGTTTCTATTTAAAGAAACAGACTTAGAACTTTTCAAATATTAATCAGTTAGTTACTGGCAGAGTCAGGAGTAAAGACAGAACTCCAGAATCCTTTCTGGTGAACCCATTTCACAGGTGACACTTAATAATTATAGTGATTCTGAAGTGAGTGCAAGTTGGACTGGTTTGTATAAAATCTTTACAATTAAATACACTCTGCTCCAATTAAGGAGGAAGCAATGCAAGCCACTCCAGTACTCTTGCCTAGAAAATCCCGTGGATGGAGGAGCTTGGTAGGCTGCAGTCCGTGGGGTCACTAAGGGTCGGACACGACTGAGCGACTTCACTTTCACTTTTCACTTTCACACATTGGAGAAGGAAATGGCAACCCACTCCAGTGTTCTTGCCTGGAGAATCCCAAGGAAGGGGGAGCCTGGTGGGCTTCTGTCTATGGGGTCACACAGAGTCGGACACGACTGAAGTGACTTAGCAGCAGCAGCAGCAGCTCCAATTAAACTAGGCTGCTCACCACCTCCATCATAGCTTACATATTTCATACCTTTATGTTGTTTTTATGTTTTGTTTTGCATTCCTAGATTATCATCTCCTCTCATTTCTAAGCTTTATAATTCTTGTCCAGCTCAGACACATCCTTATTCATGAATCTAATTCTGACTACCATATGGAGAAATAAGCTCTCACCTCCTGAAATTACCTCATATAGCATAGCATTTTTCACATACTGCCTGAATTACTGTTTGGTTTCCCATTGAGTTGAAATCATTTTGTGGTCCAAATACTATATACTGTAAATGTATATGGTGCTTTGCTCACAGTTATCAGTAAATGTTTGCTTAATAAATGCATGAAGTATGTAATAAAAATCCATGATTCTAGATCTAATAGAAATTCCCTGGTACATAAATGGTTCAAGGGCCTCATAATCTAATCTAGTTAATGAAATATTTAGTTTCTGCTTCTGTTTATAACAACACTGAATGCGTGGAAAAATAAAGCACAGTGAAGCATAAACACTGATTATGTTTTGTGTATGAAGAGGATCTTCCCTGGTGGCTCCGTGATAAAAAAATTAAAATAAAATAACCACACAACCCTGCAATTCAGGAGATGCAGCAGGAGCTGCGGTTTCATTTCCTTGGTCAGGGAGATCCTCTAGAGAAGGAAATGGCAACCCAATCCTGTATTCTTGCCTGGAAAATCCCATGGACAGAGGAGCCTGGCGGGCTACAACCCATGGGGTCGCAAAGAGTTGGACCCGACTGAGCACATTATATACTGTCATGCACACTACATAGTTTGCTAAGACTAGTGTGTCTGTCCTCCAGCAGTGGCTAGTGAAGGGAACCAAAGACAGAAAGGCTTGAGTTTAAATCAGTTTTGAAGTTTTGAGTTGAACAGGCTGTGGTACCTTAGAGAAGTACCTTAGGAAAAGTTTTAGAGATTGCAGAAGTGATAACTCTGTAGAATTAAGTTGATAGTCCTGAATGGAGCATTAGCTGTAGGATCTAGGTGATGGGGAGGTGGACCTTTTGAAGATGATGATTAGAAATTTTAATTACATTCAAAGGATAATTGGGAGCCATTGTTGGCTTCTGGGAAGGAGAACGTGAAATAACATTTAGGAAATATTTCTACTCCTGTCCATTACTCACACTGTTTTTCCAACTGGAAGTTTCTTTTCCTTTCTTCCTACTTCTCTTTAGCCCATTTTCCTTCAAATACTAGTTCCAGCCTCTCCACCTCTGAAGCTTTTCTTTTCTGATTATTTTAGTCAAAGTGCATTCTGCTTCTCTCTCTTTATCATTTTCTTTCTCTCACCTGCATCCCATTGCATTTACTACAAAATTAGCACCCTTCCTAATTCTTTATTCTTAATTCATAATTGACTCCTTAAATTTTTTTTTGTTTTATTATATGGTCATATTCAGTAATCCAGAGTTTCTTTTGTATAGTGATGGAAAATAAGATCTCTGTAGGAAGGTATTGTATATTATATTCTAGAATAGATCTAAGTACATTGATGCTTAATACACATCTTTAAGCTATACTGGGAAAACATATGACCCAGGTATCAACTCAGAAGTAAATAAAGTTTAGAAGAGACCTTGCATCCTCTCCAGAGCTTATGTTGAGATCAAATATGGAATCAGTACAAATGGTTTCTATATCACTTTTGACCATTGGTGGTGTTTTCTAGATTGAGTGTATGCTAGATTCACCATAGCTGTTTCTGAATGATATTGATCTGTCTCAAAAATAAAATGAAATGAAGCATCAATAACAAATATTTCCTTTAGGTGAAATGTTTTCACTGTTGAAAGTTTTTGAAGAGTTCTTGGCTCCTGGGTGGTAACGGACAAATTGGATTTCTTTTTGCAGAAGGACTTTAGTCATGTGAAAGCCAAGATGGCCTAGCACAATGCATAGCTTTATAATTTAAAACAAAATTAATTTCATTGCTCTTGGATGCATATATTTTGCATGCTGTGGATTTAATACATCAGAAATTAGTAGAAGATTTATTTTTCTGATAGCAATAATTAGTAAAATTCCATGTATAAATAAATTCAGTGTACTGATGATTATGTCAAAAATTGACATCTTTAAAAAATCTGGCATCATTACAATTTCCTTAATATTTAGTTTTCAGAGATAAGAAAGTCTTCTTTAAAACTGATATTTTGTTAAGCCCATTTTCTTATATTAACCTTGTAGGCATCGTTGCATCACTTACTTATGTAGTCCCTGTCTTTTCAGGTGTAAAATAAGTAAGCTGTAAACCTTGTTTGGCATTCACCACTTCTCTGTGTATGGAAGACGTGCATTTTTACTCCATTATTTTTTAAAAAACTGTACTATGTTCACATATGTGGCATATAAGTTAACTGATAATTATCTCTGAGTCCCAATTACCATATGACTGCTGTATAATATAGCAAGTGATCTTTGAACATACAGAATACCATATAAATGTGAACTTTGACTTTTTTCAAACACATTTCTCTGAAGTACAGATCAGACAGTGGGTGTCAAAAATCCTTGGTAACGTACCAGTTTAACTTTTATATTATTTTAGAAATGTGTTTGATAGCTGAGATTTACAAGTGCACAGAAAGCTACAGAACCCTGAAGGCAAAGATGAGCTACTTGAATTTAACTAATTTAACTAAAATGATAAAACTAATACTTTATACTTAAAAGCTAACTTTTTTTTTTTTTTTGCAAGACACTCTCAACTCTTTAGTTGGATTAGCTCTAATCCTTAGAACACATCTGTGAAGATGGTCTCTATGAACAGGGTTAAATGCAATGGAAAGAAGGATGATAGAAATAAGGAGTCATTACCCCATTAACAGCTACAGTATAGAGAGAAAAGTAGGTGCCTGATTTCAGAAAGAACTGATGACACAACTGTCTTTTCCACAGGTGGGGTGGGGCAAGTCAGTCAAATCAAATATCTTTACTGTTTCACGCAATACAAATCTGTGGTCCTGGAGAGTTTGTTACATAATTTCCTCAAGAGGAAATAAAGTTGTCAATAAATAGTGTATTTCAAAATAAATTAATTTTTCAGAAGAAAAATAAGGAAGACTATTTACCTTCAGTATCTAAAGGGCTTTGAAAATGTACTTCTGTAATTTTCAATATTCTATCAACATGAGCAGTATTAATACAGTCAGACCCCAAGTTTCAAAGAGGTTGTGTCCAAACATTCACTTGTTCGTCAACAGTTTGGAAGTAAAAACATATATATATATATATATATATATATATATATATATTTATGTAGAAAGTGGTGATTAGGTTCCCAGACTGCCCCACAGTCTTTCTCAAAAACAGTGCCACTCATGGGATACATTCAAATCTGGGTTTTATTACCACCCATTTATTGCTTTGAGTTATTGATAAAGTTTTAGTGGCAAAACTTGCCATCATATTTGAATCTTCTGATCCTGTTGTTTTCCAGTGCTGTTTACACTGGTGTGCTACCTCTGTGTGTTTTTGTTTCTTTTGATTGGGTATCAGTGAGTAGTCTATACACTTTCTGGTTTGGATATAGGAAGCATATCTGTGAGTCAGTTTTGTCTTTCTCACTCTTGCAGTAAAATCTTGGGCAATTTAATCTCTGACTTGCACTCAGCTTCTCTCTCTACCTGTAAAATGCAGAGAGTAATCCCTTTATTATAGGATGTCTGAAAACATTAGAGAGAAAGTTTCTGAAGTGCCTGTCATTGCTATTTCTCATTCGCAAAGTTGTGTCCGAATACTCGTGACCCCGTGCCAGGCTTCCCTGTCCTTCACTATCTCCAGGAGTTTGCTCTAACTCCTGTCCATTGTGTTGGTAATGCCATCCAACTATCTTATCCTACGTTGTCCCCTGCTTCTCTTACCTTCCGTTTTCCCTAGCATCAGAGTTTTTTTCCAGTGAGTCGTTTTTTTGCATCAGGTGGCCAAAGTATTTTAGCTTCAGCTTCAGCATCAATACTTCCAATGATATTCAGGGTTGATTTCATTTAGGGTGGATTGATTTGATCTCCTTGCTGTCCAAGGGACTCTGAAGAGTCTTTTCCAGCACTGCAGTTCAAAAGCATCAATTCTTTGTTGCTCAACCTTCCTTATAATCCAGTTCTCAGAAGAGGTGGCAAGAATACACAGAAGAACTGTACAAAAAATATCTTCACGACCAAGATAATCACGATGGCGAGATCACTCACCTGGAGCCAGACATCTTGGAATGTGAAGTCAAGTGGGCCTTAGAGAGCATCACTATGAACAAAGCTAGTGGAGGTGATGGAATTCCAGTTGAGCTATTTCAAATCCTGAAAGATGATGCTGTGAAAGTGCTGCACTCAATATGCCAGCAAATTTGGAAAACTCAGCAGTGGCCACAGGACTGGAAAAGGTCAGTCTTCATTCCAATCCCAAAGAAAGGCAATGCCAAAGAATGCTCAAACTACCGCACAATTGCATTCATCTCACACACTAGTAAAGTGATGCTAAAATTCTCCAAGCCAGGCTTCAGCAATATATGAACCATGAACTTCCAGATGTTCAAGCAGGTTTTAGAAAAGGCAGAGGCACCAGGGATCAAATTGCCAACATCCGCTGGATCATGGAGAAAGCAAGAGAGTTCCAGAAAAACATCTATTTCTGCTTCATTGACTATGCCAAAGCCTTTGACTGTGTGGATCACAATAAACTGTGGAACATTCTGAAAGAGATGGGAATCCCAGACCACCTGACCTGCCTCTTGAGAAACCTGTATGCAGGTCAGGAAGCAACAGTTAGAACTGGACATGGAACGACAGATTGGTTCCAAATAGGAAAAGGAGTATGTCAAGACTGTATACTGTCACCCTGCTTATTTAACTTATATGCAGAGTACATCATGAGAAATGCTGGGCTGGAGGAAGCACAGGATGGAATCAAGATCACTGGGAGAAATATCAATAATCTCAGATATGCAGATGACACCACCCTATGGCAGAAAGTGAAGAGGAACTCAAAAGCCTCTTGATGAAAGTGAAAGAGGAGAGTGAAAAGGTTGGCTTGAAGCTCAACATTCAGAAAACAAAGATCATAGCATCTGGTCCCATCACTTCATGGGAAATAGATGGAAAAACAGTGGAAACAGTGTCAGACTTTATTTTTTGGGGCTCCAAAATCACTGCAGATGCTGACTGCAGCCATGAAATTAAAAGACGCTTATTAGATAGCATATTAAAAAGCAGAGACATTACTTTGCCAACAAAGGTCCATCTAGTCAAGGCTATGGTTTTTCCCATGGTCGTGTATGGATGTGAGAGTTGGACTGTGAAGAAAGTTGAGCGTTGAAGAATTGATGCTTTTGAACAGTGGTGCTGGAGAAGACTCTTGAGAGTCCCTTGGACTGCAAGATCCAACTAGTCTATTCTAAAGGAGATCAATCCTGGGTATTCATTGGAAGGACTGATGCTAAAGCTGAAACTCCAATACTTTGGCCACCTTATGCGACGAGTTGACTCACTGGAAAAGACCCTGATGCTGGGAGGGATTGGGGGCAGGAGGAGATGGGGATGACAGAGAATGAGATGGCTGGATGGCATCACCGACTCGATGGACATGAGTTTGAGTGAACTCCGGGAGCTGGTGATGGACAGGGAGGCCTGGTGTGCTGTGATTCGTGGGGTCGCAAAGAGTCGGACACGATCGAGGGACTGAACTGAACTGAACTGAACTGGATAAACGTAGCTTTGACTCGATGGACCTTTGTTGGCAAAATGATGTCTCTGGTTTTTAATATGCTGTTTATGATTTGTCATAGTGCCCAGCATATATTGAGATACTTAATATATGGTAGCCATTTATTTGTGAGTTGTGCCTATGTAGTAATTTAGTTCCAACTAACTTGATAAAAGGGAAGGAGAAGGAAATGGCAACCCACTCCAGTGTTCTTGCCTGGAGAATCCCAGGGACGGGGAAGCCTGGTGGGCTTCTGTCTATGGGGTCGCACAGAGCTGGACATGACTGAAGCGACTTAGCAGCAGCAACTTGATAAAAAACTAGAAATCTATTAGATTATATGTTTCAAGAAAATAGTGAACAATAAAACTGTGTAATGATATAGGGGCAACTGGCCCTCAGGAATAACAACCAAAGATTGAATGGTGACAACATTCTCTCCTGACGTTTTGTTTCTGTTTTTCTTGGTATCTTGTCTTTAGTGCCTCCCTGAACACTTTAACTTCTCTGATGACATAATGGAGGAATGACTGTGTTAGCTCCCAAGACTGAACTAATCATCTGTGGCCCAAGAATGGAGTCATTTTGAGATAAAGTGAGCATTCTTATGGGATCTGTTTATGAGGAGAGAGTAGACTGAAGTTTCTAGAAGGTGGAAGACAAGTGCTGGACAAACAACCCTGTTTGCTACTCTTCTGAGTCCTTTTCTATCCTTTACCTTCTTTTTCTTTTCCTTTATCTAAGAATATGCCCCATTGACAATTGAAAGAACACTAGTTAGACTTGTCTACTTGTTTCTTATAAGATTGAGCCACAGGGACATGTTGCCCCGCATGCACAGAAAATTCTCAATTTCTGAAGACTAATCATATTTCCATGATTATGTTATGATCATTATTCACCTACAAGGAGTTCTACAGTCATATAGAATAAATACCTAACAGAGGAACATGCTGTATAGACGTGTTTTGCCAGATAGGAATAGGTTTGTTGTAAAGAAAAAGATGTAAAGATATAACTGTCAAAATTTGATAGTTTACCATAGCCATAGAGGAAGCCCAAGTGCATCATCCTTGATGCTACTCTTCTCATATATCTTTAAAAAAAACATCAAAAGTAATATTACCACATTGGCTTTGATCATGGGGAAACTTGCATGTTTCTCTCCAGTTTTATGCTGTCTTCTATTGGCTAACATATAGATACATATTTTAATTTTATACATATTTTAATTTTATAGCTGTCTATAGAGAATTCTGATGAGAGTCAACGTGGTGCTGTATAAGAAACATAGGTTTGGGAGTAGACCAGTGATTATTTTTCTTTTTTGTGTGTGGAGTTTTTGGAGCTCTGAATTTCCTGTGAAATTCTATGTGACATCAAGGAAGTTACGATATTTTACCTTTTTAACCAAAATTGCTACACATGCAAGTGTTAGTCACTTAGTCTAACTCTTTGAGACCTCATGGACTATAGCTTGCCAGGCTCCTCTATCCATGGAATTTACTAGGCAAGAATACTGGAGTGGATTGACATTCCCTACTTCAGGGGATCTTCCCAACCCAGGGATTGAATCCGAGTCTCCTGCATTGCAGGCGAATTCTTTACCATCTGAACTGCCGGAGAAGCCCTCAATTTCTACATCTGGTAAAAAAGAAAATGGAGTTATAAATAGTGCTTACTTCATAAGATCTTTTGTGAGAAATATAAATAATGCATGCAAAGTATCTTGTACACAGTGTTTTAATATAATTTAGTGATAATAGAGGTTATTATATATGAATTAGTGATGATTTTTGACTCATGTTATCTGATTTTATGGAATTTTTAATTAAGATTGAGAGCAATATTTAAGTATCTATGCTATTTGTTAGATAGGGAGAGGGAAAACAATTTTAAATTAATTTTCATGTCTATTCTTCTGTATAGACTAGAATCTCTCTGTGATTAGAGGGTAAATTACTCACCTTTTAGTGTTACATTTATATATTTTCAGATTACTGGGGCCATTTTGTAAATGTGTGTTGCAGGGCAATGAATGGTAACTAGTGGACTAAAAGCATTAAAATAAGGCTTAAGAAGCGAGAACAAATTCCTTCATGCTTTACTCTAGGTAGTTTACAGACTATCTGCTTTTTCACATTTTATTGTCAGCCCATAAATTATTCAGTTTCAGTTCAGTTCAGTTCAGTCGCTCAGTCGTGTCCGACTCTTTGCGACCCCATGAATCACAGCACGCCAGGCCTCCCTGTCCATCACCAACTCCCGGAGTTCACTCAAACTCATGTCCATCGAGTCGGTGATGCCATCCAGCCATCTCATTCTCTGTCGTCCCCGTCTCCTCCCACCCCCATCCCTCCCAGCATCAGACTCTTTTCCAGTGAGTCAACTCGTTGCATGAGGTCCCCAAAGTATTGGAGTTTCAGCTTTAGCATCAGTCCTTCCAATGTACACCCGGGATTGATCTCCTTTAGAATGGACTGGTTGGATCTCCTTGCAGTCCAAGGGACTCTCAAGAGTCTTCTCCAGCACCACAGTTCAAAAGCATCGATTCTTCGGTGATCAGAAGCACAAGCTGGAATCAAGATTGCCGGGAGAAATATCAATAATCTCAGATATGCAGATGACACCACCATTATGGCAGAAAGTGAAGAGGAACTCAAATACCTCTTGATGAGGGTGAAAGAGGAGAGTGAAAAGTTTGGCTTGAAGCTCAACATTCAGAAAATGATCATGTCATCTGGTCCCATCACTTCTTGGGAAATAGATGGGGAAACAGTGGAAACAGTGTCAGACTTTATTTTTTTGGGCTCCAAAATCACTGCGGATGCTGATTGCAGCCATGAAATTAAAAGACGCTTACTCCTTGGAAGGAAAGTTATGACCAACCTAGATAGCATGTTAAAAAGCAGAGACATTACTTTGCCAACCAAGGTCCGTCTAGTCAAGGCTATGGTTTTTCCTGTGGTCATAAATTATTAGGAGGATCATAGCTTCGTTGCAGGAGATTGTTGATTTGTGGAGATTTGTATTTTTCTGTAGTGATTAGCCAGCCAATAAATGCTACTTGTTGATAATGGTGGTGTTTCTTTCTTTGCTTAAGAATGGAAATTCAGGCAACAAAGGCATTATATTGTAATACTGAATTATAAAATTGAAGATCTTTTTTTCCCATATACAAGTGAAAATAAAATCAGGGCTCAGGTGTTCTTTTAAATACTGATTCTTCCAATGATAAGAAATAAGAGACCTTTCAGACCATTCCATTAAATAGATTCTGGTAACCTAATGGATTCATGTACTTTCTAATGGGAGAACAACAAAATATTCCCTTTTGATGTTTAAGAGTTCACCCACTGATGGAAAAATTCCTTAAAAGGATAGTCGCTTCTCAGATTCAATTGACCACAATATTAATTCAGTTCTTAATCTATACTTTGTTCTTTATCATACCTTGTGTTCCATAAAAAGAAATATTTCCTCAAAAAGTAGTAGTTTGCTTTATAATTTTTTCTGTATTATGAAAAAAAATACCTAAAATTTTTAACAACAGAAACTACAACCCTCTACCCCTTAATCATGGCAAAATTATTTCTTAGATTACTATTTGGTCATACTCATAAACCATGGTTAAATCCTTACAATAGCCAATCTTAGGGACATCTATTCATGTGCCTAACTGTCCCAATTTTACACACTGTCTATTGTGTAAAAAATGAGGAAACTAAGTCAAATGTCTATTCTAAATAACATTTTTAGATGAACTAATCATACAATAAGACTGACAAATATATACTTTGACTGGTAATGTCGAATTACCTTATTTGTTCTAATAATAGTCAAAATGTTTCTTACAGCTAATGGAAGGAGGTTATTCTAAAATTAATCTAAATTTTCTTTTATTTGAATTACTATCATTACATAAATTGTAAAGCACATATGACCTCACACCTGTAAGAAAATTTTAAGATAACTGTTTATTTTAGCTTTTGTATGTACTGTTCTGGGCTTCCTAGGTGGCGCTAGTGGTGAAGAATCTGCCTGCCAATGCAAATACCCTTTTTTTCCTTCCTGCTTGCATTCATAGTTGTAATCAAAATTGATAATAATATGGATAGTAAGACACATTTCCATTCCGAAAACAGGACATGGCCTTAATAGTATGGGATACCTCATTTAAAACACATCTTACAAAGCCTTACCTCAAAAACAAACGTATATATGACTGATTTAAAATTTAATGGCTATTTGTTCTTTATATAGCTGTGCATACATAGATATTTTTAGCAACTTGATTGTTGATTTTTGTAATATGTCATATTTTTATCTTCTTGAATACAAATAAGCATTTTTCTATACTTAAAGAAAGGATATATTTAAAATGTAGGTACTGCCTCATCTTAATTGTATTCTGTGTTCTACCTACTCTGTTTTTCCATTTCAGAACCCAGATTTCATGATGATTTACCAAGCATGAACATGATAAAAGAATCCAAACTAAATATCATGAATACAGTTAAAAACATACATCTATACGTTTTAGGACCTAAAATCAACCTGACATTAAATATGTCTGTCTGTTCTTGTGAAGCCCTTTTCTTCTTGGCTTGCTTTGACCTAAATTTCCAGCCTTATATTTTTATTCAAATGTGTCATGAGGGCAGCCAGATGGCCTGATTTTTCCAGGCCAGAAGTAAAAACTGTCTGCTTTCTCATGGATTATTTGAAATAAGTTGCCCTTGCAGTGAATATAAGTGTCTCAGTCAGCTAAGCAATAGAACGGGAGGTTTAAAGTCAGAGGTCTGAGTCCTCCTCTCCAAAACTGAGTCATCATAACATCTGTGACCTTGACTTGTTTTTTCTGTCTTGAAAAATGGGAATTATAATATGACCAAGAACGTTGTATGCTCTAAGGCTTGCGGGAAAGATTAATGTAGAAAGGTATAGGAGTCACAGCAAGTTATATTTTGAGGACTGGATAATAGAGACATTGTAAAATGCCTCACAAATAATGAGCTTTCCTGTTCCCCCAGTGGGAAGAAAATTGCCCACTATTGGAAAGTTAGAAGATGATATGAAAGGAAAAAGGAAGAAGGATTTTGCTGGTCACAGAGGTACCATTTAGGGCACTGGAGCATCATTTATTAAGTGGACCTTTGTGGCTAAAAAGAGCTAATTCATGTACCAAACTGAGAAAATTTACATTCTTCCCATCCAGAGGATGAGACTCTGCATAGCTAGTTATTCATCTTTTGGGAAATAACTTGGTAAGATATGAGCAATGGAGTAAATCAGCAAAATGAAATGTATTCCCAAATGCCAAAAGCCACATGCCCCTGGGAAATATACTAAAATATTATTGTTAATTGTATATCTGCAAAAATTCTTGTAAATGCACTCATGTTAATCACTACTACAAAAGTGCTCTATTTCCTTATGTTTTATAACATTCCATTTCTTGGAAAAATACAAGATAATTTTAAAAGCAATCAAAAGAGCCAGATTACTTCATTTTAATTAAATCTTACAGAAAACTGACTTGTTAATGCTATGAACCTTAGTTAGTGACTTTCTCAAGGTGAGAAAAGATATATTCAGACCTTCATATTACTAAAAAGTACTTTGTACTCTACAGGTAGAAACAAATAAATCCCACCATCATTAAGACTGTATGAAGGAAGCTGAACAGTAGTGGTTTATGTTTTCGTAATGAGTTTCTGGTGTTGAACGCAGAACTTCTATCATAGTTTCATGGAATTTTCTTGGAATATGCACATAACGAAAGGTCTGTGTTTCCTCTCTAATGCATCAATTTTAGGCAGAAGCCTGTGTTTGTGTTTTTGGTGTTTAGCTACTATTTGAATCTAACCCAGTCTCCAAGGATTTCTGCCATTTCTGCTGAAAGATAAAAGGATTTATCTTTTGCATGCAAAAGACTTTTCTATAAGAGCTATGGCTGATATCTAGCACAGCAATCAATTATAAACAAACCAGAATAGACTGCTAATGTGTGTATTTGGGAGTGACTAATAGAAATCTAATAGAAAGTAAGAGAGTTCCAGAAAAACATCTATTTCTGCTTTATTGACTATGCCAAAGCCTTTGACTTTGTGGATCACAATAAACTGTGGAAGATTCTGATAGAGATGGGAATACTAGACCACCTGACCTGCCTCTTGAGAAATCTTTATGCAGGTCAGGAAGCAACAGTTAGAACTGGACATGGAACAACAGACTGGTTCCAAATAGGAAAAGGAGTACGTCAAGGCTGCATAGTGTCTCCCTTCTTATTTAACTTATATGCAGAGTACATTGTGAGAAACGCTGGGCTGGAGGAAGCACAAGCTGGAATCAAGATTGCCAGGAGAAACATCAATAATCTCGGATATGCAGATGACACCACCCTTATGGCAGAAAGTGAAGAAGAACTAAAGAGCCTCTTGATGAAAGTGAAAGAGGAGAGTGAAAAAGTTGGCTTGAAGCTCAACATTCAGAAAACTAAGATCATGGCATCGGGTCCCATAACTTCATGGCAAATGGATGGAGAAACAGTGAAAACAGTAGCAGATTTTATTTTTGGGGCTCCAAAATCACTGCAGATGGTGACTGCAGCCATGAAATTAAAAGATGCTTGCTCCTTGGAAGAAAAGTTATGAGCAACCTAGACAGCATATTAAAAAGCAGAGACATTACTTTGCCAACCAAGGTCCGTCTAGTCAAGGCTATGGTTTTTCCAGTAGTCATGTATGGATATGAGAGTTGGACTATAAAGAAAGCTGAGCACTGAAGAACTGATGCTTTTGAACTGTGGTATTAGAGAAGACTCTTGAGAGTCCCTTGGACTGCAAGGAGATCCAGCCAGTCCATCCTAAAGGAGATCAGTCCTGGGTGTTCTTTGGAAGGACTGATGTTGAAGCTGAAACTCCAATACTTTGGCCACCTCATGCAAAGAGCTGACTCATTGGAAAAGACCCTGATGCTGAGAAAGATTGAAGGCAAGAGAAGAAGGGAGCAACAGAGGATGAGATGGTTGGATGGCATCACCGACTCGATGGACATGGGTTTGGGTGAACTCCGGAAGTTGGTGATGTACAGGGAGGCCTGGAGTGCTGTGGTTCATGGGGTCGCAAAGAATCAGACATGACTGAGCAACTGAACTGAACTGACTGATCTGGGTGGACCCAATGTAATTACAAGTTCCCTTATAAAAGGGAGGCACGCCGCCCGCGGGAGCAGGCAGATCTGGGTCTCGTGGCTTCGAGTGACGTGGTCAGTCGAATCAAAACAGGGGAGGGGAGGAAGCCGGTGGCCAGGAGGCGGCGGCAGCGGCTTCCCGAGCAGCTGCATCGATTGGGAAGCTCCAGGCGGTCTTTCTGCGGAGGCTTAGTCCGGGCCCCCATCCTCCGCGCCCCGTCGGTTGTTGTCTGGGCGGGTTTAAACAGTCAAGTTAAATCAAGCTGGGTAATCATGGCAGAAGGCGGATTCGATCCCCGTAAATGTGTTTGCTCTCATGAACATGCGATGAGAAGGCTGATCAATCTGTTGAGGCAGTCCCAGTCCTACTGCACAGACACAGAATGTCTTCAGGAATTGCCAGGACCCTCTAGTGATAATGGCATCAGTGTTACCATGATCTTGATGGCCTGGATGGTTATTGCAGTGATCTTGTTTCTGTTGAGACCTCCTAATCTAAGAGGATCCAACCTAACTGGAAAACCAGCCAGTCCTCATAATGGACAGATCCGCCAGCCCCTCCTGTGGACTAACTTTGTGGCTTTGGAAAGTGAAAATAGTTTAACACCTTGCACGACCAAATGAACGAAGATGACCAGAGTACTCTTAACCCCATTAGAACTGTTTTTTCTTTTGCATATGCAGTGTGGGATGGTATTGTTTTCATGAGCTTCTAGAAATTTCACTTGCCAGCTTATTTTTGCTTCCTGTGTCATCACCTTTCCTATATTTGAGTAAATGATTACACTAAAAAGTTACATGGGGCTTTTTTGGTTACCCTAAACTTAAACATTCCATTCTTTCTGTTTGTAACTATGATCATAATTTTTATTTCTGGCCTGGTAGAAGGAAATTTGAGATCTCCACATTTAAATATTTTAAGTAGTTTCAATGGGTTTAAAAATTGTTTTTTAATAAGGTATTTATAAAGTTATTTGGGGTTACCTGAGATTGTATGAAAGAAAATTAGAACCACACTATTTATATTTACCTTGGTATTTTATTTGTGGATGGCAGTTTTCTCTAGTTCTTAGGACTGTGAGAACTTTTGGGATATTTTACAAATTACAGCTGAAATCTGTGTCATCCACTACAGATGATTTATGTGGCTAAGAAAAGGAGAAAAGAAATAACTGTTTATTAAGTTTTTATTCCCATAAAATGTCTAATATTAAGAAAACTTTAAATAAACATGATTTAAATATGAAAAAAATAAATAAAAGGGAGGCAGGATAATTAGGGTCAGAGGAGATGTGGGTAAGTAAACCGAAGGCAGAGGGATACAACCTTGAGCCAGAGACAACGGCAGCCTCTCAAAGCTGGAGAGGGCAAAGAAGCAATTCCCCTAAATCCCCCAGAAATAGAGCAGCCCAGCTGACTTCTTAAAACTTAGGCTAGTGAATCTGATTTTGGACTTCTGATTTCAGAACTGTCAGATAATAAATTTATGACATTTAAAAAACCCTAAAATTTGTGAAACTTTGTTAGCAAGAAACTAATAGTTGTGTGTGTGTGTGTTTTTTTTTTTTTATTTTTTAACTTTATAATATATAATTGAGGTTTCAATTAGAATACAGGGATTCAGACAGGACCCAGAGCCATACCCTTGGTTCTTTTCAAATAACAGAGATAGTATATATCTAAGTGATAAAAGCCTATTGCACTGGAGTAACTAAAGCCGGAGTAGATAAATGATCTGTTCAAGGTACACAGCTAGTTACAATAAATGTAACTTATTGCACACAGCTATTGTGTTCTTGCCTGGAGAATCCCAGGGACGGGGGAGTCTGATGGGCTGCCGTCTATGGGGTCACACAGAGTCGGACACGACTGAAGTGACTTAGCAGCAGCAGCAGTGCAAATAAGACTAACTTTGGGGTTAAGTACAACAGACTACAGATACGTAATTTCTGTTAAACTGCCTTTGTTTCATAATATGAAAATATTTGCCTACAAAAGGCCATTGCTTAAGAAATGTTTTTATATGTTATAGTAAGGAATGGGGTAAAAGTGGATGTGAGGGTAAGGGGATGGGGGGAGGGGATCACTTCAGAACAAGAATTTCTACATGTCTTGCTGAATTCAAGACAAGGCAAACAGGCATGAACTGATAAACCATGACCCCTGCCCTCTTGATACCTGTTAGGAAGGCAGACATAAACACATACAATTATAATTAATAAATAACTTGCAAGAGCAAGATTCAATCACAACATGCAACCAATGTTTCTAATAAGCTATTTGGTCTTTGAATAAGATGACGACCAAAAAGAATTTAGTTTCACCAAGAAACCATCATAATTTTGAGCTGTCGTTCTTGCTCTGTAGAGATTTATATGCTTTCTCAATATCTTTAGAAACATTCTTGTGTATATTTTAGAAGCCCAGGTTTGTTGATGACACATTACTGCAATACCATCAGTTTCTATGGAGACACTAACTATTGTGCAGTTAAGGGGGGAAAAAAAGACTCTTCTGCTTCCCTGTGGCTTTAAAACTGTTTTTACTTGTTTTCCTATTGCACACATGCAGAAATAAAATTAAAATGGTTTTCTTTTCAAACAATATTATTTGAATGCCAGTGGGATTCTCATTTATTTCACAAAGATTATAAACATTTACAGATTAAATACAGTCCAACAAAAGATGAGATCATCCCTGTCCATCCCATTCTAAGGGCAAAGATAGCGTTTCCTCTGTATGCTTAATAAATCTAGAATTTTTTGACATTATATTACTTAAGTTCCTTTTTTAATAACTCATCCATTAAACACTACCAATAACATTACATTTGGTCTTTTGCACAGCTGTGGTGTGTAGATAACTTCCGTTTATGTTAACCAAAGTTACATTTACATGCTAGTAGCAAAGTACCCTTTATACAACCCAATTAGTATAAAACTATATGAAAGAATAAATAAGTCTTTTCTACTTAAAAAGAGGCATGATGATTCTATTTAATAAAAAAAAAAATCACACTGGATTTGTTCCTGGATTCTGCTGGATCCAATCTGTTTTTCTTTTTTTGCATCATTCATTTAAAATAAGTTTTGAAATCATATTTGGTAAATTGCAGATCGGATTCTCTGCTCTGAAATCTTTTTGCATTGGCTTTACTTACTGTGTGGACGCTTTGATGAATTTTCATTCCGCCTTAAAATAGGATTCTCTGCCTCCTTTTTTTTAAGTTCTATGAAATGATGAATTACATACATATCAGTAAATATTATAGTTGGTGAAGGCATAAAACCATTCCTAAAATGATTGTAAGAAAAAATTCATACATTCAAATATATTTTAATATCAAAGTTAAATGTTAACTGTTAACAGTGAATCCATGGAGATAGTGTCATACTTCGCAGTCTGAGTACTTTTAAGTGGCACAAGGTCTTTCAACATAATTAGCACAGAATATTGAACCCTGCCGGAAGTATGGAGTTCGCCATTAAATTTAGAGGCTTCTTTATCTCTCTGAGTCTAATCATGTGTGCAGAAGACTAATTGTTAATAGCACGGTCTTTATTGCTCATAGCTTTCTTTTATTTTAAATGGAATGGTCTGCTTTGTGAGAAATAATTAGGTTTTATAGGCCTACCTGCATAGAGCCTTTTGTTGAATGTCTTACTGTTTTGCCAATTCAGATCCTGAGAGCAATTAGAGGCTTTGACGGAGCTGTTCCTTAAATCACACACATATTGTGTTATTGCCTGCTTTTTTATTTTATACCTGCAGTAACAGATGCAGAAGCTTCAGTTACTTGTGAGTACACCAAGTAATTGTCGGCCAATGCAAAAGCTTGGATTGAGGGGCATAAGCTAGAAAGAGGAACATGTTGTGGAGGTCTGGTACATGGCAGTGTGTCCTGGTGTCTGAGATTGTCTCCACAATGCTAATGTTCTCAGTCATAGAAGAACAAAGTCTTCAACCATTTTCCAAAATGACAAGGTGGTTTCATTGTTTAAAATGATGGTCAGAGTTGGTCAGACTGTAGTCTTTGGGGATGTATGGATTTATTCAACCAAAATAATTTATTTGCTTCCCATAGTCAGTTGGGAATTATGCATTGTTCAGTGAGGTAAATAATGGGGACACTTTTCAAAAGTGCTCATAGCAGTTGTCACAATCGACATTTCATCTGTGAAATTTCAATCTGTATGATGAGTCAGAGACTCCCCTGTGAGATCTAATAGAAGCATTGGCAAAAATGTTGCAAAGTTCAATAGTAGTTTGAAGGAATTCATCATGCTATGGTGGAAAATTTTGCAGAAAAATTTTGGCCACTTGGCCTAGTGAGTTTCTCCATGACACAGAAGTATTCAATGAGATTACTGTTAATAATTTAATGATGATGAAAATCACTGTTGTTTCTAAATTAAAATGCCTGTGTAAACTGCAGGTTATTGTACTTAGAGCTGTTAAATTAGTGATGGAGAGTTGGTATTCACTTTCCAAAACTTTCATCAAATGACAGAAAATTTTATGTGTGTACTGTTGCATTTGCCTTGAACTTAAGAGTGCATTTTCTTTTCTGTGTTTTCAGTATGTTAGCCAGCTACCGTTTGCTCAGGCAACTCTACTTCTGCTACCATATAATCAATAACAGTCAGAGTACTTTCAATCTTGACGATTTTCTTTAGTGGAAAATTACTTTGCATAGGCTTTTTACCATCCCAGCTGACAAACCAGCTTCACTCAAATCTCCAGTGTCAGGCATTATCAACCCCAAAAAGGCACTGACAGATTTAGACACATGCAAGTACAAATCAATATTATTTTTCAACTAATATCCTTTGGAAACATTTTTTTTTTTTTACTGAAATAATAGAAACTAGATAAATTTGTGACCTAAATCTAGTGACAAACCCGAAGCTAACTTTGAAAAATGTCATATGAAGTTGAAGGATCCACAATTTCAGCAGTGAAATATACCGGTCGGGGGTGGACCTGTCATTTTTGATGTAAAGAAATAGGTCATTGTGAAAGTGTTTAAATAGCAACCAGTGATACCAAGAATTTTCTTTCTTTCTTTCCTTCCTTCCTTCCTTTCTTCCTTCTCCCTCCCACCCTCCTTCCCACCTACCCACTGTCCCTCCCTTTCTGCCTTCCTTCCATCCTGCCTTTTTCTCCCAGCTATGTAAAGAAAAACTTGGAAAAATTCCTTTATATTACCTGGAAGATTTCATTTTATGTCATGGATTTTAGACAGGTATATATACATATTATTGCTTTGAAGCATACCTGAGATCTTTGAATTCCTAAGAGGGGTTTGCTGCTGCTGCTGCTGCTAAGTCGCTTCAGTTGTGTCCGACTCTGTGCGACCCCATAGATGGCAGCCCACCAGGTTCCCCCGTCCCTAGGATTCTCCAGTCAAGAACACTGGAGTGGGTTGCCATTTCCTTCTCCAATGCATTAAAGGGAAAAGGGAAAGTGAAGTTGCTCAGTCGTGTCTGACTCTTCACGACCCCATGGACTACTAGACTCCTCCATCCATGGGATTTTCCAGGCAAGAGTACTGGAGTGGGTCGCCAGTGCCTTCTCCGAAGAGGGGTTTACAGTTGTATAACCTAATTAAAATATTGAGGGAGTGTTTCTTTTTATGGAAAAGAGATGATGAAAATAGAAAATCTAAGAATAACTTTAGTGGGTAGAAAGTTTTATTTGAAACAGTCTGATATTTTTTATTATAAATGCAAATGGAATAATTATTTTGTTATCAAGCAGAAAACCTAACCTATCTGTCCTTTTTCTTTTCGCCTTTGGACATTTTGACCACCCAAGAAAACCTTATTTGTATTTATGAAAATTAGTTGTTGTAATGCTGCTTTGTGGTCTTCAGAAATGAAGCATAATTAAGAAAAAACTATTCTAAAAAGGTTGAGATTATTTGGGTACAGTAAGGTTGGGGAGAATTATGTGTTATGATAATTTATAATAATTAAACATACTTGTAAATACTCAAACAATGTTAGAGTTAAGTAGAACTTGAAAGTTCCTTTTAGTTCTATTTTTAGAGATAAACATTGTTTATGATTTGGTGAAGACTTTTCCATACTTGTTATGCTTATGTACATATATTTTATATACTTAAATGTTGGCATACTGTATTTTCTGTTCCATAATTTACACCCTGCAATTAATATAGTGATAATTTGTTCATACATGTAGATCTACTAATTTTAGAAAAAGATGTTCTGCAATTTATTTTAAAAATTCCATATGATTAAAATTTGGACTGTTCACATTTTCTCCATTATAAATTATACTACTCTACTATACTACCATACTACTATTCTACTATAATAAATGTACTTATATCTTTGAATGCATATTCAATTACTTCCTAATTATACATCATTTCAGTTCAGTTCAGTTGCTCAGTCGTGTCCGACTCTTTGCGACCCCATGAGTCACAGTACGCCAGGCCTCCCTGTCCATCACCAACCCCCGCAATCCACCCAAACCCATGTCCATCGAGTCAGTGATGCCATCCAACCATCTCATCCTCTGTCGTCCCCTTCTCCTCTTGCCCTCAATCTTTCTCAGCATCAGGGTCTTTTCAAATGAGTCAGCTCTTCGCATGAGGTAGCCAAAGTATTGGAGTTTCAGCTTCAGCATCAGTCCTTCCAATGAACACCCAGGACTGATCTCCTTTAGGGTGGACTGGTTGGATCTCCTTGTAGTCCAAGGGACTCTCAAGAGTCTTCTCTAATACCACAGTTCAAAAGCATCAATTCTTCAGTGCTCAGCTTTCTTTATAGTCCAACTCTCATATCCATACATGACTACTGGAAAAACCATAGCCTTGACTAGATGGACATTTGTTGACAAAGTAATGTCTCTGGTTTTTAATATGCTGTCTAGGCATGCGTGCATGCTAATTTGCTTCAGTCGTGTACGACTCTTTGCAACCCTATGGACTGTAGCCTGCCAGCCTCCTCTGTCCTTAGGATTCTCCAGTCAGGAATACTGGAGTGGGTTGCCATGTTCTCCTCATCTCCTAAGTATAGATTCCTGAAATTAGATTTGCTGGCTCAAATGTGTTCAGGCTGTTTACACTCCCACCATCAATGTAGGAAAATTAGGGTTTTCACAACCTTCATTTATTGTCCCTAACTTTTTTTTTGGCCTGAGTTGCTGTGGTAGGTTAAAATATATTTAATTGGCTTTTAAATCTACTGCTCTTTTCAGATGTCAGGTTTAACAGGTATTGCCAAACCTATTGATTTGAGTATCTGCCTATAGATACTGTGTTTATAGATGATATAGACATAGATGTAGATATAGACTTAGTTATATACTTTCAGATATAGCTATAAACACATAGCTATATAGCTGTAAAGACATAGATATAGCAGACAGCCATAGACACAGACACAGACAAAGGCACACATACACATGCACAAACTTTGATTTCTCCCTATATGCCTTGATTCATCATGGGAAGCTGAGTGCATATTCTGCTATCCCTATTAAATCATGACTGATTTGATTGCTCTTGTCAGAAATCATATCCCCCTCCTTAAATTGTCTGTGGTGTCTTGGACTCCTATGGAACACTTAGGCTTATCCTATCTTCTTAATTTGCTATAGGCATTTCTCAGCTTCAGTATTAGTAGGTATGCTCTCTGGTTGCAGGAACTACATCTTATCCATCGTTCATCCTCCATGGATAGCTTCAGTTCAGTTCAGTTCAGTCGCTCAGTCGTGTCCGACTCTTTGCAACCCCATGGACTGCAGCACACCAGGCCTCCCTGTCCATCACCGACTCCCAGAGTTTACTCAAACTCATGTCCATTGAGTCGGTGATGCCATCGAGCCATCTCATCATAATCAAGTAGCTTATGATTTGGCAATATTTATTAATTTAGGGAAGGTAATGTCAGTTTTGTCTGCTTATGAATTCCCATTGTTTTCTGCCACAAAAAGTGTGATTTTTTTGAGAAATATTGTATTGGAAAAAACAGGTTGTGGAATCAGAATTTGTCACTTTCTTGCTGTGTGATTTTGGGGCTGCTCCACTTCTTCTGTGAATGTTAGCTTAATTCATCTATGAAATGAGGGTAATAACAATATACTTCCCAAATAAATAATAAATGAAGAATAAATAATAGTTTGACAAGTGCTTTGTTCGTTTTTCTATAATCATAAATGTTAGAGTTAAGACGTAAATTTTTATGTCAGTAGGAAGTAAACAAGGAGACCGAGTCCCCTTCTCCCCATGTGTTCATAGTGATGTGAATCTTAAGTATGTAAATAGATAACAAGATTCCAGTTGTAAATGTTAAGACCATATGCATCCCTCAGAGATTGTTTAGTAAAAGCTGAAAGAAAAATCAACTCACAAATAGTGTTATACTCTTTTTCCTGTATGATAGAATAGTTAAATTAATGGCTAAATCTAATTAAGAAACTGAAAAATTACAGCACTGCCTGCTGCCAATACTAAACCCAATGGACTGTGAGATAGGAATATGGTAAAACTTGAAATTACCTCACCATTGTTGAATATTAAGGCAATTTTGCTACCTATCCTTAGAAATAAAACAGCCCTTGCAATTACACTTTGTAATTTGTTATTGGTTCAAAAATTAACGACTTTTGCCGTAATAAATGGATTATCACAGATGACAAAGTACAGTTTTAATTAACAGTGACAGGCAAAATCTCTTATAGTCAGATTAAATTTATATTAGCAATTATATAAGAAATTATATTTTGATCATCACAATTTTATATTGAGGTTAAGAGTATTAATCATATATAGCCTTACCCCTAACATTTTGTGGGAAATCAGCAAATTATTAAAGAATTGCAAAATAAGAAACTGTTAAATATGTGCTTCTGGATAAATACACTTTCATAATGACTCAGAAGCTCAGGTTTGAATTTAGAATTCTCTAACTCTTGGACTTCCACGTCAGACCTTTGCTGAAGAGGCCTCCCATTTGTTGCCTGAGGCATCACTTTTCCACCCTCCCCTCAGTGTTGCACCACAAGAAGTCTTGTGCTCTGATTCTAATGAATTCTTGATGCAAATTCCCAGGCCCCAAAGCTCTATCTTGGCCAACCTTCTGGTCTGGCAATGCACACAGAACATAGGGCTTCCCTGGTGTCTCAGTGGTAAAGAATCCACCTGCCAGTGCAGGAGATCTGGGTTCAAGCTTTGATCCAGGAAGATCTCACTTGCCATGGAGCAACTTAGCACAACAAGAGAAGCCACCACAATGAGAAGCCTGTGCAGGACAACTTGAGAATATCCTCTGCTCTCCACAACTAGAGAAAAGCCTGCGCAGCAACAAAGACTCGACACAGGCAAAAATAAATATGTAAATAAAATTATTTTTAAAAATGGGGCATAAAGAAAAGAGGTCCCCCAGTGAAACAAGACAGTGAAAGCTACTACTTACTGCATGTCTCTTTGCTGACATATAAAGGCAGGCTCTTGAGAAACCTGTATGCAGGTCAGGAAGCAACAAAACTGGACATGGAACAACAGACTGGTTCCAAATAGAAAAAGGAGTACGTCAAGGCTGTATATTGTCACCCTTCTTATTTAACTTATATGCAGAGTACATCATGAGGAACGCTGGGCTGGAAGAAGCACAAGCTGGAATCAAGATTGCCGGGAGAAATATCAATAATCTCAGATATGCAAATGACACCACCCTTATGGCAGAAAGTGAAGAAGAACTAAAGAGCCTTGTGATGAAAGTGAAAGAGGAGAGTGAAAAAGTTGACTTAAAGCTCAACATTCAGAAAACTAAGATCATGGCATCCGGTCCCATCACTTCATTGCAAATAGATGGGGAAACAGTGGAAACAGTGTCAGACTTAATTTTTTTGGGCTCCAAAATCACTGCAGATGGTGATTGCAGCCATGAAATTAGAAGACGCTTGCTCCTTGGAAGAAAAGTTATGACCAACCTAGAGAGCATATTAAAAAGCAGAGATGTTATTTTGCCAACAAAGTTCCATCTAGTCAAGGCTATGGTTTTTCCAGTGGTCGTGTATAGATGTGAGAGTTGGACTGTGAAGAAAGCTGATCGCTGAAGAATTGATACTTTTGAACTGTGGTGTTGAAGACTCTTGAGAGTCCCTTGGACTGCAAGGAGATCCAACCAGTCCATCCTAAAGGAGATCAGTCCTGGGTGTTCACTGGAAGGACTGATGTTGAAGCTGAAACTCCCAATACTTTGGCCACCTGATGGGAAGAGGTGACTCATTTGAAAAGACCCTGATGCTGGGAAAGATTGAGGGCAGGAGGAGCAGGGGACGACAAAGGATGAGATGGTTGGATGGCATCACCGACTCGATGGACATGGGTTTGGGTGGACTCTGGGAGTTGGTGATGGACACAAGGAGTCGGACACGACTGAGCGACTGAACTGAACTGAAAGGCAGGAAGGCTCATAATGTTCATATTACTAGGTTCAGATCAACAAAGGGTTAAATAAAAACTGGACGCTGAAGGGACATGTCCTCTTGTCAGGGGATGTCCACTATTCTATCTTTTACCTGCTCTTATGGGTAATTGCTGGGCTTCCCGAGTAGCTGAGCTGGTGAAGAGTCTGCCTGCAATGCAGGAGACCCTGGTTTGATTCTTGGTTTGGTAAGTTCACCTGGAGAAGGGATAGACTACCCACTCCAGTATTCTTGGGTTTCCCTGGTGGCTCAAATGGTAAAGAATCTTCCTGCAGTGCAAGAGACCTGGGTTCAATCCCTGGGTTGGGAAGATTCCCCTGGAGGAGGGCATGACAACCCACTCCAGTATTCTTGTCTGGAGAATCCCATGGACAGAATCCTGGTGGGCTACAGACCATGGGATTGCAAAGAGTCAGACACTCCTGAGCAACTGAGCACATTGTGGCATCATGAGTATCTGCTGAGTATGGTGGCTGCTTATGCTTGCTACAGGAACTGGCCCAACAAGGTGCTGCTGAGTCCCCATGAAATGGAGCCCAGCTACCTAAGGATAAGGTATTGTTAGAGCCAGAACTTTAACTGGCAATGGGGCTGTCTGGATGCCACCTCAAAGACTAAGCAACAGCATTTCCCCAGAGCAGCGACAATACTTGTTCCAGGTTTGGAGCGGTTTTGAGACCATGGCTCACTCAGTGGGTCAGAGAGTGAGCAATAGAAAACTGTGAGGGCTCAGAATGATACAGGCCATTTTACTTAAGAATGTGACTTTGTCAAGAGCCATGTGTATTATTTGGTTCCTGCTTTTAAGCAGCATCATGAGGAACGCTGGGCTGGAAGAAGCACAAGCTGGAATCAAGATTGCCGGGAGAAATATCAATAACCTCAGATATGCAGATGACACTACCCTTATGGCAGAAAGTGAAGAGGAACTCAAAAGCCTCTTGATGAAAGTGAAAGAGGAGAGTGAAAAGGTTGGCTTGAAGCTCAACATTCAGAAAACAAAGATCATGGCATCTGGTCCCATCACTTCATGGGAAATAGATGGAAAAACAGTGGAAACAGTGTCAGACTTTATTTTTTTGGGCTCCAAAATCACTGCAGATGCTGATTGCAGCCATGAAATTAAAAGACGCTTGCTCCTTGGAAGGAAAGTTATGACCAACCTTGATAGTATATTAAAAAGCAGAGACATTACTTTGACAACCAAGGTCCGTCTAGTCAAGGCAATGGTTTTTCCCGTGGTCATGTATGGATGTGAGAGTTGGACTGTGAAGAAGGCTGACCGCCGAAGAATCGATGCTTTTGAACTGTGGTGTTGGAGAAGACTCTTGAGAGTCCCTTATACTTCAAGGAGATCCAACCAGTCCATTCTGGAGGAGATCAATCCTGGATGTTCATTGGAGGGACTGATGCTAAAGCTGAAACTGCAATACTTTGGCCACCTCATGCGACGAGTTGACTCACTGGAAAAGACTCTGATGCTGGGAAAGGTTGGGGGCGGGAGGAGAAGGGGACGACGGAGAATGAGATGGCTGGATGGCATCACCGACTCTGTGGACATGAGTTTGAGTGAACTCCGGGAGTTGGTGATGGACAGGGAGGCCTGGCGTGCTGTGATTCATGGGGTCGCGGAGAGTCGGACACGACTGAGCTACTGAACTGAACTGAACTGAACTGAAAGAGTGAATGGAATGTAGATTAGGAAGTAATGGACATTTTTCCGTGGTTTTGCCAAATACTAATTTATAAGACATGTGGTATATGATAGCGATTTTTTGGTTTTAGTTCACTTCATTTTTATAGTGAGGTAGGTATTATACTTGGATGTCCAAGTATATCTAAGGAAACTGAAATTTAGAGAAGGTGAATTGCTTGCCGAAGAACACATAGCTAGTAAGAAGAGGGATTCACACCCCTGTTTGTTGAATTTCAAGCCTAAGCTACCTACTCTTTATTAGCTGTGATTAAGCTCACTACTCTTAAGATTCTGAATCAATAAGCTTGTCTGGTCTTTTAGCACAGTGGCTAAGCTATCTGGATTCAGAACCTAGCTCCATCACCACATGTGTGACCTTAAGCAAGTTGTTTTACTTTGTTGGACTTTAGATTTCTCAGTATAAAATGAAGATAACAGAATTCGGTTCCTAGGGATCTCATTAATATTAAATGAATTAATACTTGGGATGTGCTTAGAACAAATCATGCCCAGCCCATACTAGCTGATATTGCTGTCATTATCATTACTATTAGTAATTATCAAATACCGCCAACCCTACAAGTAAGAACTAAACAAAACCTTATAAAGAAAATTTCTTCTAACTTGAAATATTAAAATTCAAACTTTTAAGTTAAGATAAGCAAACTTAAGTGTTAGTCGCTCAGTTGTTTCCGACTCTTTGCAACCCCATGGACTGTAGCCTGCCAGGCATCTCTGCCCAAGGGATTCTCCAGGCAAGAATACTGGAGGAGGTTGCCATTCCCTTCTCCAGGGGATCTTTCAGCCCAGTTTCCGAACCTGGGTCTCCTGCATTTCAGGTAGATTCTTTACCTGCTGAGCCACCAGCGATTTCAAAACAGATTGGCATTGGTGGAGAGAACTGTAAAACAGCAAGAAAAAATGAAAAGGAGAGGACACACAGACATGAAGAAAGAGACAGAGAACTATATAGAAGTCGCCAGGATAGAGACAGTGATAAATGCAAAGACAAAGAGACAAAAGTACAACTTAAGAGACTGCTCATCAAGCAATACAATTAACTTGTGATTTCAAGTGAACTATTACTTTCAACAAGATTGCAATTTCATAATTCTAGGCAGACATCAAAATATTCTCTCTTTGTTCTGATTCACACGGAGGCTGATACGAAACTTTACAAAAAACAGCTGTCGCCATATCCCTGGGAATCCCATGATTATATGGAATCAGAATTTGAAAAAATGGTAGGTCATAAATAAGCAAAACATAAGAAAATGGATACTTTATCAGTGTTCTCTTTACTCAATAAAGTATTCCCATCTTGGGGTTTACAAATTACAGAGACACATGGTTTCATGACATAGTTCTCATTTATTTAAAAATGAACTTTGTTTTTTCTTTATCTGCAAAGAGGAAAGTGCTAATGAGTTAGTATGTGTAAGAGTAGAACATTTAAGGGAAGGAAAATGATGACATAAATGTTAGCTTTATTTTCAGATTTGATGCTTAGGACACTGAAAATTGCCCTCCTTTTTGGTAAAATTTGAAATTCTTTCCATTTTCAAAATTATAATAATCCTGCAATATATGGCCAGATTGCCTGGCTTTGAAAATCCCAACTTCACCACATACTATATGGCTGACTTTGCACAATTTATTTGACCTATCTGTACTTTTAATGCTCAAAATTCTCCAAGCCAGGCTTCAGCAGTACATGAACTGTGAACTTCCAGATGTTCAAGCTGATTTTAGAAAAGGCAGAGGAACCAGAGGTCAAATTGCCAACATTCGCTGGATCATCGAAAAAGCAAAAGAGTTCCAGAAAAGCATCTATTTCTGCTTTATTGACTATGCCAAAGTCTTTGATTGTGTGGATCACAATAAACTGTGGAAAATTCTGAAAGAGATGGGAATACCAGACCACCTGACCTGCCTCTTGAGAAATCTCTATGCAGGTTCAGTTCAGTTCAGTCACTCAGTCGTGTCTGACTCTTTGTGACCCCATGAATCACAGCACATCAGGCCTCCCTGTCCATCACCCACTCCCAGAGTTCACTCAAACTCATGTCCATCGAGTCAGTGATGCCATCCAGCCATCTCATTCTTTGTTGTCCCCTTCTCCTCCCACCCCCAATCCCTCCCAGCATCAGAGTCTTTTCCAGTGAGTCAACTCTTCGCATGAGGTGGCCAAAATATTGAGTTTCAGCTTTAGCATCAGTCCTTCCAATGAACACCCAGGATTGATCTCCTTTAGAATGGACTGGTTGGATCTCCTTGCAGTCCAAGGGACTCTCAAGAGTCTTCTCCAGCACCATAGTTCAAAAGCATCAATTAGGAAGCAACAATTAGAACTGAACATGGAACAACAGACTGGTTCCAAATAAGAAAAGGAGTAAGTCAATGCTGTATGTTGTCACCCTGCTTATTTAACTTCTATGCAGAGTACATCATGAGAAACGCTGGGCTGGAGGAACCCCAAGCTGGAATCAGGATTTCCGGGAGAAATATCAATAACCTCAGATATGCAGATAACTCCACCCTTATGGCAGAAAGCGAAGAGGAACTAAAGAGCCTCTTGATGAAAGTGAAAGAGGAGAGTGAAAAAGTTGGCTTAAAGCTCAACATTCATAAAACAAAGATCATGGCATCCGGTCCCATCACTTCTTGGCAAATAGATGGAGAAACAGTGGCAGACTTTATTTTTGGGCTCCAAAATCACTGCAGATGGTGACTGCAGCCATAAAATAAAAAGACACTTGCTCTTTGGAATAAAAGTTATGATCAACCTAGACAGCATATTAAAAAGCAGAGACATTACTTTGCCAACAAAGGTCCATCTTGTCAAGGCTATGGTTTTTCCAGTGGTCATATATGGATGTGAGAGTTGGACTGTGAAGAAAGCTGATCGCCGAAGAATTGATACTTTTGAACTGTGGTGTTGGAGAAGACTCTTGAGAGTCCCTTGGATTGCAAGGAGATCCAATCAGTCCATTCTAAAGGAGATCAATCCTGGGTGTTCATTGGAAAGACTGATGCTAAAGCTGAAGCTCCAATACTTTGGCCACCTCATGCGAAGAGTTGACTCACTGGAAAAGACTCTGATGCTGGGAGGGATTGGGGGCGGGAGGAGAAGGGGACGACAGAGAATGAGATGGCTGGATGGCATCACTGACTCAATGGACATGAGTTTGAGTGAACTCCGGGAGTTGGTGATGGACAGGGAGGCCTGGCGTGCTGTGATTCATGGAGTCGCAGAGAGTTGGACATGACTGAGTGACAACTGAACTGAACTGAACTGATGGATGTGAGAGTTGGACTGTAAGGATAGCTGAGTGCCAAAGAATTGATGCTTTTAAACTGTGGTGTTGAAGAAGACTCTTGAGAGTTCCTTGGAATGCAAGGAGATCCAACCAGTCTGTCCTAACGGAAATCAGTCCTGAATATTCATTGGAAGGACTGATGCTGAAGCTCCAATACTTTGGCCATCTGCTGCAAAGAGTTGACTTATTTGAAAAGACCCTGATGCTGGGAAAGATTGAAGACAGGAGGAGAAGGGGACGACAGAGGATGATGACATGATTGGATGGCATCATTGACTCGATGGACATGAGTTTGAGCAATCTCTGGGGGTTGGTGATGGACAGGGAAGCCTGGCATGCTGCAGTTCATGGGGTCACAAAGTGTTGGACTTGACTGAGTGACTGAACTTAACTGAAGTGTGCAAGGTGTTTAGAATGCTGCCTTACACCTATCTTTACTCAATAGATCCTAACTGTTAGTAGTAGATATAATGGCATGATTCTTTATCTTTACTTTCATTAAGCAGTTACATATGTACTCCTTAGATCCTATAAAAATGTTTCGATGATATTTTATGACTTTATTCCCAAAGAGTCATGTTTTTTATATTTTGTTCCCTCCAACCATGGTAGAGATGGTCATAGATACAAAGATAAAAGAAATATGCCTGTGGCTTTCCTGGTAGCTCAGATAGTAAAGAATCTGCCTGCAATGCAAGAGACCTGGGTTCCATCCCTGGGTTGGGAAGATGCCCTGGATAAGGGTATGGCAACCCACTCCAGTACTCTTGCCTAGTGAATTCCACAAACTGAGGAGCCTGGTGGGCTAAGGTTCATGGGGTCACAAAGAGTTGGACACGACTAAGTGACTAACACACACAACCATGATAGAAATGGTCAAGGATACAAAGATAAAAGAGAAATATGAAGGAACAAATAAACTAAGGAAAAGAGGGATGGCTGTTTGATGGCAAAGAATAATGTGGATATATTTGTAACACTATGTTTTTTGAGGATATTAACTTGTTAAGATTCAAATTACATTACATTGGTTGTGATAATTGGTTATAGCAATGTTTTAAAAACACTCATATTTTTGTTTTATATCATCAGCTCAGCTGAGAATGTCTTAAAAGTGGAAATGCAAGTGTTGATAACTCTAAGGATATAAACTTTCACTAACTCATTTATAAAATCTTTATTAAGTACTTTCAAAAATCATGTTTAATAAAATGGATTCTAGGAGCAAATGACATAGTGTTCAAAATTCTTTTCCATCAGTGACAGCTACAACCCTGGTTGACCTCTCCAATTCTTGATTTCTTCCCCTGGAAAAAGGTATGTCCATCACAAAGATTGTTGTGAGATTTATTGGACTAATGCACGTAGATTGCTTAGCACTGTGCTTGACACCATGTTTGTATTCCATAATTTTAACAATTATATTAATCTTTAGGCTAGGAGAGACAGTGATTAGAAAAATGCTATTCTTGGTCTCAAACAAATTGAAAGTCAATTGGAGAACACTAAGGAGTGTATACGCTCTATGAAATAAGTCAGAAAGAGAAAGACAAATATTGCTCTTGTGTGGAATAAAAAAAGATACAAAAGAAGTTATTTACAAAACAGAAACAGACTCATCGACTAAGAATACAAATTTATGGTTACTAGCAGGGAAGTATAGGGTGGAGAAATACATTGGGGTTTGGGGAGTGACATGTACATGCTGTTATATTTAAACAGATAACCATCAGGGACCTACACAAGGAACAATGCTCAATACTCTGTAATAACCTATATGAGAAAAAATTTGAAAAAAATAGATACATGTATATGTCTAACTGAAACACTTTGCTGTATACCTGAAATACAAAATCGATCAACTATATGCCAATAAAAAATTCATATATATACACACACATTAAAGAGGAAAGTGGAAGAGCTGGCTTGAAATTCAGCATTCAGAAAACAAAGACCAGGGCATCTGGTCCCATCACTTCATGGCAAATAGATGGGGAAACAAAGGAAACAGTAACAGACTATTTTTGGGGGCTCCACAATCACTGCAGATGTTGACTGTAGCCATGACATTAAAAGACACTTGCACCTTGGAAGAAAAGCTATGGCAAACCTAGACAGCATATTAAGAAGCAGAGACATTGCTTTCCCAGCAAGAGTCCATACTGTCAAAGCTATGGTTTTTCCAGTATTTTTGTATGGATATGAGGGTTGGACTACAAAGAAAGCTGAGCACCGAAGAATTAATGCTTTTGAAATGTGGTATTGGAGAAGACTCTTGAGAGTCCTTTGGACTGCAAGGAGATCCAACCAGTCCATCCTAAAGAAAATCAGTCCTGAATATTCATTGGAAGGACTGATGATGAAGCTCCAATACTTTGGCCATCTGATGAGAAAAGACAACTCAATAGAGAAGACCTAATGCCTGGAAGGAGTGAAGGTGCAAGAAGAAGGGGATGACAGAGGACAAAATAATTGGATGGCATCATCAACTTAGTGGACATGAGTTTGAGCAAACTTCAGGAGATGAAGAACAGGGAAGCCTGGCATGCTGTAGTCCATGGGGTCACAAAGAGTCAGACACAATTGAATGGCTGAATGACAACAAATACATTAAATAGTATATAGGCTCTTGAGTAAACAGGCTTTCACTTCCTAGGTGGCTCAATGGTAAAGAACCGCCTGCCAAGCAGGAGATACATGTTCATTCACTGGGTTGGGAAGATCCCCTGGAGGAGGAAATGTCAACCCATTCCAATAGTCTTGCCTGGGAAATCCCATGGACAGAGGAGCCTGGCAGACTATAGTCCATGGGGTCTTAAAGAGTTGGACATAACTTTGCAACTAAACAGGCAGCAGCAAATAGGCTCTTATAACATGCTATGGTAATTGTTCAGCAGCAGATAGAAGTGTGTATAGGTTGCTGCTCATAATGAGTAATGAGAACCCATTTACTCTGTGAATGAAAGATGCCTTTCTAGAGAATGGAATCTGTGAACTAGATCCTGAGAAAATGTGGTTTAATCTGAGAAGAAAGTGGGGAGGGTATCAAAATTTGAGGGTACAGCACATTCCCAGGACACATGGGTGCTAAGTCACTTCAGTCATGTCCAACTCTGTGACCCTATGGACCATAGCCCACCAGGCTCCTCTGTCCAGGGGGTTTTCCAGACAAGAATACTGGAGCAGATTGCCATTTCTCTCTCCAGGGAATCTTCTCGACCAAGGGATCGAACCTGTGTCTCTTATGTCTCCTATACTGGTTGACGGAGTCCTTACCACTAGGGTCACCTGGGAAGCCCAGGATATTTTGAGACAATTCAAGTTGCATAATATTGCTGGAGAAAAATGTGGGAGTTGGCTGAAGAGAGTGCAACTATTGGTAGAAGATAAAGAGAAAAGTGAGCAGGGGTAAGATCAGAAATGTCTGTTATAGGTGTTAAGGAGGTTAGGCTGCTAGGCATTCCTCAGAATAACCACATGGTAAGAATGAAGCTGTGGAAGACTACTCTTTGCTTCCTTTTGGTACAACATAGGGAAGAGATGGAAGGAAGGAAGTTTCTGACAACCCCTTTGGAGGCACTTCCTAAAATCAGCCCTCAGAAAACGGCCCCTCAGTGGGGAAAGAAAGAAGTGGATGCATTCTACTCAGGTGGAATCTGAGTAGATATTTCCTCACTTCCATAAATATGAATACAGGCCTTCCCTCAAATGATTGTTTCATATCTTTTTTCAATTTATTTCCTAAGTATAAATCTGGACATTATAATTTGTTTTGCCCAATAAGAACTTAAAATATTCATGTTTGATGGCCTCCACATAAGCATTGTTCATGCCCAATTCCACAACAATTATATAGACTATTTCTGCTCAGAATTTATTGTTAAGTCCATGGTTCTGGTACCAAGAGAAGAATAGCAAAATAAATATACCATTTCTTTTTACCTTGGTCCACAAGCAACAAACAGTTTTCTTGGTGTGATTCATCTCACTTCATAAAGAGCTTCAACATTTGAGGGTCTGGTATTATACCTTAACAGAATAAACGTAGCAAAAGGTACTATTTCTCTATAAAAGGAGAAAGGTTTTGCATTCTTTTTATGACAAACAACCTTGACTTCAGTTTTCTCTTCATTTTCTATCCATTGACCATTATATAGAGTTCTTATTATGCTTTCTCATACTGCATTGCTAAAAAAAATCAAATTACTTAAATAAGTAGCATGCTTTGTTTTTACAGATGAAAAGTTTATTAGTCAAAAATACATAAACTTTTTCACATACTGCATTGGCTGATAGTTTAAATGAAAAAATAAAGTCTTGTTCTGTTATGTTATAACACTAGGAAAACAGGATTTCAGAGTTATTTTTTCTTTATTTAGAGTTAATGAATTTTTTCAACTTTTGCTGAACAAAAACAATTTAATAAGACAGCAGAGAGTTGTAAATTACTTGGAGCCTTTTTAAAATGCCTAATAAATAAACATGTTTACAATAGATAGAGATATTCAAAAACAATTCTACCATTAATATAAAAAGCTTTGAGTTATTTTAAAAAATAAAATAGTTTACAGCTTTTTATTGGTTTCCTGTCAAAACTGACTACATACAAGAGCTTGTTGAGAGAATGAGTTTGAAGTTTTAGAAAAGGGATTTAAAGGAATTAATCTTTACTGACATTTTAAAATTCTGACTTTAAAATATTTTTCATTTACTGGAAAGATGTCACAGATTTTTTATATATATTCATTTTACCTGAACACATGAGTGTCAATAGGGTTTTTTTCTTTTAATGTATAATATATACCATATACAAAATGTCTGCATTTCAATTAAAGTATCATCTATATAAGGCTTCGCAGGTGGTGCTAGTAGTAAACAATTTGCCTGCCAATGCAGGCAAGACATGTTGGTTCGATCCCTAGGTTGGGAAGATTCCCTGGGGGAGGGCATAGCAACCCACTCCAATATTCTTACCTAGAAAATTCCATGGACAGACGGGCCTGGTGGGCTATAGTTCATAGGGTTGCAGAATCAGACATGACCGAGCCACTTAGACTGCTCGCACATCATCTATACAATCTATAAGAAAGGGACTTATTTAAACTTCTGTCTCTCTCCTAGATCAGCCTAAGCACTACTGATATATAGGAAGAAAGAGGCAGCAGAGTCTTTGCCTACAGAAAACCTCAGATGGCACCCCTTTGGAGCTTATCAGGGCCCATTCAGGTTTATCCTGAGGGGTTACTTGATGCACTGCCTGATTCTCCTTCTTCCTAGGGGCTGAATGCACAGCTTCAGCAAGACACCCAACTCCTGCTGACTTAAGAGTGTTATTTTAATGATGATTATAATGAGCTTTACTGTTGCTGGGAGCCAAATGTATCCTTAAGTCCAAGAGAAAATGCTGCAATCAGAGTGAAGTATAATGTGGCTTAGATTATTATTTGATAAGTTGGCCTTTTAATTTTTCCCTTCTTCTGTACTCATTTATTGCCTCCTGTTCCAAGGTGAATAATTGCCATGCATCTTTATGAAGATATCTTAGCAACGGAAGCACAGTGAATGCACTGAAAGGACAGGACTGCCTCAGAATGTTTATCCTGACACATTAATCAATGAAACTGTGCCTTTGATCTCAGGACCTGAATTCATTTCTGGTGTTTGATTTTGCCTCCAGCAGCCATTACAAGCTACTTTTTATTAAGTGACTCCAGCCTCAGCAGATGGTTTGTAACCACTGCTAAGCCCATCTTTGTACTGCATTGTCATGAGAAGTTCATTAAGGGAATATCTAATAAAAGAAACTTCAGTTAGACAATTTGATCTGATGATGCCATGGCAATCCTTGGAGTTAGTGGACATTGTGAGTGAACTTTGGTTTTAATAGAATTTGATGTGATCTGGTCTGAAATGGTTATGTTTATTTTATCTTCTGCTAGACTTCATGGTTGAAAGATTTATGGAAAAGAATAAAGGTAAATAGTTTTCATTTTTAAGCTATAAAAATCTCTTAAGGGAAGTATATTCACTTGATATTGCTCATCCATTTTCACACAAAAAAAGGTTTTTCCTGCCATAAGACTGGGCGAGGTAGAAAACTAGAGGTCTTGGTCCCCGATTATGATGTAACAGCTCTTAACCAGTCACTCCCAAAGTGCTTAGGGTATGATCCAGAGTAAGTAACACATTTTCCATGGCACCACAGTATACACAATACACTAACACAGTATACACAGTATATTAACATACACAGAATATTAAAAACTGAAAAAAATTGTTTCACATAATAATATCTTTTGTAACAGACAGTGGACTCTATTTTCTGCTTTATTTCATTGAAAAGAGATGCTGGTCACCAATCACTAAATTGATTTCACCATCCATGAATGGGTCACAGTTTGTAAAATTCTGCTCTAGACCACATATTATGCAACTTAGAATATAGGGAGGCATAAAATATATTTCTCAAAGTTCCTCCCAACTGTTAAAGTCTATGACTCCCACTAGAAAATGCATCAGATGTGATCCTCATGTGGTAGATTCAAATCAATGAATATCCTAAATAGGTCAATGGATGCATCACCTGTCTGGGTGATCCCATTCAGTATGAGGCTCTGTCTGATGAAGACTGTTTCTAAAAGAAGTGTTAAAATATATGAATTTTTTAAAATACTTTTTAAAAATGATTACCAAAACATTCTAATAAAAATATCTGAAACTTTACTGTTATGTATAAAATGAATTATGATTGGTAAACTGAATGTGAAAAACTTTTCTTAAATCACTGATACAAAATAATTATCTAGTTGCAGAGCTAAGTTGAGGGTAATTTATATAATGAGATTCACTTTTCATACCCCTGTCATTTTCTCTGTCCCCAGGATATACCAGGCTTTCATGGGGATTTCACAGGGACAGAGACCATCATGTCTTTTAGCCCTGTTGACCACTATTTTCCCCAACGCAAGGCATACCCCATATTCCAGACCCAGTTCCATGGCATTCATCAGGTATTTGTTGAGTGTATCAATGTAAATGAATAGATGAATGGATGGATGAATAAGGCTTTTTTTTTTAAGGCTTGTTCTAGGTAGTTTAGAAATAACAACATTGTCTTTTTATCTCTGGTTTTACTTTCTTTTAGCCCTTCCTGGACTTAATTCCCTTAGAAAACGCGCCCATTCTGATCTGTTTCACCTAGACTACTTCGTTATGAGGGACTTCTTACCTGACCAAATTCCTAACTATCTTCTCTTTGTATTTTTCTCACAGAACTAACCTGCCTGTTATCTTGTTCTTCAGATCATTTAGTCACACACTAACTAATGCTCACTATTGGGTTCTTCAGTCCCTCGAGTTACACATTAATTAATTCATTTTTAAGAATGGATCGTTCAGTTCAGTTCAGTCGCTCAGTCGTGCCCGACTCTCCGCGACCCCATGAATCACAGCACGCCAGGCCTCCCTGTCCATCACCAACTCCCAGAGTACACTCAAACTCATGTCCACAGAGTCGGTGATGCCATCCAGCCATCTCATTCTCTGTCGTCCCCTTCTCCTCCCGCCCCCAACCTTTCCCAGCATCAGAGTCTTTTCCAGTGAGTCAACTCGTTGCATGAGGTGGCCAAAGTATTGCAGTTTCAGCTTTAGATCAGTCCCTCCAATGAACACCCAGGATCGATCTCCCTTAGAATGGACTGGTTGGATCTCCTTGCAGTATAAGGGACTCTCAAGAGTCTTCTCCAACACCACAGTTCAAAAGCATCGATTCTTCGGCGATCAGCCTTCTTCACAGTCCAACTCTCACATCCATACATGACCACGGGAAAAACCATTGCTTTGACTAGACGGACCTTGGTTGGCAAAGTAATGTCTCTGCTTTTTAATTTACTATCAAGGTTGGTCATAACTTTCCTTCCAAGGAGCAAGCGTCTTTTAATTTCATGGCTGCAATCAGCATCTGCAGTGATTTTGGAGCCCAAAAAAACAAAGTCTGACACTGTTTCCACTGTTTTTCCATCTATTTCCCATGAAGTGATGGATAAGTCTCACTAAAACCTTATAGTATAGCTTTCGGAAGAATTTACGTCTCACTCATCTCTTTTCTGGGAGAAGGCATCCTATTGGATGGTGTTATTAATACTGTCAGAAAGATATGGGAAAGTTCAGTTCAGTTCAGTTCAGTCGCTCAGTCATGTCCGACTCTCCGCGACCCCATGAATCACAGCATGCCAGGCCTCCCTGGCCATCACCAACTCCCGGAGTTCACTCAAACTCATGTCCAAAGAGTCGGTGATGCCATCCAGCCATCTCATTCTCTGTCGTCCCCTTCTCCTCCCGCCCCCAACCTTTCCCAGCATCAGAGTCTTTTCCAGTGAGTCAACTCGTCGCATGAGGTGGCCAAAGTATTGCAGCTTCAGCTTTAGCATCAGTCCCTCCAATGAACATCCAGGATTGATCTCCTCCAGAATGGACTGGTTGGATCTCCTTGCAGTATAAGGGACTCTCAAGAGTCTTCTCCAACACCACAGTTCAAAAGCATCGATTCTTCGGCGATCAGCCTTCTTCACAGTCCAACTCTCACATCTATACATGACCACAGGAAAAACCATTGCCTTGACTAGACGGACCTTGGTTGGCAAAGTAATGTCTCTGCTTTTTAATATACTATCAAGATTGGTCATAACTTTCCTTCCAAGGAGCAAGCGTCTTTTAATTTCATGGCTGCAATCAGCATCTGCAGTGATTTTGGAGCCCAAAAAAATAAAGTCTGACACTGTTTCCACTGTTTTTCCATCTATTTCCCATGAAGTGATGGGAGTTAAGAGATCATATTTTGTCAGTATCTCACAAATAACCTTGTATAGTTTATTTTCAACTTTCCTCAGAAAATACTGACACTATGCTGGGGACAGAGATTAATGAGAAGTCCTGAAACTATTGAACTGTTCGTATTCATACACACACACACACACACACGCATATATATTCCTTTCTATGGTCTAGGCGAGTTTTGTCAAACTGTGGTTGTAGATTTTGGGGTGCTTCTAAAAAGTGTCAGTCTCTGAGTCATAGTCTAGACCTATTAAATCAGAATTTCTGAATATAGTAACCAGAAATCTTTATTTTAAACTATCTCAAGTGGTACCCATGCATGTTAAATTGAAGACACAAATTTGAAACTTTTACTTTTCATGTTTAAAAATATCTGTGATAACTTGTTTGAAGATAAGTTTCAATGTCCGCTTATCCAGATGATCCAAATGTCATTTATTTTTCCTCTTGCATTATAAATGGGCTTTGGGACCATGTGACATGAAACCACAGTTTAGTCAGTAGGAATGTATGGTGAATTATAGATCACTTATCAAGGCTTATCAAAAGTCTACCTACATAATAGGCAGACCCTGCTTTCATTTTATCACAAATTATTTGCTTAGGAAAGACAAAAGATGTTAAATGAGAGGATAGAAGTAGGTGGTCTTTTAGTCTTATTTCAGCTCTAGAAAAAAGAATCTTTCATTATCCCACACATTATTTAAAAGTTAAATCCACTAAAGAATAAACACAACAGAACTAAATATTTTATTTGTATCTCTATGCAAATATATTATGGAAATTCTAGACCTTTAGATTTTCCATTTGAGTTTCTCTTCTAGCAAGGGTAAGGGAATTAAATTTATTCTTTAAGTGAACAGTGTTGAATGCCTACTAGATAGCAGGAACAATGTTAAGATCTGGAGATGGAGGAAGAAACAAAGACTTCATACCCACTCTCATAGAGCTTTTGATAATTCTAGGATATAATTATTTTTGAAGTTAATTTTGAATGATATTGAAGTACAGTTGCAATAAGTATGGGAGTGGTAGACCAGGCCCCCCTCAGGGGTCAAGGAAGGCTGCCTTGAGAAACAACATTTCATCACAGTCCTGAAGAATAAACAAGAGGCGATGACCAGGCAGAGGGTAGGGGAGAGTATTTCTGGCAGAAACAGCATCAGTGAAGAGCCTATCCTTTCATTAGTAAACAACTTTTTTTTTCTTGAGGGTTCATATGAGACACAGCACATATTTTGTAAGTAAACTTTATAGTTTTAGTTGTATGTAATCAATTTCTTACTTTCTACTTCCAAATTTGTCAGTTCACCAAACTCTTTAAGGTTAAATACAGATATGTAAGAATTTATAATAATAATGATGATGTGTTTAGCGTGCTTGCTGTGTGCTAATTACAGCTCTTAGTATATTTATGAATTACTTTATTCCATCTTTACAACAACTCAGTGGGTTTTTCAAAGGCAAAACACACTATGTGCATTTCATGTAATTATTTATAGAGATTCTTAGAGAAGGCCTTGAGATAGTAGATAATTTTAAAAGCAAGAAAATATGTTTATTACTGCTAGGAAAATTATAAAATAATTTTGTATCATCTCTGCAGTATAGTAGTCACTGAACCATGACTTACCCTTCTCTCTGCATATCCATTAATAATTTTAACAGAATGGAAAAGTAGCCCCTATTTGGCCAGTATTAAGTACCAGGCAGGCATTGGCACTGAATAGGAGGCTACTATGATGCGATGGACATTGTGAGTATATACTGTGCAAAAATGAGCCCCTGTGGACCTGAATTAGGTATTTAATTATTAGCATTTTAGAGTCTTTCATATTTTTCAGGAATATGTTGTAAAATGTTCAATTTCTTAGATTGAAGAAATACCTGAAGCAATGACACCGCTACTGCTACTACTGCTGCTGCTGCTGAGTCACTTCAGTCGTGTCCGACTCTGTGCGACCCCACAGACGGAAGCCCACCAGGCTCCCCTGTCCCTGGGATTCTCCAGGCAAGAACACTGGAGTGGGTTGCCATTTCCTCCTCCAATGTGTGAAAGTGGAAAGTGAAAGTGAAGTCGCTCAGTCGTGTCCGACCCTTAGCGACCCCACGGACTGCAGCCTACCAGGCTCCTCCATCCATGGGATTTTCTAGGCAAGAGTACTGGAGTGGCTTGCCATTGCCTTCCCCCAGAATGACACCGCTAAGGGATTAGTAAAATAATAGAATTAATTGAAATATTGCTCCAAAGTTAGTATTTACAGGCTGGATTGGTATCCTTTTCAGTCTCAGTAGTAAGCTCTGTGATAGCTTTGTGAATGCCATCAACCTGTATAAGCTTTACATTTTTATCCTTGTAAGTGGCCTTAGACTGTATTCACATATTGAGCCATGAGAAACAATACTAAGGAAAGTTTCATTGTTTAGGCACTATAGCCACATCAAATCCAGGGTCTGACAAATCTAGTACCAGTGTGACCTTCACAAGCTTCTCTGCACCTCCCTTTCTTCATCAGTACAATAAGAATAATATTATCACTATCATTGATAATATTAATTCATATCATAAAATTTACGTGAAGATCCATTCATTCATTCATTCAATACATTTTTAAGAGCACCTACTATATGTCAAAGTACCGCACAATTGGACTCATCTCACAAGCTAGTAAAGTCATGCTCAAAATTCTTCAAGGCAGGCTTCAGCAATATGTGAACTGTGAACTTCCAGATGTTCAAGCAGGTTTTAGAAAAGGCAGAGGAACCAGAGATCAAATTGCCAACATTCGCTGGATCATGGAAAAAGCAAGAGAGTTCCAGAAAAACATCTATTTCTGCTTCATTGACTATGCCAAAGCCTTTGACTGTGTGGATCACAATAAACTGTGGAAAATTCTGACAGAAATGGAAATACCAGACCACCTGACCTGCCTCTTGAGAAACCTGTATGCAAGTCAGGAAGCAGCAGTTAGAACTGGATATGGAACAACAGACTGGTTCCAAATATTGGAACCAGTCTCAGGAAAAGGAGTACATCAAGGTTGTATATTGTCACCCTGCTTATTTAACTTATATGCAGAGTACATCATGAGGAACGCTGGGCTGGAAGAAGCACAAGCTGAAATCAAGATTGCCAGGAGAAATATCAATAACCTCAGATATGCAGATGACACCACCCTTATGGCAGAAAGTGAAGAGGAACTCAAAAGCCTCTTGATGAAAGTGAAAGAGGAGAGTAAAAAGGTTGGCTTGAAGCTCAACATTCAGAAAACAAAGATCATGGCATCTGGTCCCATCACTTCATGGGAAATAGATGGGGAAACAGTGTCAGACTTTATTTTTTGGGGCTCCAAAATCACTGCAGATGCTGATTGCAGCCATGAAATTAAGACGCTTACTCCTTGGAAGGAAAGTTATGACCAACCTAAATAGCATATTAAAAAGCAGAGACATTACTTTGCCAGCCAAGGTCCGTCTAGTCAAGGCAATGGTTTTTCCAGTGGTCATGTATGGATGTGAGAGTTAGACTGTGAAGAAAGCTGATCGCCGAAGAATTGATGGTTTTGAACTGTGGTGCTGGAGAAGACTCTTGAGAGTCCCTTGGACTGCAAGGAGATCCAACCAGTCCATTCTAAAGGAGATCAATCCTGGGTGTTCATTGGAAGGACTGATGCTAAAGCTGAAACTGTAATACTTTGGCCACCTCATGCGACGAGTTGACTCACTGGATAAGACTCTGATGCTGGGAGGGATTGGAGGCAGGAGGAGAAGGGGACGACAGAGAATGAGATGGTTGGATGGCATCACTGACTCGATGGACATGAGTTTGAGTGTACTCTGGGAGTTGGTGAGGGACTGGTAGGCCTGGCATGCTGTGATTCATGGGGTCACAAAGAGTCAGACACGACTGAGCAACTGAACTGAACTGAACTATGTGTCAGGCGCTATGGCTCTTTTCAGTGGAGGAAAGAAAGACAGTAAACAAAAAAAAATTAAGAAAATAATAGAATATGGAGAAAATTAACTTGAGAGGGACAGGAATATTTTAAATAGTATATGTAGGGAGGATATCACTGATAAAATGGCATTTGGGCAGAGACCTAAAAGAAATTAGTGAATAAGTCTTACAGGGGTGGAGGGAGGGGATAATATTGGTGGAAGGAGAAGCAGAGGCAGAGTCCTTGACATGAGCGTTTGTGACATATTCATAGAACTGCCAGAAGGCCATCATGGCTAGAGCTGTGTGAACAAGGGGGAGAATTTTCAGAGATAAGTTCAGAAAGATATCAGAATAAGAGCATTTAAGAGCCTTGTAGAACATTATTGGAGAAGGCAATGGCACCCCCTCCTGTATTCTTGCCTGGAAAATCCTATGGATGAAGGAACCTGAAAGGCTGCAGTCAATGGGGTCACTGAGGGTCAGACACGACTGAACGACTTCACTTTCACTTTTCACTTTCATGCATTGGAGAAGGAAATGGCAACCCACTCCAGTGTTCTTGCCTGGAGAATCCCAGGGACGGGAGAGCCTGGTGGGCTGTCGTCTATGGGGTCGCACAGAGTCGGACACGACTGAAGTGACTTAGCAGCAGCAGCAGAACATTATAAGGCTTTAATACCTGTCTTTTACCATATATTGTCACATTTAAGACTGTGTTACTTTCATCATTATTCCATATGTGCTGTGCTGTACTCAGTTCTACCCAACTCTTTGCAGCCCAGTGGACTGTAGCCCACCAGGCTCCTCTCTGTCCATGGAATTCTCCAGGCAGGAATACTGGAATGGGTTGTCAGCGGATCTTTCTGACCCAGGGATTGAAACCATGTCTCTTATATCTCTTTCATTAGCAGGCAGATTCTTTACTACTGAGCCACCTGGGAAGCCCATTATTCCATATATGACTAAGATAGATACAAACCTTCCATGTAAAGAGTAGTATCAGTTCAGTTCAGTCGCTCAGTTGTGTCTAACTCTTTGTGACCCCATGAATCACAGCACGCCAGGCCTCCCTGTCCATCACCAACTCCCGGAGTTCACGCAAACTCATGTCCATTGAGTCGGTGATGCCATCCAGCCATCTCATTCTCTGTCGTCCCCTTCTCCTCCCGCCCCCAATCCCTCCCAGCATCACAGTCTTATCCAGTGAGTCAACTCTTCGCATGAGGTAGCCAAAGTATTGGAGTTTCAGCTTTAGCATCAGTCCTTCCAATGAACACCTAGGACTGATCTCCTTTAGAATGGACTGGTTGGATCTCCTTGCAGTCCAAGAGACTCTCAAGAGCCCTCTCCAACACCACAGTTCAAAAGCATCAATTCTTTGGCAATCAGCTTTCTTCACAGTCCAACTCTCACATCCATACATGACCACTGGAAAAACCATAGCCTTGACTAGACAGACCTTTGTTGGCAAAGTAATGTCTCTGCTTTTTAATATGCTATCTAGATTTCCAATTAAATATTTTTATTTTCTATTTATTGAAAGAGTTCATTTAGCTTTATATAGACAATGATTCATCTTTATGCCATTCTTGCCTGCCACTGGGTCTTGTTTCAAATATAATAACTTCTGATTTCACCATTGAATCATAATAGAGACTTATTGAAGATTTTAACTCAAGATATGTAGTCCTAATAGTACCTATAATTCAACTGAAGTGATGACGCTGTGAGCAGCTATGACCAAGTTTATTCATGAATGAGCTACAAGTGCTGAATCACATTGAGAAGGCAATGGCACCCTACTCCAGTACTCTTGCCTGGAAAATCCCATGGACGGAGGAGCCTGGTAGGATGCAGTCCATGGGGTTGTGAAGAGTTGGACACGACTGAGTGACTTCACTTTCACTTTTCACTTTCATGCATTAGAGAAGGAGATGGCAATCCACTCCAGTGTTCTTGCCTGGAGAATCCCAGGGACGGGGGAGCCTGGTGGGCTGCTGTCTATGGGGTCACAGAGAGTCATACATGACTGAAGCGACTTAGCAGCAGCAGCTGCATCACAACTGCCAGATGGTTGACAGCAAACATCAGACAACTTTTGATTTCATAGGTAAAAGTGTGTTAGTTGCTCAATTGTGTCCGACTCTTCATGATCCTATGGACTGTAGCCTGATAGGCTCATCTGTCCATGGGATTCCCCAGGCAAGAAAACTGGAGTGCCATTTCCTTTTCCAGAGGATCTTCCCAACCCAGGGATCGAACCTGGGTTTCCGACATTGCAGTCAGATTTTTTATTGTCTGAGCCACCAGGGAAGCCCCTATATATAAAAAGTAAGTTTTATTATTATCAGTTAAATATTGGTCTAAATGCAGTTTCTATTGTTCAGAGGAAATGTTATTGTGAAAAGGGGTAATTATTTACTTCCAGAATCATTCTTGCACCCACGCAGAAAATAGACTGACTGAAATGAGCAAAGGTGGAGGCAGAGAGTGGGCGGGCAGTTTAATTACAGGGATTCAGAGAGATGGTGGTGATTTGATTTCACATGGGAGTTCAGAAATAGTGTGACGTGGTTAGGTTCTTCTGTATTTTAAAGGTATAATTGACAAAGTTGTTGATAATTGGATATGGGGAATGAGAGAAAGAGAAAAATCAGAATGACTCTTGGGTTTTGTCTTGCAATTGGGAAGACTGTGGGCAGTCGGTTTAAGGTCCATAGAGAAGGTCAGGAGTCTGATTTTAGACATGATACATTTGAAAATTATTGCTCATTCAAATAGAAATGTTGAACAGGGAGTTAGAAAATGGGTCTGAATTTTGGAGAAGTATAGTCTAGAGACACAAAATTGACATAAAATGACTCCATCCTAGAACAGATTCTGTTTAATACCATGAAACAGGGTAGCATCACCTAGGGCAGTGTTTCTCAATATTTTTGGTACTATCCACACTTAAAATAACATTTCACATCAGGAAGATACACAGACCTCAGCACTGGAAAAAGATGTACTGTTCCATGGTAACTTTATTTTACTATGTGTGATACATTTTGTTTTTCTTGTCTCGTTTTCTATTTTTGTTCAAAAACCACAAGTTACTACATGCTTCTCACCTTGAAAAACAATGGCCTCCAATGAGAATGAGAATAGAGAACATGTGCGTTCCAAGGGCTGAACCTTGTAGTTCTTCAGCATTCGAAAATCTAATTGATATAGTATATGCAAAGATATTCAACAATGCCTAACTCAAAATTTTAAGTTTTTAAAAATGTTTTTTTATTAAAATTATTCCCTCCTCCAAACATTCTTTGATTTATTTATACCAATCTTACAGTTAGAGGGCTCAGGCTATGTGTGTATGTGTGTTAGTCACTCAGTCGTGTCTGACTCTTTGCAACATTATGGACTCTGCTGCTGCTGCTAAGTCACTTCAGTCGTGTCCGACTCTGTGTGACCCCATAGACGGAAGCCCACCAGGCTCCCCCGTCCCTGGGATTCTCCAGGCAAGAACAGTGGAGTGGGTTGCCATTTCCTTCTCCAAATTATGGACTCTAGTATATAGAAAAAGAAATAGGTAATATGTTCGTTTTCTATGGTGTATAAAGACTAATCACAAATTTGGTAAGTTAAACAGCATACGTTTATTATTTCAGTTTTGATGGCTTAGAAATCTGAGTACAGTTTAGCTGAGTTTTCTCTTTCAGGATCCCCAGCTAAATTCTAGGTGTTTGCCAGGACTGTAGTCTTATCAGAAGCTCATCTGGGGAAATATCCAATTCATAGCTTCTTAGGGTGTGGGCAGTATTCATTTCTTTAGAATTATAGGACTGAAATCCTCAGTTGTGAGCTGTCTGATGGGGGTCAGTCTCTACTCCTGGATGCCACTCCTGTTTCTATTCCTTGACCCTCTCCACAGACAGTTTAGAGCATATGTCTTACTTGTTCAAGCATAGCAGGTGAATTTTTCAAGATCGAGTCCGCTAAGAGGACTTCCCTCGTGGCTCAGATGGTAAAGAATCTGCTCACAATGCAGGAGACCTGGGTTTGATCCCTGGATTGAGAAGATCCCCTGGAGGAGGGCATGGCAACCCACGCCAGTATTCTTGCCTGAAGAATCCAATAGACAGAGGAGCCTGGTAGGCTCCAGTCCCTGGGGTTGCAGAGTTGGTGAGCGACTAGGTACACAGTCTGCTAAGATGGACACATATAATGTAACACAGTCAGGAGAATGACAACACACTACCTTTGCCAAACACCATAATATAATCAAGGAGTGAATATCACTTTTTTCATACTCTGTTGGTGAAAAGCAAGTCATTTGTTATGCCCTTAAGGGGAAAGGATTATAAAAGGACCTGACTGGAGGTCACCTTAAGTTGTGTCCTCCTGCCTTTCTCCTTTTCATTCAGGTATTCCTCGCAACCTGAAACTTGTAGAAAAGAGTGAAATCACTGGCTCTCATCTTGGTTATAAAATAGGAGGGCACAAACTAAGGGTCAGGAAGACACGAGTTTTACTGAGTACTTTCACTGTTCTCTGGTAAATATGACAACGTAATTACCCTATCAGAACCCTTGTTTTCCCATCTTTAAAATGATGATGGTAGTGTCTTTCCTGCATCTTTTCTCATAGGATCATGAGTATGGTATGAAATAATTTATATAAAATTGAATTTTGAGCTATGCAGTAGTGACAGGATAAAAATGATAAGGTGACAGTATTCTATGTGGTGATGATTGTACTTTAATTCTCTGAATTCTCATTAGTCACCTGAGCAGATACAGCAATATTATCAATGACCTGTGGCAGTTCACCTTGCTCTAAACCTTATCCATAGCAAGCTCTCAAATATTTATTGAGTGAATAAAGTATGTTTTTCTCTTTTTGGTTTATAACTAGTTTTGTCTATCTTGGGAGCCATAGATAGTTTTACCTTCTTTTATAAAGTCTGTTTGATTTTTAAAGCAAACCACAAGTGTTGCACAGTTTGTACTAAAGGACTACTTTATTGCTTTTTTTTATTACCTAAAAAATGCAACAAAAGTTTAAAATTAATATCAGTCAGTAACAGGGAATAGGGATAATAAAAGTTATGTTTCTTGCTTCAGAAGCAACTCACTTTCCATTTGCTTATTAAAATATGAGAAAACTTTCTGGTGGTTTATCAGGGGAGTAGAAAAAAGTAGAGAGAGAAAGAAAGAATTTTTTAAACTTGAAGCTTAAATTTGCTACTCAGCATCTTTCAGTCGAGAACAAAATTGGGAATTTGCCTGATTTTGATGGTTCCTCAATTACCAGAAGACCCACAGTTATTTTGGGGAGGAGAAAGCAACAATGAAACATTAGGGGAGAAACAGATTAGAGCAGAGCAAATCAAGATACCATCACTATTTCATGGGATCGTGTCAGTTGGTCAAAGTGGTAAGCTTAAATGACCATTCTACGAAATCTTATATAATATACAGAGCTGAATTCCCAGGAGAGAAAGATATTTTTCTTTGTAAGACAGTATCTCTTTTGTATTTGTTTAAATTTTAAAAGTTTCATCAAATACATCTTGCAGTGCTCATCACTGAATAGCATCTTGTCAATAATTCCCATTTATGCCTGTCACTGATCTATCTAGTGCTGAATTTTATGCCCTTTTAGCATCTCAATCAATCTCCTGAAAATGATATTAACACAATCCAGGCTCGCCTTTCACCATCCAGTACTTCCAAATAAATAGTCTTCTTTCAATTGAAATTCATTTCAGTAAAAGCCAATTTCTAACCTTTCAACCTTGCTCTTGCTCAGTCCACTTTCCCTTCTTTTTCACAAGGACAAGAGCATCCACATGTATCATGTGTTGTGGGCCCACACTGCACAAACATGTATCTGAACTATTTATCTTTCATTCAGGGAAGAATTCTGGTGCATTTATCAAACTTTTCTGCCTTGGAGCCTCCCCTGGTGGCTGAGTGGTAAAGATTCTGCCTGCCAATGCAGGAGATGCTGGAGATGCAGGTTCAAAACTGGGTCAGGAAGGTACCCTGGAGGAGGGCATGGCAACTCACTCCAGTATTCTTGCCGGGAGAATCCTATGGACAGAGGAGCCTGGTAGGGTACAGTCCATAGGTTTGCAAAGAGTTGGACGCCACTGAGCATGCATGCAGAGTCTGCCTTGGAACACTGATTTAAAGTGGCTTGTGAAGCCCTACTGAACTGTATACTTCAAAATGGTGAAGATGGTGAGATTTCTGTTTTGTATACTTCGCCACAATTTGAGAAAATAAAAACTATGAATACAAAAAAAAAAAAAGTGCCTCATCAAATGAAGGCAGGATTATTCTGATATAATGTATTTGGTACTTTTTTTTTTTATATTGCTGAGAAAGGATTTTTGTAATTCTTCCTCTTGCAAGCAAGAAGCGAAGGAGGGCAACAGATACAATAAACTTGGGCTCAGTGGAGATGAGGTTTCCCATTTAGTGGTAAAAAAAGGATTTTTGAGTAAGTAATTCAGGTCAAAACATTAAAACCTTTGTCACTGATCTGAGGAGCTTAGATTCTACCCCAAAGAAATGGAATCACTGATAGTTTAGGGATTATGAGGAACTGTGAAAAAAAGTAAGCAGGTAATCTTTAGTGGTTTATCCTATGATTCAAATATCTTGAGACCAGTGTTGCTTTGAAGATAGTTATTCTCATGCTGGTGTGAGGTGCTAAGGTTGGGTAGAATTAGAAGTGAGAAAGACAAATGGATGTGAGAGATGTAGCAGAGAAAAATGACCAGAGTTAGTGATAGATGTGACAAATGTATAAGAGGTGGCTAGACTGTGAGTCCTAAGAAAAACAAAAATACAAAAACTTTTGTAGAAACTGTCTTAAAGGTGAGTTTTGGGAAATGGAAAAATAATATGTTTATACTACGGGTCAATGTAAACTTTGCATGTATGTACAAGAAGACAGTATATAACAGGGGTGACTCTTCTTTTTATCCTCTATGGTTTTTTACTTTTAATTTTCCTTAAAGCTGTGTGAGACTTTGAATTAGTCCAGTATCTAAAGTGGTTAGAATAGTGGTTTGAATAGGACCCCTTCAAAATTCGTGTGAGAGTTGGACCATAAAAAAGGCTGAGTGCCAAAGAATTGATGCTTTTTAATTGTGAAGCTGGAGAAGACTCTTGAGAGTCCCTTGGACAGCAAGGAGACCAAATCAATCGATCCTAAAGGAAATTAACCTGGAATATTCATTGGAATAATAATATTTCTGAACTCAACATTCAGAAAACTAAGATCATGGTATTCGATCTCTCACTTCATGGCAAATAGATGGGGAAACAATGGAAACAGTGAGAATCTTTATTTTTTGGTGCTCTGAAATCACTGCAGATGGTGACTGCAGCCATAAAATTAAAAGACACTTGCTTCTTGGAAGAAAAGCTATGACCAAACTAGACAGCATATTAAAAAGCAGAGACATTACTTTGCCAACAAAAATCTACCTAGTCAAAGCTATGGTTTTTCCAGTAGTCATGTATAGATGTGAGAGTTGGGCTGTAAAGAAAGCTGAGCACCAAAGAGTTGATGCTTTTGAACTGTGATGTTAGAGAAGACTCTTGAGAGTCCCTTGGACTGCAAGGAGATCCAACCGGTCAATCCTAAAGGAAATCAGTCCTGAATATTCATTGGAAGGACTGATGCTGAAGCTGAAACTCCAATACTTTGGCTACCTGATGCGAAGAGCTGACTCATTAGAAAAGACCTGATGCTGGAAAAGATTGAAGGCAGGAGGAGAAGGGGCTGACAGAGGATGAGATGGTTGGATGGCATCACTGACTAGATGGACATGAGTTTGAGTTAGCTCTGGGAGTTGGTGATGGACAGAGAAGCCTAGCATGCTGCAGTCCATGGGGTTGCAAAGATTCTGACATGACTGAGCAACTGAACCGAGCTCCACTGATTCATTGGAAGGATTGATGCTGAAGCTGGAGCTCCAATTCTTTGGCCACCTGATGTGAAGAGCTGACTCATTAGAAAAGACCCTGACGCTAGGAAAGATTGAAGGCAGAAGGAGAAGGGGGTGACAGAGGATGAGATGGTTAGATGATACCACCTACTCAAGGGACATGAGTTTGAGCAAACTCTGAGAGATAGTGAAGGACAGAGAAGCCTGGCATGCTGCAGTCCCTGAGGTCACAAAGAGTCGGACACAACTGAGCTACTAAACAACATCAAATTCATGTCCACCTAAAACCTCAAAATATAACCTTATTTGGAACTAGGATCTCTGTAGATGTAATTAGTTAAGATGAGTCATGCTAGATGAGGGTGGGCTTTATATCAAAGGACTGGTGTCCTTACAGGACAAGGAGTGAATACAGAGATGCACATGTAGGGGAGAATGCCATGTGAAGACAGGCAGGCTTTGGTGTGAGGCAGCTGTAAGTCTAGGAACACCATGTACTGCTGAGAAACACCATGTACTGCTGAGAACCACCAGAAGCTAGGAAGAGGCAAGGGAAAATTCTTCCCTAGACTTCAGAGGGAGAATGGCCCTGATGACAGCTTGGTTTCAGACTTCAAGCCTCCAGAATTGTGGCAGAATACAGTTCTCTCGCTTCAAGCCACTAAGTCTATGGTAATTTGTTGTAAACACTGTACTTAGTGCTTCGTTTGGATGAGTTTACAGTAATCTGTCATGGAGGGCTTATCATTGTATGTTTTTAAATGAGGAAACAAAGGATTGGAAGAATTTTTGCCCTGTGAACACAGTGGTAGTAACTCATGGAGATGGGATTTTTGTAATTAGAGTTTAACTCAGATCCACCAAGCAAATGCCCTCTCCTCCATTCCTTCAGCTTCAGAGCAACTCCCAGGAAATAAATATATTTCAAGGTTTAAGGGTATCCGAAAAAAACATTTTGTGTTGAATAATCAGAATCAGGAATAGGTCCAGGGTTCCTGTCCCAGGTAAGACATCTTATTCCTGTGCTTCAACTTCTTAGGTTTCTCTGGGCCTCTGAATCTTTGGGGATTACTTCATTTTGTTTTCACCTTTCCCAATTCTCCAGTCTTTAGTAACTAAAGATTTTTATAATCTTAATTTTTTTCTTTACACAGGGACATAAGTTCTGTGGGTGTTTTAAAATACACACACTTTATAAACTTGGAGTCTCAGTGAAGCAATATGCAAAATATTTAAGCTTTTTTAATGATTTCTTCTTAATTTATCATAATGTCTTTGATGGAATGCAAATCCACACTTTGGAGTTTCTCCTGTTTATAGAAGATGTATGCTAGCAAGTGAACTTTTTTCCTTTGGAAGGAGAAATGTCACCAAGATTGAAAAGAAAGCTTTAAAAATGTCTTTCATAGCCATGCTTATAGTATATTTGAAGGTAAATTCAATTTTTAACATGCCAAGTTTCCCCCATTATAAATATTTAACATATACATTATTGGATTTATAAATGGGTAAATTGATAATCTGATCACTTAAATTTTTATTTATTGCCAATCTCCATATTACTGTAAATGCTTTAGAAGTCTCATTTTTCATTTACATTTCTCTTTGTTTCAAATATTTCATTTATGGGACTTAAAATTTCTGAATGGGGCTGGAAGGCAAATTCCCTTCTGTTTGTCCTCTATTCTGAATTGTTTTAATACTAGAAAAATGAATTGGTTCAAAATACAATCAACAGCTCCTGATTAAGAGCCTATTATTGGCTAGACACTATTCTAGATATTGAAGATACATTGAACAGGAGAGTAAAATATGGTTATATGCTTATGTATATGCATGCATAAGTGATTAATTTGATTAGTTCTCTGGGAAATACTAAGATATAAAAGAAATAGTAAAGCAAAGTTGTTTTAGGGAATTATTTTGTACATAATATTAGAGACTTCCGATTTAAACCGCCAAAACTCATGCTTTGATTTTCTGACACAGTGAAATAGAATGTGAGCTACAAATTTCACCACATATAATTTAAAATTTTCTATCAACCATGCTTGAAAAATATATTAAAAAGAAATGAATATATTAAATATATTAAAACATATAGTAACTATATATTTTATTTAACCCAATATATCCAAATACTATCATTTCAGCAAGTAATTAACATAAAAATTATTAATGAGATCATACTTTTTGTACCAAGCATTGGAATTCAATGTATATTTCACAAATACAATATATCTCAATTTGGACTAACCACATTTAAGGTGCTCAAAGCCGCTTGTGGCTAGTGGTGACTATAGAACACAATATCTATCTAATGCCTTGGATATTTCCTTGCCTTTTTCATTTAAAATGGGGACATCCTATCTTTTCTCCTCTCTCTTATTCAACAGTCTACAAATGGAAGAGATGGGGGAGAAAAGCAAGGATTTATACTGTTATTTTCTTTGGTATTCCAATAGAAGCACAAATTATAGGATGTATTAAAAGGACATTTAAAAAATAAAAATGTTCATAACTTCCTTAGAAAATAAGTTTGGATAGTAGAAGTAGTTAATAAAATCTCTTGATATATTATTTTCTGAAAATAACTAGGTGAATGATATTTCTAGATTGAAAAATTTAAAGGAATTTGGAAAAGAAATCAAAGCCATGATATGAAACTTGACAGATTCTTGGCCAGCAACCAAGGGATTTTTCTCATTGGAGCAGCTCTGAAGAAGAATTTTATCATATAACCTCTAACTGTTTTCTTTCCAATATTTACTATGTTAAGTCTCAGATGATAATTTTTTTTCTTTTTCTCTGGCAGAATTCAGTACTATTTTATATATAATTTAGATTGTATTATTACTAGATGGCTTAAAGGGAAAACAGTTTTTTGCAATTCTTATTTTCATTTTATTCTTGATTAGTTATTAGGTTTGATGAGTGTTATACAGTTGTTAATATTACAATGAAACCTGGCACTGAAATCTGAGAATGAAAAGAGAAATGGAGTTACTTTGTAATTCTGTCTCTAATACTTTATAAAATCATAATTAAAGGATAGATTATTTTCAATTTTAAATTTTTACTTCAGAAGTTCTCAAATGGTATGAAACTGTATGGACTTTGCATCTTGGGTCCCACTAGGATTATGAGTTTCCTCATTGTGAAATGGGAACCATACTACCTTCATTGTAGAACTGATCAGAGGATTAAATGAAATAAATATGTGATATATGGCATTTTGGGCTTCCCCAGTGGCTCAGCTCTAAAGTATCTTCCTTAAGTGCAGGAGACACAGAAAATGCAGGTTTGATCCCTGGTTGGGGAAGATCACCTGGAGGAGGGCATGGCAACCCACTCCAGTATTCTTGCCTGGGAATCCCATAGACAGAGGAGCCTGGCATGCTGCGATTCTTAGGGTTTCAGACATGACTGCAGCTGCTGAACAGACATGCACACATACAGCATTTAAGATTATCAAAGCATTGTGTGGATATTAGTAAAGGTTAATTACTACTTTTCCCTTACCATAACCACAGCTTATTTTTTCTGTTAAAAACAACAAGAAAATAAAAACCAAGTCCTTTCTTCGAGCTGAACAACAGGAGATGAAACATTTTTTTTCCTTCTTAAGAAAACTGATTTAAAAAAAAGGACTTGGTTTTAAAATACCCATCAAGAACAAAATCCTGTTCCTATGATTTATGCAGGCTTATAAATTTTTAAGTGAAAAGTGCAAAATAGCATGGATTTAGGTTCTTGGATCATGACTGATTACTTGAAGTAATCAAAACATCAAAAATGAAAATTTTAAAGATAAAAATACTGCTCTTTGTCAATGTATTAATCAAAAGACAGTCACTGAGGAATTAACTCGATAAAAATCATAAAAGAATAATCATTATAGTCTTAGAATAGCTGATGTATAATTTTTTCAAGAGAAATACAAACTAAATTACTGTTTGCATTTATTCTATTGCACACCTCCCATTTATCATTGGCGAGGACAGTATTTTAAGCTAGTTAAGATAAAATATTGTCTGTCATTTAAATTGCTTTAAACCCTCTCCACTAGGACCTTAAATGCCCCAGTAGGACGTCTTAGCATAACTAGATGTTTTCTGTCTTTTAATTACTATGACTAATTTTTTACAGCTCAGTTACAAACCCTTGAAAATAATGAATATGGTGACACAATCTTAATTATAATGGTGCAAATAGCACCACTCTAATACAGTGTGAGACTTACATTGAAAAGGAATTTCCCCGGAATTGAAGCTCTTCTGATTGCTTTCCACATCACGTTTTAAACAAACACTGTGGTGCTTTAGCCATTACTTGGTTGCCTAGGATACACAGTTAATGTAGCCCTAAGATACTGCTACCAGTTAGGCTTTGAGGCCATGCCTGGAAGTGCTGCACATAGCTGCTTCTTTAATATACTAGATAAATTTAACAGAGACACTTTGGGAGAGATGCATTTTGATTAATGAAATAATCAACTATCTTTGAGTAGTTACATTGATAATAGTTATTTTTATTTTAATTTAGTGTAATCTTCTGTAAGAAGCTAAAAGTGTCTGTTTTTAAAGCAAATGCAAAATTGATTCAGTGACGTCATTCTCAGGCCATTGTCCAAGAATATAATTTTTTTTTTTTGGTTACTGAAATACTGAAAAAGATAACTAGCTATTCACAGGGAGTCATTTCTATAAACTTTTTCTTTTGATAATTTCTTTTATTGTTACATTGTTATTTAGTCTGTATGACATATTACAGTTTATTTTTATTAAGATATTAAAAGGTTCGTATATTATCATAAATTTTTATTACAATAATAGATGCAACCACTGAAATGTACATAAATTTTAACATTTGGTATATAGGTTACCATATCTTTCAGATTAACAAGTTATCTTTCAATTCCTCTAATAGTACATTTTAAATATTTCAACAAATGTGAATTTGGGATTAAATCTAAAATGGAAGTAGAAAGCTGTTTTAAATCATAGGAAATTTGAGGGTTATCTGATTTTTAAAATTGATAATGATTTTGCCTTATTCCTATGGAAAATTGAATTGTCTTCTTGGCTGATTTGAATGCAAATCAAATTGGAATTGTTGAGTGGGAAAATCTAGCACTGAACCAGCAGGTGGTGCTTGAGTTATAAGTGCATTTAAGATAGTGATTTTTTTTTAATAATATTGCACAGCCTTCAGGAATGGTTGCTCTTATTTTCATTTATTATATAGGAGTCATTACATTTTAGAGGGAAAGATATTATTAATATTTCAGTTCAGTTCAGTTGCTCAGTCGTGTCCGACTCTTTGCGACCCCATGAATCACAGCACACCAGGCCTCCCTGCTGCTGCTGCTGCTGCTAAGTCGCTTCAGTCGTGTCCGACTCTGTGCGACCCCAGAGACGGCAGCCCACCAGGCTCCGCCGTCCCTGGGATTCTCCAGGCAGGAACAGTGGAGTGGGTTGCCATTATCCATCACCAACTCCCGGAGTTCACTCAAACTCATGTCCATCGAGTCGGTGATGACATCCAACCATCTCATTCTCTGTGGTCCCCGTCTCCTCCCACCCCCAATTCCTCCTAGCATCAGACTCTTTTCCAGTGAGTCAACTCGTCGCATGAGGTGGCCAAAGTATTGGAGATTCAGCTTAGTGCTTCTAAATTATGTCTGGAATCAATAGGCTTAACTCCTTTCTATTCTTTCCTTCCCTCCCTCCTTCTTGTCTCTAATCATTGTTTCCTGCTCCACAGCTGATTCAGCAGTTGTACTATCTGGTAGGAAGCCTGAAGTCTCCTCCAAAGCAGAGCCCCTGGGTGCTGGGAGTGGTAATACATTGTTTCTACAGTCAGCTGTGCAGGGGGAGATTCAGGCATGTTGTCTGCAGGTGCAGCCCTTTCTATAAGGGAGGGCTTTGAGGAAGTCCCTAGCCCTTCATCTTGAAATCTTGGTGTATGTTATGGCTCCAGTTTCCAAGTTCAATCTGCTGTGGCTTTTGACTCTTTTTGCCTGTGGTTGTTAACAAGCAGAGTCCTTTATTATGATTCACTTTCTTAAATCCTCAAAACACATATGGTCTGAAAGGTAACAAAATTATGTCTTTTCACATCTGTTACAAGTACTAGAGAGGGTGTTTATGTACTAAATTGTTCAGAAAAAAAATTGACCATTTGGCCAAATTGAATAAGAAATCAAAAACTATTGTTTTTTGGTAGATTGTGCATTTTTAAATTGCAATATAGTTAATTTCTTTCAAGTGTACAATAGAGTGATTCAGTTATCAGTTCAGTTCAGTTCAGTCACTCAGTCGTGTCCGACTCTCCGCGACCCCATGAATCGCAGCACGCCAGGCCTCCCTGTCCATCACCAACTCCCGGAGTTCACTCAAACTCATGTCCATTGAGTCGGTGATGCCATCCAACCTTCTCATTCTCTGTCGTCCCCTTCTTCTCCCGCCCCCAATCCCTCCCAGCATCAGGGTCTTTTCCAGTGAGTCAACTCATCGCATGAGGTGGCCAAAGTATTGCAGTTTCAGTTTTAGTATCAGTCCTTCCAATGAACACCAGGACTGATCTCCTTTAGGATGGACTGATTGGACCTCCTTGCAGTCCAGGGGACTCTGAAGAGTCTTCAACACCACAGTTCAAAAGCATCAATTCTTCGGCGCTCAACTTTCTTCACAGTCCAACTCTCACATCCATACATGACCATGGGAAAAACCATAGCCTTGACTAGGCGGACCTTGGTTGGCAAAGTAATGTCTCTGCTTTTTAATATGCTATCTAGGTTGGTCATAACTTTCCTTCCAAGGAGTAAGCGCCTTTTAATTTCATGGCTGCAGTCACCATCTGCAGTGATTTTGGAGCCCCCAAAAATAAAGTTTTACACTGTTTCCACTGTTTCCCCATCTATTTCCCATGAAGTGATGGGACCAGATGCCATGATCTTCGTTTTCTGAATGTTGAGCTTTAAGCCAACTTTTTCACTCTCCTCTTTCACTTTTACCAAGAGGCTTTTTAGTTCCTCTTCACTCTCTGCCATAAGGGTGGTGTCATCTGCATTTCTGAGGTTATTGATATTTCTCCCGGCAATCTTGATTCCCACTTGTGCTTCTTCCAGCCCAGCGTTTCTCATGATGTACTCTGTGTATAAGTTAAATAAGCAGGGTGACAATATACAACCTTGACGTACTCCTTTTCCTATTTGGAACCAGTCTGTTGTTCCATGTCCAGTTCTAACTGTTGCTTCCTGACCTGCATATATATGTATATATAAATAGATATATGCAAATATGATACATTTTAAAATTAGATTTACTAATTCTAGTGAATGACCATAGTTCCTAAATAACAAAGGACATTATACTTCAGCTTACCTAGTGTAATTTCTTTCCATGAGCAAATCAGTATACTATTATATTTTAATTATTAAATATTAAATCTAAAATAAATTCAAGATAGTCTACTACGTCTACAAAACTAATCAGAGACCAATTTATAATTGCATTAACTTTAGAGGATCTCTTTATGGTTGTTTTTATTAAGCAATATTTTGTTTTATAGTATTGATGATTTTAAGGTCCTAGAAGCTTATCCATACCATCAGATTTCTGATGTTTTTGCTTAGGTGATAACTAAGTTATATTCCTAAAGTAATAGGAATGCTATTTCTCTATCTATTATGAATTATTTTTTATAATAAATTTGTGGACAGTTAACTCATTTTAATACAAGCAGTCTGAATAGATCACATTCTTTTTCTCTCAAAAAAAGCCCACTTTCTCCTATTTTTTTTTCTGCAGAAATTTACCCTCCTTAGTGTTAATTCTTCAACCAATTATTATAATGGTTTCTTCCTGAACGCTGATTTAAAGGGTCAGACCAGTTGGTATAAGCAATGGCAGAATAAAGCAAATAAATAATAGACCTTCTTTCTGTATGATTAACATGGCATCGCATATCCATTTCTTCAATATTTTTTTCTTTTTCCTCTTAGAATTAGACTTAATACACCATCTATCAGTTATAAATCAGGCTACGCAAATGGGGGTCGGCTAGGTCTCTGACGAAGGGAATGAAATTCATTTTGTCTTTGTGAGCTCCATTAGTGGTATGTCATTTTAATATTCTATTTTCCAGCTTCTTATGATTAGGAGTAGACATAGATGCAAAATGTATACATGGTTCATTCAAACTCCGACTGCTATTGAAAAACATAATAACCGAAATCCCAAGTCCTAATATTCTTGGATCCAGGGAGTGAATACTTTGTTGTTTTTATTCATGGGAGTTTATTTTCATATCCTTTCTCCCTTCGGATCTCGCATATCAGAATCAGTGAGACGAATTTCCTTCCTGGTTCATCTTTGGCTACTTGAATTTACTGCAGAGCTTGAGAAAAGGAATGTAAAATACTCATGAAACAATTCCAGCTTACATCCCAGAGTGCTGCAAATCAAAGGATTAGGAAAAAGACCCCTCTTACGAATTGATGAGAAGGACTAAAATTTCTTACTAGTTCACAAATTATATTTAACTTTTTATTCTTCCATTGCATATAAAGCTTTTCATCAGCTGGTTGATTCTTAGAACACCAGGCCTACTCTTCTGTCTCCAATCAGCATAGAGATAAGGTTTTAGAGGAGCAGAGTCCCTTTGGGGATGAAATTTGCTTTTGCTATTTTTGTTATTCCTTTGTCACGGGAGACTGTATAATAATTTTCTGCTCTAGGGTCTTGAAATAACATTAAAGATTGACAATTCAGTTAGGCTTGTCACTCTCAGGTCTAAAGTTGACTCATACTGCACTGGGGAATGGTGATGTCCACATGACTTTTTAAAGATACCTTTTATATATAAATATTACTTTTCCAATTACAGGTGGCATTTCAAAATGATTTTCTTGTTGGTGTCATTCAAATACATTATTAAAATTTTATCTTTGTATACCCATACTCTCCCTTTGGGTGATTTTAGTCTTTGGAGGAGTTCTTAGAAACTTCTTCCTCAGGCAGATACTAAGATGGGGGCACAGAAAATCTGGAAGACTCTATAATTGGAAGTTAGGCAAAGACAAAAGGAAATAGATGCCCTAGGTTAGAGATAGTTGTGGGACTAGAGTAAAAATGAACTCAGCTTAATTCATTTTTAAGCTTTATATTCATTACTTCATGCAATATGTGAAAATGAGAGCTCTTTCTACTTACCTTCAATTCTTTTGTACCTTTGTTCGTTCTCCACCCTTCTCATCCATAGAAGTGATATTACTCATTGATTTCTCAGTTGAAGAAAGAGGAACTTGGTCCTGTGCCCCATCCTCGTTCCTTACAAGGCCTTGCAAATGTGAACACTGAGCTCAGACAAAGCCTATAGGTTAATTATGGACATTTTATGTGTATTGTGTTGGCAAGCATAATGTCCAAGGAATATAATTCACAGACAGGTTTGTAGAACCTGTCAAAGGAGTGGGGAAGAAGTGCAAACACAGAAAGGGACCAGAACTTAGTTATGAGATATAATTAAGCCTTCTCTCTTTTGTTTTTATTTCTGAACAAAAACATTTCTCTTTTCACTTCTCATAAAGCCTTCTCCTATGTAGGAGGGATGGAGAAGGCAATGGCAACCCACTCCAGTACTCTTGCCTGGAAAGTCCCATGGATGGAGGAGCATGGTAGGCTGCGGTCCATGGGGTCGCTTGGAGTTGGACACGACTGAGCGGCTTCACTTTCACTTTTCACTTTCACACATTCAAGAAGGAAATGGTAACCCACTCCAGTGTTCTTGCCTGGAGAAGCCCAGAGATGGGGGAGCCTGGTGGGCGATCGTCTATGGGGTCGCACAGAGTCGGACACGACTGAAGCGATTTAGCAGCAGTAGCATATAGGAGGGAGGCTTGGGGGCTTTGGGAGGATTGCAGTGTGAGAAAGGAGTCATTAGAGTAATAAAAATGAGATTCACTTGAAAATCCACACACCAATACATGTTTATTTTTCCCATTGTGTGGTTGGTCTTGGCATCTTCTTTATGGTATCCTTTGCAAATTAATTTTTAATTTGGTTGCAATCTAGTCTATAAATTTTGTCTTTTGCCATTTGTGCTTTTGGTGTCATATATAAAAAGATTTTGCCTAACCCCAGCTCACAAAGATTTGCTCCTATATATTTTCCCTAAGAGATTTATAGGCCTTGTCCTTTACGTCTATGGCCCATTTGGCTTAATTTCGTTTGTGGTATGATGAAAGACCCAACTTCATTCTTTCATATGTGCATAGCCAGTTGACCTAGTACCATCTGTTGAAAAAACTGTTCTTTCCCCGTTGAACTGACTTGGTATCCTTGTCAAAAATTGGTTACTGCAAACGTGAGGATCTATTTCTGGACTCCTAATTCTATTCCATCAATCTATATATCTATCATTTTGCGAGTACCATGGTCTCCCTTGGTAGTAAGTTTTGAAACTGGGAATTATAAATCCTGTAACTTTGTTGCTTTTCAAGATTATTTTGGCATTTTCAGTTCAGTTCAGTTCAATTCAGTCGCTCAGTCGTGTCCGACTCTTTGCGACCCCGTGAACCACAGCACGCCAGGCCTCCCTGTCCATCACCAGCTCCCGGAGTTCACTCAAACTCATGTCCATCTAGTCGGTGATGCCATCCCGCCATCTCATTCTCTGTCGTCCCCTTCTCTTCCTGCCCGTAATCTCTCCCAGCATCAGAGTCTTTTCCAGTGAGTCAACTCTTCGCATGAGGTGGCCAAAGTATTGCAGTTTCAGCTTTAGCATCAGTCCTTCCAATGAACAACCAGGATTGATCTCCTCTAGAATGGACTGGTTGGATCTCCTTGCAATCCAAGGGATTCTCAAGAATCTTCTCCAGCACCACAGTTCAAAAGCATCAATTCTTCGGCGATCAGTTTTCTTCACAGTCCAACTCTCACATCCATACATGACCACGGGAAAAACCATAGCCTTGACTTGGCAGACCTTGGTTGACAAAGTAACGTCTCTGCTTTTTAATATGCTATCTAGGTTGGTCATAACTTTCCTTCCAAGGAGTAAACGTCTTTTAATTTCCTAGCTGCAATCAGCATCTGCAGTGATTTTGGAGCCCCCCAAAATAAATTCTGACACTGTTTCCACTGTTTCCCCATCTATTTCCCATGAAGTGATGGGACCAGATGCCATGATCTTTATTTTCTGAATGTTGAGCTTCAAGCCAATCTTTTCACTCTCCTTTAGAGTCCCTCAAACTGCCATTTAAAACTGCCATTTTAGAAACAGCTTGCCAATTTCTGCACACAGCTGAAAGTTTGATAGGAATTGGGTTAAGTCTATAGGTCAATTTGGAAAGTACTGCCATCTTAACAATAATAAGTATTTTGATTGAGGAATATAAACTTTTCTTCCTTTTATTTAGATTTTTAAAAATTTCTTTCAGTAATGTTTTATAGTTTTCAGAATAAAATTTTTGTAATTTTTATTAAATTTATTCATAAATATTTTATAATTATTTTTGTGCTTTTATAAAGGTGTTGATTTCTAAATTTTTTTGATTATTCATTCAAATGAAAATAGTATAGTATAAAAATAGAATTTAGCTTTTATATTGATCTTGTACAGTGCCAAATTGTTGAACTTGTTTATAAGTTTTAATAGTTTTTTAATGGAGTCTTTATGATTTTATAGAACAAGTTATCTCTGAATAGGTATTTTTTTGCCTCTTCTTTTCTAATATGGTGCCTTTTATTTCAATATTTTGCCTAATTGCCATGGCAGAAACCTTCAGTCCAATGCTGAATAGACGTACCAAGAGTAGACATGCTTGTTTCTGATTTTATGGGGAAAGCATTCAGTATTTAATCATTAAAATAGTAAAATTAGCTCTGGGTGTTTCATGGATGTCCTCAATCAAATTGAAGACATTCCTTTGTATTTCTAGTTTAATTGAGTGTTTTTCTCATGAAGAGCTGTAGAGTTTTTTTCAAATGAGTTTTCTGTATATACTGAAGTAATCATGATTTTTGTCCTTTATTTTGTTGATATAGTATTTTACTTTAATGAAATCTAAAACCAGCCTCAGATTCTTGGGATAAATTCTACTTGGTCATGGCAGATGATCTTTTTTAATGTGTTCCTGGATATAATATGCTAGTAGTTCATTTGGGAGGATACTCACTTTTATAATGCAAAACACTTGTAAAACCAGGCTGAAAGATAGAGACCATGTTTCACCCTTGCCCTATTTTCTTTCAACATGTTTAGCATCAGTAGCAAAAATGAGGAGGTACACATTTAAAGTATTTGATATGAAATATACATGTCCATTGAGCTTCCCTGGTGGGTCAGTGGTAAAGAATCTACCTCCCAATGCAGGAGATGTGGGTTCAATCTTTGGATCGGGAAGATCCACTGGAAAAGGAAATAATAACCCACTCCAGTATTTTTGCCTGGGAAGTCCCATGGACAGAAGAGCCTGGCAGGCTACAGTCTATGGAGTTGCAAAAGAGTCGCACATTACTTAGTAACTAAACAACAACATATATGCACATTAGTGGTGTGGTTAAAGAAATCCATAAAATAACGATTATGCCAATCCTGACAATCAGTTTATAGCCAGAAAAAATATTTTGAATCTGAATCTAGTCCCAGAAAGATATTCCTGCCTCCATTGTGAGATAAGGAGAAAAAAAAAAGTTGTAAATCTAGATGTATTTATCATCTACCTTATCTATTTATCTGTATTTCATATATATTTATCTATTTATCATCTATCTTATCTATCAACTATCTTATCTATTTATATATTATCTATCTTTATCTATGTATGTAATCTTCTTCCCACAAAAATTAAAAGCATTTTTTGAGGAATATAATTTTCTATTAATTTAGCCTTTACTTGGTAGGCAATGCAGAAACATCTTTTGATTGAGGGTGTGCTATAATAGATGTGCAAAATCTGGTTAAATGTAAAGCACACATATCTGTAAAGATTTTAACCTACACAAAAGGCTACGTACTAAAGGTCCAGGCTCTGACAACCGACCTAGTAGATCTTCTGGAAAACAAAGGGAAACATTGTTTATCTTGTCAATGGAAAGGACTTGCTTATATTAATTCAGGATTTAATAGCAAGCTAAGCCATAGGGAGCTGCTATCATGATGATAAACGCCACTGGAGTCCTCCGGAAAAGGTACTTCTGATGTAAGAGACCTCAGGGAAAGGTTTCTGGGGAATCCATAATTAAATGTCACATCATGGCAAGGGCAGAGGAAAAAAATGACTCTACTTGGAAAATGATAAAATATGAATGTCGGGTCAAAATATTTTTATGCCTTGTATAAAAGGCTGACTATCTAGTGGCTCTAGACTTCCAATCAAGCAGCTTCAGTGAATAGACTATTTGCTAACAAAACAAAGATAGTGAATCACTTTAGCTTTGCTAGTTGCTAGTCCAATAATGCTGATAAAAATTCCTGGATGCTTAATGGGATTTTTCCTTCTGGGTTGATGTCATGTGAAAATTTAATAGAATGATACAACAGTGTTTTTTCTCCTAACAGATCGTTTAAAACTTATTAGGGATAAAAGAGTTGTACTTGCTTTACTCACTTTCCCTAATTTAGTTTGTTTATTAAAAAAAATAATGGAAAAAAGAAAGCTACCTTAACTTTTGGATGTGTCTTCTGATAAGAGAATATTGTGATTCAAAACCAGTTCATTTCTCCAGATGGGTCCAACTCACTGTGATGAACACGTAAAATATGAAGGTAGGTAAGTTAACACAGAGTGCTACCCCTGGGGGCTGCCATAGGAGCAAACAGTTAAAATTATTGGGCATCAACTAAACGAGGTAGTTGGAATGGCTTCGTGATTTTGAACGATACTAGTTTATTCCTACAGTAAGGGTAAGTGAAAAATTCTAATCTTTAAAAAAGTGGATTCCCACTTTCATGACCTTCTTAGGTGAGTTTTTAACAGTTAAAGAACGGACCATCTTTTGCACAAGGTACAGAATGAAAATAGCTCTTTAGATAAACTCATATAAAACCAGATATAAAACCAAAGTATTTTGAATAAAACCTGTATCCTGCTCACCACTTCTCTCTAATCCCTTACCCAACCTACTTCTCCCAAGAAATGGTGACTGGAAAGAGAATAATTAATACAGAAAAGAAAAGAAAAATCTCAGGGACAGAAGTAGAATAACACAATGAAGTTTAGGAACTAGAGAATACAGAAAAGAAAAGTAATGATGACAGGCAACAACGTCTAAAGTGAAGATATGTTTTTTCTTTTTTATCCACTCATACCACGGTTTATAGGCAAGGAAGCACACATATGTTTAATTCTTGGATAATGACAGATTTTGGAATTGAAGGAGAAATTAAACGAATAAATTGTTCTCAAAACTAAAAAAAGTGGTACGTAGGTGGGAGAGGTAAGGGCTGAGGACCAATACTGACAAAGAAGAACCGAATGAAAGTTGATGAGACGGAAAATCAAGAAGGAATCAGATTATCTTCTGTGACCCTTTCAAGGACTAGAGAAAAAGTTTGACCTTATAAAACACACTGAATTATTAGCATCCAAAAACCAGTTAGTAGATTTCAGAATTAGTTATGAGAAAGACTACACAGAAATTTGACTTAGTATTTTATAAACTAAAGTGAAAGTTTAGTCACTCAGTCATGTCCAACTCTTTGCAACACCAAACCAATAGAGTCTAATTAAGATAGAACTTAAGTATTACACCTTAAATATCACAATAATCAAGGCAATAACAATCTATTAACTTGCTTCTTTGTTTTCATTAAGTGGCATGTATTGTATCCTTGTGCCTAGCAAAATATCTGGTATATAACTGGCAGTTCAGAACTATTTCTTGAGTTAATATAGAAATATATTTTATCCAATGCCTTCACAAAGCAGGTGATATTGTTGGCCTTCACCAGATATTACTTATATGTACATTATGTGGCAGATCAAAAGAACACACTGATGTTCTGAGGGGGTTGATAATCTTTGAAATGGCTAAATGGGCTCACTGCCATTTATTCTATTTGTTGTGGACTTTTGTAACACTACTCCAACTCATGGAAACATAGTCATGTTACAACGAAAAAAGTCTAAGATACAAAATCTGAGAAAAGTGAGACAGCTTATACCCCTGAGAAAGTTGAGTATGTATCCATATACCCACCACATCCCTCTATTTCATGTTCCCTTTATGGAAGCTGACATTCTTGTTCCCTCTAGGCCCTCTGGTGAGCAAGCAGAACTGGGCTCACTTCAATTCTTCTATCAACCAAATCACAGAGATGCCTTAGTTTATCCTGTGATGCTCTCCATCCTTTCGTGATATAATTTGTTTTGTTCATCTCTCTTCTCTCCAGAATCCCATTTCACTTCCTTTTCTCCCAGGATGACTGTATCATCTTTTTAGGGATGACAGTATATCTGTTTTCCCTTTAAAGGATATTGACATTTTTAGTGAAACTAAAGACTCGAGCAATCACCAACAGAAACATTGGAGAAGAAGAGGGAGGAAACAAAAGATCTGATATTCTCTTTTAATATTTTGATGAATTTTCACTGTTCAGTTCAGTCGCTCAGTCATGTCCGACTCTTTGCGATTCCATGAATCACAGCACGCCAGGCCTCCCTGTCCATCACCAACTCTTGGAGTTCACTCAAACTCATGTCCATCGAGTCAGTGATGCCATCCAGCCATCTCATCCTCTGTTGTCCCCTTCTCCTCCTGCCCCCAATCTTTCCCAGCATCAGAGTCTTTTCCAGTGAGTCAACTCTTCGCATGAAGTGGCCAAAGTATTGTAGTTTCAGCTTTAGCATCAGTCCTTCCAATGAACACCCAGGATTGATCTCCTTTAGAATGGACTGGTTGGAACTCCTTGAAGTCCAAGGGACTCTCAAGAGTATTCTCCAACACCACAGTTCAAAACCATCAATTCTTCGGCGATCAGCTTTCTTCACAGTCCAACTCTCACATCCATACATGACCACGGGAAAAACCATTGCCTTGACTAGACGGACCTTTGTTGGCAAAGTAATGTCTCTGCTTTTTAATATACTATCAAGGTTGGTCATAACTTTCCTTCCAAGGAGTAAGCGTCTTTTAATTTCATGGCTGCAATCAGCATCTGCAGTGATTTTGGAGCCCAAAAACATAAAGTCTGACACTGTTTCCACTGTTTCCCCATTTATTTCCCATGAAGTGATGGGACCAGATGCCATGATCTTTGTTTTCTGAATGTTGAGCTGCAAGCCAACCTTTTCACTCTCTTCTTTCACTTTCATCAAGATGCTTTTTAGTTTTCCTCTTCACTTTCTGCCATAAGGGTAGTGTCATCTGCATATCTGAGGTTATTGATATTTCTCCCGGCAATCTTGATTCCAGCTTGTGTTTCTTCCAGCCCAGCGTTCCTCATGATGTACTCTGCATATAAGTTAAATAAGCAAGGTGACAATATACAACCTTGACGTACTCCTTTTCCTATTTGGAACCAGTCTGTTGTTCCATGTCCAGTTCTGACTGTTGCTTCCTGACCTGCATACAGGTTTCTCAAGAGGCAGGTCAGGTGGTCTGGGATTCCCATCTCTTTCAGAATGTTCCACAGTTTATTGTGATCCACACAGTCAAAGGCTTTGGCATAGTCAATGAAGCAGAAATAGATGTTTTTCTGGAACTCTCTTGCTTTCTCCATGATCCAGCGGATGTTGGCAATTTGATCTTTGGTGCCTCTGCCTTTTCTAAAACCTGCTTGAACATCTGGGAATTCATGGTTCACATATTGCTGAATCCTGGCTTGGAGAATTTTGAGCATGACTTTACTAGCATGTGAGATTAATGCAATTGTGCGGTAGTTTGAGCATTCTTTGGCATTGCCTTTCTTTGGGATTGGAATGAAGACTGACCTTTTCCAGTCCTGTGGCCACTGCTGAGTTTTCCAAATTTGCTGGCATATTGAGTGCAGCACTTTCACAGCATCAGCTTTCAAGATTTGAAATAGCTCAACTGGAATTCCATCACCTCCACTAGCTTTGTTCGTAGTGATGCTTTCTAAGGCCCACTTGACTTCACATTCCAAGATGTCTGGCTCTAGGTCAGTGATCACGTTATCGTGACTATCTTGGTCGTGAAGATCTTTTTTGTACAGTTCTTCTGTGTATTCTTGCCACCTCTTCTTAATATCTTCTGCTTCTGTTAGGTCCGTACCATTTCTGTCCTTTATCGAGCCCAAATTTGCATGAAGTTTTCCCTTGGAATCTCTAATTTTCTTGAAGTGATCTCTTGTTTTTCCTATTCTGTTGTTTTCCTCTATTTCTTTGCATTGATCACTGAGAAAGGCTTTCTTATCTCTCCTTGCTATTCTTTGGAACTCTGCATTCAGATGCTTATATCTTTCCTTTTTTCCTTTGCTTTTCGCTTCTCTTCTTTTCACAGCTATTTGTAAGGCCTCCTCAGACAGCCATTTTGCTTTTTTGCATTTCTTTTCCATGGGGATGGTCTTGGTCCCTCTCTCCTGTACAATGTCACGAACCTCCATCCAGAGTCCATCAGGCACTCTATCAGATCTAGTCCCTTAAATCTATTTCTCACTTCCAGTGCATAATCATAAGGGATTTGATTTAGGTCATATCTGAATGGTCTAGTGGTTTTCCCTACTTTCTTCAATTTAAGTCTGAATTTGGCAATAAGGAGTTCATGATCTGAGCCACAGTCAGTTGACCCTTAAAGACTCATAATAAACTCACACTTTAGCAATATCTGCAACAGTTGAGTTGTGCAGTCTAAATTTAATTTATTTTATCATTAATATTTGATAGCACCTTTAAAATCACGCAAATATCTAACAAGGAGTGGTCACATATATAGCATCTTGAATAGCTTGTCCTCGAGTGTAGTCTAAATCATGTGCTCTGGGAGAATGATTTTGTAGTGACTAAGTACTCATCAGCTCGAGGGACAAATACACCGTTTACTCTACCGTGTTATATTTCCTTCCTTGAACAGCTGCTATTTATTATTCATATTACTTCATGTCAGGGCTTTGTACTATCAAATATATCATAGCAAGTATCCGTATCTTTGCCTTCTTCACATAGAATTTGGGAGGAAAAGCAGTGTTTTTTTTTTCTTTTAGAATTTTCTCATCACTGTTTTTCAACTTTGAAACAGTATTGCCAACATTCTGTTTTCTGTATCTTAGGGAAAAGTGTTTTATGGGGCTACAGGGATGAGATAACAGAAGCAGCAAGCTGCTGGCCTCTCATTGGGCTGTTTGATGGAGAGGGAGTGGGAAATATTCAAGAATAGACTCTGAATTCTCTGGGCAAGTTCTTTGTTTTCTCCTTCAAGGTTAACTCCAGCCTATGCAGTTTCATTGACAACCAGCAGAGCCCGGTGATTGCAGATAGACACTCAGATTTCATTTGTCGTTTGTTTAATTTTTAGTATAGTAAAACCTGTCAGAGGAGGCAGTTGTCAACTGTGTAAGATTTCTGAACACTAGCACATCACTATTTAAAAAAAATAAATCAGTTAGGAATTCAGACAAATTTATGTAACGTAAAGAGGCATCATGATATATTTAGTAAGGAGTGGTGAAAATACATGGATTTGGAGCCACACTGGTCAAGGTTTATGTCTGTGCTTCACATATTTTAGTTTGGGAACCTAAGATCATTGACTTCATTCTCTGAGATTCAATGAAATGAAAATAATAGGACTCACCTTGAAGGGCTGACATGAGAAATATATACCACATCAGGATAATAGATGCTATACAATATGTATACAAAAAAATGTTTTTTTTTTTAAATTTCTTCCTTCCTTTTCTTCCTCTTCCTTTAATCAAACATTTATTGAGCCCTCCGATGCTACGCTTTGGTCTAAGGACATGGCGATAAGCAAAAGTATGTGTACTATCTGCTCACAGTGGACATATAATTAGGTGGAAAGGAATACAACAAAGAAGCAGTCATACAAATAGAAGCACAGTCTCACTGAGACAGGTACTGCAGAGAGGAGGGACAGGTGAAAGCATATTTCAGAAGAATCTGAGTGCTGTGAAGGTCTGGCAAGCCTCCGTAAGGTGGTAACGGTTGATCTAAGCTCTAAAAAAGAACTAGGAATTAACTAAGCATAGTAGGAAGTGAAAAACCATCATCATCCTCATCATTATCATCATCACCACCACCATCATTATCCCTACCATCACCATTATAAAATACAGGACTCTTTGAAATGTTTTTCCAGAGAAGGAAAGTCCACCTCAAATTTTGCAGTTCATTTAATTGTGCTGTGTATCAGATCCTTGTTCTTCCTTCTGCCTTTCTGTATGCATATCCCTGCCTTCAGTCACTTTTGGAAGCTGCTGATCAGCAGTGGTACTGAGAGGCTGTTATTACTCTTTTGGCCTCTTGATTACTCTGTTGGGGTGAGGCTGATACATCTCTATTCACTACTGCGTATACCTTCCAACAACTAAAATCTCTCTATTCTTCAGCAGAGTCGTATCAGTCATTTTTGGCTCCCATCACGAACTCCAGATGTTCCTAGCATTGTTAACAGGCCATCTGTGTATCCTAGCACTAAACTGAAACTGGGAGGGCTAGTTGAGTCAGACGTGTGCATTCCTAATGATTCATTCCTGACCCTGGTAGATGAGCCCTGTGTACGGGCAAACCATGGCAGACATGTACAATGGCACTTGTTTTCTTCATTTACCATGAAATGTCTGCAGAATTAGTGACTTTATAATTCAACTCTTACCATGTTTTCTGAATTTAGAGATGTCTTGATTGTGACTAATGTCCTTATCACAGTTCGGATGAAGAAAAATGGAAAATGTGGGCAGAACAATAGCTTTCTTTGTCTTTTCTTACTTCCATATACTCAGCTAAATATGTTGCCAAAGATTACTTTTAAAGTGGTAAATATTAGGAGATCCTACCTAGTTTATGCTTAACTGGATTAACATTTAGTAATTGGCTAATTTAGTTAAATAAATGGACAATGATATTTTCTGCTTAAGTATATCTGAAATTATTTTTTTCTACAGGAGTCGGTTATTTATGTATATATTTATTTATTTTATAAGTTCAGAGAAACATAGAATTGCCTCCTGAGTTGCATCACTGACTAGAATAGGGAGGAAAGTAATATGTGTTATTTCAGGACTAAAATGGAATTTTAAAGATCGTAAAATCTGTACCTTTTATCTTATACATGAGATTGTGACTTGCCCAAGGTCACATGACAGGCATTTATGGAAATCTCCAAGTATCAGATGAGATATTTGGATGCAATGTGACATGGATATTGGATGGTTCAGTCTCAGGAAACAGCTCCTCCAGAAAAGGAGTCAGATTTCTATTTATTTATGTATGACAAAGGCATATTTGAGTCATAGTCTGTTCATTTAAAAGAGATTTCAGAGTAAGTATAATCAAACATATTCACATAGATGGGAAAACTGAGACTCAGAATATTGTGGTTACTTATCTAAGGGCGTATAACTGATTTGCAGTCAGGGCACTGGGCTTAAAACTAACTCGGTAATCAATGAATGCCTTCTCTAAGTGAGGCATTGTACTAGATGGTGGGTTATGAAGATAATGATAGAATTTGCTCCCTGAGGATTGATGTCTTGTTTTTGTAATTCCCAGCCAGCAGAAAGAATGGAAGCTTCATGCCCATCCTTTTAAAAGTTGATCTCAGGTTAAGGGGACCCTATTAAAATCCTTCAATTTTTCTCATTATTCTCAAGATAAAGTTAAAAATCTTTAAGAGCCTACCTAGTCTTCTATAGCTGGCCGTTCCCTTTCTGGCAGTTCTAACTCATCTCTCAATACACTCACCTCCACTCACTGGGCTCCAGCCACAAAACCCATACCCATCTCTAACTCCTATCAGGTCTTCTACATGCTGTTCCCTCTATACTAGCTATCTCTGACTCTTTTCAAGTCAAAGTCTAAATGCCCCTCAGGAAAACTGTTCCTATCTATCTAAACTGTATGAAATCTCATTTGACATGTACTCTTATAGAACATTTCAGTGAGTCCTTTACAGTCACATATATAATAATAGATACCTATACAATTATTTACTCAAGATCTGTGTTTATCAACAGAAAAGTAATCCCCATAAAACATAGATCATGTTTCTTTTTGTTTAATACATCACTTCTAGCATATCAAATGGAGCCTGGTAAATAGTAGGCCATCAATAATTACCTGCTAAGTGTCTGAATAGATGGATGAATGTCTCTTAGAATGACTTGTTACTGCTCTGCTTGATTGGCAAGGGAGAGTCGTATTCTAATCTCAACAGCATATTTTCTCATAATCTCTTTCAAATCCTTTAGGAGATATTTCTTCATGCACTCATTCATTCACTGAAGCACATTTCCTTGTATCCAGAATCAAATACTACACTCCATTCTAAAGCAATTCACAATCTAGTTTGTTTAGGGAATATTCTTAGGATATGTGCAAACATTGAGGTATGATGTGAAAGTTATAAAGCAAAATTTTCTTTCTCCTGAAAACATATATTTAAGAGCCTAAAAGTGTATTATTGTTTAATATGCTTACTGATCTGGAAATAACTGCATTGTTTTATTTTTGTTATAAGAGTTAAGAAGCATTCTACCTGGAAAGGTGTAGATAATAGAAAATTTTAAGCATTGGAGAGAGAAAACAGCATATCCCTTAGATTTACTCTGGTAGCTGACTTCCCTGTTTTTACAGAAAGAGCATTATATCTGGGCACATAGGGAAAGTGGAAATTATAATGGAGGAAATGGTATCTACCTAATATATGCAGAGCCATCTTTGTTACCTGGTGACAGCTTCTGGGAAGAAAATGTAATGGTGGGATGGAGTTTACCTCCAATGTGTTAGCAGAAACTGGTTGGACTTTTCATCTCTGTGTACATATTGACTGTTGTCTTCCCATGTCTAAATGAGGGAGAGAGAATAAGAAAAGGATGAATGTAAAGATTTAGCTTTGTAGTTACTGACCGTATCTACATATTATCAGTATAGCCAGAAATAATTTTTTTTTTAAATCAACTTTCTCCATAAGTGTTGCATGCTCAGTCACTCAGTCTGGTCTGACTCTGCGACCCTATGGATTGTAGCCTGCCAGGCTCCTCTGTCCAAGGCAAGAACTTGTGTATATTTGATTTATCTATTTGTAAGTTATTATATGTGGGTGTTTAGAAATGGAGAGTTAGCTGAGACATGTACTTCTTCCCCATAGGTGAAAAAAAATGTGGCATATATGTATGTATGTGTTAGTTGCTCATACATATATGTATGTATGTGTTAGTCGTTCAGTATGTATGTGTTAGTCGCTCAGTGATATCCAACTCTGTGACCCCATGGACTGTAGCCCACCAGGCTTATCTGTCCATGGAATTCTCCAGGCAAGAATACTGCAGTGGGTAGCCATTCCCTTCTCCAGGAGATCTTCCTGACGACACCTGGGTCTCCCACATTGCAGGTAGATTCTTTACCATCTACAGCACCAGAGAAGCCCAGTTTCATCATAACTATCTTTAAAAAGCCTTTGTAGAATAATGTGGAGTATAAGAAAATAGAGATAGATAAAGAAATACAGATGCATGCAGAGTAGAAGTGGCATTGGAAAATTTTCAGAATTTCAGATGCTTCCATATTTTTACAGAGGTTATAGTACATTTACAATATATCATCCTCTGAGTAAATGACATGGCCTCTGAAAAATGATGAACTTTGGACTCAAACCTATCTCTGACCCCCAGCTTCCCAGTCATCATATGTGTGACCTTAAGGAGATTTTTACCACTTCTATAAAATAACAATGATTGATCTGGAAAGATGGGAGAGATGAAATGATTATGTACATATGCATGCAAACACTGCCCAGTAAGGTTTTGGACCCACACCAGGACTTAAAGCATAGGAAAGTATATTCCTTTGTCTTCTATTCAAAGTCAAGGAACAAAGTAGCATTCTTACAGCAGTAGCAAATAGAACAATCTCTTCTCAGTTTCAGATGTGAACTATAAAACTAAAAGAAAAGTTATAATTCAGTTCCTCATATACTGACTAGTTTATCCATCATATCTCATGTTACCTAGAAGTAAAGGCTGAGGTGGAAAATTCTCATACAGGCAGTTATTGAGGGAATGCTCATGCAAGAAATGGCAGGATAGGGCAGGAGAAGAAGTTAGTAAGTAAGGTGGTCTTAGGGGGAACTGAACTTTAGCTTGATCACTCCAGAAGGCCTGGAGCATTAACTGCCCCACAGAGCTGTTCTCATCTTGCTGTATGGGGTTGGGGGACCTTTTGTCCAACATGTGAATCATTACAATGTGTAATATACTGAACAGAGTGGCTCCTGTTTTCCCAAAGACAGTTCTCCAAATAAAGGGCAAACTGTGCCTATCAGTAGCTACAGAGGAGAGTTCACTTGCCTGATGATGAGGACTAGGCAAGGCCACCACATTGGTCACAACAGTATCTCATTATTACACTGTATCACACGTACCGACCAAAGGAAGACACACATGGGTGAACTCTGGTAGAGTTCCAAATGAGAAGCTTCCATCATTTTCACAGATGTGTGGATGATGATCCTTATAGATAATTGTTAACCAGGAAGCTCACTTGAGCCTATTGTGTTCAGCGTTTTGTTGCAGCTTTATCACATGATAATTATTGATTTAATTACTGTCAGCCATTTTATGGAAAGAGTGACAGACTTTATTTTCTTAGGCCCCAAAATCACTGCAGATGATGACTACATCCATGAAATTAAAAGACACTTGCTCCTTGGAAGAAAAGCTATGGCAACCCTAGACAGCATATTAAAAATCAGAGACATTACTTTGCCAACAAAGGTCCATATAGTCAAAGCTATGGTTTTTCCAGTAGTGTTGTGTGGGTATGAGAGTTGGGCTGTAAAGAAAGCTGAGCGCCGAAGAATTGATGCTTTTGAACTGTGGTGTTGGAGAAGACTCTTGAGAGTCCCTTGGACTGCAAGGAGATCAAACCAATCCATCCTAAAGGAAATCACTCCTGAGTATTCACTGAAGGACTGATGCTGAAGCTGAAGCTCCAATACTTTGGCCACCTGATGCAACGGACCGACTCATTAGAAAAGACCCTGATGTTGGGAAGAATTGAAGGTAGGAGGAGAAGGGGATGACAGAGGATGAGATGGTTGGATGGCATCACCGACTCGATGGACATGTGAGCAATCTCTGGGAGATGTTGAAGATCAGGGAAACCTGACATGCTGTAGTCAATGGAGTTGGAAAGAGTCAGATGTGACTGAGCAACTGAACAACTATCAGTAGGGTTAAGCTCAATTTTCAGCCCCCTTCTCCTCTTTGGAGATATGTGCCTCGAAACCATGTGGTGGTTTTTTTTCAGTCTGACCAACCCCTGGACCCTAAATACATTGTTAGCATAAACTGTCAGATGTGGTCCATGGGCCCTCTATGAGTCACTGAGTTAGGAATAATGATGGACAGGAAGGCCTGGCGTGCTGTGATTCATGGGGTCGCAAAGAGTTGGACACGACTGAGCAACTGAACTGAACTGAAGAGGAGAAGTGTACATAGATACAAAGACACTCTTGCTGCTGCTGCTGCTGAGTCACTTCAGTCGTGTCCGATTCTGTGCGAACCCATAGACGGCGGCCCAGCAGGCTCCTCTCTCCCTGGGATTCTTTAGGCAAGAATACTGGAGTGGTTGCCATTTCTCTCTCCAATGCATGAAAGAGAAAAGTGAAAGTGAAGTCACTTAGTCATGTCCGACTCTTTGAGACCCCATGGACTGTAACCTACCAGGCTCCTCCGTCCATGGGATTTTCCAGGCAAGAGTACTGGAGTGGGGTGCCATTGCCTTCTCCAAAAGACTCTTTTATCACACAGGAAATTCCAAGGGTTTTAAAAGGAGCCAGGACAAAGACTACACCTCTCTGTAGGTGAGGTCAAATTCTTTACTACACATATGTGGTTGTTCTTTTTTTTTTAAACAGTTTGCATTCTCATAAAGAAAATATCAGAAGAAAGTTTAAGGTTCTGAAAAAGGAGAGGATGTTGGTAGCAGTACAGTTGAAAGAGTGGGAGATTTGTGTCTTTGTAACCTCTGGAAGCTACATTTGTAGATCAAGCCTACTGTTTAAGACTATTTACTTGGGGAAGTTTAGAGTGCAGCTGATCACCAAAGAATTCATGCTTTTGAACTGTGGTGTTGGAGAAGACTCTTGAGAATCCCTTGGACTGCAGGGAGATCCAACCAGTCCATTCTGAAGGAGATCAGTCCTGGGTGTTCATTGGAAGGACTAATGCTGAAGCTGAAGCTCCAATACTTTGGCCACTTCATGCGAAGAGTTGACTCACTGGAAAAGACTCTGATACTGGGAGGGATTGGGGGCAGGAGGAGAAGGGGACAACAGAGGATGAGATGGCTGGATGGCATCACTGATTTTATGGAGATGAGTTTGAGTGAACTCTGGGAGTTGGTGATGGACAGGGAGGCCTGGCGTGCTGTGACTCATTGGGTCACAAAGAGTCGGATACGACTGAGCGACTGAACTGATCTGAACTGAACTGAGGAGAAGATAATTGGCATAATAAGATAGTTACTCCTTGGTCCTGCATCTTGGAGAAGGCAATGGCAAGCCACTCCAGTACTCTTGCCTAGAAAATCCCATGGATGGAGGAGCCTGGTGGGCTGCAGTCCATGGGGTCGCTATGGGTCGGACACGACTGAGCGACTTCACTTTCACTTTTCCCTTTCACACATTGGAGAAGGAAGTGGCAACCCACTCCAGTGTTCTTGCCTGGAGAATCCCAGGGACGGGGGAGCCTGGTGGGCTTCTGTCTATGGGATCACACAGAGTCGGACACGACTGAAGTGACTTAGCAGTAGCAGGTCCTGCATCTGGGTATATAGAGAATTCAGGTTGTTTGTATCTCTGATTGCAAACATGTGAAGTCATGGTATGCATAATAGCATGATTAAGTTGTGAAATTGAGTTCAAATGCATGCTTATGTTTTGTTTGCATATATGAGGCATCCTCTCTTTCTTTGATGCCATCATCTGTCGGTGAACAGAATACCTGGCTATCACTCAGGTATACTTAGAGGTTCTGGTACATGGATTAAACCCCTCTGACTGCATCCTGTTTTGATGACCATGGAAGAGTGTGGTCATCTTTTCCTGGTCATACCCTTAGGCATGCTTTCTTTACTTTTTCACCTTTTCTTTTATTCATCTACTTTCTTTCTGTTCTATTTCTTTTTCTAGGAAGCCAAAAATGCCATGGCAGGAAAAGAACTATATATAGGTAGACTGTATTTTATTTTATGTCAAATTTACTCAAGTTAATCAAAGACTAAAAAGTAAAGATGAAACTATATGGTGGAGAACACTACAATTGAATTAAATATACAACTTGTCTCCAAAATTGTTTCTCTCACTCATTTTTTTTTTAAAACTTAAACATCTTCTTGCTATAATTTAGAAAGCAAGCTTGGTATAAAATCATAGGACAAAATAAGATAATTTATGGCCTGCTAGATTTACAGTCATTTTTCTATGTGATCTCATGGTTTAATAAAAAAAAAAAAAAAAAAGTCTATTGCATAGATGTGTTAGGAGCTGTGTTGGCCCTGAATGTATCAATTTGTCTTTCCTAGCCCTCTGTTTCTTCATCTGTAATATAAGGAGATTGTCCCAGCTGAATGGTCTCTAAGGATCCCATCTAATTATAATATTATATGTTTTACATTGGGTTAAACAGCTTGGGAATTTAGCATGTTAATGACATATTCAATTAATTTAGACAAATAATTTGATGTCAGTAAATCAAATCATAACTAATGATTTCCTTAACAAGAAAGACATTCCATCCAAAATAAAAGCTCAACTTTCTAGTTTGAAACACCAATGATTCTTATTCTGCATATAAGACACCATTTCCTAGCTAGTGTTTCTACTCTGGGAATTAATTTTGATAGTAACAGATACATTCAAAACATTTCTCTTTCAACAAAAGGTAATTATGACCCATTAAACATTGCTGTCACTGGGCTGTGATGACCAATGCATATTAACTAAAAACAGAATGAAATGTCCCTCCATTACTTGGTTTTCTGAGAGCAACTCCCTTTGTAACAGGGTCAAATTTTTATATTACAATAAAATCTTCTAAACTATATGAGGTTAATTGGAGAGTGGAAATGTTCCTGGTAAATTTTGTATACCTTCTGTTTATTCATGCTCAATGGAAGATGACAGTGCCTGAACTAAGTAAACTTAATAAAGTTTGTCTCCAGGCTTCTGCCGTGTGCTTTTCCTCTGCTCTGATCAGAAACTTGCCCAGCCTAGTCTGAGTTGATTCTGATATCCCATTAGAGGCTTCTTCCAGTATGTAATACTGCCCTGCCCTGACTTATCCTGTACTGAACCAATCTTTCTTATCCCCTGTCCTTCTCTTTCTACCCCTTGTAACCCTGCTCATTATTTTGGATTTCCTGCTGAAGCCTGTTTCATGTTATTCAGTCATTGTGACTTTATTTTGCTCCATATTTAATGAAATTTTATTACTACAACAACACTTTTCTCATGTCTTAGACCATAACCTTGTGCTTCCTTTATTTGTTTTAAACTCAAGTAATGAAGTTTCTGGTAACTGAGTGTCCCTGGATTGCATCGCCTCTGCAAATTGGAGGTTACTGAACTAAGATAGAAAACTCATTTCCTTGAGTCAGTGTATTATATTTTGTACTTAACAAAACATCAGCTTACAGACTGAATGGGATTTGCCAATTTTCTAAGGACTAGAATGCAGTACAGTACAAATAGTAGTGGATCTTACCAAAATAATTTTATATCTATTGAGAATTCAGAATGCACTTCTGTGCCTCAAAGGAATCATTATGCACACTAATTATTGTTGTACACTGCAGAAATAGTAGTTAGTAGAGGTTTCTTTTGATAGAAAGGCAGATAAATCAACTTCCCTGTAGTTAATTCTTTAGATAGTACATAATCCCTTTATGCAAATACCAGTCTTCCTGCAGTTTACATTCAGGTTTAAACTCCAACAGAGTTATGATGTATGGTAAAAAATTCAAAGGCAAAAAAGCTCTTTGTAATGTACTTGACCCTGAGATCATTAGAACATTTCAACACAACTCAACTGCCTGAAGAAAGAACAGTTCTGTTGAGGAAGTACTTTAACCATGGTGGTTGGGGTAAAAAATCACATTAAGCGTAATAGTTCCAGAGAACGTATTTCAGAAAACAATTGGAAGACCAAGTGTTCAACCATGTAACAAATATGTTCTTTGAATTCTGGTTGCAAGAAGTATAGCTTTGAATTTTAAAATATAATTTTAGTATGACCAAAGTAGTGGTGGTGGTTTAGTCACTAAGATGTGTCTGACTCTTTGTGACCCCGTGAACTGTAGTCCACCAGGCTCCTCTGTCCTTGGGATTTTTCAGGTTGGAATACTGGAGTGGGTTGCCATTTCCTTCTCCAGGAGCTCTTCCCCACCCAAGGGTTGAACCTGATCTCCTGCATTGCGGGCAGATTCTTTACTAAGCCGTAACCAATGTAGGGGACTACCTGTAATTGGACTATATTAGTTATAATTAAGTTATGTGCAAGGACAGATCATTTGCTTTTTGAAAACAAAAACAGAAATAAACCTGCCATGATCCAATTTCAAATGGCTTAAATATTCCCCATTTCCACACATTGCTTGCCAAGGAGGATTATAAAAATTACATGTTTTAATACACATAATAAAGACATGACGGTCATAATGAAACCACAGAAGTCAGATTGGGACTTGAACCCACTGTCTTTTAATTGAAATCACAGACAGTCTCAGGACTTAGTCACATTTTTGTAAATGTAGACATGTTTTAGACATGTTACATCCATTTTTTTCAGTTCATTCAAATAGGCCTTAACTAAGTTACCTCTGTGAGTGAGAGTCTGCTGTGCTAAGAATCAGACACTGATAAGACAGGCTTAAGTCAAGGCATTAAAAGTCTAGATAAACAAGCCAATACATTTTTTCTATACAGGATGGAACTGCATATTCTTAAAAGACAACAACAGAAATGAAGTCATGGAAATGTGAAAGTTTAAGAGAATTTAGGAATAAAATATAATAGTTACTAAGTACTGTTCTAGGTACTATGCTAAGAATTTCATTATGTAATATTATAATAATCTATTTATTCTTTAATATTATAATATTAGCCTTACCTTTTATGAGTCCCATGATCATCCTTGAAGTTTACTTCCCAATTTTACAGATAAGAAGCTAAGGGTTAAATAACTTGAACAAACTTTCACATCTAGTAAATCATGGAGCTGTGATTTGAATCTGGTTTTTACTCCAAGTCCTATGATGTGAAAACACTGTGTTTTAATGTGAGTGGTTTTTCACAGCCAGAGAAAAGAATTCTGGGAAAAGTGGCAGAAACACTGTCTCTTTACCAGACAGGTAAAGATCTTATGTACCATGTGTACTGTGATTGTATTTTTCCGATCTTCAGAATTCTATTCATGAATGTGAGTTATTTCCAGGATTATGATAACAAATATCCCTCTTGCCAGACTTCTGAGTTGCAAGTAACATATGTTTTCTGGTTTTTAAAAAATATAGATTTGTATTCTTGATTTTTTTTTTAAGCATGGAGAACTTCCCCAGTTTTTTCTGTGAAGACTGTAGACCTCCTGAGCTCTCTCCTTCCTTCTTGCCCTCAGCCCTCTGTCAACCACTCACTCCCAAAGGCACATCCTGTATCTTGTCAGAAGTAGAAATTCCTCCATGATCTTGTTTTCAGTATACCTCTCTACAATACCGGCTACTTTTTTCCAAGCTTACCCTTGATACCCCCAAATCTTTAAATTCTCAGTACTATTCAGCAATGCACTTGTTGATTTAACTAACTCTTCCTTGTTCTCATCCCATTAATATCTTCTTCCTCGAGTTTAAACAGCTTACGGTCCATGTTTGTTATTTCTTATCTACAACTATGTTTAATTATCTACCCTTCTCTTCCAAGACCTTGATTGTCTGCTTCTCTACTCATTCTGCTAAACACGATAGGAAAGGCCACTCCCACATTGTGAGGCTGGCCACTCTAAATATACTGCCAACTTCAAGTGGCTCTCAGGCTGCCCGATAATTATGTTACTGTTCTGTTGTTTATTTTCCTTCCTTCTGTCATTGACCTTTCCTTCCCTCAAATTGTCAATAGTTCGTCAGTCTTTACTCTCAGCCGGTTATTTTGCCTCCTATTTCAATGAAAAAATAAAAACAATGAGGAGAGAGTGTTCATGATCTCTCTTTGTCTTAGCTTAGCTTACCTTACCTCGCCTTACCTCATCTCACCTCACCTCCTGCCAGCCCCCATCTCTACCCTTATACTGCAAGAAAGGCCAAACCCTTGACTGATATACTAGACATCATCTCCTTTTGACAACTCCTGGAAATTGTTCCATAACAACCACTCCCCCCTTTACCACCTTCTGTTGTTTCTTTTTTTTTTTCCCCTTTATCATCAGCATGTGATCATTTCCATCAGCTTGTGAATATGATAAAAAGGGCTCAATCCTTGAACTCTTTTTCAAAGCTATGCTTATCAAAACTCCTGACTTTAAATACTATCTCTGAATTTATAATGGAAAATTTTCAATTTCTACTCCAGGTCTCCCCTTCAATTCAGATTTGAATATTTCACGGCCTGTTCTCTATCTCCACTTGGAATTCCAATAGTCATCTCCAGCATGACATGTCCATATGTTTTTTCTTGGCTTCATGGTCTTCCCTAACTTAGCTAAAAGCAGCTCCAAACTTCTAGTGGCTCAGATCAGAAATATTAAAGTCTTCCTTGACTTTCATTTTCTTCTCACATCCCACATCTACTATGCCCGCAAACTGTCTTTGCTGTATCTTCAAAATATATCTAGATTCTGATCTCTTTTCATCCATTCTGGACCAAAACACCATCATCCCTCACCTTCATTATACTTTCTCTCCTTCTATCCTTGCCCTTGTAGACCTGTTCTCAACAACCACAGTGATTTTGTTCAAATGGATGTCATATCATATTATTCCTTGCCTCAGAACACTTCAGTGGCTCCTTTTCTATCCAGAGTAAACATCAAAGTTCACACAGTGGCCTACAAAGTCTATCTCCTAATACTTTTTTGAGTATCTACTTCCTCTCTTACTTGCTTATCCTATACAGCTACACTGGCTTCCTTGGTCTTCTGTGGAGTAGGCATGCTCTAGCCTTAGGACATTTGTTTACTTGATGTTCTGTCTGTAAATAATACTTTCCCTCCAATATCTACATGGTGTGGTCTCTCTCTCTTTTTTTTTTTTTTTTGTCTTCACTAAAGTGTCATAATATTGTAAGGCTTTTTCTAAACTCTGCTATATGAAATTGCAATGCCCCTTTCTCTTAACAGGCCCTAGTTTTTCCTCTGTCATACATTTTTCCAGAGGACTTTTCACCATCTAAAATACTATATAGTTTATTTATTTATATGGTTTATCATTAGTGTCTTTATAAATGATTTTATTTGTGTAAAAATTTTTGAACATTTGTGCACTGATGTATTCCCTAGGCTTATTATAGTGGCCTTACAAGAAATATTGGGTTTATGAATAAATTTATAGGAAATTGTCAATAGGTCTGTCACAACTCTAACCTATGTAGGAAAATAAAATATAAACATGTGGTCCTCCTCTTAGCCCAAGATGGTGCCAAGCTTTCTCAAACATTTAAATGTTGATGAGAAAAAAGTTCTTTAAAAAATTATATGTATAAATTGTAGAAGACAGGATAACTAAGGAAAGTCAACATTTTTGCAATACCCAGTGAAGTCACTGATTTAGGGAAAATCATTAATAGATCAAGCCATCAGATGAAAGGTTAATGGAAAATCAGATGTCATCATCTTGACCCACTGTTTAATTTTAGAATTACTAAAAGTAGGACAAACCAACATCATGTGACATATTCACCCTGATATTTTGGGAAATAAAATATGCAGCATCACTTATAAAATATCCTTAAAAAATTAAAAGTTGTACCTGAATCTAAAAAAGTCTTTAGAGTTAACTAATATTTTACAAGAAATGTAGATAATTTGAGGGCACTTTAAATGATATCATAAGACATATACATTTAGAATATAGGACATTCTAACAAAAATTCTGACTCAGTTTTTAAATTAGGCTAATGGTAACAAAAAAATGGGTGAGAGAAGATAGTTATAGTAAACTAAATTTAAGATATATAACAACCAGTGGCAATGTGCAGACATTGTTTATATTCTGATTCAAACAAAACAACAGAAAAATGGTGTTTTGGAGACAGTGAAATTTGAAAATGGTGTGGTTGTTAAATTATACCAGGGAATTATTGTTGATTTTATTAGGTATGGAATGGCCAAGTGTTTATGTAAATAAAAGCTCATAGATTTCAAAATTGCTTACTGCAGTGTTCAGTTCAGTTCAGTCGCTCAGTCGTGTCCGACTCTCCGCGACCCCATGAATCACAGCACGCCAGGCCTCCCTGTCCATCACCAACTCCCGGAGTACACTCAAACTCATGTCCACAGAGTCGGTGATGCCATCCAGCCATCTCATTCTCCGTCGTCCCCTTCTCCTCCCGCCCCCAACCTTTCCCAGCATCAGAGTCTTTTCCAGTGAGTCAACTCGTCTCATGAGGTGGCCAAAGTATTGGAGTTTCAGCTTTAGCATCAGTCCCTCCAATGAACATCCAGGATTGATCTCCTTTAGAATGGACTGGTTGGATCTCCTTGCAGTATAAGGGACTCTCAAGAGTCTTCTCCAACACCACAGTTCAAAAGCATCGATTCTTCGGCGATCAGCTTTCTTCACAGTCCAACTCTCACATCCATACATGACCACGGGAAAAACCATTGCCTTGACTAGACGGACCTTGGTCGGCAAAGTAATGTCTCTGCTTTTTAATATACTATCAAGGTTGGTCATAACTTTCCTTCCAAGGAGCAAGCGTCTTTTAATTTCATGGCTGCAATCAGCATCTGCAGTGATTTTGGAGCCCAAAAAAATAAAGTCTGACACTGTTTCCACTGTTTTTCCATCTATTTCCCATGAAGTGATGGGACCAGATGCCATGATCTTTGTTTTCTGAATGTTGAGCTTCAAGCCAACCTTTTCACTCTCCTCTTTCACTTTCATCAAGAGGCTTTTGAGTTCCTCTTCACTTTCTGCCATAAGGGTAGTGTCATCTGCATATCTGAGGTTATTGATATTTCTCCCAGCAATCTTGACTCCAGCTTCTGCTTCTTCCAGCCCAGCGTTCCTCATGATGTACTCTGCATATAAGTTAAATAAGCAAGGTGACAATATACAACCTTGACGTACACCTTTTCCTATTTGGAACCAGTCTGTTGTTCCATGACCGGTCCTAACTGTTGCTTCCTGACCTGCATACAGGTTTCTCAAGAGGCAGGTCAGGTGGTCTGGGATTCCTATCTCTTTCAGAATGTTCCACAGTTTATTGTGATCCACACAGTCAAAGGCTTTGGCATAGTCAATGAAGCAGAAATAGATGTTTTTCTGAAACTCTCTTGCTTTCTCCATGATCCAGCGGATGTTGGCAATTTGATCTCTGGTGCCTCTGCCTTTTCTAAAACCTGCTTGAACATCTGGGAGTTCACGGTTCACATACTGCTGAAGCCTGGCTTGGAGAATTTTGAGCATGACTTTACTAGCGTGTGAGATGAGTGCAATTGTGCGGTAGTTTGAGCATTCTTTGGCATTGCCTTTCTTTGGGATTGGAATGAAGACTGACCTCTTCCAGTCCTGTGGCCACTGCTGAGTTTTCCAAATTTGCTGGCATATTGAGTGCAGCACTTTCACAGCATCATCTTTCAAGACTTGAAATAGCTCAACTGGAATTCCATCACCTCCACTAGCTTTGTTCGTAGTGATGCTTTCTAAGGCCCACTTGACTTCACATTCCAAGATGTCTGGCTCTAGGTCAGTGATCACATTATCGTGACTATCTTACTGCAGTGTATAGGTGTGAAATGATATGATATCTGAAACTTGCTTTAAGATACTTTGTAACTTAAGTAGGACATAAGATATAAGAGTGATTTGGGAGAATGGCATTGAAACATGTATATTATCATATGTGAAACGAATCACCAGTCCAGGTTCAACGCATGATACAGGATGCTCGGGTCTGGTGGACGGGGATGACCCAGAGGGAGGATAAGGGGAGGAGGGAGGTGGGAGGGGGGTTCAAAAAGGGGAACACATGTACACCCGGGGCGGATTCATGTCAATGTATGGCAAAGCCAACCAATATAATATTGTAAAGTGATTAGCCTCCAATTAAAAAAATAATAATAAAATAAAATAAAAGAGTGAGCAGTCTTTATCAAACTGGGATGATGGGTGCTATGGACTGAATTGTGTCTGTCTCAGATTCACAAGTTGAGGCTCTAGCCACAGTGTGGCTTTGGAGACAGGACTCACAGGAGATAATTATCTCCTACAGGAGATTATTAAGATAGAATGAAGTCATAATGGTGGGATTCTAATCTAATAGGATTGGTCGCCTTATAAGGAGAGGCAGGCACAGAAGTTTCTCTCTTTTTCTCCCCATGCATTCACATACCAAGGAAAGGTTGTGTGAGGCCACAGAAAGAAGGTAACCTTCTACAATCCAGGAAGAGAGCTTTTCCTGAAAACTGAATTGGCTGGCACCTTGATCCTAGATATCCAAGCCTCCAGCGCTGTGAGAAATCAATTTCTGTTGTTTAAGCTACCCTGTCTATGGAATTTTGTCATGTCAGCCCAAGCTGACAAAGACAATGGATAGAGGGGAATTGATGATATCAGACTCCCTAATTTTGTGTATTTAGAGAACAAAAAAATTCTTCTGCTGAAAGTTTCTGACTCATGACCATAGAAATAAATGTTATTTAAAATTAAATTCTCATTTTGCTACTCTGTCCCCTAAACTCCATCCAGTTGATCTTGTAGATTTCCTCTTAATATGTCATTAGCAGCCTAGAGCCTACAAGAGCAAGTCGAAGCTGCTTAGACAACCAGTCTTTCCCATAATTAAACTCTAAATGAATATTTCCAGAAATGTCTCCCTCTGCTCTCTGTTAACACATCTTTATACTTTAGCAAAATAAACTAACTTTATATTACCAAAAATGCCCACTCTCCATTTATATTTGTAATGATTCTTAAAATTCAACTCAATTTTTAAATTAAAAAAAAAAAAAAGGTAACTAAACAGTTACTATTTCCAATTACATGCAGCTAAATAAATGAAGGCTGTGTAGGTTCCAACAGCAGCCCTTGATTTTTCCTTCCTGGGGAACTGGTAATAACCTTCAATCAGTGTGGCTATGAAATTACTTCTGGTAGAACTGTAGATACTCTCCTATGGTTCTCACTCTGGGAGCCCCATTGGTGCAGAGATGTCTACAGTTTTCCATACCTTTACTGACGAGTAAATAGTTTTGCACTTACAGACATGCAGGATATTCAGCCCATATTATTAAGAGTTGCTTCTATTCTACCATATGCATTTTCCTTCCCTTTCCCATCACCTTTTTTTTCACTTTCTGCCCCCAGGATCTTGATTTTTAACTTGCTACTCCCATATTCTATTAACTCATATAATTATATACACACATAACACACACAACTTTCATATCTTTATGTAGATTACAGTATAGAAAGATTTCATCTATACATCTTTGCATCTTGCTTTTTCTTACTTACCAGCTCATTACTGAAATCCCGCCTCATCAGCTGGTGAAGATTATAACTGGTGAAGACTATAACTTCGTAATAGTCTCAGCAGAGATCAACCACAGTTCACTCAACCATGTCCCTAGTGATAAGCATTCGGGTTTCCTCTGCTAGTTTTGCCACTAAAACCCTGTGGGAATGGAAACACTGGTATGTGGGTTTTAATTTGAACGAATGCTTTCAAATTACTTTCTGAAAAGTTTGTGAAAATTAACATTTCTGTAAGCAATGTATGAGAGTTCCCTACAACATGGGGGAATGCTGGGCATTATTATGCTTTTGGTCATAGTCTGTTTATTGGAGAAAATAGTCATATTTCAGAATTGCTTTCATTTGCATTTCTCTCACTTTCCATGGTGGTTCATCATACTTCCCTTTATCTTTGGCCATTTTGATTTGCTCTGTAAATTGTCAATGACTATCTTTGGCTCATTTTTCTATTGGAATATCAGCTTTTTTTTTGTTATCTATTTTTAGTTTTTAGTATATGAAAAATAGACTTTTAAAATTATGTGTATTACAAGTAATTGTTTTTGAATCTATCATTTATTAATTGCTGAAGATGTATTTTGTTCATATATGAATTTTAAATGTGTATGTGAAGTGAAGTGAAGTTGCTCAGTCGTGTCTGACTCTTTGCGACCCCATGAACTGTAGCCTACCACACTCCTCCATCCATGGGATTTTCCAGGCAAGAGTACTGGAGTGGGTTGCCATTTCCTTCTCCAGAAGATCTTCCTGACCCAGGGATCAAACCCGGGTCTCCCGCATTGCAGGCAGACGCTTTACCATCTGAGCCACCATGTAGTAAATGTGTTTATCGTCTATGTTTTTTATCTTGTTTTTAACAAACTCTCAAATATCTAGGTTGTATTATATAATTGTCTTCTAAGATTTTTATTGTTTTATAATTATATCTTTAATCAATGGAAATTGGGTGAGACATGGAGGTATCCAATGTATTTTCTTCTAATGGACAGCCAGTTACGACATCCATTTACTAACTATACCATCATTTTCAATGAATTGAAAAACCTCCTTAGAGATCCATTATATTCCACAATATACTTTGGTCTATTTCTGAGCCACATGTGCTTCTTTGTCAGTGGCTTTAAAATTTTACATTCATATAAAATCTTCTTTCTTACTAGTTGGAAGTTCTGTCATCTTGCTTTGGGGTCCCATAACACTTTAATTTTACTTCTCTTAAGGCAATTACCACTTCCCACCTCAAATTATAGTTGCTTATATACATGTCTCCTTAATTTCGCTATAAAATCCTATAAGAGAAAAATCCCCAATTATCTTTTCACTTTTCACAGTTTCTTGAAGAATTTAGAAACTTTGGACATGGTTATTGAATGAATACACTATTTATTAAATATGGGCTTCCCTGATGACTCAGGGGGTAGAGAACCTGCCTGCAATACAGGAGACACAGAATATGTGGTTGGGTTCAATCCCTGGGTTGGGAAGATCCCCTGGAGTAGGAAATGGTAACCCACTTCAGTATTCTTGCCTGAAAATTTCCATGGACAAAGGAGCCTGGCAGGCTACAGTCCAAAGGGATGCAAAGTTGGACACAACTAAGGGATTTAACACAAATTGTGAAAACTATGAGTTTTGTACAAGTTTAGAAGCCTAAAATGATGATTCTAGTCAAGATGTGGCAGGTTTTTGTTTTCATTTTACTTCAGAAGTTCTTGCTACAGCAAATGAAATTGAACCAAGGAATTTTATTTATGTAATCTCTTAATGTTTTATTCGTTGGTGCATAAAACCAAACTACCCTTCTTGCATAGTTCATTCTACTATATGATCATTAGTAAGTGGTTCAGTTTAATTTTCCTTAGTACATTTTCCACTTATTAAAGCCATGCATGACCCAAATGAGTTCTTATGTCTGCAAGATTCAGAAACCTTTGATAATATTAAAACAAGCCATGGAAAAAATTTGCGTATTTTTCTAATTCACAGCTTTTGAAATGCCAGTTTTGCTGTGACAATAACAAAGGACAATCACAGCAACTAAAATTTCTAATTCGTGAATATGTTGGCATTACACCAATCTTGATATTCAAGTCAGCAAAAAAAGAGTGGTTAGCAAATGTTTTCCAGGAACTACCTAAAATCATACAGCTTTGACTCTGGGCCGTTAACAATTGTTATAGGAACTATTTTTGGTAGCCTCTGGGTAAAATAAGATAGTAAATTCGGCTTCATTTCCAGCCATTTTGTGAAGTACACTGGGAAATGCTGAGGGCTGACTCAATTTTACCTATTTTTGACATAATGTTTTCCTTCTTTATATTCAGCATATAAATTGAATATAAGCCAATGTGCAAATTTTTAAGTACTCAAATTAGCCTGTAATGATAATACTGAGATGGAGTCCTTGTGTTTAAAAAACACCCTAATTTGCTTGTTCTGGGGGGGTGCTCAAAGCCCACTGAAGAACCTGTTATCTCTTCTATTGAAAGAGAGACATTGTCTCCTTGGAGGCAGGCAGAGGTTCCAAACTGGGAGGACAGGTTGATCACTTAAGCTGTATTTATTGGCCCTGACAGCTAGGCAGAGTGTGATGGGTAAGATGTCAGGGAGACAGTTTGAATAATTAAGTGTGAATCAGAAGTGCAGTTGCATGGGGGTAAAAGTTAAGGGGTCCTGATGAGGCACTTTGATGGGCAAGATTTATGGAACATTACCACTTTTAAATATGGTTATTTAGCTCATTTTGGACAGCTCTTTCTGAGATTTTTTATTAAATAGATCATCATGTTTCTGAGATTGGGACCCTCCATTAATGTTTTAATAGACTTCATCTTCTTTAATAACCTTCATTTCCTACAGAAATACATCTAGCCTGGTAACTCCAAAATTAGTAAAAATGAGCAAATAAGGCCTTGGCCATCATTGTATGAGTTGAGAGAATGTTTTTTTTTTTTTTGTCCTTGTTACTTTTTTTCTCTGTTTTAAGCTCTCACTTGAAATAACAGACTTTTACCAGGAACAAATCAATGACAGAAGACCAACCTAGTAGCAATGAGCCAAGAAATATCAGCTTAATATCAAAGTCTTTGATTAAATGCTTGGAATGAGCCAGCAGAGACATGTAGTTCTCAGAGTTCAAAGCAAAGAAATAATTCCAGAAAGCAGTTGAAAGTTCAGAGAAAGTTTGAGGGACAATAATTGCTAGTAATTTTTAAATTAAAAAAAAAATTTTTTTTGATTTGCTAATAATGTTAGTTGGTAATATTGAGGCATTATTCTGATTTAATCCTGAATATTTTATTTATTTCTCCAGGACAGGAAATAAGCCAAGGGTGGTTTGAGGGGTTCTGAGGTGGTTGAGAGGTGAGAAGTGTCTCCCTTGAAAGGAAGGGAAATAACAAAAGAACAGTGTTAAATCAGACCTCAGAGAATGATCTTCTCTGACAGGCATACATGCTGTGTCTAAATTTGACTTCCTGGTAATGAAGCACATTTGTTTTATAATAAAATGAAAAGCAGTTACTATAACAGTGGGTTGCTAAACATGGGATCAATCTTGTGATGGTGTAAACAAATATTTGTACCTTTTAAAAATATAATACATAAAAAGTGAACAACAAAACATTTGAGTGATTAAAATCTAAATGAGATAAAATATAACATAGCTAGATAAAATATGCAAATGATGTGATCTTTTTTTTCATTTACTATGTCTTAATGGTGGGAGAAATAATGTACTTCCAATTGATACTAAAAATAAACCATTTTATTATGTTTACTACACAATGAGCCTGCCTAAGGCATTCTCTAGTTATGTTATACATTATTAACTGTTATAAACCATTACTCTGAATAGCACCCAAGAGGCCTGTAAGTTAATGTGTCTCTTTAAGTGCTTAGCTCACTGCAGGAGAGTAACTTAGGCATTGAAAAGTGACTGCTTGTTCATTGACTCTGATTCTGCCAAGATTAGGATCAAGTTTGGTGGGGGTCAGAACATGTTCAGTTCAGTTCAGTTCGTCGCTCATGTTAGGAAACATAAAAGGAAGAAGAGGAGGAAAGAGTCAGTTCATTGAAATAGAAATTCTAAATACTGATTTTATGACAATCTAGAATATCTATTTCAATAACTGTCACAGAATTCTCCAAACAATAAGAGAATATGGATCTGACATACCCTCCTTTCCCTCCAAAAGGCATGCCTGTAACCTTTTTCCTGATGAAGTTAAGTGTTAGTCGCTCAGTCACATCTGACTCTTTGAGATCCCATGAACAGTAGCCCACCAAGTTCCTCTGCCCATGGAATTCTCCAGGTCAGAATACTAGAGTGGGTGCCATTCCCTTCTCCAGGGTATCTTCCTGACCCAGGGATGGAACCCTGGTCTCCTGCATTCCAGGAAGATTCTTTACCAACTGAGCCACCAGGGAAGCCCTTTTCCCTGTTACAACTGCTGATAAGGATATGATTAGAGAGATAGGGTTTGGAGAACTTACTTCCCTCTTTTTCTTCTTCCAATCTGTTAAACTTATTTGGTTAGAAAAAATATCTTAATTTCCTATACTGCTAAGAACAGAGATAATTAACTGTTGATTATTTCATGAATGTTATCTTAGCACATGATGTAAAGGAAAATAAAAGTGAAAGTGTTAGTAACTCAGTCGTGTGTGACTCTTTGTGACCCCATGGACCATAGCCAACCACGTTCCTCTGTCTGTGGAATTCTCCAAGCAAGAATACTGGAGTGGGTAACCATTTCCTTTTTCAGGGGATCTTCACCACCCAGGGATCGAACCCAGGTCTCCCGCATTGTGGGCAAATTCTTTACGGTCTGAGCCACGAGGGAAGCCCTGATATAAGGCAGCCCCCCTCTGTTTTTGTTTTAGTATACTCAAAAGTACAAATATGTGTTCACTTGTCTGACTGAATTTTTTTCTTCATTCAGCAAACATTTATTCACCTATCTACTATGTGCCAGGTCTTATGCAAGGGGTAGGAAGAAAGTATCTATATACAGATAGATATAGATAAAGAGGTTTGTATATATATATATATATATATATATATGTTCTTTTGAATAAAATTGGAAAATATAAGAGAAAATCATAATTTTGGTTTCTTTTGTATATCAAGTTTAATTTTGCTTTGATAGGATACTTGTGTTCGTTTTCTTATTTTTTGGTTTACCTTACTTCATATCTCATTCATTGTGATTTTTTTCCCAGACCTGTAAAGCATTTTTTTTTTTGACAGCATGAAGTTTCTTATAATATACAGTGGAGAAAGATATGCAGGAAAATGTGTTTTCGTAGTCTAAAGCAATGTGAAGGGAAAGTTCCATTTTTTTGAAAATAAAAGATAATTTGATCAGATAGTCAAGAGCTGTTTCTACATGGTGGGTTAAGCAGATTGAGAGAAATCAGTGATAATGTCCCTGGAGAGGTGGTAAATAAAATGATATGCAAAGAAACAAAGAGAAAACTTACCACTATGAGCAGAAGGTGAAAAAGGAACTAGAATTTCTTATGTCCTGTTTTGAAATTGAAATTGTTTTCCTGTAGCCTTCTCCTTTCTCTAGAACCCAAAAGAGTCAGCAAGTGTTTACTAGGGATGGCATCCAGTTTTAGAGAATTTTATGTGCTTTTTTAAAACATCCATTCCATTGGTCCAGTCCACTGTGTTTGTTTTCCTTCAATTCCAGGGTTTTTGGAATGACCACTGATTCCACAAAGAGACCTAGTCTCATATAATGTGGTTGCTACACTTTTACTATCTGCTTCAATGAGAAAAGAAAAGTGAATTGATTTCCATTTCTTTTCAGCACATTTTTTTCCCAGCATATGATTATTTGGTCACAGATCCTTCATCATCTTTGTGTTACATCTGTTATGTCCTTTAGAGGTAGGTCAGACAGGGTTTTGGTAGCATAGTTCAACTTGGTGGAAGAGAATACCTTCTATTTTCTAAATTACTATTTTCATATTATTATATACATGTGTATATATATATGCACACACACGGACAAATGTGATTTCCTTATTGTATTTTGTCTTTTCTTCCTCTTTTCCTTGTGCTTTTTATCATTCACCTTATTTTTCTTTCTCCTCCTCCTTATTAGTATTAGTGTTTATTAGTAATAGTACTAGCAGCAGTAGCAACAGTATTATCAATATTATTATAATAGTAATAACAATATTATAACATTATATTATTATATAATATAAAAACAATAATAACAATATTAGTTATTGAACAATGACTGTATATTTGGTGTGTCCTTGTCATCCTATTATATACATTATGTAGAATACCTAAAATTTTTTTTTTCTCCATTTTACAAGGGTAGAAACAGAGGGGAAAAAATGGTTAAGTCACAAAGTTAGTAGAGCAGGATCCCTGCATTATTCTCATAGTCAGGTGTTGGGGTCCTTTGTGGACCAGGTAACTGGTGGTCCGAAGATGCCGATAAGAGTGAAAGACAGAAAGAGGCTGATACTCCCTAGTTTACACAGAAAACCAATAAAGTCCTTGACACAGGACTTGCGTCTTCCACGAAGGCACCGGGCGCCCTCTCGAGGGGGAGTGAAGGCACAGGGCGCCTTCTCGAGAGAGTCTTAGAAGCCCGGGCAGGAGAGTGGGCAAGACGGGTCTCTACACTCTAAGGAATCAGCCGAGGAGAGAGAGAGAGAAAGAAAAAAAGAAAGAAAGACATGGGGACCCAAGCTCTGATGGAGCAAAGGTACTTTAATGATTTCTCTCTGAGTATATAAAGGCTGTGGTACAAGAAATTTTTTTCAACAATGATAAAGATCAGAAAACCAAACGTACAGTAACTGTTACCAAGGGAACCAGGGGTTAATAATGGTCACAAGGTCAGGAGATCCATATCTCAAGAAAAGGGGGGAAGAGACTAAGCAGTTTTGTCAAAAGAGAATGTTTACTAGAGGAGATCCAAGCCTGTCTCACACAATGACCCCAGTTCCTGGGAGAAGCTTGCTTACTCCACTTGAAAAGAAACGAAGGACTTGTGAGAAACAGCACGTAGGAATCCTCCTGTTAAACATTCCCTAACAGTCAGAAAACTGTTGAAACTAAAATTTCACAATTTTTAAAGTGAATTTGTTAGCTCATAATTTAAGAGAGCTAGCCTCAATGGATATTGAAAGAAACAAAGGGAAACTTGTCTTCCAGATGCAAAAATAATAATTATTTCCATTTATAATTTTGGTACAAGTTTATAAATTAAGGCAGGGTGTGAACTTGAGTTATTTCTGGCTATCGTTTTATTATAGACAGAGCCATTTAAAAACTCCTGTGTTAAATGAAAATGATTTATTACCAAAGTTTTATCTGGTTAAATAATAACTGAAATTTTGATGAAAAGTTATCTGCTGCCTCTCTCCCTAAAATTATCTCCTTCACTGATGCTCCATTCTTCAGATCAGTAATGGTACAATAAATAGTAATTACAGTTTATCTTGAGAGGGCACTTTAAAACTTCAGCTATAAGTGGCTGTAAATGTTTAATGTGTAATTATAATGTGGAAATAAATTACTAACCTGGAAAAACAAAAGAAGGGGTTGGCATGCTTTCTTTTAGTGCTTAACATTTGTCTTTAGACACTGAACCAGTAATGTGAAATTGGTACTTAAAACCATACTGTAAACCTAAAGGAATTTCTTACACTTGATGACCAAGTTATATTTGGCACATAATATACAAAATATGTTGGTGAATAAATGAGTAATGGGCAATATAGATTGAAGTTGGCTTGTACTTAACATAAAAATATTTTCTTATATATAGGAAATGATTACCAAAATCTTGGAGTGTAAAAAGGTATTTTCAAGGGAACAGGCATTTTCACCTGAAAGAAACTAAAACTAATAGTACTGGATAATTTATTCAGATAGTCTCAGATTCTGACTTTTTAAGATCTCTCCATGAGAAATTTATTATTTGATTTAAACTATCCAGCTAATTCATTAAATCATTCCATATTTGAATACATTATTTACTAGGTAAAAAGAATGGACACAGTGACTCTCAATTTGGAGAAGTAAAAAACATCTTACTTGATATTCTGATTGTATATGTTTTAAAATTTCTTTTTTTTTTCAAATTATGATAGTTTCAAAATCTAGAAACTAGTCTAGATAAATCATTTGTCAAAGTCCAGCCATTAGAAAGATCTTCATATTTGATACAATTGCATCCCTAATCATTTTACTTTCTGCTTTTGGATAATATTATTTGTAATTTAAATTGTAATTTTTAAGGTTCCTTTAAACATTTACATTTTCCTTTTGTTTAAGTTTCTCAGTTCACCTCAGTATTACCTAAGTACAGTTATTTTTCAGAAATAAGTTCCTTCATTGACTTCTAGTTTTTTCCTACCTGAAGTTCTATCTTAAATTCATATGTATTTATGAAACATTTAGAAAAATATATATATAAGATATATATATATATATATATATGTATATATAATAAGAAATAGAAATTAGGTAGCCCAAAACAATTTGATTTTCCAATACCTGAGTTTTACCAAAAACAAAAAGAGAGAGAGAAAGATTAGAGTTATTGTTCAGAGTATAGTACTTCACTGACCCTTTAGAAAATATCTAGTTCCTGCTATGTGAGAGCAAAGATGTTCTTTGTGAAGCTCTTCTTATCTGATAAAGAATGAGTTTATTCATGAATTGTCAGTTACTCAAGATGGTTCAACAGGATGTGAGAGAAAAATGGGTGAGACAATTCATGCACTAAGCAGTTTTTGATGAATGAATAGCCCCCTCCTCCATTCCTAGTAAACAATCCTGTGCAGATTTGCTTCTTAGGATCTTGAGAAGATCTTCATCTCAAGCATAAGGTGTTCAAACTTATGTTTTTTCAAACGTTTATGTTCTTATGTTCTTTCAAAGGTGTTCAAACTCTTGGAATGGTCACCATTCATCAGCTTACACTTTACATATTACATATGTCAAATATTTCTTCAAGGCTATCTTTTTATTATCTCTTCCTAGTACTGTCTATTAAAAATTATTTCCATCAACATACATTTATGTACTTTTTAATTCTCATCCTTCTACTTATCAAATGCATGTAATAGCCAGTCGCAAGTACTAAATTATTTTTTTCAGTCAAAAGCAAAACAGCAAACTTAAATTTTAATTGACCTAGGGGGGTCTCCATTACTTTACTTGAGACTCATCATGGCCCAAAGAGTCTGAATTAGGAGGCATAGTTCGGTTATAATGATTAATAGTAATTTTTCAGCATTAATAATGATCTTTCCCCCATTGATCCATCTTTTTCACAGCTATCAGTATAGCATTTACCATGAAACCCTGCCAGTATCTTTCAGTGATATTAGCTATTTCTTCCAGAAGAAAAACCAAGCTAGTTAGCATGATTTACCAGGGGAGCTGTAACCTGACCCATCTTCCACCTTTACTTAGGTTATAGTACATGCTCAAGTAACTTAACCATTGGGCTTCCTGATCTGTACTTCACTTCTCAACATTCTCCTCAAACATATATACTAGTGTCTTGTATTCCCTGCCAGTCTAGCTCCTTCTCATAACCCAACTTTCAGTTCAGAAAACTCTTCTGAACTTTTCAGCACGTGCTCCCTTGGCAACTCGTGTGTGTATGTGTATGTGTGTGTGTGTGTGTGTGTGAGTGTGTGTATGGAAGCTGTCTGCCTTTCTAGGTGCTTAGCTCTTTGAGAGGTGAGTCTGTGTCTGAAGATCACTTATGAAGATCTACCTGGTGCCTGGCACACAAAATGCAGGTTTGGAGATAAGCATTAAGTTGGTAAGAGAGACCCTGAATGGAAAGAAGAGTAAAAGTTTAAGTTCATGTATTTAACTCCCTTTAGTCAACTGCCGGAGAAGGCAATGGCAAGCCACTCCAGTACTCTTGCCTAGAAAATCCCATGGATGGAGGAGCCTGGTAGGCTGCAGTCCGTGGGGTCGCTAGGGGTCGGACACGACTGAGCGACTTCACTTTCACTTTTCACTTTCACACATTGGAGAAGGAAATGGCAACCCACTCCAGTGTTCTTGCCTGGAGAATCCCGGGGACAGGGGAACCTGGCAGGCTTCCGTCTGTGGGGTCACACAGAGTCAGACACGACTGAAGTGACTTAGCAGCAGCAGCAGCAGTCAACTGCCAGTGAATAAATGGACAAGAGCATCTTATTAGAGTTATGATTTTAGCTACCCAAGAGTTCAGAGTTAGTTGGCTTCTGTTACATTCTTCCTCACACCACTTGCCCCATTGATAAAAGGTTGTATTTCCCTTATAGGACACGAGAAAAATACCAGTATTCTTGCTGTTTATAGTTTATGCATGCAAAATCTGTACTGTTCTCAGCTCAGGGCAGTTAATGGAGGTCTCTAGTTTCTACTGTGTTCTAAAGGTGCAGCAAAGTTTTCAAGTTATGTTCTTTTTCCTGGATTTCAAAAAAATGTTGGAACCTCAAGAGACCTACAGCAAATTTTTATTTTGCAGATGAAGAAACATTTGCTTATATATCCATCATCCATTTATTAGCTGAAAATGCCAGGAAAATGCCTGATGCTGTGACAAAATTGAGAAAGCTTACTCTTATTCCGGGAGTTCACTGTTTATTTAGAAATAATGAAATTTAATAAGATAATTACACAGATAAACCATTTGCAAAATTAAAGCTTTCTGCATAGATGATTGGTGGTTGATCTAAAGTGTGGGGTACAAGTGAATTGTCTTAACTTCTGTCCTTTGCTCTTCTAAAATTAATAGTTTTTAAAAGTTTTTTAAACTATAGAGTGATATATAAATATTTCCATTACCTCATTGTTACCCTCTGATATTTTACTTTTCTGTTGGTTCAATTTTAAAACAATATTTACTACAGTATATCTAAAATTCTAGCCCGGTGTTATTTCTCATGGACTCCTAATTCCCTTGAGAGAAGATACGGTGTAATGATTAAGAAAACACCATTTAGTGAGAGATACTTGAATCACAATTCTAGTCCACCAATTGTAATAAATACAACCTAAGACAAATTAATTGCCCTTTCTCTCTAAGTTTCCTCAACTGCGAAATATGAATGACATTGTTCCTCCCATATACGACATTTAATGTATTTAATAAGATACTGAATGGATGCAACAAACATGGTAAGCAATCCATAAAACTGGTGAAAAAGTTAGCTATTGTTGTTATTTTGCCACTTATATACTATCTTTATAGATGTCTTTATAGTTGAGTGAACTAGAAAACATGCTGCTAATCACATAACATTTTGGAACTGGAGTTCACTCAAGTTACAAAGTAAAAATCATTTCTTCACTCCTTTGCTCAAGCTGACGGCTCAGCTTGCAGTGGTCTTGCTCCTGTCTCTCGCTCCTCAAAAGCCCTCTGTTTCTTCAGTTTTCACCTCAAATGCACTTCCACGAAGAAGCCATCACTAAGACTGCACAGAAAAGTTGATTCTCCTTCCCCTTTTTCCCTACCCATAGTGGTTTGCTGTTATCACTCATTTAAAACATCCTGATTTTAAAATTGTCTACATGTCTATCTTCCCATAATATGATGAGATCTGTAAGAATATGGGTGATGTTTAGCACAATTTTGTGCATAGTAGGTTCTTCTAAACTGAATAGGAAATGAAGAACTTCATTATCCTTGTGACTCATCTTAATTTTGCAATCATATGCCATCATTTAAAAACAAATCTATAAGCGTAAATGCAGATGTGATGACTTGGTTATTTGAGCACATTGAGGAAATCATAATTCTAGAAATGTGTAGAGGAAATAATTTTCTGGACTGGAAAACAATGGTAAACTTACTCACTTTTTTATTTTATTTTTTATTGAGCTATCAGTTCAGTTCAGTTCGGTTCAGTCACTCAGTCTTGTGTCCGACTCTTTGCGACCCCATGAATCACAGCATGCCAGGCCTCCCTGTCCATCTCCCAGAGTTGGCCATCCAGCCATCTCATTCTCTGTCGTCCCTGTCTCCTCCCACCCCCAACCCTTCCTAGCATCAGACTCTTTTCCAGTGAGTCAACTCGTCGCATGAGGTGGCCAAAATATTGGAGTTTCAGCTATAATTGACATATAATATCATGTTAGTTCAGGTGTACCACATTTTGATTTGATACTTTTACACATTAAAAAATGATCACCATAAGGGTGGCTCAGATGGTAAAGAATCTGCCTGTAATGCAGGCGACCTGGGTTCGATCCCTGGGTCAGGAAGATCCCATGGAGGAGGAGATGACAACCCACTCCAGTATTCTTGTCTGGAGAATCCTATGGACAGAGAATCCTGGCGGGCTACAGTCCATGGGATTGCAAAAAATTGGACACGACTGAGCAACTTTCACTTCACTTCAAATATAGTTACCATCTGTCACATACAAAGTTGTTACAGTATTATTAACTGTATCTCTTATACTGTATATTATATTCTTGTGACTTGTTTGTCACAGGAATTTTATAACTCTTCAGTTCAGTTCAGTCGCTCAGTCGTGTCCAACTCTTTGCGACCCCATGAATCTCAGCACGCCAGGCCTCCCTGTCCATCTCCAGCTTCCGGAGTTCACTCAAACTCATGTCCATCGAGTTGGTGATGCCATCCATCTGTCTCATTCTCTGTCGTCCCTGTCTCCTCCCGCCCCCAATCCCTCCCAGCATCACAGTCTTTTCCAGTGAGTCAGCTCTTCGCATGAGGTGGCCAAAGTATTGGAGTTTCAGCTTTAGCATCAGTCCTTCCAATGAACACCCAGGATTGATCTCCTCTAGAATGGACTGGTTGGATCTCCTTGCAGTCCAAGGGACTCTCTTCATCTATTTAACTTATCTCCCAACTCCTCTCCCTTCTGGAAACCACCAGTTTATTCTCTGTCTCTGAATCTGTTGTGGTTTTATTTGTTCATTTTGTTTGTTTTTTAGATTCAACACATAAGTAAAACCCTATAGTATTTCTCTTTGTCTGACGTACTTCACTTAGTGTAGTACCCTCTAAGTCTTCTTTATCCATTCATCTATTGTTGGACACTTTCGCTGCATACCTATCCTGGCTATTGTAAATAATGCTACAATGAGAATAGGGGTGCATATATTGTTTGTTTGTTTGTTTGTTTTGATTTTTTGATTTAGTATTTTCATTTTCTTTAGATAAATACCCAGAAGTAGAATTGCTAGATCATTGGTGGTTCTATTTTTAGTTTTTGAGGCACCTCCACACTATTTTACACAGTGAATACACAAGTTACATTCCTTTCAATAGTATACCAGGGGTATCTTTTATCTACAACTCACCAATTCTTTTTATTTTTGTTATTAGCCATTCTAACAGGTATGACATGGTATCCAATTATGATTTTGATTAGCATTTTCCTTGATAATTTGTGATTTTGTTGTTCAGTCATTAAGTTGTGTCTGATTCTTTGGAACCCCACGGATTGCAGCACACCAGGCTTCCCTGTCCTTCACTGTCTCCTGGAGTTTGCTCAAATTCATGTCCATTGAGTAGGTGATGCTGATAATTAGGATACTGAGCACTTTTTTCATATTCCTGTTGGTCATCTGCATATTTTATTGGAAAAATGTCTGTTCAGGTCCTCTGGTCCATTTTTTTTCATAGAGTGCATGCTTTCTTATATTGAGTTGTATATGTTCTTTCTCTATTTTGGATATCAGTCTCCTATTAACATATGATTTGCAATATCTTTTTCCATTAATGCTTGCCTTTTCATTTTGTTGATGATTACCTTACCGTGGCTGATTGATGTTTCCTATTTATTTTTTCTGTGGTTGCATTTGCCTGAAAAGACATATACAAAAATTATTGCTAAGATTTATGTTAAAAAGCATACTGCCTATATTTACTTCTAGGAGTTTTATGGTTTCATGTCTCACATTTAAATACTTAATTCATTTTGAGCTTGTTTTTTATGGTGCAAGAAAGTGGTTCAGCTTAATTCTTTTGCATGTAGCTCTCCAGTTTTCCCAACACCATTTATTGAAGAAACTGTCTTTTCCCCACTGTATATTCTTGGCTTCCTTTGTTGTAGATTCAGTTCAGTTCAGTTCAGTCGCTCAGTCGTATCCGACTCTTTGAAACCCCATGAACTGCAGCACGCCAGGCCTCCCTGTCCATCACAAGCCCCCGGAGTCCACCCAAACCCATGTTCATTGAGTAGGTGATGCCATCCAACCATCTCATCCTCTGTTGTCCCTTCTCCTCGTGCTCTCAATCTTTCCCAGCATCAGGGTCTTTTCCAATGAGTCAGCTCTTCACATCAGGTGGCCAAAGTATTAGAGTTTCAGCCTTAGCATCAGTCCTTCCAATGAACACCCAGGGCTGATCTCCTTTAGGATGGACTGGTTGGATCTCCTTGCAGTCCAAGGGACTCTCAAGAGTCTTCTCCAATACCACAGTTCAAAAAATATGTTTAGATTAATTGACCATTAATGCCTGGATTTATTTTTGGTCTCTTTATTCCATTCCATTTATCAATGTGTCTGTTTTTCTGTGAGTACCATACTGTTTTGATTGTTATGACTTTGTAGTATAGTTTGAAACCAGGGAGCATGATACCTTTTGCTTTGTTCTTTCTCAAGATTGCTTTGACTATATAAGGTCTTTTGTGGTTCCATAAAAATTTTAGAATTTTTTGTTCTATTTCTTTGAGAAGTGCCATTGGAATTTTGATAGTGATATCTTTGAATCTGCAGGTTGTTTATATTTAAAAAATAAAATGGGTAATTTGTGTTTAATTCATGTATCCATTTATCTCTTTCAAATATTTATTGAACCTTTAATAAGACTCTAGAATTTGAAATAATCAGTTCTAGTTTATTCTCCAGAACTTAATATTGTTAACATATGGTAACATTAGACTTTATAGTTAGAATGTTTACACCTTAAATTAAAAAATAAATTTTGATATATATTAAACAAACTTATTTTATACATGCTGTATTGTAAGAATGGAAACCCTTTGAGGAAGAAGATGGGGAAACAAATTAAAATGCTATAATTCTAAATAAATATATACATTCAGGTATATTTATATACCCACTTGAGGTAGCTATGCATTCAAAATTTAACATGTTATAATTAACTTATAGTCATTTTAGTCCTGAATTTAACCAAAAAGTAGTAAAGTATAATTTTATTTTTAAAAATTAGATCAGATCATTACTATTGACCACATACGGAGCAAAATCCATGGCACATTTTTATTAGAAGCATAAATATATGGTTCAGTTATATAAAGGGAGAAGAGATTTAAAACATTATTGATACATTTGTTTTCCATTTTGTAGTTAAAGTTTTGACTCATTTATTCTCACCTTAAATAGTGTACAGTAGAAAGGTTTCTTTTATTTAACTTGAATAAATACTTTTTATTATAATGAAGGAAAACCCAAAATTTTTCTCAAGCTTGAGTAAGAAAGTTATAGAAGATATTCTTTTTAAAAAACATTATGAAAAAATGAATATAGCAAAATTATAATCATTGTGCTTCTCATATATACTTAAAATCAAGTTTTGTCATATGTTTAAATTAATTTCTTTCTTTACAAGTCAATACATTCAGAACTATATAATCTCTTTCCTTTATTTGATTTTAGCTTTTCAAAGTTATAATTAATAGAAAAAAATGTGATTATACTGTGGTTGTTGGTATTCAGTCTCTCAGTTGTGTCTGACTATTTGTGACCCCATGGACTGTAGCACACCAGGCTTCCCTGTCCTTCACCATCTCCTGGAGTTTGTTCAAATTCATGTCCATTGAGTCGGTGATGCCATCCAGCCATCTCATCCTCTGTGGTCCCCTTCTCCTCCCAGCATCAAGGTCTTTTCCAATAAGTTGGCTCTTCATATCAGGTGGCCAAGGTATTGGAGCTTCAGCATCAGCATTTCCAATGAATATTAAGGGTTGATTTCATTTAGAATTGACCGGTTTTATCTCCTTGGAGTCCAAGGGACTCTCAAGAGTCTTCTCCAACACCACAGTTCAAAAGCATCAATTCTAGCGCTTAGCCTTCTTTACAGTCTAACTCTCACATTCATACATGACTACTGGAAAAAACATAGCTTTAACTATAGAGACCTTTGTCAGCAAAGTAATGTCTCTGTTTTTTAACATGCTGTCTAGGTTTCTCATAGCTTTAAGGAGCAAGCATTTTTTAATTTCAAGACTACAGTCAGCATCCAAAGTGATTTCGGAACCCAAGAAAATAAAGTCTATCATTGTTTCCATTGTTCATTTGACATGAAGTGATGGAACCGAATGCCATGATCTTAGTTTTTTCAATGTTGCATTTTAAGCCAGTTTTTTCACTCTCTTTCAGCCTCATCAAGAGGTTCTCTAGTTTCTCTTTACTTTCTGCCATAAGTGTGATGTCACCTGCATATCTGAGGTTATTGATATTTCTCCTGGCAATCTTGATTCCAAGTTGTGCTTCATCCAGCCTGACTTTTTCCTTGATGTACTCTGTATATAAGTTAAATAAGTGGGGTGACAATATACAGCCTTGATGTATTCCTTTCCCAATTTGGAACCAGTCCATTGTTCCCTATCTGGTTCTAACTGTTGCTTCTTGACCTGCATACAGGTTTCTCAGGAGGTGGGTCTGGGGATCTGGTATTCCTAAGAATTTTTGTTTCTTGTGATCCACACAGTCTTATCCAGTCTCTTTTCCATTCTCAGAAACAACTGCTGTAATCAGTATATCTGCCATCATTTCCTATATATTTACATGCCTACTCAAAAATTTTGCAAGAATATTTTACATGTATTTAAACAGAATATACACATAATTCTACACCTTTTTTCTTTTCCTTTTTTTTTGTCTTTTGTACTCTTTAGTAAGTTAACAACTTAATCTATAATGCATTAAGTTTATTTTTAATTTAACATATTTTTGGTTACTATTATGAATGGACAGTTTTTTCTATCATATTTTCTGATTGTTCATTATTTTTATATTTGAAAGCTTTTGATTTTTGCGTGTCAGACCTAAGACCTATTGGACTTGTTATAGTTTGACATTGATTCTTAAACCATCTATGTAAATGTTAGCATTTCTTACAGATTTTGAAAATGTTTCTTCTCCTATATTTACATCTTTTTCCCCCTATTTTTGGCATAAAATTTTTCTGTGTTGAGTAGAATCAATGATGGAAATAGTGACTCATTACATGACAATCATAAGTAACTTCTTTTTTCCTATTGTGCCTTTTAATCCACTTGGTGGACCATATTCTTTTCCTCAGAGAAAATTTATGATAGGTCACACTTAGATTACCAAAAAAAAAAAAACCCAGACTGTTGTAATTGTGAAAATCCCACATTTTATTCAATGTTAATCTTCTCCCGCAGTTTGAAATTGCTTCATGTCAGAAGCCTGAAGCAGACGCTGGCATGTTTTGCTCTTAAGCTCTTCCCATTCCTGCTCCTCTGTGACTCTGATCCTCCTTCTCACTCACTAAGTGTTTTCTTTTGTTCTTTTGCAGGCTGCCTGACTCTTTCAGCCACTATTTCCTTCCTTCTGCCAGCAGGTTATAATTCCCCTTAATTTTGCACCCAAGGGCATCACTTTGACCTCCTTCTCCTGAAAAAGCTGTTTTCTCTGGCAAAACTCTGGTTGGTTAAACTTTCTTTTTAATGATCCCAGGTCAGCATTTATACCATAAATTTCATATTCACTTTCTCAGAAGTCTTCACCTTTGGTCTTCTATCAGTACAAGGGCAGTTACAGATCCAACACAGTGTGTTTGTGTTTCCAATCATTTTAGTTCCCATGTCAGGCCTGCATTGGCACATGCATGGATCCCTACATGTGGTTGTGATTTTGTGTGTTTTACTGTTTAGTGCTGCATAGAGTAGAGCAGTACAGTATCTTTATTTCAAGCCCAGGATGTCCAGAAGCAAGTAGAAAAGCAGCCGTGATGTAGCTGGTACTGCTAAGAAGTGCCAAGTGATAACGATGGAAACAAAAGTGAATATATTTGAGGGAGTGGAGTGACACAAGGAAGAAGAAATAAGTGAAGAACAGAAAAGATACACAAAACATGAAAAGGCCAGAAGATTGTCTTTATTTGAGGAGGTCCTGTTATTTTTTGAGTCACAAAACCCGAATGTAGACCAGTCCATGAAGGTTGCAGCAGCTGTTCAGAATGCAATACAGTGCTACCGTGTTGTCTATGATGAGAGATAAGATCTGCTACCCAGACATCACTGGATCTTTTCTTGAGGATAGATAGAATTGCATCCAGCAAGGAACCAGAACCTGTGCCATCAGTATCAGGCGTGAGTGAAATTGCAGCTTGCCGTCCATCTCCTACTATTGACAATCCTTCAACTCTGCCTTCTCCCATCTCTCCTCCCTCCTCCAGTCAGTAACTCTTCTTGCCTGTTCACTGGATGCCAGCCCTGTTGTATTATATACTACTGTACTTTTCAAGGTACTGTACTGTAAGATTAAAATGTTTTCTTTTTTTGTGCTTGTTTTTTATGTATTATTGTGTGAAAAATATTATAAGCCTATTACAATATTATCTTATATAGCCAATTTTTTAGCTGGATATCTAGGCTAACTTTGTTGGACTTGCAAAAAAAAAAATGGACTTATGAATACACTCTTGGAATGGAACTCACTCACATATAGGATACTTACTGTGTAACGTTCTGCTCCCCTGCCATAACTCATTTCAGCCAGGGTTTGCTTGTACCTTTTTTCCTACTCTGCAAGGTGAGCTCCAAGGCATGCCTGCCAAGGTCTTCAAGTCTACTCTTTGAAGCTACTCATACTGAATAGGAAGAGAGACAAAGCTTTCATCTTCCCTCCTCCATGGGGAGAGGAAGGAAATGTGTCTACATATAAATCATTTTTCCATATAATCAGTATTGTGTTAGGAATACAAGCCAGCTATTTTGTCATCTCCTTTGCAAGTTTTTTACTGATGCTCTAGAAGCTCACTTTGGAAATATTTTGTTCTTGATCTTGTCTAAGAAAGAAAACATTCGCATGAACATCTTGTTTTTTTGTTTTTTTTAAATCCTGGCCATTCTTGATTTTTCACCCAATCTGTTACCATGTTACCATTAAATGTGGTTTTTAGCACTTTGAATATATCATACCATTCCTTTTTGGCTTACAAAGTTTCTGGGAAAATTCAGCTGATAGCCTTATGGGAGTTCCCTTATATATTACTCTTTGTTTTTCTCTTGCTGACTTTAGAATTCTGTCTCCAACTGTAACTTTTGCCATCTTAATTATGATACGTCTCAATGTGGGTGTGTTTGAATTCATCTTATTTTGGACCCTCTGTGTTCCCTTTACCTGGATATTTGTTTTCTTCTTAGGATTTAGAGAATTATTAGCTGTAATTTCATCAAATTTATTTTTAACCCCCCCTTTCTCTTTCTATGATCCTATGATGCAAATGTTGGTACACTTGACATTATTCAGAGATCTCTTAAACTATTTTCATTTTAAAAATTTGCTTTTCTTTTTTTGCTGTTCTAATTGGGTGATTTCCTTTATTCTCTCTTCTGGACTGCCTGTGCATTCTTCTGTTTCATTTAGTCTACTGTTCATTCTTTCTAGTGTGTCTTTCATTTCATTTATTGTATTCTTCAGTCTGACAGGTTCTTTATATTTTCTAGTTCCATGTTAAAAATTCTCATTTTGTTTATCTATTCCTTTTTCTAATTCAGTTAGCATTTTTATCACTAATGCTTTATGTTCATTATATAGTAAAATATTTCTATAGTATTATATTTTTGAGGGATTTTTTTCTTTCAGTAGAGACCAGTTCCTTTGTCATTTCATTTTGCTTAACTTTCTCTTTCTCTATGAATTTAGATGAAACAGTTACCAATTGAGGTTTTTAAGGGGTGTCCTTATGTAGGAGTTTGTGCCCATGCCTATGGTGAGAGAGCTGGATTTGATGTGAAGAGGCGATGTTCCCCTCTGCTCAGTGGCCATCATCTCCATGTTGGGGATGGAGTCACATACCAAGCTGATGGAGCAGAAGTTGTGAGGATCAGATCTATGTTACCTCTCTTCCCTTTGCATCTGTGGTCTTCTCCTAGCACCACCATCATTGCCCTAAGGAAAAACAGTATTGGAGCAAAAGAAGTCTATGTAGGCTCTTACCTCATGACATGGGGTGGGCTGCAGTGGGCCAGCCACAGACAGAGGCAGTGCCTCCAGTGCACTGCCTATGCAGGTGCTGGCAATGACAATGGCTTTCATTGGATGAGTCTCCATTATTCTTTACAGCTGATCACTCCCTCTGGCCCCTGCTGCCCTCACTCTTTTGTGGAGCAGGCAGGGCCCTCACTGGCTCTTAGTATGTATCAGGGTGCAGACTGTCACAGTACAGCCACTCCAAACGATTAGGACCACCCATTATGCTACCTGTGTAAGTGCCAACAGTGGCTATTCCTACTATGATCAGACACTTCCCAGGGTCCCAAATTGCCTCTACATCCCATGGCCAAGGGCTGACTTCTCTTCCCATTTGTGGTAATTCTCACTCCAACGTGGAATTGTGAGGTGAAGTATACAGAGCTGGAACACTTACTTGTATGTGTTGAACACTTACTTGGTTCAGGCTGGAGTCTGTGCTGTGCTTATTGTGGGAAATTGGTCAGCCACTGGAGCAGTCCTCACCCTCTCTACCCTACCTTGGGAGCATACAAGCATTTACACACTTCTCACAAGTTGAGTACAGGCTTCCCTTTTGTTCTGGTGGCCCTCAGAACAGCCAAGGGGGCTTATCTTCCATGTTACATCCCAGGACTGGGCTGCCCAATTTATAGCTTGAACTGCTAACTCCCCAGGCTAGATCTTTGCCCATGTAATCTTCCTTTTCCTCTGAGCCTCCTCATGGGGCACAGGTTCCACCTGATCATTTATTTGTTTTTCACTTGCTACCCTCTTCCATGGGGATCTTTCTTATTGCCTTGGTTGTCCAGGAATCTTTCAGCTAGTTTTCAATAAGGTTTTTTCCACATGTTGATGTATTTTTGATGTGTTCATGGATGGAGGTGAATACCATATCCTCCTAATTCACCATCTTGATCAAACTTCAGCACTTTAAATATAAGAAAAGAAAACTAATTAAATGATTAAAAGAAACTTCCTCATACTTGATCACACTCTGATGATAAATCAAATTCCTGTGGAAGCCATATGAATGAATGACTTGTTATATGCTTATTTTGTTCTATACACAAAAATAATATGTACGACCCTAAAGTGATTCTCCAGCAAGAGTAACTGGTTTTGTCAAGCTAAATGCTAACCTCTACAACCTTTTCTTACGGTTCATAGAAAAAGAACTCATGTAGGGAGGCTTGATACATGGATTTTGGTAGAAATGTGTTTCATAACACAACCAGCTGAACACAAATCAGACCTGTGATCCTGACTTTATTTTTGCCATTATCTTTATATTCAAGCCAACAACATAGACCGTACAACGAGTGTTGATGAATTCAAAATCTTAAAAATAAAACTCAGTCAAAATAGAGCATCTATGTAATTAGTAAGCAGTGTTTTTTGTTGTTCAGGCACTCAGTCATGTTCAACTCTTTGTGATCCCATGGACTGCAGCACGCCAGGCTTCCCAGTCCTTCACTGTCTCTGGGAGTTTACTCAAACTCATGTCTGTTAAGTTGATGAGGCCATCCAACCATCTCATCCTCTGTTGCTCCCTTCTCCTCTTGCCCTCAGTCTTTCCCAGAATCAGGATCTTTTCCAATGAGTTGGCTCTTCACATCAGGTAGCCAAAGTTTTTGTGCTTCAGCTTCAACAAAAGTCTTTCCAATGAGTATTCAGGGTTGATTTCTGTTATGATTGACTGATGTGATCTCCTTGGGAGTCCAAGGGACTCCCAAGAGTCTTCTCTAGCATCACAGTTCAGAAGCATCAGTTCTTTGGCACTCAGTCTTCTTTAAAGATGGTCCCACTCTCACATCTGTACTTGACTACTGGAAAAATTATAGCTTTGACTATATGGACCTTTGTCAGCAAAGTGATGTCTCTGTTTTTTAATACACTGTCTAGTTTTGTCATACCTTCTCTTCCAGGGAGCAAGTGTCTTAATTTCATGGCTGCAGTCACATCTGCAGTGATTTTGGAGCCCAAGTGATTGAAACTGCAGGCTCTGTCACACAACTTAAATTCAGGTTCTCCACTCATTGTTTTGGACAAGTTACATAATATTTCTAGAAATATCAGTTTATTCATTCATGAAATGGGGATAATAACAGTATCTGCCTCATGGAGTTATTGAGTAGAACTAAGGTCATTCATGAAAGGGTGTTTTGCCAGTGCCCATAATATAATGAATAACAAGGGGTAATTTTATTAGATTTGTATTACAATCGTAAAAAGTACTTTAAGTATCCAAAGTAGTGTGTTATGTATTCTGTGAGTTAATCTTCATAAATAGGTGGTAGAATCTACCCTTGAACATTCAAATGACTTGTTTTGAAGAGGATTTACTACTCTTTTCCAAATTTCATGCTGGTCTGAAAGAGTTCATGAAACTTTCCTAAGTGTTTATTTCATGAATGAAAAATCAAGCATGTGTTTGTGACTAATAATGAGAATGATAATTTTATTAAACAATCAATGCTCTAATGGTTATAGTACATTCCTAAGGGGTATAATCCTATGAACATTAATCAAATTTATTTTTCAATTAAAGTTTTAAAGTTGATCCTTGTTCCCTGAAAGTCCATTCCTGATTATAGAAGCTGGGATTGTAAAAGTGTATTTCAAAATAGCATACAGTATCTTTAGTGCCTACTTTTTAGTCACCTTTCTTCATGGCCTGTGATCACACATTTATATTTATAATTATGAGTATTATTCATTTGGGTCCACTCTTTTTTTCTAGTTTTATGAATCTTTTATTTATTTTGAAATTAGACTTTAAGTTATTCAAAAGAAGTACCTCAGTATCCCTCTGATTGTTGAAAAATAAGAAAAATGGAAAAGACTAGAGCCTTGGAAAATATGCCCCAGACTTTATTAGGCAATGATTTGAGGAAACAGAAGTGAATTTTTTTGTGTGCCAATGTTTCCATCTTTTTACAGATGGCTCTTACTGGCAGAGATAAGGGCAGAGGGGAGCCAATAAACTTGCCATCTTTTCCCTAAAAAGATATGAATATTATAACGTATTGCTCCTAAAAATAATTTTTCCTATCATTCTCTACTAATATATGTTTCCTCTTGTTTATCTGCCTTAAGGTTGTCATCAGAAGGTTGTCATACAAAGACAATATTTAACCTCCATATTTCTTGTCAAAAATATTCTATCACTACTGAGTGTATTTTGTCTCTCAGTCTTCTCTTTCTTTACAATGAAGTCAGTGCTCTAAAAATGGATGGCAATAATAAATTTTAAGTGGCAGATGATGTTTGTTCAGTAAGCAACTTCAATTACTTCATTTTCTTTAAGTAGAGGAACAAAGGTAGAATTTAAGATTATACATTATAAGATAAGAATTTAGGATAATACAGACAAAAAGTAATAATCATTGTGCTTGAAGATTTTGCTATATTACAGTTTAACCAATAATATTTATAATAATAAAATTATTCTTATATAGTAAAACTAATCATAAAATTATCCTGTTTAATTTGTATAACTAATCTGTCCCTGGTATAACAAATAGCTAAAATAAATAGGCTAGCATCACATTTAATGTTTTATTTATAAAATATAAAATATTTTAAATAATAATATTCATAAGAGAGAGTTTCTTGGTGAATTTTACATCAATGATCTGTAGCAATAAATAGGATTGTTGAAACAGTAAAATTTAGATAAGTTAGAAAATTTTGATATTCTCATTAATTAGTTCAAAATTTCATTTTAACACTTTAATTGTTTCTAGAAAATATTATTTGATTGTTCTTAGTTGAGTACATTGTATTGAACACAGACTGAATTTTTAAAAAATTTTTCTTCTTGTATAAAGTGTCTGATAAGCCTCAGAATAAACATTGTGAATGCTGTAACTTAACTAATAGCATGTGGTACCTGTAACTATTTAGGTAGAAGAGATTAGTTTGATTCTTTATTTAGAAGGCATCCAGTTTAGGTGAAATGCTATTTTGATTCAAGTAATTTACCTTAATATTTGTTATTCTCCTTTACTTAACAAACCTTTACTGAGTTCTAAAATGTGTTAAGATTTAGACAGTGACTTAAGGTATAAAGATGAATTTGACATGACCCCCTTCCTTCAGATGCTCAAAATATATTGCAGAAACCAGAGAAGCATCAAGCCAACTGACAGCAGTATGGCAGGAATTGTTAATGTGGTTTGAACTAATTATTGTAGTACCTAAGATGAATCTTCATATTACAGAAATGATAAAATTAAACTGATTGCATTTTAGTTAAATAGATTTTGAGAAGAGCTGTCAGCTACAAATCTAACTGTGTGGGTCCCAGGCAATGGGTAACAGACTTTAAGGAAAAGTAGCCAAATATGTAGTCAAACAGCGAAAAAATATTTTACTAGCTTTCTCTCATCAAACATTATCTTTACAAGATTATGTGAAAGGTTCACAAACTGATGCTTCTGTTTACAAATTCTTTTAACATTCTTAAAAATCTTCTGTCAGTTATTTTTATTTATTTGTTTGTTTGTTTGCCAAAAAGTGCTATCCATTAACCTGGATGATCTGCTAGTCAGGGAATTAAAATACATGGGCAGACTTTAAAAATTGCATGCATAAAAACCTACACATTTCCTAGACAGCTGTCCATGGAATATATCATTTGTTCTTTGAAAAGTCCTTATTTAAACTTAAGGTTGACACTTTGTCCTTAATTCACGCTGCAATGCTTCTAACTTCCCTACATAATAATGTGAGTTAAGGAATGTATTAGTTGCTAGTGCTGTCACTTGGTTTAAATATTTAACAGTGTAAAAACGACTCTTAGATGTTTCTCTCTGTATGATATAGAAATGCATACATATGTGTGTGTGTGCTTATAGTGATCATAAATGGGTTCAAACGTTATATTTATGTCTTAAATGTGAGTCTCAAATCAGACTCAATATTTTATCAGCTAAAATAATTGCTCTGGTGAGTTCAATAACTGGAAGACTTTAAAGGTTGAGAGAATGTTTCTTGAACATACTTTTAAGTTGCCCATCTGTACCTTCAATGCCATGTGCACTGGTAATCAAGAAAATAGTGCGTGTCTTGTTCATCTAACCAGAATGTCATTCTGAGTGGCCATTTTATTGATGACGTAAAAATTCAACACATTTATCCCTGTGTAGTTTAAACTCCTCACAAGCATTATAATTAATTGGAGAAATCAAACATTTATTCAAAGAGTCAATATAGATTTTGGCACAAATAAAGTCAAAGCATCATAGAGCAAGAAGTAATCTAAGAAAAGCAAACATTTCAGGGTATGCCTAGAGTATTTATTTGATTTGTCTCAACTGTAACAGCAGTTGAAAATTAAGACTATATGATATTTTGAATGATAAAAAAATATATATTTATGATTAAAATGGAATACTGAGATAAGTGAAAAAGTAAACATTTAACCTATTTCCCCATATCACATAGCGTATTTACTCCTTGTTCTGTTCTTAGTTGCTCAGTAATGTCCGATTCTTTGAGACCCCGTGGACTGTAGCACACCAGGCTCTTTTCTCCATGGGGATTCTCCAGGCAAGAATACTGAATTGGGTTGCCATCCCCTCCTCCAGGGTATTTTCCCAACCCAGGGATTGAACCTAGGTCTCCCACATTGTAGGCAGATTTTTTTACCCACTGAGCCCCTAGGGAAGCCCAAGAATACTGGAGTGGGTAGCCTATCTCTTCTCCAGGGGAACTTCCAGACCCAGGAATCAAACCAGGGTCTCCTGCAGGCAGATTCTTTACCAGCTGAGCTACCAGGGAAGCCCAGTTTCTCTGTAGTGAAAACAATGTAAAACAGTTTCTAGTTATCCTTTGGGGGAATCTCTGTACATATGAACATGTGTAAGTTTAATTCCTTTTCTGTACAAATGAGGTGATGCTTTTCATATTGTTCTGAAATGTACCTTTTCTTCTTAATCATGTGTGTTATATAATTTTAATATCAGAACATATGGATCTATCTAATTCATTTTAACGAATGCCTAAGACTGAATTGGTTCACTGCTAATGGATGGATGGATTTGATGGATGTTTTAGTTGCCTTTTTTTTTTTTTATCATTTCATTTTTGGAATGACTTAATGATTATGTTGTTATCATGGGCAGTTGGTCATTTCTGAATCTGAAGATGGTTTAGATTGATCTCCATGAAAGGTATTGGATCAAACATGGGTAATATAGTTGCTATCACTCCTTAGTGATGGGATTTTGGACAGGTGGAGTTAACTTACAATGTTTCTGTGATTATATTTATAAGATGGATGTATTTTAAAACAAGAACATCAGCCCTTGATTTACAAGGTGATTAGGAGAACACAGTGAAGCAATGTATGTTTCAAAAAAGATGAAGTCCCTTTTAAATGTAAGAGTAGATTTAGCATCCCATGCTCTTAATAGAGTTATATAGCTCAAACATGGACTGTGTTATGTGCCTCAGTCATGGAAAAATAACTTCTGGCAATTTTACTTGATTATGCTTCACTTGATCTGAGATTCAAGGGAAGTCTGAGATCTCACTGGGCAACACTCAGGACAGTGGATGAATCTGCTTCTACTTGCTCCTTTAGTTACTGTTATTACAACTGGTCCTGTGAGCCCCACAAAAGCAATCCTACTGTTGGAGAATTTTCTGAAGCTTTTAGTCATATTTGTCTACTGTAAATTGTGGATGGATAGAGAAGAGTAAGTCAAATCAGACATGCATCTAGTTGTGTAACTTTGTGACAATTAGGGAAGATAGGTCTTTGAAAGTGCTAAGTTAAAAAACACAGAAGACCATTATAAAAGGGACCTTGTCAAAGAAATAGTATGACAACTTTTTGATGGAAAATATATTAGAAAAAAAATTTCCATACTTTCAGTGACCGATGGGATTAATCAAGTAGCTCTAGATTATGCACATTCTTAGCTCAATTAACATTTGAAATGTTAAATAAAATCATTAAAAATTTATTGAACAAAACTGGAAAAACTTTGTATATATTTTGGTAAACTGATAGCTTACTATTGTAGTTCTGAGCACTGCATATTTTCAAAAATTTCAGTTCCTTCTAACAGCTCCTATTTTATCAAAGTTCATATTTTATGGACTTTTGCTTTGGGGAATAAATAGTAAAATAACTGTAAGTATTTCTGCATGCCTCGGAGAACAGGGAAGGGAACAGGTGTGGCTTGGCAACTTTTATCATGTGCTCCAAGCTCAGCTCATTCCTTTTATTTGTATTGTTCCTTACCACCCATGAATGAAAATCATTACAGGAATTTCTCAAACTATAGCCTTATATCTAGTTAACACACTTCAGTTTCCCCCTTTAAGTATTCACAATTAATTAGATTTCTTTTTTAAAAAATCTGAAATCACTATCCAGTATTAATAAAAAAAAAAAGATGAGGAAGTTTTATATTTACAGATACAGAAAAATCTCCCAGATATATCATTCAGTAAAAAAAGCAAGGAGCAAAACAGTTAATTTAGAATATTATCCTTTATGTAAAAAAGAGTAAAAATACATATAGTTTATAATTGCTCATGGCTGTAGAAATAATTTTCTTGAATTTGCATGGAAAATATAGAAACGACACACACAAAACTGAAAAGTAGTTATCTACAGGATTGGACATAAAAGGAAGGAACAGGATAGTTAGGGGTAGATGAGATGGGACCATGACTTTTCAATGTACTTTGATATTTATTGATTGAGTTTTAAACTTTGTGAATGAATATCTATTTACAGGATACACTAAATGAAAAAAAAATTGAAATTCATAGTAGATATAGAAAAATGTATTATAAATGGAATGGAGTATAAATCTGAAGGAAATGGGTCTTGGTAGCACATTTTTTTTACTGTGGCCTGTAACTTAGGACAAGTTCCTGAGTCAGTCTCCCTGGTTTGCAATGTCCTCACCTGCTCCACATGAACAGGACGCAGTAGATTATCTCATGCCGTAGATGTCATTTGGGTTGTATTTTAATTGCGATAAGAATATGCATAATCTAGAGCTACTGGATTAATCCCATGGGTCACTGATCGTATGGACGTTTTTTTTCTAATATATTTTCCATCCAAAAAGTTGTCATAATATTTCTTTGACAAGGTCCCTTTTATAATGTTCTTCTGTGTGTTTTAAAAAGTAGAGACATTGTGTGACATAATTTCTCTTTAAAGTATTTGATTACAGAGCAGTTTTCCTTAGAGGAATTTAACTTTTCAACAAAAATTTATGCCCTGAAAGTAGTGATAGAATTTATGGAACACCAACTATGTGGCAGGTAGTGTGCTAAGAAGTTTACATCTGTAATTTTCACACCAATCCTACAAAAAGTTGCTTTTATGCATGTATTTCTTCTTGAGGAAATAGGGCTTAAAGATATTTAGATCACAGAATAGATATTCTAAGTATAAAACTTCAGTGTCAACAGATGTATTAGAAAAGGTAAGGAAGATGAATATTAACATTTCTCTATGGAATATGTGAGCTGTAGCTCTGTCTAGAGGCAGTTAAAGGCTAGATAATTTCCTTAAGTCTTCTCACTGACAGACCGGGTCTGAGAGAGGGTGTGTATCATGGGAGCTTTTCTTGTCTGCCTACTCTCCTACAGGCATGCTGAACAGAGAGACAGACAGAGAAAAGTGGACACAATGAGATAACCACTCAGTGATGCACACATAAATGGGAGCAAAAGAAAGACACACACACTCACAAACAAACCATACCCACAGGCCCAAAAAGAGAGAGAAAGGGAGACACATAAGGGGAAAATGCAGAACGAGGTATGCATGCCATCTAAAACAAACTCAGAGAGAGCCACTGTAGAGATACGGTGAGATGCAGTGGGGAGGCTCACAGAGGAAAATACACAAAAAATACAAACAAAATGGGACACAGAGTGTCAAAGACATTCAGAAGCAGCAAGACTCATAAATGGAGACACAGAAATATATATGACAGATAGAAAGAAAGCAGGTGCCTGGTCAGAGAGATACATAAGGCAGAGTGAAGCAAGCAGATAAGCAGCAAGACATAACTGGCCAGAATCTCATATATTCAGAGCCATTTAGACACAAAGCAAAGTGAGTGACATGTAACTCCACAAGAACGAAACACATGTTTAACTAGACAGAAAAACTCACAGATGCTCGTACACAAAGAAATAACACAGACAGAAGCAGATGTAAATTCCATGCACACAAAGATAGACACACACATAAACAGGGAGAGAGATATAGATATCCACAGTCTGTAGACAAAGAGAATAAGACTTTAGTTCTTAATATAATAATAGTCCCTTGCTTCCCTAGCTCCTGAACTAGACAGAAGGCCAAGAATTCCTCATTTCCCAGGCCACAGATGGTGCCACCACCCTTGGATCACTGTACTCTGTTCCTATTGCATTTTTATACTTCTCTTTATTTCATTATGTTCTAGGGAGTAAATTTCTCTCACTTTTTGATGTTTATCCCCCTTGGATATTTCTTGACAATTTTCAGATCTTCCTTATGTTACACTCCTTAATTATTCTAAAAAAGAATGTTCTGAACTGCTTCACACTGGGTTCATTGTCTAAAAATGACCTTTCCCAATTTTGGATTTCCTGCATGGTCTTTTTTCTTCCATTATGTGCCATAGTAAAGTAGATATCCCTGCTGATAGCTGAACCCCAAAGAATCAAGAATTTTGTCAGAATCAAATACATTTTATTTCTTCACACCAGTATGGTATGGAGTACTTTGAGATAAGGATTATTTCTTCAGTAGATTTATAAATATGAAAGCAAAGAAATAGAGCTACTTAGTATGTTTAATGGCACATGTATGTTTGCATTGATTTTATCTACATATATGATAGTTTTACCTTCTGTTTACATATTCCCACAAAATACAACTTTATTTGGAGTGGGCGACTTTGTTTCTTCTGCACATTGTCTTCTCAAAGAGAAGGCATCATTAGCCTTGAGCTTGCAGTCACACAGACATTTACAGCTGATATGTGTCATAGCCAAGCACATACGCAATGTGGTCAATTTTAATATATTTATGGACAACTTTTCATTTACTCCAGTTGAGAGTCAAAACAGGAAAAAAGAGTCAAGATTCCCGATATAGGAAAAGAATCTAGAACACAAGTTTTCCTCAAATTTTAGCCCATGGACCTCAGTCATCATTAATTTTTTGGATTCTTAGCTGAACCATGACCAGTCTCAGGAGAAAGGGGAGGTAAGAATTGTCATTTTAAATAAGCTCCTTAGGTGTTTTTATGCACACATGTTGGAGAAGCTCTGTCTGGAGAACTAAACTGTATTGATTTTTTATAGGCATTAATTCTGAAAGATAAGTTCAAATGCAGAAAAAGAGCAGTGTGTGAAAACTTCCCAAGTGTGAATTTTGTACATTGAAATTGTCCTGAATCTATCTATTCAGTTTCCTTTCTTCCTTTTTTAAGAAGATGAACCATTTTAGTCTTTTTATGTTCTTGTTCTCTTGTGAGGTTTTTCATTGTCCATCTGCTTAATCAGAAATGTCCGGAACAATTTAGTTGCCTCAGATTTCTACTCCATTTCAACAAAATCATGTTGAAATTCATTTGCTCTCAATGAAAAGTAATCTTCAGGTGAATCACAAAGGATAAATGAACTCTAATTCTATGCAATTTAAAATTAGATAGTGTTTCTTAACATGACCAAAAAAGCTGGGTTTTAATACTAAATAAATACAGGTGTGTGTGCTCAGTCACTTCAGTCATGTCTGACTCTGAAACCCCATGGACTGTAGCCCTCCAGGCTCCTCTGTCCATGGGATTCGCCATGCAAGAATACTGAAGCGGGTAGCTATGGCCTCCTCCATGTGATCTTCCTGACTGAGGGATCAAACCTGGGTCTCCTGTGTCTCCTACATTGCAGGAGGATTCTTTACCCACTAAGCCACCTGGGGAGCCCAAATACAGATGTAATCCTATTCAGAGGGGAAATACATAGGGATGGTAACTTAGAAAACACACATTGGAGTGATTATTCTCTTGTAAATGGGATTTATTTATCCAAATAATTCACCACAGAGTTTCAACACTGCAACCTCTCTTAGTGTATCTAAAACTTACAAACATTGATTCATGTGCAAATTTTTGAAACACATCTCTTGCCTGAAGTCAAGTGCATATTTTTTATTGCTTTAAATTTTAATGCAATTGTATCCAGTTTTCTATATTAAAATAAAAATTCTGTGGTATTCATGACATGGCTGTTTATCTAAATATGAAATATTTCACAAAATCAAATGTGATTTCCATATTTGAAAAAATGTGCTTTCTGTTTTCATTGTAAAAATACTGGAGATTAAATATAAAAGCATTTAATGGGTACACTTTTTTTTCTTCAAAGGCATTCTTGATTGCCAATAGCAAAATATAAGTATTAAATATGTCATCTTTGATAAGTATTATTATTTTGGACCATATTGCAAAAAGTAGCTTGATTTGTGGCATTTTAATGGCTTAAAGGGTAGAATGAAAATATGTGGAAGGAGAAATCAATAAAGCTTGGGGCCTCTTATCCCGCATTGATTCTTGTAATCCAGTAACTATTAAATACTTGAGAGATAAGCCTGTTTTAAGATGGCATGTTTGTATTTTGAAGATAAAATGCCTTAATTTTGCTCATGGGTTTCCCCAAAACACAGTTCATGCACAAAATAGAATGCAAGCTTTCAGTGGTCATGCTTCCTATTATAGATATTCTTAAACTGAGCGTCTTAAAGGCTCACTGTGAGTGGGGTTACCCTCAAGCAACTGCTTATTATAGTGTGATTTCACCTTTTAAAAAATGTTACACATTATAAAATAAAGCTAGAATGTCTGAGATGATAATAGAATGAACAAGAATATTTTAATGTTCAAATCATTTAAAAGCATAATCTCATCCTGAATATCATTCTTAACCTTTCTGCAAAAATTTTTTTGGTATCTTAACTGGGTAAAGTATGAGAAATGCTAGCTTGTCTCAAACCTGTCAACTCTCTTCTTGATGATTATTGTTACAATGGAAGTAAAGAATTGTTATGACGTTTTGCTTTTAAATTTTCTGTATTTTTTTATAATGCTAAAAATTCAGACCTGACATTTTGCCAAAAATGATAAAAAAAGTTGTTTTTTTTTTTCAGTTTTCATTTGCTGGTAATCATTTTCAAATCTATAATGGCTAGATATCAAAAGGGTAATGGTTTTATTAAACACATTTGGAATGTTTACTTCTATAAAGACACCATAAAATACCTATTTTATTTTATTGTGCAGTTGCCCTAGTATCAATTAATCTTGTTTTTTAATGTTTCACTTACTCTTTCAGTAATAATTCCTAATATTTCATGTGTTCTTAAAAATGTACCAGAGACTGGCTTAAAAGTACCAGATATATTACCACTTTTTAAAAAATTAATCTATTTATTTTTGGCTGAGCTGGGTCTTTGCTGCTGTACACAGACTTTCTCTAGTTGCAGTGAGTGGGGGCCATTCTCCAGCTGTGCACAGACTTCTCACTGTGGCGGCTTCTCTTATTGCAGAACATGGGCTGTAGGGCACATTGCACAGCCTTCAGTAGTTGTGGCCTGTTGGGCTCAGTAGTTGCAGCCTGCTGTCTCTAGAGTGCAGGCTCATTATTTGTGGTACATGGGCTCAGTTGCCCTGCAGCATGTGGGATCTTCCTGAATCAGGGATTGAACTGATGTCCCTTGCATTGCAAGGCAGATTTTGACCAGTGGACCACCAGAGAAGCCCTATTACCACGTTTAATATATGAGCTTCATAATATTTCTATTCCCAATTAACAGATGGATAAATCAAGGGCCAGGGCTTTCAAGTAACTTGCTTAAAGTCTGACAATAGGTAGGACAGTGGAGCCAGAATGCAGCGACAGGAAATCTGATTCCAAAACTTGTTCTTTATAGACATGTAAGGATGCAAGTGGATTTTAATTTTAATAATTGTCTTAAGTATATATGGATTTTTTCTTTAAGATAATACTGATGCTTTTCTTTTGAATATGTGATTCAGCCAGTTCTTTGTGTCATAACTGTGACCTTTGTAATTGGTAGTCCCCACGATTTATGCTTCACTTACTAATAATTACGTAATACAAGGTTCCTGTGTTACATGAGAAAAGCCTTTTGCAATATGTTCATAAACATCATCTTATTTGAGTCTACAATAATCTACTGAGATGGATAGAAGGCATTGTCTTTTCCTTTCTACAACTAAACCAAGGGAGATTTAGAGATGTGAAGTAACTTGAACAACGTCACACAGATTAAATGGTGAAATGGTGGAGTTCAACCTAGAACCTAGTTCTTTTGTTACTAATTTGGGCTCTTTCACTACAGATCCTGGCAGGTGTCATTTTGCAGTGAACCATCTCATGCCTGTAAGGCTTTTGGGTACTGTGAGAGCAATTGCTCATAGCTTCATCTAGGCTCTGATGTGCCTGTGGGGTCCATAGCCCTGGGACACAGTAACAGATTTGGTTCAAATGTGATGTTCTCCATCTAAATAGATCATGCTTCCTGACTTCTACCAGGCTGCCTTGCTTGTATAAAGCTTGTTTCCTGCAAACTCAATGTCTCTGTTAGGGACAGGACATCTATGAGACTCCTTCCTTCTGCAGAGCAAAGTACTCACACATGTCTTTATTTTTTTAATCCTGTGTATACAGTCTTGTTTCTCTTTCCTCCTACCATAGAAGAGTTACTTAGCACATCTTATGCTCTACTGTACCGCGTTTGTAATTGTTTCATTTACTGTTTTCTTCATCATTTCAATGCATCAATGCCGTGTAATAGATTAGAAGCAGAGTAAGGAGTCTCAGATTTCAGATATATATATCCATCTCATTGAGATTCTCTTGGATTTTAACAGCTATTCTATTGATCTCCCTGAATGCAATTTTTAAAACATTTTTGTGATATTCTGTGAGGGCACAGAATAGTCCTGATGGTATGAATTTCAGAATAATACAGATCTGGGTCCACATCCTGGCTCCCTGTTTACAGAAAAAGATACTGGGCTAATTTGTTATTTTTCTATTCCCTAGACTCCTTATCCACCTCACCTGTTAACAGAATAATAATAATCCTGGGATTTGAAATAGTTCTGAGGAGTCAGTGTGATAAACCATGTGGAGTAGTTAATATAGTATCAGTTTTCTTGAACAAGTTCATTAATTTCTATTTCCTAAACTCATAACTAAAGATAACACCACCTACTTCACTACAATAGCTAGTATTTTGGTTGCCAATTTACATTGCATCAAGTAAGCAATTTGATATTTTTGACTAGTTCTTATAACAACTTCACAGGTAGCTGTCATTATTAATGTCCTTATTTTACAAACCAAGAAATGAAGAAATAGAGAAATTAAGATCACAGAACTTGTAATTAGCCAAGGCAGGATTTGAACTAGGTAGCAGAGTTCTAGAACCTCTACTTTAATCAGTATGCAGAACTGCTTGGCTTAGCCTAACTGTTAAAAATATATGAAAATCCATTATTTGTTAGACACAAGATCATCCAGAAAGCTATTTATGGCATATTGTTATTGTCAAAATATGGAGCTATATGTAGATAATAGGGAAATTGTTCTTGGGTGAAGAAGTACCATAGTCTTACTGGATTCTATTCTGTTCTGTTGGCATTTTCCAACTTTATATTTAAAGATGCTTGAGTAATACAGAGCATAAGAACATTGCAAAAGTCATATAGCTGGTAGATGACTGAGTGGGAATGACCTAATTCTAAGTCCTTTTTCTTTAGAACATGTTATGAAAGGAAGTATATGTGTGAGTGTGTGTGTATGTGTGTGCATATTAAGAATTTGTTTTGAGTCAGTGGATAAAAGAGAGGTGAAAGATGAGCAAAAATTTAACCAAACTTCTCTAAATTAAGCCCTTTCCTAGGTAGAGTCAGACACGACTGAAGTGACTTAGCAGCAGCAGCAGGAGGTACCTTAATTATTACAATAATATTTAAGGGGATTGGCATTGGGCTGCTAAGAATCTATGAAGTTAAAAACTGTCCAAAGTTACACAATTGGCACATGAAAGAGTCAGTATTTGAACCTATATATATATATATGTATGTATGTATGCATGTATGTATGTATCTGTCTCTACACCTATATATATAGGCTTCTTGGTGGCTTATGGTAAAGAATCCGCTTGCCAATGTAGGAGATGCTAGTTCGATCTCTGGTCCTAGAAGACCCCCTGGTGAAGGAAATGTCAACCCACTACACTATTCTTGTCTGGAGAACCCCCTGGACAGAGGAGCCTGGTAGGCTACAGGCCATGGGACTGCAGAGTTGGACACAACTTAGCAACTGAACAACAGCAAACAATGAAACACACACACACACACACACACACACACACACACATATCTGTCTCTAAACACATTCACAATACCAAAAAGTATTACTATATATTTTGGGAAATGCATTTTAGAGTCATAGGCTTCTGGGTTTAGAAATATCTTTCAGATTAGTCCAGAGGTAATATTTAAAATACAAATTGTCTAATCAGAAAGACTATCAGCCTATATAGTGATGTTTTTGGTGCTGGGAGCCTCCTGCTGTGCCAGGCATCAATCCTTTAGTTTCTTAAATCTGCTACACTGAGGACATCTGGGGAAGAGGCTAGAGCTAAAGCATCTGAGGTGCTAGAGTAGAGGTTTCTAGACAACTAGTAATTTGCTGACCTGTACCGAGCATTTTCTGGACTGCAAAAAAGGAAGAATGCCCAAGAATTGATGTCTTCCAACTGTGGTGCTGGAGAACACTCCTGAAAATTCCTTGGACAGCAAGGAGATCAAACCAGTCTATCTTAATGGAGATCAACCCTGAATATTCACTGGAAGGACTGATGCTAAAAGTGAAGCACCAGTATTTTGGTCATCTAATCTGCACGACAACTCATTGGAAAAGTCCCTGAAAGTCCCTGATCCTGGGAAAGATCAATGGCAGAAGGAGAAGAGGGCTTCAGAAGATGAGATGGCTGGATGGCATCACCTATGCAATGAACATGAACTTGGGTAAACTCTGGGAGATGGTGAGGGACAGGGAGGCCTGGCGTGCTGCTGTCCACAAGGTCACAAAGAGTCAGACATGACTGGGTGACTGAACAACAGAACATTTCACTATTTCATTGACCTATATGGCTGTGCATTAGCCCTAGCTGCTCTTGCTCTTCTTTTTTTTTTTTAATTGTTTAGTTTTTATTTCATAATCATAAATTTAACTTTGTAATCCTTCTAAACTTGGAGGGGGATAAGGAAAATATGGAACCCAAAGAACTGTAGTGAGAGCAGAAAGATTATAGGATATTTCAAGCAGATGGGGGTGAAGGGATGCTCTCCTGGGCTACAGAAGGAATGGTCTGGTGGTTGAGTAAAACACAAGTAAAATTTATTAGATTTGTCCACAGTCCGCAATGGTGATCTTCTTGCTGGTCTTACCATTCTTGGACCCAAAGCGTTCCTTGGCTTCTACAATATTCATGCCCTCTTTCACCTTGCCAAAGACCACATGCTTGCCATGCAACCACTCAGTCTTGGCAGTGCAGATGAAAAACTGGGAACCGTTTGTGTTGGGGCCAGCATTTGCCATGGACAAGATTCCAGGACCTATATGCTTCAGGATGAAATTCTCATCGTCAAATTTCTCGCCATAGATGGACTTGTCACCAGTACCATTATGGTGTGTGAAGTCACCACTGTGCTGTCTTTGGAACTTTGTCTGCAAACAGCTTGAAAGAGACGTGGCCCAAGGGCTCGCTGTTGACAGCGATGTCGAAGAACACGGTGGGGTTGACCATGGCTAGACAGCTCAGGAGGCTCTGGGGTGGCAGCGTCTGCAAGGCCTCTTGCTCTTGTTTTAATCAGGTTGACTACTTCATTTGTCTGCACTTAAATTATTCCATAACAATTTAGTTTACTAATAATATTCACTGTGAGAAAGTTGTTCCTCTTAACTTACATTACTTATTTTGTTTAAATTCTATGATCTTCGTCCTTCCTAGTCTATTGGTTTGTTTTTAATATTTTTTCTGGCTTTTCCATTTAAAGGTGTTTCTGTAAATACTTATCTTTATTTAAAGTTTAATTTCAATGACTTCTAAATAAAATACTGGTTCAGTTCAGTTCAGTTCAGTCGCTCAGTCGTGTCCGACTCTCTGTGACCCCATGAATCACAGCACGCCAGGCCTCCCTGTCCATCACCAACTCCCGGAGTAGGGAAGTCCTAAAGGCTTTTAGTTGTAATATAATTATGGTAGGTTTATCAGTTTGTGGTTTATTTTTAAAAGATCTATATTGATCGATGTGGTGTGGTCGTGCTCTCCCGGGCCGAGCCTAAGCCGAGCCGGACGAGGGACGGGCGTTCCGGGTGGACGTGCCCGCTCTTCTCGGCCTGTCCGCGGCACCCCTCGCCTGTCTTTCCCCCCTTGCCTGCCCATCGGGGAGGGTGAGGAAGGCAGGGGCTGCATGCGGTCTCTGGCCCTGACCTTCGGCCTCCTGTCCGCCCCCCAGCCTCGGGGTGTCAGCCGGCGGGGGCCCGTTGGTCTTCTTGACACAGCAGATGCTCTCGCTTCGCCTCCCCTGCGGTGGGGAGGGCTGTGCCGCTGCCGCGCTCGCGTGCCCCGCGTGGGTGTGTGAGCGTGCCTCGTGTTGCCCCTCGGTGGTGCCCCTGGAGCGCTCCAGGTTGTCCCTCAGGTGCCTGAGGCCGAGCGGTGGTGTCGTTTCCCTTAACCCGGTGTCCTCCTCGGGTCCCCGCCGCGGTGGCGAGTGTGTCCCGTGAGTTGGCTCTCTTTGAGGGGGTCAAGATGGTAAGAGAGGGGGCGTCCCTGTTCCCCCTCGTCGTGGAAAAAAAAATAAAATAAAAAGATCTATATTATATCCGATACTTCCACATTCGGTTTTTCCATTTTCCTGCTTGTGGCAACTCACTCCAGTGTTCTTGCCTGGAGAATCCCAGGGACGGGGGAGCCTGGTGGGCTTCCGTCTATGGGGTCACGCAGAGTCGGACACGACTGAAGTGACTTAGCAGCTTGTCCTTTATTGTCATGTGACTTATTTTAAAGGAGCTAACTATGTAAGAAACCTCTAATCTTGACCTAGCTCTGCTTTTGACCAGCTCTGGGACCAGGTAAAGTCATTTCCAGCTCTACTTTTGTTTTGTTGAGGACCTGTGAAGCAAGAGGATTTGATAGTCACTCAGCAGGGTCACTTTCCAACTCTAGTGTCTGCCCTGTGAATCTGGCCATGTGATCACTGGATTCAAAAGTGTTTCTACAGTATCCAGTGTAAACTTGACATTTATTGCATCACGTGAGAAAGAGCACAGAACTGTCCTCAACAGATTCGAGCTCACATGGTAAGAGTCAACCCATGTGGGCTTGAGTATGTGGAGTAGAAAGAGTAAAACTGCTTCATTGGGTATCACAGATGATTAACAAGGACAGGCATGCAGGAGACTGGAACTCATGTAGTCATCTCAGGAACACACATTCAGCCACTAGGCTTACCTAGACTTCAGCATTAGAAGACTTATCTTCACTGGTTTATTTCCCAGTGAGACCCGCTTGGATAATAGGATCTTAATAATTACTGTGAAAGATGATGCTGTGAAAATGCTGCACTCGATATGCCAGCAAATTTGGAAAACTCAGCAGTGGCCACAGGACTGGAAAAGGTAATTCTTCATTCCAATCCCAAAGAAAGGGAATGCCAAAGAATGCTCAAACTACAGGACAATTGCACTCATCTCACACGCTAGTAAAGTCATGCTCAAAATTCTCCAAGCCAGGCTTCAGCAATACATGAACCGTGAACTTCCAGATGTTGAAGCAGGTTTTAGAAAAGGCAGAGGCACCAGAGATCAAATTGCCAACATCCGCTGGATCATGGAGAAAGCAAGAGAGTTCCAGAAAAACATCTATTTCTGCTTCATTGACTATGCCAAAGCCTTTGACTGTGTGGATCACAATAAACTGTGGACCATTCTGAAAGAGATGGGAATCCCAGACCACCTGACCTGCCTCTTGAGAAACCTGTATGCAGGTCAGGAAGCAACAGTCAGAACTGGACATGGAACAAGACTGGTTCCAAATAGGAAAAGGTGTACGTCAAGGTTGTATATTGTCACCCTGCTTATTTAACTTATATGCAGAGTACATCATGAGGAACGCTGGGCTGAAAGAAGCACAAGCAGGAATCAAGATTGCCGGGAGAAATATCAATAACCTCAGATATGCAGATGACACCACCCTTATGGCAGAAAGTGAAGAGGAACTCAAAAGCCTCTTGATGAAAGTGAATGAGGAGAGTGAAAGGTTGGCTTGAAGCTCAACATTCAGAAAACGAAGATCATGGTATCTGGTCCCATCACTTCATGGGAAATAGATGGGGAAACAGTGGAAACAGTGTCAGACTTTATTTTTTTGGGCTCCGAAATCACTGCAGATGCTGATTGCAGCCATGAAATTAAAAGATGCTTACTCCTTGGAAGGAAAGTTATGACCAACCTAGATAGCATATTAAAAAGCAGAAACATTACTTTGCCAACCAAGGTCCATCTAGTCAAGGCTATGGTTTTTCCCTTGGTCATGTATGGTTGTGAGAGCTGGACTGTGAAGGAAACTGATCGGCGAAGAATTGATGCTTTTGAACTGTGGTGCTGGAGAAGACTCTTGAGAGTTCCTTGGACTGCAAGGAGATCCAACCAGTCCATTCTAAAGGAGATCAGTCCTGGGTGTTCATTGGAAGGACTGATGCTAAAGCTGAAACTCCAATACTTTGGCCACCTCATGCGACGAGTTGACTCACTGGAAAAGACTCTGATGCTGGGAGGGATTGGGGGTAGGAGGAGACGGGGACGACCGAGAATGAGATGGCTGGATGGCATCACCGACTCAATGGACATGAGTTTGGGTGAACTCCGGGAGTTGGTGATGGGCAGGGAGGCCTGGCGTGCTGTGGTTCATGGGATCGCAAAGAGTCGGACACGACTGAGCGACGGAACTGAACTGAACTGAATAATTACTGGCTCAATTTATTTATCTAACTTATGGACCTGAAATATAGTGATATCCAAGAATCAAGGTATTTTCCCAATCAGGTCTTACTGAGGCATATAGAACTACCTCTAGTTCAAATCTCAAATACAGCAGTTGAGGCAGAAGCACACAGTAATACTCTTTTTCAGGGTAAAAACTTTTTACTCATTATTGTTGAGGAGATATTATGATTGTCCATCTCATTTTCTCCTCTCTGAGTTTATTTAAATAGAACTTTAAGGAATTAATGCTATGGGATAAAACACACAAGGTGTGAATGCAAGAGTGCACTTCTGTCAAATAGTGACAAGACTTATAATGGAAAGAAAAGCATTCTATTTTTATTATTTGGTTTTTCCTCACATATATTTGGTAAGAACATTTAAGTTATGCTCTCTTAGAAAGTTCAGTTATACATTAGAGTGTTATCACCTATAGCTGTAGTTATCACATGTGCATTAGATCCTCAGACTGTCTTCATCTTATAACTGAAAGTTTTTACCCTTTTCTATTTCTCCCACTCCCAGACCTTATGAACCCTACCTCTTATTTTTATATTTTTTCTATACGTTTGACTTTTAACCATTCCATTTGTTAATTGACACTATGTAAGATTCGTCTGTCTTTCTGGTTTGTTAACTTACCATAGTGCCCCCCAGGTTCATCCATTTTACTGAAAAGCAGACTATTTCTTTCTTTTCTGAAGCTGAGTAATATTCTATTGTGTGTGTATATGGGCTTCCCTGGTTGCTCAGATGGTAAAGAATCTGCCTGCAGTGCAAGAGATCTGGGTTCAATCCCTGGGTTGGGAAGATCCCTTGGAGAAGGAAATGGCAACCCACTCCAGTATTTTTGCCTGGATAATTCCATGGACGGAGGAGCCTGGCAAGCTACAGTTCATGGGATTGCAAAGAGTCAGGCATAACTGAATGACTAACACACTAACTAAAGGGTGGGGTGGTAAATATATACACTACATTTTCTTTATTCATTCATCTGCCAATGGGCACTTAGGTTGTTTCCATACCTTGTTATTTGTGCATAATGCTGCTATGAACATGGAAGTACAGATATCTCTTTGAGATAATGATTTCATTTCCTTTCGATGTATACTTAGAAGAGGGATTGCTAAATCATACGGTACTTCAACTTTTAACTTCTTCAGAAACCCCCATACTCTTTCCATATTGGCCGTCCCCATTTACATTCCTGCTGACAGTATACAGGGGTTCACTGTTCTCTACACTCTCACCAGAATTTGTTATCTCTTGTCTTTTTGATAAGAGACATCCTAAGAGATGTGAGGTGATATCTAATTGTGGTTTTGATTTACATTAACCTGATGATTATTGATGCTGAGAACCTTCTCATGTACCTGTTTATCATTTGTAGGTCTTCTTTGGAAAAATGTCTATTCATGTTCTGAATATTTTTATTGTTGTATGCTACAGAGTTGAATGAGTTCCTTTACATTTTAAGACATTAACCTCTTATTGGATATGGGGTTTGCAATTGATTTTTCCCATTCCATAGGTTGCCTTTGGTTTTGTTGATGGTTTCCTTTTCTGTGCAGAGTTTTTCAGTTTAATGTAGTCCCACTTGTTTATTTTTGCTTTTGTTGTCTTACTTCTGGTGTCAGATTAAAAAAAAATCATTGTTAAGATTAATGACAAAGATGTTTTCTTCTAGGAGTTTAATGTTTCATGTTTTGTTTTCAAGTCACAATGCATTGTGAGTTTTTATTAATGTATTATTAATTTTTATTAATAAATGTATTTTTAATGTATTTTTATTAATGCATTATTATGTTTTTGTGAATGATGTAAGATGGGGGGTTATTTCATTCTTTTGCATGTAGCTGTCCAGTTTTCCCAACATTGTTTATTGAGGAAACTATCCTTTCTCTATAGTATATTCTAGGCTCCATCGTTGAAAATTAATTGACCATTTATGCATGTGTTTACTTCTGGAGTCTTTATTCTGTTCTACTGATGTGTGTATCTATTTTTTATATGAGTGCATACTGTTTTGATTACTATAGCTTTGCAGTACACTTTGAAGTCAGTAAGTGTGACACCTCCAGCTTTGTTACTCTTTCTCAAAACTGTTTGGGTTATTTGGAATCTTAGGGGTTTCATACAGATTTTAGAATTTTTTGTTCTATTTCTGTGAAAAAATGTCACTAGAATTTTGATAGGTATTGCACTGAATCTGTAGATCCCTTCGAGTAGTATGGGCTTTTTCAAAATATTAATTCTTTCAGTTTATGAACATGGAATATCTTTCCATTTATTTGGGTCCTCTTCAATTTCTTCCATCATTGTTTATAATTTTTACTGTATAAATATTTTGCCTTGGTTAAACATATTACTAAGAATTTTAATTTTTTGATGGTGTTATATGTCAGATTATTTTCATAAATTCTCTTTCTCATACTTCATTGCTATAGAAACACCACTGATTTTTATATATTGATTTTGTATTCTGAAACTTTACTGAAATAATTTATTAATGTTAGCAGTATTTTGCGTGGAAACTTTAAAGGTTTCTATATATGATATCAGGTCATTTGCAAATAGTTTTTGCTTATTCTTATCTGATGGATATATTTTCTTTCTTTTTCTTGTCTAATTATTTTGGATGGAACTTCAAGTACTATGTTGAAAAAAGTGGTGAAAGTAAGCATCCTTTTCTGGTTTCTGATCTTAGAGGAAGAACTTTCAGTGATTCACTAATGAATATGATTTTAGCTATACACTTGTCTGTTATACAGAACTCTTGTTAGGCTAAGATACCTTCCCCCTTACAATTTAATAAAAGTTTTTTGGTTTTTGTTTTTATCATGAAAAGATACATAATTTTTCCAAGTACTTTTTCTGTGTCTATTTAGATAATCTTTGACTTATATCTTTTACTTTATTAATGTGGTGTCATCATATTAATTTGTGAGTATTGAACCATCCTTGAATGGTTCAATAAATCATTGAATAAATCCCATTTCAACCATGGTATGTGATTCCTTTAATATATTATTAAATTTGGTTTGCTAAAATTTTGTTGAGAAGTTTTACATCTACGTTCATCAGGGATATTCCTATAATTTTCTTTTCTTGTAGTCTGTTTGATCTTGATATCAGAGTAATGCTGGCTTTGCATCATGAATCTTGAAACTTTCTCTTCTCTTATCTTTTTTGGGAGAGTTTATAAAGAATTGGTGTTAGCTCTTCTTCAAATATTTATTAGAATTCAGATGTGATTTATTTTGGAAAGCTGTAGAATGAAAAGATGAAATCTAGAAAGAATAGGAGTGTCCTTTGGTTCAGTCTTGGGCATTTAGTCTAAGGTAATAGTTGGACTGTGAAGAAGGCTGACCGCCGAAGAATCGATGCTTTTGAACTGTGGTGTTGGAGAAGACTCTTGAGAGTCCCTTATACTGCAAGGAGATCCAACCAGTCCATTCTAGAGGAGATCAATCCTGGATGTTCATTGGAGGGACTGATGCTAAAGCTGAAACTGCAATACTTTGGCCACCTCATGCGACGAGTTGACTCACTGGAAAAGACTCTGATGCTGGGAAAGGTTGGGGGCGGGAGGAGAAGGGGAGCACGGAGAATGAGATGGCTGGATGGCATCACCGACTCTGTGGACATGAGTTTGAGTGAACTCCGGGAGTTGGTGATGGACAGGGAGGCCTGGCATGCTGTGATTCATGGGGTCGCGGAGAGTCGGACACGACTGAGCGACTGAACTGAACTGAACTGAACTGAATACAAAATAAGGAGATAGTAAACGTTTTTTAACAGAGCAGTGAAACAACGAAAGTAGTGTTTAATAAACACTAATCTGAACTGTTTTTAAAAAGCATATTTTACATGATTTGTTTCCATTTTGAATTTTAAAAAATCTTATTTTTGCTCATGAATTTCTAAAACATCAAAATGAGTGTTAAAGTATATTTAGTTTTCATCTGTCTTTATAACTATTTTAAAACTCACAGTACAAAATTGTTGTACATGCTTTTACAGTCCCATTCCCTTGGAGTGCTTGCAATTTTAGTCTTAGAAAGAGTTGAATGTGTGTACATTTTAGTTGATGATGATTATTAAATCTTTTTCTTTTTTGGTTCACAACTATTGTAATCTACTAATTCGAAGATTTATGGACTACAGGATGACTTGGGAGACAGTCTAGAGTCTGGATAACAGTGGGAGCAACTATAAGACTACTATAATAATTCAAGCATATGGTAACAGTGGCCACAGACCAGGCTAATAATAGTTTTGGGAAAAAGTGACAGGAACAAAATTTCTATTGAAAAATTAATGAAGTCTGGTTAAGGCAAAAGGGAAGAAGAAGAAATGGTTCAAGATTATTTATAGATTTATAGTTTAGAAACAAAGAAAAAGCAAAACCTATGATAGGAGTTAAAACTGACTTTGAGGTAGACATGTTGGGCATCCCTGATATACTGAGATGGAAATGAAATATCCAAGAAGGATTAGCTTGTGGGATATATTTGTCTATGAATATAAGAATAATTAGGATATATTAATTCTCTGTATGTTAATTTTCAGGCAAAATAAATCCAAGTATGGATTTAATAGAAAGCTTTAAAATATTTATAAAATCTCAGATATGCTAGTGTTATAGATTTCATTTTTTGGTGACATATTTGCAAACAGAAATAGAATAAGATACTGTAGTCTCCTTTTCCTGATCTAATTTCTTCTAATATAGCTATTTTTGTCTGATAAAAAATATAATCCAAAACCTATATAAAATTTCCTCTGTCATATTTATTAGAATGACTTTGCCTCTTTCTGATTTTATGTTTAAGATTCAAATAGAGCAGAGTTTATCAGTTTGTGCTTAAATCTTTTAAATGGCTTCATGTTGCTTTTAGGATTAAGAAAAAATTCCCCAGACTGAAAGAGCTGCATGCTCGGGATGATGCCTGTCTGTCTCTTCATTGTCATTACCCACTACTCTGTTCTACACCATAGATGGCAGCCACACTGACCTTCAGGTTCCCTCTCATTTTCAGACTTTACACGTACTATATTTTTCTGTCGGACATCTTTCCACCTACTTACCTATCTGCAGCCTTTTTTCCTGCTTAGTACTCACTTATCCTTCAGTAATCATGCTACATTGCACTTATTCAGTGAAAACTGCCTGGGCTGAACCAGATCACCTTGTATAACATCTGGTAACATCAAGACTTAATATCCTTAACACAGTTTTTGAATATGCACTTACGTGTGTGATTATTTGTTCAGTGTTTCTTTCTCCACAAAAGAAATTTTCATAAGGGCAAATGTCTTGCTTTTTTTGCCCACCATATGTCTAGAGGATGGATATAAAATATTAAACATTTGTTGAATGACTGAATATTGGAAGTCATAAGAGGGAAGTTGGACTATTGATGCCATCCCAATCATCTAGCCAAGCTGAGATATCTCTGAGCATCTAATGGCACTTGTATCCTCGTCATACTCCAAGTATATCTCTGGATAATATGTGAAAAGCTAGGGCAGTATAGAATGTATCCTCACAAAGTACTGAAAGGTTTATATAGCAGAGAGCCACATTGTCTCAGATGGGAAAGGAACATTATTCTGACATTCTTCAAGCTATGAAATATTGCATCTGCATTTTTTAATCAAACAAATATAGTGTTAAAAAATAATGAGCATGTGTAAATTTGGTGATGTTCAAATTAGGGGTTAGCCTAGTTTACTTTTTATCTAGTTAAAAATTTCCCCCAGATCTTATAATTTTTATTTTAGACAGGAATGCTTTTGACTTTATTTATTTATTTATTTTTATTTTTTTTCTCTTTTAATTTATTTTAATTGGAGGCTAATTACTTTACATTATTGTATTAGTTTTGTCATACATTGACATGAATCTGCCCCAGGTGTACATATGTTCTACATCTTGAACCCCCCTCCCACCTCCGTCCCCATCCCATCCCTCTGATTCATCCCATTACACCAGCCCCGAGCATCTTGTATCATGCATCGAACTTGGACTGGCGATTCATTTCACGTATGATAACATACATATTTCAATGCCATTCTCCCAAATCATCCCACCCTCGCCCTCTCCCAGAGTCCAAAAGACTGTTCTATACATCTGTGTCTCTTTTGCTGTCTCGTATACAGGGTTATCGTTATCATCTTTCTAAATTCCATATATGTGTGTTAATATACTGTATTGTTGTTTTTCTTTCTGGCTTACTTCACTCTGTATAATAGGCTCCAGTTTCATCCACCTCATTGTAACTGATTCAAATGTATTCTTTTTAATTGCTGAGTAATACTCCATTGTGTAAATGTACCACAGCTTTCTTATCCATTCATCTGCAGATGGACATCAAGGTTGCTTCCATGTCCTGGCTATTACAAACAGTGCTGTGATGAACATTGGAGTACATGTGTCTCTTTCAATTCTGGTTTCCTCGGTGTGTATGCCCAGGAGTGTGATTGCTGGGTTGTATGGCAGTTCTATTTCCAGTTTATCTAAAGTGTTGCAGTCAAAATAATTTTATGAAGAAAAAACTCACTTTTCATATAAATATAAATAAGCACTTCTTAGTGTTATTTAAAACACTAAGAACACTATTTAAAACACTCTGGGACCACCCAAAATTGTTCTTCCTCTCTTTATGGATTCTAACAACAGTGTCTCTTTTTTTCCCAAACATCGTGTTTTTATCTGTATTCTTCCCTAAAGAACTGTCTGAGGTAATATGTTTTGTGTTCATATTGGCAACTTCTTCAAGCACAAAGATAAATATAGAGAATGCTACTGCTTTCATAACCTTGGAAATCGATTTCCATAGCATGTGTACATATGAACCACTAGCGTAAACAGTCAGCTTACCTAAAGGATACTGAAATGTCATGAATGAGATACTAGTGCCATCAAAATTTGCACAATAGATGGATTCTTTGAAAACTATCAGTTGTTCCAAAGTTTGCTTCTAGTATCTCATTACAGCTGTTTGCATTACATTTTAATTTTATCATAATGTGGATTTATGGCATTATTCAAAAATATTTTTTCATTGAAAATTTTTCAGGAAAAATATTTTCACTATAATATTTTGATACATGTTGATATAATCGATTAAGAAGTGTGATAACTTTAAGTAGTATAGTATTAGTAAATTAATGAGTATTATTCCAAGTCAACTACTTTCACATATGTCTACATTCTTAAACCTTTTCAATGACACCAATTGTTGTGATATTTGATTTCTTAAAGTCATTGTATTTAAATGTTTATCAATTTGGAAAAAATCAGATATAGTAATATACTACTGTTTTTATTTAAAATGTATTGAAGTCTAGTGTTTTCCTCCATATATTCTTCAGACATAGTTAGATTTTTACATCCTTGATCTTGGTTTTGTAAATAAATTTGTCCTAACAACATCCCTGAAAAGATTTAGCCTGCTTCCAGTGGCTCCAAAATAACAATGACAACATTCTTAGATTTTCCCATTCTGTGGAAACTGCCTTAGGAATCTCTTACAGTCAGTTTACCTCAAAAACTGTTGGGTAAAGAGGGCTGGGAAAGAGTACAGCAGTGTCTTTAGCCAGGGCTCTCCATCTCTATCATGATGGGACTCACTGGAGCCTGGAGCTCTCAATAATTCTAAAAATTCCACATGTATTCTCTTAAGAAGGACACATTTCTCATGAACAGCTTTCTGAATCAGAGCCTAATGATACCCTCAACCTACTTGCCTATTTTTGCAGATATGTGACACAAAGTACGAATAATTTCTGTTGATTTGAACCTGTAATGAAGGAATTTGTAATCAGTACTAATGTATTTGAGACCTAAAGTATATTAGACCTTCATCAAAGGGAATGACAAAAAGAAACTTTAATGTGGGTGGATAGTAATTATTTCGGTGCTCATAATTATTCTACAGTTAACTACAGAGAAATGCTGATATTTTTATTCCTTTTTCAAAATATAAAAGGCACTGTGGTCAGATTCTGAAATGTAAGAATGCATCATGCATCTTTTGTAAAGGATGATACTTTGAATTATGCTTAATAGAAAAGGAACTATTTTGGATTTAAATGAGTTCAAAGTTCATGGTTAGGAGTTCCTGTACCTTTCTTAGTCCTGTTGTTTAACCACTGAATGTATTTATTGTCTGTGGGAGATATAAAATATAGTAATTGCTCTCACTTCGTTTCAAAAAGGCATGTGATCTGCTTTCTTATTAACTCTCATAAGAGGTATGAGTGAGTTCCTCAAGGAGGACAGACCCTATGGAGTTTCAATATAGAATAAATCACTTCCACACTCAGGTTTTAGAGGACTCATTTCCTTTATACTTTGATGATTTAAGATGCCCATTTAAACTGCTGGTTTTAAAGATGCACTATTTGTAGTTTAAAAGAAGCATAAGCTGTGGTTGGAATGTTGATAATGATTGTTATTTATGATGAACAGTAAATGTTTTGCCCTTTGAGGAAATCATGGTGATCAGCTTGCTGGAATCTCAGTCTCTAAATAGTGGTTGCTTATTTTTAATGACTATTACCCCTTAAAATATTTCTACTTAAATTTTTTAGCATCAGTAATTACATCAACAGTAACATTGAAATAAAGGAAAAGTGAGACAGAGCTGCTAATATTCTAGAAAGAAGAGAGATCAAGAAAATGGTTTTCTTTCCTGCCTGGGAATGATGAATCTTGAGATCATGTAGAGATATCTATAGAATCCATAAACATATTTACTCTAGTTTCTCAGTTTGCAACCCAAAACCTCTCAGATATTTATTCTCGGTGCCTTTAGGTACATAAGATAAAGGAAATCTGTTTTCTTTCTTTTTATAATCCTTTTTTTCTTTTCTTGCTGAGAAATTATCAGCCCTTCTTCCCAGGTACCCTTCAAAAAATCAGATGTGTGAAAAATTCTTGATGTTAAGAAAACCCAACTGTACTTGACCCACTAAAATCTAAAATGCTACTGAAACCCATAATGTGGAAAAAATTTAATATCATCCAATAAAAAGATTTTAAATAAAACCTACTAAATAGTATTCACCAGGGTTTCCCTGGTGGCTCTGATGGTAAAGCGTCTGCTTGCAATGCAGCAGACCCAGGTTCGATCCGTGGGTCAGGAAGATAGCCTGGAGAAGGAAATGGCAACCCACTCCAGTACTCTCACCTGGAAAATTCCATGGACAGAGGAGCCTGGTAGGCTACAGTCCATGGGGTCACAAAGAGTTGGACACAACTGAGTGACTTCACTTTCTTTTTTCTCAAATAGTATTCAATAAATGGAATTATTTAGTTGAGAAAGTGGCTTAACCCTTCCTTTGAATAATGATGCCCTCATCTGTACATGATGCTGAAGCAGTATCTGTATGTTTCTAACCCTTCATATTTGCTACACTAAAAGATGTTCCATGCAGTGTATATATGTAATCCTTATCTCACATCAATTAAAATCATTGCAACTCTCTGAATATGAAAAGTTAGTATAAATAATGTAGCAAAAAGCTGGTTCAGCCATTCCCTGTGTGGAAAAGTTCTCCCACAGACGTAGTATCATTTCTCTGGTTTATCTGCTAATATAGACCCAGAGGCAAATAGCAACTGAGAACTATGTTTGCCATGCAAACAACTGGGAGACATTGTGTTAATAAAATTTTTTTGCTATTTTATCTCATGTAGACCAAGAGCTAACAATTTTGTTTGTGTGTGAAGTATGTAAAATTGGGAGAAGGCAATGGCACCCCACTCCAGTACTCTTGCCTGGAAAATCCCATGGACAGAGGAGTCTGGTGGGCTGCAGTCCATGGGGTCGCTAAGAGTCGGACACGACTGAGTGACTTCTCTTTCACTTTTCACTTTCATGCATTGGAGAAGGAAATGGCAACCCACTCCAGCGTTCTTGCCTGGAGAATCCCAGAGATGGGGGAGCCTTATGGGCTGCTGTCAATGGGGTCGCACAGAGTCAGACACGACTGAAGCAACTCAGCAGTAGCAGCAGCAACAAAGTATGTAAAATTACTGACTCTTGGCTGTAGAACCTGATGATTTCCCAAAGGAATCATGTAAATTGCCTTGGGCACCCTAAGAGGAGAAAGAAAGATATCTTCCAAGAGAGATACATATCCACACACTTAATGTAATTGTGATAGAGTTTACGTTTGTCTTCAAAAATTATTGAAATAACAATTTAGCAAAGAAAAATTTGAGCTCACACTAAGGGTTTCCTAATATAGCCAAGCGGAGAAGGCAGTGGCAAGCCACTCCAGTACTCTTGCCTGGAAAATCCCATGGATGGAGGAGGCTGGTAGGCTGCAGTCCATGGGGTCGCTAAGGGTTGGAGCGACTTCAGTTTCACTTTTCACTTTCACACATTGGAGAAGGAAATGGCAGCCCACTCCAGTGTTCTTGCCTGGAGAATCCCAGGGATGGGGGAGCCTGGTGGGCTTCCGTCTATGGGGTCACACAGAGTCGGACACGACTGAAGTGACTTAGCAGCAGCAGCAATATAGCCAAGAGTTAAGCAAATAAAGTAATTTAGCTAAAATTGGAAAACAGATGTATTTTGGCATCAATAAAAACTATCCTGTACTTTAATCTGTGTTGTTAACTAGTAAATAAAACCATAATTTTTATACGGTGTCGTTGAAAATAGAAATGCAAGACAATATATTTGTTGAGGTTTATTAATTTATTCCTTTAGGTAATTACAGAAAAGTTAAACATGTTTCTAAGTCTAATATTTTACATGATGTAAGATATTCAATATTTCAAATATAGTTCTGATACAGTAATTTTTAAATCGAAATTAATGTTTTTCTATTTTTCAGAAATGCAGCAACATTGTTGCATGAACATCATATAATACTGAGGACACTTTCTTCATTTAAACAGGGTTATATTTGAGAAATTTTGATTTCTGTGAACTTGCAAAGGAGTGCTAATTGTAAACTATTGCTTTCATCTAGTTTTTCTTCTCAATGGAATGATTACTTGCAGGACTTTGACATTTGCCATTTAATTTTCTGTGTAGCGCTCCTCTGTATCAGGAATGGCCTTGAAACTATGACCTAACAATAGAGTAATCAATGGGTCCCTTTTGTTACATCATCAATTTCTCTATTTCCAATCTTTGATCTTTGCCAGTTATTACTATTTTTCAAGGCTGTCCCTCTGAGCTGATGATACTCATATATGTCTCCTCATTTTTTTCCTTCTGTTTTCTGGGATGGTGTTTTTTATTCTCTGAAGGCTGTGATATTAAATGTAGTTTTGAATTACAAATAATACATGGTAATCGCTGAAAAGACTTAGAAAACTTTCTCAAAATGTTTAACAGTCCCTTCCTTTCAAGTGTGCTTAGAATTAATGCCTGCTTCTTTACTATTTATATTATTAAAATCAACATATGGTGTTCAGTCCTCTTTTTTTCCTTCCTTTTTCTATAACTGTTATTTTATGCATGACAAAATTCTCTTGCTTATGGTTATGTGGTTGGCTGTCTTTTAACTTGAGTGTTATGCGTTTGTAATGATTGCTTTTTGCATGAGAATTATGAAATGCCATACAAATTAAATGGTTGTGGAAACAAAAAGAAATGTAGGGCTTCACATGCTTTTTTGTGTGCTGAATATGTCAATTATGTGATGCTTAAAATTACTTTCATATGGCCTTTGACTTCCCCTTTGGTGTCCTACTTTATTCTTAGCAAATTAATATTGTTAAGAATAATAAAACATTTATTAAACATTCACAGTATTTTAATACAATTATTATCCTAAAACATGATCCCATTATAAATAACTACACTGGGCATGAAATTGCACTAGGGCATAATTCATTATATTTCTAAATTGATTATGAAATATAAGGCCTGACTCTGTAACTACCTTAATTACGAACACTGACTTCTACAGTGGTACCTTTGTTCTACCAAGTGATGAGATTATTTATTCATACACTTGAACAAGTTGCAAAGGTTTTAAATCCACAGCTACTTCTTAATCAAAACACATGGGGAAATATTTGTGTAATGACAAGTAATTTTAAAAAAAAAATCACAGTTTTGAAAAATGTATGACATAAAAATGTGTAAAACCTAAGTGTTAATGCTTTTACAATAAAACAGAAGAAAAAAAAAGAAAAGAAAAAACCCTAAAAATTTTTATATCTCTGTTTTCCCTAATGGTATTATATTGTCCCAAATTAATAAATGAGTTTGGCCTACTTTCTTTATTGTTGTCACCAATTCAAATTAGAAAAGGCACTGAATAAATTAAGTTCTTTCAGAAAATAAAACTGTTTACTTTTTTTGTATGCAGTTGGTATTAAAAAAAAATCATTTCCTTTGCTTATGATGTGACTTTCAAACCATATGTATTTTTTATGCTGGATATATTCACAAGCCAAATCTGTGAGATATTTTGGGGAAAGGGAATTTTTTTTTTCTTAAAATAGATAACCAACTTTGATGTAATCACTCCCCCACGCTTTTTGGAAATAATCCTTGAGAATTTTAGTATTTGCACTTATTTTTTCCCCTCAGTCTTGTTTATTCTTGAATTGTCTTTTTTTTTTTTTCCCCCTCCATTTCTCCGTTCTCAATCCTAGGTCCCCTTACAAAGAAACAGACAGATGATTTAGGTGATAATGACGGTGCTGAAGATGAAGGTATTTTTCTCCACCCAATCTATTTGCATGACAAGGGCCTCAATCACTTTTTCCACCCTTTTCTATTTTTTTGCTTCTTGTCTTTTTTTGAAGAGTTGTTTTTAATTCCCGTTTTTGATGTGTTTTGTCTTCTTGCTTGTTGTTACATATGAATACACATTTTTAATTTTTTAAAAAATGAATGTTAAATTTTGATTTTGATGCCAACCATTACAACGTTTTAAAAAGAGGGGCATTTTTTGTTGTTGTTTTCTTGAACTGACTTTTGATATGTTTCATTCCACATTTTGACTGAAACTTGTCCATATTCTTTGAACTAACAATCTCTTCCCTGTAGTCTCTTTGTATGCATTTTGCATGTTTTCTAATCTATGTAAATATTTTACCCAATACAAAATGTTTCATTTGACATTTTATATTTGTTTTAAAAAAAAATCCACACCTAATAAAATGAAGGACAAGCTAAAAGCTGATATAAAGTGTTTCTTGAGCAATATAATTTAGGTTAAAAAAAATACTGTTTTCTGTTTGTGTGCTTAAATATTACATCAATGATAAAATATGGATGTGAAAGGCATACACCTATTTCGATAATTGTAGTAAACCTTACTTAACCACTTAAGAACCCTGAGAAGATTAAATTAATATCTTTTAATATCAAAGGCTCATAATTTGAAGACTGGCAAGTAAAATATTCTGAATTTCAGATTGTTGCTAACTATAAGTAATAATGTCTTTATACTGTACTAATATAAAAATTCTTTTCTCTTTCCAACTTTTTTATGACTTACAATTCTGATATACTCTGTACATGTAAGTACTCACTAGATTGATTTGAGATTTCTCATTCCATTATGTACCTTTACCTGGTATTAAATGGAGTGTCTAGAGAGGCCTATTGAGTCTTTCAGTTCATTTTGCCTCCAATTAGTTTTTTTTCTTTTAATGCCACCCTAGTTATGATTCTTATAGAGATGACTAATGTAATCCTAGGTTTAAAAATAATTCCCAGAACCTTGGAAATTAAATCTCATAAAAACAATAATGTGCTAAGAAAGATTTTCCAAAAGAAGATAATCCACACACAGGCCAGCAAAAGTGCTAGTTCCACGAGGAACAACTATGAATGTGTTTTTACTAAACAATTGAAATTATTTCGTTAAGATATATATGTTTAATAAACTACTTCAGAATAGAAAATTATAAATACAAATTACTATTTAAAAATTTTATTAGATGTTAATGTTTTTATAACATTTAAGAATTGTTTTGATTAAATGAAATTTATGACATTTGATTAAATATTCATTTGCCATGAATACCACCAGTAGGTTAAAGGTTAAATACAGCACAGTCATTAATACTTGAAATAAGTCTTTATAGCTGCCCAAGATTGTCATTTTGAGTGCTAAATAGCTAAAAATAAATTTATAATATCAAAATACAAATTGTGATTTTTTTAACCCTGTTGGAAATCTGAAGAATTAAAACATCAAAGACATTTATTCACCTTGAGGACGTGGGTTGTTCCTAGTGCTCTATAAAAACAACTTACACTTGGGGACCTTGAGATTTGTTGAATCCTCTGAAAATGCTTAGATCTTAGACATTTGTTATCAGATTGCTTGGTGTGTAACTTTGTAAACTCCAAATTTTTCAAGAATACTCACAACGTTTGTTTACATCATATCCCATTTAAAAAAAATATTTTGATGGCTGATTTTATGTGCTGCTTTTTTTTGTTTTTGGTAAAATAGCATCAAGTAAGATATTTACGTGTTTACAAGTGAAGTGATACCTCTGAACAACCACAGTGAACTAAGCACTGTAAATGTAAATATATCTCATAGACATAATTTGAAGCACATTTAACATTTTCAAATAGCCATTAAAAATATCGTAAACCCTAACTTAAATTGGCAGGTAGTATTTAGGTTGAGTACTAAGCCAGTCCCTAAGAGTTACCAAATCAGTAAATATTTTTAAATGCTCCTAAGTGTAGAGTCCAAGAAATCAGTCCAAGTTCTTTTTCCTCTGTGTTGTTTGTGTAATTGTTTAGAAGATAAGGATAAATTCAAAAGCCTCCAGGATAAAAACCTTTGAATAATAACTGAGGTTCATCAAATGAGTAGAGGGCAAAAATTTTATTGAAATATCTTTAAATGTGTCAGGGAAAGATTTGATTCAGGCAGTACCCCCCAATTTTAAAATTGTTAAATGCCCCCAAATTCTAAATTATGGACAATTAAAAACTTTATGAGTCCTTTAAGAAAAAAGAAACCAGTAAACATGTTCAAGGAGTTATGTGACTAATAATTATTCTCCAGGACTGTTAAAGGGAATTATGACTTCAAACATCGGTTGTCAGGCAAAAATAAATCCCAATTGACTGCTCTAGAACTATTGGAACTTGCTACATTGGCTTAAATTTTTGACTTATCAGAAAGAAAAAACGGTTACTAAAATTTAAAACCAAGATACCTACTCAGTTTCCAGTTTATTAGTTTATAACTTGAAAAGATGAGTTTTTTACTGTAAAAATTTTAGAATAAAAATAATCAGCAGTGTATAGTATTTCTTCCCACTTAGTTCAAAGACCTAGATGCTTAGCAAAACTTTAAGACATTGTAAATAACAGAAAATATAAGCATATGTTAGAAATATTTGTAGTTTTACTAAACCTGAGCTAGTATTTTAGTCTCTGAAAGTATTCTTTTGATTTTAGTAAGGTCAGTAGCAGCTGTTCAGGCAAAGTCAACCATCTTAGGTGAAATGCACTTAATTTCTAAGGGAACATATGAGACAAAGTAGAGGGACAATATGGCTCTAATAAATTCATTATAAATTATTGCATCTAATATATTTGCACTAAAGACCACGTGGCTATTCCAAATTTTATTATTAAAATGATGGCATTGGTTGATATTATTCAATAGTAGGTTATCTGGTATATCAATTTTTTATGCAGTCTAGTTCTTTTTAAAATCAAAATTTATATTTATATTAAACCATCTACCTTTATTGTTATGTTATTTTTATTATAGTTGAACAATTTACTATTTATATTTACATCAGAAAAGACCTGTAGACTATGAAGAAAAGTAAAATCTAAGATGAACCCTATGATAAAATGCTATCAAAAGTAAAGTTTTTAATGAGCCACTAAAGGTGAGCCACTCTGATAAAGCACTATCAAAAGTTAGCAATTGTTCTGTAGTATAAATATGGCATTTCCCAAACTTTATTAGCAGTATTGAATTTTTATGAACAAAAATTTTGCCTATGTTGGTGATTAATATGTCTAGCATTAACTTCAGGGTTCCTTCAAGCAAAAATAAATACTGTTTAGAACACAGCATCAGAATTTTATAGAACTTTCTGGAAAAGAACTGCTGGACACATTCAAGTACTTAAGCAAAGTTGAAATCATTGAGAAGTTTGGAAAGACAAATTTGAAATTAGAATCAGCCCAATCAATCAGTAATCCTTTCAAGTCTAATTTTCAAAGAAAACTAGAGAGATGCCATTTAGAGTCCCTCATAGAATCTATTGTCATATTTTCAGTGTATCCTGACACTGTCTACTCCATTCTGCTATATTAGGTGTAGAAGATGTGGCAGGTCTTCTCAATGTGTGCCTGTATTGTTTTACAGGTGAACAGAATGGTTCTGCCAAGATTTCATTACTGTTCACAGTTGGTGCTTTGTAATTCTATGTAATTTTAATTAAAGAAGAATTCTGAAACAGCCTCCCTCTGTGCTACCTCCAAGCATACAATTAGCAAAGTACAGTATCTGCTGTGAATAGTCAGTTAATGATTTCAATTTAATAATTTATTATTGCTTCTTCAGTGCCAGCCATACTAGAAAAATAAGCTAAAACTGTTTGCAGTGAACAGGCATTTGAGGAGAGTTTGACAATTTCAGAATTGTTTCTTCCTATAAGCCTAAAATGTCTATGAGTCCCCCAAGTCTTACAAATGAGTGAATATAATTTTCCCTCTCACGGATTCAAGGAGAAAATACATTTAGGTTTTTTCACTAAATGTAGGGTGTGTCTAGTAGATGGTTTTTATGTCAGAGTATCCTCCTCTCACCAGTTAAAAATAAGACACTTCTCAAGTACACATTTTTGGGGAGAAGGAGAGAGTATGATAAACTCACACTGATATTAGATATTAAGTCAAATTTAAACTAGACATTTAAAAATGTCTCTGAATTCTGCAATTAACTATTTCTCCCAACTTGAAAATCTGGACAAACAAGTTGAGCTACAGTTCCTGATTTTAAAATGATTTTCACTGAAAAAAAATATTATTATAGTAGAAAAATCGACGCATTTCTACTAGTCGCCTTTTTTTTTAAACAACAATGTAAAGCAGCCTCTAAATTATCACTAGCTTTTTCAATGAGTTCGTATCATATTAGTCTATTCTGAAAACTGAAACCTCAATTGTTATGATGTAGGGGATTTATTTGATAAAATATGTCAAAAGCAAAGAAACAAAGCCTAACTTTCAAATGACACTTTATTACTATTAACATTAAAAAAGAAAGATTATACACTGGGTGTAATTTGGTTTCAATTGTGGGTAGAAGAGATCATGGTCTATTATATAATAGTGTTTCAAATATGTACATGTTCATAATCATACAGATATATGTACACATAAAATATTTCAATTTATATAACAGTTAAAACCGTGTTAACCAATATGAGGTCCTTGGTGGCTCAGATGGTAGAGTCTGCCTACAATGCAGGAGACCTGAGTTTGATCCCTGGGTCAAGAAGATCCCCTGGAGAAGAAAATGGCAACCCACTCCAGTATTCTTACCTGAAAAATAGCATGGATGAAGGAGCTTGGTGGGCTTCAGTCCATTGGTCAGACACGGTTGAGTGACTTCACTTCCAGTGTTAACCAATATACAGTTTAGCATTTGTCTCTAGAAATTAACACATTTTTTTACCATTTAAAATTACCAAGTGTTTCCCTAATATATTATTTCTAGACCCTGTTGAAAGCTACATAATCATGGTAAAATATCTTAGAAAAGCAAATACATTTGATTAAAATTTAGAACTGTAGAAATCACTTCAACATCACTCTAAACTTTAGACTTGTTCACTTGAACTTAGCTGTATTTTTTCTAATGTCTACATGACAAAATCATAGAGCCAAAGTGTCAGTCAGTTTTCTTCTTTCAAAGGATAAGGGTAATTTGAATAAACAGATGACCGGAATGGAACTGAAAAATATCATTTGAATGAAAGTCCCCTAAATGCAACAAAGATAAAAATATAGATTTTTGCACTCTATTGCCTACAATTCATCTGATAGTACTTGAATAGTTAAATGATACTTCTTTCAAATTCTGTAAAATAATATTATAATTATGTTCTTAAATTGGAGCATAAGTTATTCAATGTAATTATGATGCAGTCAATATAAATCTTTACCATAATTAAGATGGGAAAAGAGTGTTTTATTCATAATAGCAGTGATAGCATTGTCCTTAGTTTTTGGCTCATAAATTCCATAGGAGGTCTAAACAATTGTTAAAAGAAGTTTTAAGATCATTATCATTCTATTATTTCTTTTAATTCTGCTGTCACATCAAAAATCAATTAAAAATAGCACTGAAATTCACACCTACTTGCAATTATTCCAAATTTTGTAATTCAGTTTTATAATATTTAACAAAATTTTAGAAAGAAAACAACAGATATCTATTGCTTTTTTCAGCAATGGATCTTAATACAAGTTGCTTAAGAAACACTTTAACGAAGACAACAATTTAAAGAACTATGTTAAAATCATGCCCTCTTGTTTCTAAATTGGAAAATATATTCTCTGCTTCATTATGCATGTAGAGGATAAGAACAGTTGCCAATCATTTGTTTTTCAGATATTCGGGACAGTGGGGGTCCCAAACCGGTGATGGTATATATCCATGGTGGCTCATATATGGAAGGGACTGGAAATTTATATGATGGGAGTGTCTTGGCAAGTTATGGCAATGTGATCGTCATCACAGTCAACTATCGACTTGGGGTACTCGGTAAGAAGTTTCTTTTTTTTTTTTCAACATCATTCCATGAATATGTGATAATTTTGTTTTGACTTGTGTTGTTTTGCTTTGCTTCCTTTCACTCATTGTTCTATGTTTGCTGATTTTGAAGCAAAAATTTTTATATTTTCAATAAATTCTATAAATATTCATAAATTACTTGACAAAAGACGGCTAGGGTTAGTTTTGATATTTAATGATAAAAGGTAATGAAATTATTCACATTGTTGAGGAATGCTTTTCTTGGCTTGACTGTATAGAAATGTGAAAAGCAGCAATGGCAGGGCCTTTCTTAAGAAGAATTAGTCTCTGGGCAGATTTTTCTCTCTTCTGCATTTCTTTTTTACAATGCTATAAAATTGGCTGAGGTTTGCCAGGAACATAGAAACTAGTTTATATTCTTTTCAAGAATATGTGTATGGACTAGGTTTGGGAAATGATTGCTTTGCTGTGTAGGTTTGTTTGTTTTTAGCTTATCACATGTAATTAGAAATATTTTATTTAGAAGTCATTTGTTGAATTATTTGATTTGCAAAACATAAATTGATTTCACAAAGTGTCAATGTGTTCAGTAATGTATATGCATGTCAAACAAAATCAAACTGTAGATCTTCTGTTTTTTGAAGAAAAGTATAGAGCAGTGTTATTATTTAAAATAAATTATCAAGTACTCTGAAATAGGTATAAACTTGCTATTCTACTTGTATTAGTTTATTTTTTTATAATACTATCACAATTTGAGGAGTAAAAAAGTCTGTATCATTTAATAAAACTCCTCTATCTGTGGTGTTTTAAAGATACTTGCCAAGAGTACAATTATTACAAGAAGTTGTTTTTTAATTCTTAATTAATCAAAGTCCTATCTCTTACTATGCACTTAGAAGTTATAATTTATGTTATTTGGGCACAAAGAGGTACTCCACTCATTCTTTACTCTGAAACATTTTGAAAAACAAGTTGGAATTATATTCTCCTTCACAATAATTGTTAATATCACTTATTTTAGCCACATTGAGAATCAGTTTATTTTTGTCTTCAGTGTTAGTTATTATTATTCTAATCCCTTCTATGTAGTCATAATTCTGTGTTTATGCCAGTCTCAAACTATAGAAAGGAATAATTTTTGTCAATCAAGGTTGTGTGTTTTGGGGAAGGGGATGTTTTAGCAAAGCAAAGTGAGACTTGATCTTTTTCTAGTGTGCTGTTTTGAATTTGGAGTATGGTGAATAATATAATAGATACACTCCAGAAATGTAGGTATAAAATATTTCTGTAGCATTGTTCAAATACACATCAGTTCAAGTACCCATCACGTGTCATCATGCATTGTTTCAGATGCTCTTATAATTTCACTACATAGGGGTGAATGACCTCCCACCAATGATAACTCTCCATGTTAGAAGATAAAGAGAGGTTAATAATAATTTCTAAAATTAATCTTAAATATCATAGTGTTGTCATTGGTTTCTTAGACTAGATTTGAATGTGAGAATCTTCATTATCTTTAATGCATGTAACTTTAATTATGGCACTGTTTATAGTTAAGTTGTTTTTAATGTTTATTATTCTCGTATTTTTTGAATTTCTTAAACTGAAAATCCTGATGCAGTGACTAGTTTTCCAATTGAAAATTCAAAATTAGATGCCAAATTATGGTAATAGTGTTTTCTAGGACTTGAACATCTGTATAGTCATATAGAGTGATTTTATTTAAAAAAAATCTTTTGGCCATACCTTATGTTGCCTATGATTGGTTATACTCACGTAAAGATCTCATAGAGTAACCTGTACTGTTTTGCTAGTATAAGTTCTGCCCATTTTAAAAAATATATTTGGAACTGATGAAAACATGACTTTAATCTTTGTTTGTATCCTCTTTAAATGTGTATTCTAAATGATTGGATTTCAGGACAAAAGATTCACCAGTAAAAAAATCAAGAACTTGATCTGTATAACAGTAGGCAAGTGTTGGGGTTGATGATGGATGATTTTTCCAGCGTTAAATATTTGCTCTGGCTCTGCTACATTTAGGATTTAAACTCTAGTGGGCTCCTTTGTTCCTGTAAGAGACATAATGTTTATCTGCCCTTTATAGATCTCCTTTCAACATGATAAAGTACTAAACTTTGTTAGTGAAACATTTTTAGGGGCGTTTTGGAAATTTAGCTCTAGAACCGATATTTTCTGTTCACTTCCTAAAATATGTGTTGGGCCTTAGAAAAAGTATTTAAGTGAATTAATTCATGAAGAATAAATTATCAAAATATTTGTTTCAGCACACTTTGCATGTGTGTTATACCACAGCCAGATCAACAGCTGATCTACCAGGGGAACTGCAACAGTAAAGACTTTAGGGTTTTAGTTGTTGTTAATACTTTGTCTAACAGTAACAAGGTAAGCCAAGTTTTCTTGGGTGTGGTATCCAAAAGTATTGCTATTTAGTTGGCTCTTGGGAGAGTTTTGGACTTTAAGTAGAAAGTAAGATTTGATCCCACATCAGAGGATATCCTGAGCTGTATTTTGATTTGAATGTTTTGCTGTTATGGAAATTAATTTTGGGGTCCAGTGTATACATTGACTAGTTAGACTTGCTCTCCGGTGATTGACAAAAAATATCAAGATGCCTGAAACAGGTAATGTAATTAGTCTTGCTTTGAACTTGCCATCCCAGAGGAAAACTATTACAAGTTTGTTTTAGCAATAAGTAAAATGTGATAATGTTTCAGTCAAAAATTTCATACAGATATTTAGCAGCCAAGTTTGCAGTTTAAAGTATTTTGTATTAAAAAAAATATTTTGTTTGTTTCAAAGTAGAATTAACATAGAAGGAAAAAATATACCTCCAAACAGCATTGTTTCCCAACCAAGACCCTGTCCTGGCTTCCTTTGAAATGGTAACACAGAATATCTCTGTCATTGAATTGAAAATGCTATATTGGTGGTGATAAGAAAACTATAATAAGGTTGAAGGAAAAAAAAAAGCTGGAGTATAGAGGATTCTGCCTGCTAACCTGCTTCCTTAGGTTCTCTTAAAGTTCTCCACAACTATATCTTATTCAGTGTCACATTCTTTTAGTAAAAATTTAGACTTTAGTTATATGCGTTCTTTGTCCTCATTTTAACTCTTTGTCCTCTGTTATCTAATATATATTATATAAATCGCTCTTTTAAATGTTTAGAAAATGATGATTAATAGTTTTAGTATTCTATCAATAGTATATGGTTAAAAAATCAGAATAAAAATTATAATGTTGGAAATTGAGAAATGCTTTGGTAAAGTCTTAAGAGAGGAAAATAGTATACTTTTTGATTTTACATAGGATATGTATATGTACTTATTGACAAACATTGAAAGGGAATATGAAATATATTCTTCTGTATTAAGAGGAAATATGCAGTAAACATTTTTGAAAATAGAAAACATTCAAATATATTTTCAAATCTTAAAAATGGAAGCATACATTAACTAATTTAGTGTTAAAAATGTGTTTCAGCCCCCTCTCTAAATTGATAATAAATTTATTGTTTTTTAGAGAAAAAAATTTAAAAATTATCTGTGTAGATCTTAGACAAACATTAGATTTTTATTTGATGGAAATTTAATAAGATAGTTTTATTTTGATATGAATATTTTAGAGGCAACTATGCATTCATAATTTAAACACATGTGATTTATTTTAGAAAAAAATTCTCTTAAATATTTCAGAGCTACTGATAATTCTGGACATTTGGCAACTTCTTAGTAAAGGGTCTAATTAAATATTTTGCTTAGTAATCTAATGTCTCTAATACCCATCTATGAAAAAAATAAGTGCTAGTTCATTTACCAGTTATGTTTGAAGAATTACATTTAGCTACCTTTATAATGTCATGTAAAGCTAAGCCATTTAAAACAAACTTTTATTGAGTATTATAAGACAAATGAAAGAAATAAATATAAATTTGGAGTTGTCTGTCATCAAATATATAACACTTGTTTCTAGCACTGTATATATTCTAAGACAATCCTAATCTTTAAAGAATTTTCAATCTAATCGAAGGAGGAAATAGGCAATCTATAAAGAAATTTGATATCCTACTTCATATTTTATAATAATATGTATTTATTAATTGATTTGTATGTACATGGTCACTTGATATATAAAAAATCAGAACAAGAAAGAAAACATAGAATATCAGATGGATCAAGATAATACAGTGATGAGAGTCTTAAATCTGAGAAGTTTAGCAGATTTGGTAAAGTTTACATAATGATCATGATTTAAAAAGAAAAACATATTCATTTAAGTGACTCAATGTTTTGTCATTATTTTTTGCATTTTTAAAATTTGTTTGGCTCAGAAGCCTGAAAGAAACAAACTCTAAATATGACCTTATATTTGAGATATATATATATATAATATAATCAAATATTATATATTATGATACTAATATTACAGTGTCATCCAAATGTGTTATTAGTAGGTGGAAGAGGGAATCAATCTGTCCTTGAAGAGTCAAACATGTTTTCATGGACTTGGTAGTATTTCAGCAAAACTGTGAAGATTGGGATTAAATGAAGAGAGACGACGTTCTTTTTATTTGTATTTGTTTATACTCTTTCTGCTTCAAAAAGCTGGAAGTGATTTGTGACAAACACACACATGTACATAGGTTGATAAAACCATATTGAATATGAATGTATATATCATACAGAAAAGATTCAGAAATTTAGGCTTTGAAAATATACTGAAATTGAACATAAATGTATATCCCAATTTCTTACAGGCAAAGTAAAAAGATTAATGGATTGAATCTCATAATTGTTATTATGAGATAAAGGAAATGTGTATATCAGAAAAATACACAGAAGTTTTTTTCACAGTATACTACAGAGAAATTTATCATGAGAAATTTATATATTTGAAATACTAAAAAAAAAAACAAAAAAAAAGGAATCCTGTGATAGTCTTTATGCCATTAGAAGATGTAGAAATATTCTCAGCATATGTTTATATACTAACCCTCTGCAAAAGCCAAAGACATAGTGATAAATGTCCACAACTTTTATAGTGTCATTTTAGCAAAAAACTAACCAAATGCAATTCAAGTAAGACATTTGGTGGTTTCGCATTTAATAGACTAGAGCTAAAAACCAATATAAAGCAATGATAGTAAACATGGTCCATAGATTTCTTCTCTGAAATACCAGTTGTGTTAACTGAGTTTTAATAGGGGCTGGATGGTAATCAATTTTAGTTTGAGAGCTTAAATGATCTCCTGGAGTAGAGATATTGTTTGCACTTTGGAAAAAAATAAACTTTAGATAGATAGGAGCTTTTGAGATTGTCAATTCCATTGGTCACTTCTCTGTTCTTACCTTAGCTCATCTCTCCATGGCACAGGACACAGTTAACTAGTCCCTTGCGTGCATGCTTGTTTGTTTGCATGATGCCAGGATTTCCTCCTGCCTAACTATCTGCTCCTTCTCAGCTCCTTTTGTTCTTTCTTGCCCTGATACCTAAATATCGAAGTGCTGCTACGCAGATGGTTTGGCTCCCTCCTTACCATGCCTCAATAGGGGAATTTATTCATGGTTCTTAGTTCAGTTCAGTCACTCAGTCGTGTCTGACTTTTTGTGACTCCATAATTGTGGCACGCCAGGCCTCCCTGTCCATCACCAACTCCCTGATTTTACCACAACTCGTCCATCGAGTCAGTGATGCCATACAGCCATCTCATCCTCTGTCGTCCCCTTCTTCTCCTGCCCCCAGTCCCTCCCAGCATCAGAGTCTTTTCCAGTGATTCAGCTCTTTGCATGAGGTGGCCAAAGTATTGGAGTTTCAGCTTCAGCATCAGTCCTTCCAATGAACACCCAGGTCTGATCTTCTTTAGGATGGACTGGTTGGATCTCTTTGCAGTCCAAGGGACTCTCAAGAGTCTTCTCCAACACCACAGTTCAAAAGCATCAATTCTTCGGTGCTCAGCATTCTTCACCATCCCTCACATCCGTACATGACCACTGGAAAAACCATAGCCTTGACTAGAAGGACCTTTGTTGGCGAAATAATGTCTGTCTCTGCTTTTGAATATGCTATCTAGGTTGGTCATAACTTTCCTTCCAAGTAGTAAGCATCTTTTAATTTCCTGGCTGCAATCAGCATCTGCAGTGATTTTGGAGCCCAAAGAAATAGAGTCTGACACTGTTTCCACTGTTTCCCCATCTATTTGCCATGAAGTGATAGGACTAGATGCCATGATCTTAGTCTTCTGAATGTTGAGCTTTAAGCCAACTTTTTCACTCTCTTTCACTTTCATCAAGAGGCTTTTTAGTTCCTCTTCACTTTCTGCCATAATGATGGTGTCATCTGCATATCTGAGGTTACTGATATTTCTCCCAGCAATCTTGATTCCAGCTTGTGCTTCTTCCAGCCCAGCGTTTCTCATGATGTACTCTGCATATAAGTTAAATCAGCAGGGTGACAATATACAGCCTTGATGTACTCCTTTTCCTATTTGGAACCAGTCTGTTGTTCCATGTCCAGTTCTGACTGTTGTTTCCTGACCTGCATACAGGTTTCTCAAGAGGCAGGTCAGGTGGTCTGGGATTCCCATCTCTCTCAGAATTTTCTACAGTTTATTGTGATCTGCACATCAAAGGCTTTGGCATAGTCAATGATGCAGAAATAGATGTCTTTCTGGAACTCTTTTGCTTTTTCGATGATCCAGTGAATATTGGCAATTTGATCTCTGGTTCCTCTACCTTTCCTAAAACCAGCTTGAACATCTGGAAGTTCACAGTTCACGTATTGCTGAAGCCTGGCTTGGAGAATTTTGAGTATTACTTCACTAGCGTATGAGATAAGTGCAATTGTGCGGTAGTTTGAGCATTCTTTGGCATTGCCTTTCTTTGGGATTGGAATGAAAACTGACCTTTTCCAGTTCTGTGGCAACTACTGAGTTTTCCAAATTTACTGGCATATTGAGTGCAGCACTTTCACATCATCATCTTCCAGGATTTGAAATAACTCAACTGGAATTCCATCACCTCCACTAGCTTTGTTCATAGTGATGCTTTCTAAGGCCCACTTGACTTCACATTCCAGGATTTCTGGCTCTAGGTGAGTGATCACACCATTGTGATTATCTGGGTCATGAAGATCTTTTTTGTACAGTTCTTCTGTGTTCTTGCCACCTCTACTTAATATCTTCTGCTTCTGTTAGGTCCATACCATTTCTGTCCTTTTTTGAGCCCATCTTTGCATGAAATGTTCCCTTGGTATCTCTGATTTTCTTGAAGAGATCTCTTGTTTTTCCTATTCTGTTGTTTTCTTCTATTTCTTTGCATTGATCGCTGAGGAAGTCTTTCTTATCTCTCTTTGCTATTCTTTGGAACTCTGCATTCAGATGCTTATATCTTTCCTTTTCCCCTTTACCTTTCACTTCTCTTCTTTTCACAGCTATTTGTAAGGCCTCCTCAGACAGCCATTTTGCTTTTTTGCATTTCTTTTCCATGGGGATGGTCTTGCTCCCTGCCTACTGTACAATATCACGAACCTCCATCCGTAGTTCATCAGGCATTCTATCAGATGTAGTCCCTTAAATCTATGTCTCACTTCTACTGTATAATCATAAGGGATTTGATTTAGGTCATATCTGAATAGTCTAGTGGTTTTCCCTACTTTCTTCAATTTAAGTCTGAATTTGGCAATAAGGAGTTCATGATCTGAGCTACAGTCAGCTCCTGGTCTTGTTTTTGCTGACTGTATAAAGTTTCTCTGTCTTTGGCTGTAAAGAATATAATCAATCTGATTTCGGTGTTGACCATATGGTGATGTCCATGTGTAGAGTCTTCTCTTGTGTTGTTGGAAGAGGGTGTTTGCTATGACCAGTGCATTCCCTTGGCAGAACTCTATTACCCTTTGTGTGCTTCATTCCGTGCTCCAAGGCCAAATTTGCCGGTTACTCCAGGTGTTTCTGATGCTTCTAAATACCATCTATAAATAGTGACTTCCAAACTGCATCTTTAGGACTGACTGTTCCTCAAAAGGAGAAGGCAGTGGCAACCCACTCCAGTACTCTTGCCTGGAAAATCCCATGGGCAGAGGAGCCTGTTAGGCTGCAGTCCATGGGGTCGCGAAGAGGCGGACCAGACTGAAGCAACTTAGCAGTAGCAGTAGCAGCAGTTCCTCAAAATATCAGACTTATGTACTTCCACCTACTCACATCTCTAATGATTAATTAAAATCTCCAACTTAATAGCTGAAATATATTGATTTTCTCAGGTCTGCATATTTGTCTTCTGCATTATAGTAATTATTGCAACAACAGTAATAACAATCACAGTCACATTCATTGAGAAATCCCAAAAGCTATTTTGGGCAGTTTGCTTTTTTTTTTTTGCTCCGCATTAGAGAATCTAAGGATTGTATTATTAAATTCCCATAATAACCTTATGAGATAAAATTGTTATTTTCCTGATTTTATAAATGCAGAAAAAAATGAGTAGAGAGGTTAAGTAACTAATTCATACTCATACAGGTCAAAGAGTGTTAAGTGGTAGAACCAGGATTCTAGCTCAGATGGTCTTCTCTTGAGCACAACCCCACACTGATGGCATTGGTACTGCCATCCATCTGGACAAGCAAACAAAACCTCTACAGACTTTTTCCGATTTGTCTTTTCTTTAGGCTGAACCTCCAATTCATCAGCTTCTCTCAGTGACTTGTTCCAACATACATCCTGGGTTTGTCTCCTTCCATTTCTCCCTTTGCCAAACTAAGCCAGTTCTTGAGACTCTTATATTATTTATCTCTTTCACTTTTGCTCCCTACCTATAATCCATTCTCCACACAGCAAAATCAAATTATCTTTTTAAGCCATAAATTATACCAGCTCACTTTTCTGCTTAATACCCTCCATGGCTTCCCCAGTGTTCACTGAGAATAGAATCCAAACTCTGTCCCTGCTCTGTGTCACAGAACTCTGTGTGAAGAAGTATTTGTATCACCGAGTATCTGTACTTCTTGTACATGTATCCCTTAGTTAGTCTCAAAATGCTCTTCCTCTCAGTGCCAGCCACATTTTGTTCTTCCTACACACCAACCTCATTCTCATTTTAGGGATATTATACTTGCTGTTCCCTCTGTATCAGATCCTTGTGGGGCCAGTTGCTTATTCTTCTGATTTGGTTTAAAATGTCTTCTTCTTGCAGAGACTGTCCACGTTTATCCAGTCTACAAAGAGTCACCATGTTGCAAGTCACCTACCTTTTAAAATTCTCTCTACTGCATTGATCAGTCATACCCAACTGAATGTGAATGAAATAGTCACTACGTCATGTCCGACTCTTGTGACCACATGCACTGTAGCCCACCAGGCTCCTCTGTCCATGGGATTTTCCAGTCAAGAATACTAGAGTGGGTAGCCATTTCCCTCCCCAGGGGATCTTCCCCACTCAGGGGTCAAACCTGGGTCTCCTGCACTGTAGACAGATTCTTTACCGACTGAGCTAACAGGGAAGCCCATCCCTAATTACTTCCTATTTATATTTGAATTTTAAAATTGTATTACTGTCTAGCACTCTGAAATCTCTTTAGGCTACTTTTAGTCTCCATGTGCTGTGTAGTCAGTTGCTTCAGTCATGTCCAACCCTTTGCTCCTCTGTCCTTGGGAATATCCAGGCAAGAATACTGGAGTGGACTGCCATGACCTCCTTCAGGGGATCTTCCTGACCCATAGATCAAACCTACGTCTCCTGCATCTCCTGCATTGCAGGTGGATTTTTTACCCAGTGAGCCACCTGGGGAGCCCGTTTTAATCCTTGGCACATGGTATTTTCTCAGAAAATATTTATTAAATAAATTTAAAGTGGATCTGAAGAGTCAATAAGTGCTGATCTGATGTGGTCATGGGGTGGAGGAGGTCAAGTCTGAGGCAGAGAGAAAAGTCTGAGTGAAAGCCAGAGGAAGAGAGAGGCTTGGCATATTAAAAGAGGTGAGCAAGGCTAGCAGGAATGCATTGAGTAAGAGGTGAGCAGTGTCAAAAAAGGCTAAAAACAGGCAACAGGTCACACAGCATCTCATTAAAGATTTAGGACTTCCAATAACAATAAGAAACAATGATAGGGCATTGAGCAGGTAGATGACATGATTAGGTTTGCATTTTAAAAACTGTGTTGAGTAGGCCTAGATCTTGATCAAAGTTGACATTCTGTTATGGATACTAAAAAAAAAAAAGAAATATCATGGCTTGTGCCTCATTAAAGTGACATGCTTGGTAAAGTCTGTGAATGAGAGAGATATTTTGCTCATAAAGGACTAAAGCACAAACTGCGTGCTGCCTGACTCAGGTGAGCATGGGAATCTGTCTTTTATACAAAGAGCATCACAGGGGTTTTGCTGCTTTTTCCTCCGTTTTTTGATAATGGAAAGAATCAAACCATCATTATGGAGCACTCTATTGAATGCCTGCTTTGAGGAATATGAGTTAATATGATCGATATTATTCCAGAGACTGGCCTGTGCAAGAAACTGCAATAAATTATTGGGTTGGCCAAAACATTTGTTCAGATTTTTCCTTAAGATGTTTATGGAAAAACCTGAAGGAATTTTTTTCCCAAGCCAATACTGTACTATGATGTCTTCTTATTTAAGTTTCTGTGTTGTTAATATTACCTCATTTGAGCTCTGGGTTGTCCTAAAAAAGATATTAAAAAAAAAATTCTGTGACGAGGTTGGAAGTATGTGGTTTATGATTTCATTAAGACCAGTGATTTGGAATAAGACCTCAGAACATAGGAGAAACATTTCCCTCATTTATAGTTACAGTGATCCGTGACTCGAATTGGACTACTATTTTCAGACACTCAAAAGGATTGCAACTCACTAGTCCATAAACAAAAAGATACCGAGTTTCGTTTTCAGAGCAGAGACCATCATCTTAACTCATTCATTGACTTATTCCATGAACTTATTCCATGAACATAATTCCATGAACATTTGCTATGGGCCCATTATCAGTTCCTGGTAGTTGGGGGTCTGTGTCACATTGTTGGAAAAAGTCAGACCAAAACCTTCCTTTCTGAACCTCACAGTGAGTAAAAAGAATGCCATTAAAAAAATAAAACTATTAGCACAAATTTTAAGTTGTATTTCCAAAAAGAATAGACTGTAAAAAGAAAAAAAGAGAAAAGAATGTTTGTGGTAAAATGTAGACTGAAGGATTCTGGAAAGGCCTCTATGCTAGTACAGTTGTAGCCTTTGGTTTGTGTTTCTCTCCATGTATTTGCAAAGTTAAATATTGGAAGATAGATAAATATTTTGAAATAATTTTAAAAGATGTAAGATAATTAGAAAGCAAAATAAGTCATTTAAACCAGCAGCTAAGTTAAAAATACAAAAATCCAAACAAACAGACCACCCACAATTAACCAGGCACAGTTCTCTATCAGAATTAAGTGAGCAAAATTGGTTTGTGAAATGCAAATATACCAGGAAAGAATCCCAAGGGAGGGACTAGCCCTTAGCTACTGAGAGCAGGACACCAGTACTTTTCAGAGACAGTTGAAGGTGTCCTCCTTCATCAGCCTTATATCCCTGAGATAGTCTATGCAAAGTAGTAAGGCAGTCCCATTACTGTTTTTTATTATTATTATTAAATGAAATATGGTCTCTTTTTCATCCAGTATCAGTTTGTTTTTTTTCTTCTTTGTTCCAAGCAAATAATGTGGGCTTGGATTTTGCTTTGGGGTTTAGTTTGCTAAAGGATCAAATGATCCTTTCCTTGTTCTGATGAGTCCTCAATATGAGACCAAGTCAGGATTCCCTCACCTTCCCATGACCTAGTGCCAGGGTCCTTGAAACCCGTTCACTTTCACTCCTTTGCCTTCAACACGTACTGTAACTTCATCTACCAGAGCATCTCATGAGGTCTTCCTCTTTTTCTTTCTTTTTTCTTTCTAAAGTCTTTTCTTGAACTACTTTATAAACATTCAAATTTTGCTCCTTTTCCTTTGTCTTCCTATTTTTAATTGGTACAATTTAATTTAAAATTCCTTACATTTGTTTCCTTCTTTCTATTTCTGTTGCTACTGACTGTTCACCTTGGGGCCCAGGTCTTCCAGGTGACCTAGCCTCTAGATTCAAATTTATATGTAATTTCATTCCACACTACAAGCAGGCAAAATAACTTATAAATATAAGTATCATTTTTTGCTTTTTTTTTCAATTTTAATTTTTGTTTTTTAGTTTTCCTCTGATCATCGTCTCCAAATGGTTCTCATTAACTTTAGGATCCATTCCAGATATTTCCTGCCATTCAGGTCTGCTAAGGAATGTTGCTCTTCTCTTCAGCAAACTGTATCTTCTATTCATTTCTGGAAAGTCCTGTCCACACAATCCAGGCTAACTTCTTCACAGACTACCAGGATCAGTTCCAATATCTTACTTGCCACATTTTGCCTAATCTCCCAAACTCAACTATCACTGTACCTTCTGCAGAGCTAACCCAGGCTAGATCTGTCTCTTCTTTCTGCTTCCAAAGCTTTCACTTCAGCATGCAGAAAGCCAATCCTACTTTTTATTGTTGCATGTAATAACTGTTTAATATAGTAGCTGCCTTGCAATTCAAACTAGAAGTAAACACTTTGTGTTATTTGGTTTTCCATTATGCTTCAGACTAGTAAGTACTCTGTATATATAATTCAAAACTCACTAATAAACGTGCAAATTAATTCACTGTCTCCTCTTGGGATATACATGTCTTAGGATACAGATGAGGTGGAAAGGGTGGCTGATGGTGGATGTGGGTAGTGAAGAGTACTACTTATGTGCATACATGAGCCTTGTGGCCAGTCCCACATAAATGAGGTTAGATCTTGTTAATGGTAGCAAAATGGTATTTTTCCCCCAGGAGCAGTGTCAAGAAAAGTATCCTCTGGAGAAGCACACTGTGTACTGGTACTGTAATACATGAAAGCTGTAATGATTTCATGTAATACATGAAAGCTGGTAAATGATTTCTGCATTTGGTGGTTGTGGTTTAGTCGCTAAGGCATGTCTGACTCTTGTGAACCCATTGACTATAGCTTGCCAGACTTCTCTGATCATGGGATTTCCCAGGCAAGAATATTGGAGTGGGTTGCCATTTCCTTCTCCAGGGGAGCTTACTAACCCAGGGATTGAACCTGTGTTGTATTACAGGCAGATTCTTTACTGGTGAGCCATGGTGGATTCTCAGTTTCTGCATTTACCCTGCATTTAATATTTGCTTTATTCTGTTTCCTGCTTAGCTTGGGATAAGTAAAAAGATTGGTGCTCCTGAGCATTAAACATAAAAACAGTATTAAACACCAATATTTGAATTAAAATATATAAAAATGGCAGAAAGGGTAACTATGGACTCTGTGTGTAATGGGTTATACAATCTATATAAATTTTTTGAACTCAGATTTGAGTTGCTTTTTTGTAAATGCAAGAGGAAACAAAAGGAAAATATTTTTTCTAATTTTTTTTTAGACTTTACCTTTTGATACTTTACCTATCTTGAATTGATTTACAGGTGTTCAACTATTGCCATGAGCAGACAGTGGTGGCTTGAGAGATCATAAACTAACTATTGATTAACTGCATCCTGATCCATTTTTTTTCTAAAAGTGCAATTAGGACCATAGGATTAGATATTATTCTTAGAAAAAATTTCCATGTATGAGACAAGTTGTATTTCTCAACTGATAATAAAGTCACCATTTAGAAACTTTCTAAAGAGCTGACTCATATCCCTGAGATGAGACAGATCCAAGAGAAATATTAATTTCTATTCTGGTGTGTGCTAGCTTCTTGTATTTGAACTTTAAAAAACATAATCTTTTCGAAAAGTTAGTTCTTGTAGAGAATATACAACACACTCAAACAAAAAGTTTTTAAAAGGATTTTTGTGTTAATATCATCATAATTAGGAACAGTTTTTCTGATGGAAAATATGTATCTCTTCTAAAGTTATCTAATTGTGCTAGAATTAAGTTTTTTTTCGTTTCATATGAAAATAAACTTTAAGAAATATTCATTATTCCTTTTAAACATAAATAAAAACATTGCTTCATTATATAATGTTTTCCCTTGAAACATGCCATAATTTAAATATGTTTAAAGTCATAAGAAACTTGTTTTTCAGAGTGTATGTTAAACTTTTCTGTTTTAGGGTCAATATGTAATATTTACCAAAGCAGATTGTTTATATTCTACAGTTTATATTTGAATTAATTTTCTAGAAAAACTTCTTTAGAGGGGCCATAGCAAATACATATAACAGTTCCCTAATTCCAGGCTACTCCACATTGAAATGAATAGTAAATGCATACTTCCATAGTAATATTTCACCATGACTTACATAATCTTGATATTTACAAAGGTAATTAGCTACATATTAAATAAACACCTATTTTTACCCTTCCATTTTCTAGAAAGTATTTGTGACAGCTTATCAGAGCATATACAATAAAATATGGTTACATATAAATAACGAATTGAGTTTATCAAAAATAGAAGGCATGGAAAAGGGGAAAAGACAGTCTCAAAACATTTTCAGAGTTGATAATTTGGGCTCTGAGCTGGGACTCTACCAAGTTTTCTTTATTTCTTAATAACAGAAGAATGGTGAATCATGACTATTCAGAGAAACCAAAGACATTCTAGGCATTAAGTTTTTCAAAAAAAGTTTTTCATGTATTGTTCCATTTTCAGAGGACAATTATATAAATAGAATTCTATGGTAAAAAACATAAAAATAAACAGCCCAAACCTTGTAGTTTAGGCTTAATCATGTACCTTGTTTCAGTGTGCTCTACTAACCTACAGTCATCTGCACCGTGGGTTACTTATCCTCTACCTGTTGCTGCTGCTGCTGCTGCTGCTAAGTCACTTCAGTCGTGTCCGACTCTGTGTGACCCCATAGACGGAAGCCCACCAGGCTCCTCCATCCCTGGGATTCTCCAGGCAAGAACACTGGAGTGGGTTGCCATTTCCTTCTCCAGTGTGTGAAAGTGAAAAGTGAAAGTGAAGTCGCTCAGTCGTATCCGACCCTTAGCGACCCCATGGACTAAAGCCTACCAGGCTCCTCCATCCATGGGATTTTCCAGGCAAGAGTACTGGAGTGGCTTGCCATTGCCTTCTCTGCTACCTGTTGCTAGAGCCAGCAAAAAAAGAACTTCCAAATACAGAGCAGGTGAGGACAAGGGATGTTGGGAAAAAAGCATATAGACAGATGGGTTTTTAAGGTATGTACACATTATATAGGTAAATTTTCTAATGGATATTTGTTTTATATGAGAAAATGACTATTTTCATTATAATATAATCAATATATTTAATTTTAATTTTGTAGTGGCCACATTAAACTACAGAGAAACATAAAATTCATTTCATTTTTTTCATTCAACTTATTATTTTACTCAATCAAAATGCTATGATATCTACGTGGAATAAACAAAATCTTAAAGGACATTGTGTATTTTTTTTCTGTTTTACAATAAAGTATATGTTTTACATTTATAGAACATCTCAATTCATATGCTTATTTCCAACAGATAAAGTAAAATGTATTCCTACCAAAATAGTGCAGTTGAGTTTAACAGAAAACAGCAGTTGACACTGATTTGTTTTTAAAATTAAGTAAAAATTTAAAATGTAGTTCTGTGCTACAAACCACATTTTAAGTGCTCATTAGTTACGTGCGGTTAGTGGCAACTGCATTAGGTACTATTACTCTAGACTTATTTCTTTATTTTTTGATTATACTCTCTGTTAGGATAAATTTTTGAAGCAAGAATCCTCAACTCATGGTTATATTTGTAATCTATATGCATATACTATGGTCCTAATATATTATCTATATTATAAAAATACATAAAAGACAAGTTTTAAAGATGAAATTGCATTTTAAAATAATGGTCATGTTGCTCATTTTTAGACACATTTTAAAAGCCATGTGCTTAAAAATCATTGTGATGTTTAAGATACTAGTTTCATACTTTATCATACAGATATTTCGAAGACTGTTTCTAGGATTAGTCTAATGTTTAGTTTTAATGGCTGTTAGGGCTGAAAAAGATGATTCACAAAGACACCAAAGTACTTTTAAGTTGCAGTTCATTACTAATCATAGTATATTTAAATCCATATAATAGTCTTCATAATTGTAAAGACTGAATTCTGGTTAATTAGATTTAAACTGTCATGGTTTCTGCTTTGGAGTGTAATTGGCTACAGGCCCTCACATAACAGAAAAAAAAGTGACATTTTGTCACTTTTGTGGCTTATTTGTACTTGTAACACCTTCAGTCTGTGGATATTTATTGTAGGAACCCTTTGAAGCCACCTGCCCTCTGTGAGTGCTAGATTTGTTACAATTAGATAATGTAAACAATAAATCCATCTAACTGAGCTGATGTAATGTGCAGTATGCCCTAGAACAACAAAATTAAAAAGGGCATAATAGACTGTTAAGCAATATCCTTTTTGCCCTCAGGAATCCTCATGCACCGTATATGACAGGTGTACGCAACATGTGCATTTACCTGGTGTGTTTGATTTACAGACTCAGGGAGAAGGCTTCAGTGTCATTCTGTATATCAGAAAAGTCAGATTTCTTTTTCCTTTACGAAAGATAAACATAAACATATGTTTTGTTGTTTTCTTCCTCCAATCCTTTGGATTACACTGTGACTCCCTTAGGCAAGCACTTCCCATATGAAGTCTACTGATAGAAGTTTAAATGTTCCTTATCATAAGGAGTATGCTTTAGTGACATTATGTACTGATATTATGGTTTGAGTATTTTTCTTTTATTGACCATTTTTAGTAATTTCAATATATCTAATATAAGTAACTAGAAATATCTTTCATTGTCTAACAGTGAGCATCATGGTATTCTTAAATCAGACTGGAAACTTTATATGGGTTCTTTCAGCTTTGTGAGTATATAAAAACTCCATCCAGCAATCTTGCAGCCTTAAAGTAGACCCAAGTAGCCACTTAAAGCTCCTTAAACTGTGCCCAAGAGAAGAGCACAGAAAACTGTGCCAGGAAAAGAACAAATGCAAGAGTGTTGGAATTAGGATCTCTGTTTTAAAGATATTCCTTGTTTCACTCACTTTATAAAAATTCAAATTAGGCTTTATTACACTTCAGATTATGATACTATGCTGAAAGGGATTGAGAAAGCTTTTTAGTCAAAAAAGAAAAAGCCTTTTTAAGTGATGTTTCAAAATGTTGGAAGTTTGAGTTACATTTATTTTTAAAAATAAAGTCTACTTCTTTGCAACTGTCATGATGATAATGAAAATTTAAAAAGATCTTTTTTCATATTTCATGGTGGGAAAAACAATCATGTGACATTTTTCAAAAATTCCAGCTTGACTGTGTTTTTTATATCCTTTGCTTGGCCATGTCATATTTATAGTGGCTAATATCAGTAAAATGTATTCTGTTATTTAATATTTTTCTTTTTATTCTATTTCCTCCTCAATGTAAGGCCTTTTACTAGTCAAAAATAATTGGTGTTTACACCCTTCTCTCCAAATCTCAGGAACTTTGCAGCCACGTTTATCTCGGATGCTCATCTCCATTTAACATGATCTTTTTTTATATGGTATTTGATATGCTCTTTTCCACTAATGGGAAATAGATCTATTAAGATTAGATCAAAGAATGATAAAATTGAAATCACCATATGCTTCCTTTTGATTATTGAAATTATTAAATTATTTCATTGATCCTGTTATTTCAAGCTTCTAAAATACTTGAGGTTTCCCAGGTGAAAGGTTACTAACCTCCCACTCTAAGATAGCTTCTCTGTAGATAGCTAAGTGAGAGCATAATGCTAAATTGTGATTTTGTTTCATTACACAGGTCATGTTGTTGAGCAAAATACAATGCTTTGTGAGTCAAGGCTCTGATGGAAGTAGGCAAAGTTAAGCCACCTCACTGAAAATGTACTCATCTCCTAATTCTATTATATAATTGCGCCAGTGAGACATATTAATTCAAAAAATTGACAAATTCATGCAAATTAATTCCAGAGTATTTTTAAATTACAAAAAGTACATTGACTATTGACTATGTGTGTGTCTAAATAGAAGGGTGTTTCTCTTTTCCTGCAAATAGGGTAAGTTTTGCTCCAGGAATTAAAACAAAGTATCACTTAATATGACAAACTATTTTTTTTTTCTTGTTCACTCAAATTCTTCTCGAGATACAGGCAACTCTCTTGATCATCTGTCCTCCGTGTGACATTTTTATAACTCAGATTATCTCAATCTCGATCTGTGTCTCTGCCATCGCAATACATGGCCTTCTTTTATTCGGAGGCCAGGAAAAGATCATAGGATTGCATGTAGCCTTTTCATTGCCTCAGGTCAAAGTAACTGATGGTGTTGGCCACAACAAGTGATGTGCCTCCTCCACTTAACTGCAAGAGAGTTGGTACACATCAGGAAGCAATGAAATATGCCATTACTGTTTCATTCATGATGCTTTTGTCATTTAAGGCAACACTTAAATTTATGTGTCTGATTTCTCAGAGATTCATTCTAAAGTTTGGTCTGAGTACTTTTCTTTATAAAGCTAGTTTGCAATGTTTTGAAAATAAGGGCTTCTGGAGAAAATACTGATGATGATTCATTCTTTTGGAAAACAATAATTAGATAGTTAATTTATCCTAAGCTAGATATTGAGGATACAAAGAGGAGTGAAATATAATCTTTCTGTTCTCGAGAAGCTTGCTGATCTGTGAAAAAGATATTTAAACTTGTAAATTATATTGGTAAACAATTCCTCTCACCTCTTCAACAAGTGTTTAGTCATCACCTATTAGACTTTAGGTCCTATAATAGGGATCAGGACAAAGTTTCTGGTTCATAGTGATTATATTCTACATGAGAATAAAGATAGTATATAGAAAAATTTAAGAAGTTATATCAGAGAGCAATATGTACTGTGAGAAAGATAAAACATTATGATGCTCAGAAATGGAGTTTGACAAGCTACTTTAGATTAGGTGATCAGAAAAAACTGTGCAGAGTTGGGGCCACTCCTGCTGAGATTTGAGGTGCCATCCATTCCAAGATCCTGGGACACAGCATTATGCAGAAAGACCAAGAAAGATCAAGTTCCTTAAATTGTGATTAGTTATCCTAAAGGAAATCGCCCTTGGATATCCAATGGAAGGACTGATACTGAAGATGAAGTTCCAGTGTTTTGGCCACCTGATGGGAATAGCCAACTCATTGGAAAGACCCTGATGCTGAGAAAGATTGAAGGCAGGAAGAGAAGGGGGTGACAGAGAATGCGATGGTTGGATGGCATCATCGACTCGATGGACTTGAGTTTGAGCAAACTGCAGCAGATAGTGAAGGACAGCGCAGCCTGGTGTGCTGCAGTCCATGGAAAGAAAGTGAGGTTGCTCAGTCGTGTCAGTCTCTTTGCAACCCCATGGACTGTAGCCTGTCAGGCTCCTCCACCTGTGGGCATTTCCAGGCAAGAACACTGGAGTGGGTTGTCATTTCCTTCTCCAGAGGATCTTCCATGGGGTCTCAAAGAATCAGAAATTACTTAGGAACAAGACTATAGAAAACAGACCAGTGGCACTGGAGCACAACATATCAGAGTGACAGAAATAGAATTTGGAGAAGGATGCAAAATCTAAGTTACATAGGGTCTGTAAGATTAGATGAGCATTCTAGTGAAGAGATGGAAATAAGCTTAGGCTATTTAGGGGCCACACAGTTGGTTCTTATCTCATAGCTAGGCAGGGGATCAATGAGAAAAACTGCTTGGGAAGAAAGGGTGCCTGAGCTGGATTTTAAAGAATGAATATGAATCAGTTGGTCCAGAAGAGTTGAGGGTCAGTACATGCAGGGAACATTAAGCTTCTCATTATTATTAAAACTGAAATTGAGAGGAGGGGGATCATAAAAATTTGTCTGACTGCCAAGAATTTGGAGGCGTGGACAGCAAAAGGACAGTGACTAAAGACTCCCAGTATTTCTTTATGGATCCTGAAAAAATATCAAACAAAATTGTACCATTTCTCACATTAACATTTTGATTATCTAAAGAAAAGAAAATTAAAGGATGTTTTATAGTTTTTATAATCTTCAGTTTGCTAAGATCATTCCTATGATTGAAGCTGCTTCATTATATGAATATATAATGGAATGATTTGAGTCGCTGTCATATTATGTAGACATATAAATGCTTATTAATTTTGACATTGCAGATTTCTTCTTGTGTGAATTCTGCCATGATTTTTAGGACTTAAACTATTTTGTAGGCTTTTCAGAAATTTGTGAGATTTAAAAAACTAGGCTGAGAGTTTATATCCAGAAATAAAGATCCCTTCTGTGTGATAAAGATAGGTGATTCTCAGGTAGGAGTCCTTCAACATTCATTCAGCTAATATTCACAGATGACTCTACCATGCTAGACACTGTTCTAGGTACCGAGGACACAGAAGCAAACAAGTAACAAAATTCTCTCCCTTGTGCCTCATATTCAAGTGAGAAGAGAAAAACAATAAACAAAATGAATAAGTAAAATATAGAGTATGTTAGATTGTTATAGTGCTGAGGAAAAAAGAACACATCATAGAATGCAGATGGGAAATTTGAAACAAGAGTAGTGAATCTTAATAGAGTGGCCAGAGAAGGCTTTTAGTAAAGATATGATTGAGAGTCTGTACTACTAAATACATAGAGAACAGGGTTTTAGGCAGAGAAGAAATCAAAAGCAAAGAAATCGAGCTGCAAAAGGGACAGAAGATCAGCCTCCAAATAAGTGAGATGAGCCCTGGGACTGGGATGGGGTGGATGATGCAGAGATGCCATTGGAGGAAATGTAGCTGCTCTCTGCCCACCCACCCCTGTCCCTACCCTTTGAGTAATATGGAAAGGCTTTGAAGAGTTTTGAGCAATGATGCCATGCCCTGAATTACTTTTTTAATTGTCATCCTTTGTCTTCTGTGTTGAGAATAGATTGGAGAGAGACAAGAGTATATGTAGGGTGAATGTGTGGGAGGCCACTGAGATTATCCAGGTAAAATATGATGGTGGCTCAGACCAAAATAGTAACCGTAGAAGTGGCTGGATTCTGAGTGTTTTGAAGGTAGAGCTAATAGGATTTCAAAGATGATTTAAAGGAGACAAGAATGTTTCTAAGGTTTTTATTCCTTAGCCACTGAGACAGGGAGCTTCCATATTCTGAGAAAAATAAGGTAATAGGAGGAACAAGTTGGTGGTGGTAGGGCAGGTGCTCAGGGCTGGATAGCAAATTGGAAATGCCTGTGTGCATGCGTGCTAAGTCGCTTCAATCATGTCTGACTCAGAGTGATGGTATGCACCATAGCCTGCCAGACTTTTCTGTCCATGGGATTCTCCCGGCAAGAATACTGGAGTGGGTTCCATGCCCTCCTCCAGGGGATCTTTCCGATCTGGGGATTGAACCCCCATGTCTTTTGTCTCCTGCATTGGCAGGCAGGTTCTTTATCACTGGCACCACCTGGAAAGTCCTGGAAATGCCTATTAGGTATCAGAGTGGAGATCTCTACTTGGTAATTGGATATGCAACTCTGGAGTTTAGGTGAGAGGTCCAGCTAGAAAGAAAAGTTGGTGAAATTAGTGGGTTTTCATAATCCAAATAATCATAATTTCAGGGTTTGTATTCCTTTATAGGGTTTGCCTGATTTGTTTTCTTAATCCATTTCATTCATATTTTTATTTTTTCTTCTGCCCTCTTGTATTCTAGCAGTTAACATGCAGCCCATCTTATTTAGTACTTGGCCTTGAGCATAATTATATAGCTTCCCTGGTGGCTCAGAGGTTAAAGCGTCTGCCTCCAATGCGGGAGACCTGGGTTTGATCGCTGGGTCGGGAAGATCCCCTGGAGAAGGAAATGGTAACCCACTCCAGTATTCTTGCCTGGAGAATCCCATGGACAGAGAAGCCTGGTAGGCTACATACAGTCCATGGGGTCGCAAAGAGCCGGACACGACTGAGCAACTTCACTTTAAAAATCATCTGTGATGTTTCCTTCTTATCCACAGCAAATAGGTAATTGATCCTAAGATGTCCCACTGAGTGGCCATAATATTTTCAAGATGACTTTTAGAAGGTTATAGGATTACTGGAGTTGGGGTATGTGTGTATATGTATAGATAAATGTGAATGTGTGCATATGCATGAAATATATATATATGTATAATATATATGTGGCATATATGAATATATATTCAGTTTATCAATATGTTTCCATGTGATGTTTTTATTTTTACTTGGACTTATCTGAGCATGTTAACGAGATATATATTTAATATAGTAACTATGCATATAGTCCAACCTGTCTCATCAAGGTTTATAATTCTCTAATTTCATAGGTCAGTTAATAGGGTTCCCATTCAGCTCCCAGGCTGCCATAACTTATGACGTTCAAGTATATGTTTTGGGATGGTTTTAGCCAAGGGAAGTCATGTAGCCAGTGAAGCAGAGAAAGGAAAGAAGATTGCCATACTTGAATCTGTACCATCAAAATGACAAAATAGATCTATAATAAACAATAGGTTAGTGCTTGATATGCCTACATATCAAGATAGAGCATCAACTCTAATGCACAACAGGCAAGTTATTTATGAAATGAACCTCTTGAAAATATATAGCTCTTTTAATATGAATCTCATTTCTATGTTCCTTTCAACAAAACGGTGTGGCATTATCCATCTATTTAGAACACATGGTTGCTTTATTATTTTTTTAATATGATGACACCATACTAGGAAGTGTCAAAGAAATTCAATCATGTCACAAATGGAACCCAATTATTTTTAAAAATATCTTTTGTGATATTTGCCTTTTTAAAATTTAGGAAAAAATAAAATATGACTTTCTAGAACACAAAACAGTCTATGTTAGTTTTAGGTATATATTATTTGTAAAAAGGAGAGAGACTTCTCAGTGAAAGATGTGTTTTTTGTTTGCAACTGATAGTCAGTAAAATTTTTTTTGTTAAAATTCTCCTAGAATGATAATTTAAATTTGCAACAGTAAAATTTAGGCCCCCAATTTTTTCTTTGGGAGCACATATCATTGTCTATAATCTAAGTCAACAGGTAATTTATTTTAATAGATATATATTTTGAATAATACACATTATTGGTATATGTAATAATATAGATAGTAATGTGTTCATGCAGTCCATGGAGTCACAAAGAGTCAGACACGACTGAGTGATTGAACAACAACAAAATGTATTCAATATTACATGTACACACAGAGATTCTTTCATCTATGCCTTCTCTATCTCCAAGAAGATTTAAAATAACAATTGGCTACCACTGATATGTAGAAAGTTTTTAATCCTGAGTTAAAGTCCTGAGACACAATCCAAGTATACCAGATGCTTCCTCCCTGGTAGGAAAGAAGTGGTCATCTGTCTTTCTCTTACTGAAAATGAAAAACTTATAACAAAAGAATGAATATAGCTCAGTAGACTAAAGGCAGTTAGAAAAATAATAGATTTACATAGAACTTTGAAATTTATGAATTGTTTTTACAATTCGTTTCTCATTTGATCCTCATAAGATCTTTGTAAATTCGTCAGGGTATGTCTTGATAATTCCAGTTTGTACGTGGAATATATGAGGCTCAGAGATGTTAGCAGGGATGGCTATACTGATAGGTTTACAAGCAAGGGCTGGAACTTGCTACCAGGACCTCGTTTATGATTAAAACATAAATTCAAAATGGTTAAGATAAGTCTGTAACATAAATCTATCCCATCATGACTATAGAGGCTATTAAAGACACTAGAATGTTTTGGAGTATAGCTCTAACTTTATAATGCCTAGTATATCAGATCTCAACCATAATGACAATTCTATAATGACTTCAGAGTCTTATTATGTTAAGTGAGAAATATATTGGAATTTTGAAATATTATTCATACTATGAAGTTAATTATTCTTGGAGGTTAGCATCATATTACAACTACTATTCTTATTATTACTACATCTAATACTATAGTAGTAATTATTTGACTACTAGCAACAATATTAATGATGGTTTATTGAGTTATAGGCATTATTGTTCATATAAGTTGGAGGATTTTATAAGTTTATTTTTAAAAGGAAAAAGTATAAATTCCTGACAACATATTCTCACTGATGGAACAATATAAACTTGGGGAAATAATTGTGGTTTTATGGAATTTTCTTTAGCAAACTTCTTCTAGGCAATTTAAATTTAATTGACTCTCTTAATTTCACATTTTGATGTGGCATTATGATTTATGAAAGAACTTTCTCAACTTTTGAGACTCAACTTCATTACTGAAAAAGAAAAGTTTTCAGACCCCTATCAATATGTCTGTAGTGTAATTTGTCTATATTCAGACAGTGTAGTACAATCTGTTAGAGTTAGAGCAGCATAGCATTTTTCTATAACTTCAAGTTAAAATGAGCATTTCTGGTTGTTTTTTCTTTTTTTTTCCTACAGTTGTCAACAAAATGTTAATGCTCACATGGGAAAGGGGATCTTGAATATACAGTTACTTGCTAAATTGATCTCAAGGCCCCTATATTGATCTACTAAGTAACATGATATTCATTTCTGAAAATCACTGTAATATGTGTTACAAAAATCACCTAAAATATACTTACATAATAGATGTAAATATCTCCTTTGAAGCTTTTTAAAGCCTTTTACATATTAATGAAATGGACTAAGTAATTTTAAAGTTGTATTTGAGAAAACAGTTTTATTCTTTTTTCCCAAACTGTGCATAAACGTGATAGGAAGTAGAAAAATAAGACTAATCCATTTTCATTCTCAATTCCCCTCCTTACTGGCTCATACTGTAGCTACTTTATTTTTACAAGAAAAAGAGAGGTTTGTCAAGTTTTTAATGCATGTAAAATTAACTGAAAGCATAGTATACTTTCAGTCCAGTCCAGTTCAGTTCAGTTCAGTCGCTCAGTCGTGTCCGACTCTCCGCGACCCCATGAATCACAGCACGCCAGGCCTCCCTGTCCATGACCAACTCCCGGAGTTCACTCAAACTCATGTCCACAGAGTCGGTGATGCCATCCAGCCATCTCATGCTCTGTCGTCCCCTTCTCCTCCTGCCCCCAGTCCCTCCCAGCATCAGAGTCTTTTCCAGTGAGTCAACTCGTCGCATGAGGTGGCCAAAGTATTGGAGTTTCAGCTTTAGCATCAGTCCTTCCAATGAACACCTAGGATCGATCTCCCTTAGAATGGACTGGTTGGATCTCCTTGCGGTACAAGGGACTCTCAAGAGTCTTCTCCAACACCACAGTTCAAAAGCATCAATTCTTCGGCAATCAGCTTTCTTCACAGTCCAACTCTCACATCCATACATGACCATAGTATACTTTAGGCTAACATTTCTATTTACATTTAAAATTATTTATCAATATTTAAATGTACCTAGCATAGAAACTGTTGGAGAAGGAAATGGCAACCCACTCCAGTGTTCTTGTCTGGAGAATCCCAGGAACGGGGGAGCCTGGTGGGCTGCCATCTATGGGGTCGCACAGAGTCGAACACGACAAGCGACTTAGCAGCAGCAGCATAGAAACTATAGAATAAAGGGAAATCTATAGACAAGTCTCCTTTCTTTATGATACAACATGAATTTTAAAAGAATGTCTATTATAAAATTATCTGAAGATTCTGAAAAGTCTTTTGTTCCCAAATGATATTCATTTATGTACAATATGTTGAGCAAAAGGAATAGCTGTTATCTGAGGTAGACTCCAGTTATCTGAGTCTTAGAACAGAAAGGCAAACTCAGTGTCATGCTGAGCATTCAAATTCAAATGCACTCTTTAAAAAGTTGTCCTTTGTATCTGTATATTAAAATGTATCTCTATATTAAAATGCTAATTAATTCTTTTTACTGCAGAGTATTTTCCTACCATATTTAATAATATACAATTAAGTTATTTTTCTTTTTAACTGTGGCAAATCAAAAATAAATAAGTAAAACAATTGGTTGTTGTTCAGTCACTAAGTCATGTCCGACTTTTTGCACCCCATGAACTGCAGTATGCCAGGTTTCCCTGTCCTTCACCTTCTCCTGGAGTTTTCTCAAACTCATGTCCAATGAGTCAATGATGCCATCCAACCATTTCGTCCTCTGTCACCCACTTCTCTTGCCTTCAATCTTTCTCAGCATCAGGGTCATTTCCAATGAGTTGGTTCTTCATAACAGTTTGCCAAAATATTGGAGCTTCAGCTTTTTAGCATCAGTCTTTCCAATGAATATTCAGGGTTGATTTCCTTTAGGACTGATTGATCTCCTTGCTGTCTGAGGAACTCTCAAGAGTCTTCTCCAGCACCACAGTTAGAAGACATCAGTTCTTCTGCACTCAGCCTTTTTTATTGTCCAGCTCTCACATCCATACATGACTACTGGAAAAGTCATAGTTTTGACTATATGTTCATTTGCAGGCAGATTAATATCTCTGCTTTTTAATAAACTGTCTAAGTTTGTCATTGCTTTTGTTCTAAGGAGCAAGCGTCTCTTAATTTCATGGCTGTAGTCACCATCTGCGGTGATTTTGGAACCCAAGAAAATAGTCTTTCACTGTTTCCACTGTTTCCCCATCTATTTGCCATGGAGTGATGGGACAGGATGCTGTGATCATTGTTTTCTGAATGTTGAGGCTTAAGCCAACTTTTTCACTCTCCTCTTTCACTTTCATCAAGAGGTTCTTTAGTTCTTCTTCACTTTCTGGCATAAGGGTGGTGTCATCTGCATATCTGAGGTTATTGATATTTGTCCTGGCAATCTTGATTCCAACTTGTGCTCCATCCAGCCTGGCATTTTGCATGATGTATTTTACATAGAAGTTAAGTAAGCAGGGTGACAATATACAGCCTTGACATACTCATTTCCCGATTTGGAACCAATCTGTTTTTCCATGTCTGGTTCTAACTGTTGCTTCTTGACATGCATACATGTTTCTCAGGAGGAAGGTCAGGTGGTCGGGTATTCTCATGTCTTTAAACTGTGACCCCACCATTTGTTTTGATCCAAACATTCAAAAGCTTTAGTGTAGTCAATGAAGCAGAAGTAGATGTTTTTGTGGAATTCTCTTGCTTTTCCTTTGATCGAACTCTCTTGCTTTTTAGATGATCCAGCAGATGTTGGCTATTTGATATCTGGTTTCTCTGCCTTTTCTAAATCCCACTTGTACATCTGGAAGTTCTTGGTTCACATAATGTTGAGGCATAGCTTTAAGGATTTTGAGCATTACTTTGCTAGCATATGACATGAGTGCTGTTGTGTATAGTTTGAACATTCTCTGGCATTGCCCTTCTTTGGGATTGGAATAAAAACTGACCTCTGTAACTACCCAAAATGTCTATGTATAGTATGGTTAGGTTCTGTGCAGAGGAGGGAGGTAAGAAAGGGTGGAGAACACACACCTCTAGACAATGGGTATTCGTGATCTGAAGCTTTCATATAATTTCAAGTCATAAAATAGCCAATTTGTATTTTTAAGCAGCTTTATTGAGGTATAATTGATATACTAAGTAAAGTCATGCTCAAAATTCTCCAAGCCAGGCTTCAGCAATATGTGAACCGAGAACTCCCAGATGTTCAAGCAGGTTTTAGAAAAGGCAGAGGCAACCGAGATCAAATTGCCCACATCCGCTGGAGAAAGCAAGAGAGTTCCAGAAGGACATCTATTTCTGCTTCATTGACTATGCCAAAGCCTTTGACTGTGTGGATCACAATAAACTGTGGAAAATTTTCAAAGAGATGGGAATACCAGACCACCTGACCTGCCTCTTGAGAAACCTGTATGCAAGTCAGGAAGCAACAGTCAGAACTGGACATGGAATAACGGACTGGTTCCAAATAGGAAAAGGAGTACGTCAAGGCTGTATATTGTCACCTTGCTTATTTAACTTATATGCAGAGTACATCATGAGGAACGCTGGGCTGGAAGAAGCACAAACTGGAATCAAGATTGCTGGGAGAAATATCAATAACCTCAGATATGCAGATGACACCACCCTTATGGCAGAAAGTGAAGAGGAACTCAAAAGCCTCTTGATGAAAGTGAAAGAGGAGAGTGAATAGTTTGGCTTGAAGCTCAACATTCAGAAAACGAAGATCATGACATCTGGTCCCATCACTTCATGGGAAATAGATGGAAAAACAGTGGAAACAGTGTCAGACTCTATTTTTTTGGGCTCCAAAATCACTGCAGATGCTGATTGCAGCCATGAAATTAAAAGACGCTTACTCCTTGGAAGGAAAGTTATGACCAACCTTGATAGTATATTAAAAAGCAGAGATATTACTTTTCCAACCAAGGTCCGTCTAGTCAAGGCTATGGTTTTTCTCGTGGTCATGTATGGATGTGAGAGTTGAACTGGGAAGAAAGCTGATCGCCGAAGAATTGATGCTTTTGAACTGTGGTGTTGGAGAAGACTCTTGAGAGTCCCTTGGACTGCAAGGAGATCCAGCCAGTTCATTCTAAAGGAGATCAATCCTGGGTGTTCATTGGAAGGACTGATGCTAAAGCTGAAACTGCAATACTTTGGCCACCTCATGTGACAAGTTGACTCACTGGAAAAGACTCTGATGCTGGGAAAGGTTGGGGGCGGGAGGAGACGGGTACGACAGAGAATGAGATTGCTGGATGGCATCACCGACTCGATGGACATGAGTTTGAGTGAACTCCGGGAGTTGGTGATGGACAGGGAGGCCTGGCGTGCTGTGATTCATGGGGTTGCAGAGAGTCGGACACAACTGAGCGACTGAACTGAACTGAACTGAATACCGTATTGGTGTTTTTCTTTCATGTATGTTGTCATATGTGAAACAAATCGCCAGTTGAGGGTCGATGCATGTTACAGGATGCTCGGGGCTGGTGTGTGAGGATAAGTGGAAGAGGGAGGTGGGAGGGGGGGTTCAGGAAGGGGAACTCATGTACACCCAGTGTGGATTCATGTCAATGTATGGCAAAACCAACCAATATAATATTGTAAAATAATCAGCCTCCAATAAAAATAAATAAAAAATATAAAAATAATAAAAATAATTCTTATATAACTGAAACTTTATACCAATGAAAACAACTTTCCTTCTTCTTTCCCCAGTCCCTGCTAATACCATAATGATCTCTGCTTTTATGAGTTTTTCTATTTTAAGTACTTTATATAAAGGGAATCATGTAGTATTTTGTCTGTGTTTGGTTTATTTAATTTGACATAATGTCCTCCCAGTTCATCTGTATTGTGATAAATGATAGGATTTCTTCTTTTTTAAGTTTGTATAATATTCCATTAGGTGTATATATCCCGTCTTTTTAAATCAATTCATGTGTTGGGGGACATTTAGGTGACTTACATAACTTGGCAGTTGTAAATAGTGCTTCACTGAAAATTTGTATTTTTGAAATTTTATAGTGTGCTTGCAGTTGAAAAAAAAAGTCTTACTTTGATTGGACAGAATAGGAAAAGTGCTATGCAGGTAAGTGACAGAAAGTAATAAAACAGTCTCAGTTCAGTTCAGTTCAGTCGCTCAGTCATGTCCAACTCTTTGGGACCCCATGTATCACAGCACGCCAGGCCTCCCTGTCCACCACCAACTCCCAGAGTTCACTCAAACTCATGTCCATTGAGTCGGTGAAGCCATCCAGCCATCTCATTCTCTGTCGTCCCCGTCTCCTCCCACCCCCAACCCCTCCTAGCATCAGAGTCTTTTCCAGTGAGTCAACTCTTCGCATGAGGTGGCCAAACTATTGGAGTTTCAGCTTTAGCATCAGTCCTTCCAATGAACACCCAGGACTGATCTCCTTTAGGATGCACTGGTTGGATCTCCTTGCAGTCCAAGGGACTCTCAAGAGTCTTCTCCAGCACCACAGTTCAAAAGCATCTAGAACCAGATATTTTTGGTCTCAGGGTCAAGGCTTGTTCTTTTACATTGTAACCTGGTTAACCTGAGAATTTCGTGTAGTGTGATTTTTTGAAATTACCTACCACCTGGTCAACTTGCTGTTTTAAGAAAGAATAATTGAAAGATAGATCTTGGTAATTGGCTATATAAGAACAACATTATATTTATATCTGTTTTAACTTCATATTTAGCCAAATATATAGCCTTGCAAAATAAGTATGACCCCCAAGATTTGGATAATTTACATATATCATACTTGGGTAATTTAAATGTGTCATATTTTGTTCGACCAAGTGCATATTTATGACGTTTTATTTTGAAAGTTAACTTTTAGCTTTTACATTGTGGTTTGTTCAATTACTGATTTAAGTTATCACATTTATCAAGTAAGAACTTGCTTAGTAATTTTGTATTCCTCGAAAAGTTATTTTTTAATATGATAAATAACTTTTACCAACCATAGTCTTAAAGTCATCCCACTAGAATGTATGTTTATTATGAACAGGATTTGTCTGCCTGTTTCAGTGCTGGATTCTAAGCCCTAAATCCCTGCCTGTCACAAAGAGACTTTTCAGAAATATTTGTTGAATGAATGTGTGATTCATTGCTGCTTTTCTACAGAACTTGTTAAAAAAAAAAAAGTAGATAATGATGTTGGTAGAGTTTCAGAGTATTTCTAAGAACTTCTGAATTGCTTAGAGAGAGAAAAAAATTGGGCTTATGATTGCTGAGGCAATGGATTCTATACTCATAGAGTGAGATTGTCTCTATGTTTGGAATCCTGAGAGTGCGAAGAAAAATATGATGTGCAAGCAGTCGAGCTTGGCTGATGCTTCACATGAAAAGTCTCGCTGATATTGAACTATAGTTTTCTTCTGAATATATTCAGGATGTTAGAATGTATGAATTATTGTTTATTCAGGAAACTAGTTTTCTTGGTTTAATTTTATATTATCAAAAATCAAATATTGAACAGAAAAATGAGACCCTCACGTTACTCTTTTTCTTAACTCCTTGAATTGAGTGACTTTTTCTTTAGAGATTAAGATACAGGCCAGAAACTTATTTCATCTTTAGTTATTGTGAATATATATATATATATCTCCATCAGCCTTTCTTAATTCATTAAGCTTAAATCATGTAACACTGAGTCATTTCCCTGTTATTTTGTTACTTTTCTTTTTTTTAGTTTCAAGTAAAGCTTGAATTTACCTGTTATATAAATTTGTCATATTCTTAAACTGAGTTTTCACCTTGTGTTGATCTAGGTCAAGTCGTCAGCACAGTGAGACCCTGAAGATCCTCTGAGGGTCTCTAAAAACTAGTGTGTACTTTTTTTTTTTTACTGTGACAAGACCATTTAACATATCTATGCTCTTAGCAAATGCTTAAGACTAGGTGGATATTACTTAAATCATCCAAACAGTTGTGACAATCAGAAGGGAAATATGTTATTATGGATGTGCCTAACAGCCCTGTCATTAGTGTTCTTTCTTAATAAAGCAAATGAGGCACAGAAAAATATAAGTAACTTCAAATATTTACTCTGCCAGTAAGTGGTTGCTGCGCATATTGGAACCCAGAGACAACCTGAAGCAGGGATTCCAGCCTAACCTCTGTGATATTTTACACAGGAAAACTTGAGTGAAGGTATATTTTATAGTTAATTTGACAAATTAAGATTGGAAATTTAGTGATCATTTTGGAGAAGGAAATTGCAACCCGCTCCAGTACTCTTGCCTGGAAAATCCCATGGACGGAGGAGTGTGGTAGGCTACAGTCCATGGGCTCACAAAGAGTCGGACACAACTGAGCAACATCACTTTCACTTTGAAGTAAAAAGATATGCCTGGACAATGATAGAGAAAATAACGGTAGATAATAGGTAGGTACATAATGGTAGGAGAGTATAAATAGGAGGCCCTGTACCTACACAGCAAGGAAAATGTGAGGTGCAGATTTGTTCACCAGAAATATGAGCATGAAAAGAAGGAGGATTTGTTGTTGTTAGTGAGAGATATTGTAGGACACCTCATGAACGGATGAAGGGAGGAAGAGTCAATGATGAAGCTGTGTTTTTTATATGCCCTGCCCAGTTTTTAATGTTTTCACAAGTTGACTTCAACTTACCTGTGCAGCTTCACTTCCTCCAGCATCTCTGTGAATATTACTGCTGTCACCTCACTCTGAGAATTAGATTGAGGATTATTAACATGCAGAATACTAATAATTATAAACAGGCAGATGATTTCGCACTGTAAGCATAGAAGCTACTAGCATTATAGTCTTTATTTCCCACTTTTTTCTTCAGTGTCTAAGCAATTCTAAATTTGGGGGAAAAATTTGAATTCTATCAAGCTATCTTTTTAATCTATATCTGCATCTATATATCCCAAATCAAATACCAGTCAAATGTGGCAAAATTGTTTGTTGTGGTATTATAAATGGATCATTATCTCCAGTGTAGAGTTCTCCTCAAAAATATATCATCTGGTGTGACTTCATCCCATTCCACTGAAATGAGAGTATATTTACCCATTAAGGCAGCTTTAGAAAAATTTTGAACCGAGTAACTAAAATAGATGAAATTGGAGGATTGTCTTGGCATTCCAAGGGAATGAGGGAAAGTTGTTCAGGGAATGGAGGATGAGTTCAGTCACTTACAATTGTGCTGATTTAAGTCTGTAGTGAGACAGTGAAGTGGAGATGCCCGATGAGCAATGGCAAACACTGATTTGTAGTTCTGGAGACACCTGTTGTGGAGATAGACATTTGGATGGTTTCCATAGAGGGCATAGCTGAAGTCTTGGGTGCAAATGAAATTGCTAAAGGAGATATATTGGGGAGCAAAATGTATTGAAGGTAAAAATTTTGGGAAACTTCTACATAGAAGAAATCACAACAAAGATGAATCAGCATAGGTAAGACGAGACACTCAAGTGAAAGGAGATCCAAAGAATAAAACATGATGAAAAACAATGCTTGACGCTCCAAGAAGGCAATGGAAAAATACTGGTAACTTTAGTGGTCATGCATTAGGGAACATGGTTTTTAAAGAATGATAGAGTCATAGTTCAAATGCAAAAGGCTAAGGAACACATACTTAACTGGGATTGGGAAGGGGGAGAGATCACCCTTGTAGACTGCTGTATCAAGAACTCTTGTAATGAGGGCATTGTGAGGGGAAAGTAGAGTGGAGGAAAGTGCTATATTTGTCTTGTTTTCATGTGTTGATGTAGTGTGTGGGTGTGGTTGCGTGTGGGTAGGTGTGTTTGGAGGGGTCGTCCTGCACATTTCTAAGGAAAATTAAAGATGAAAACAAAAGCAATGGAAAATGAGTTTTTGATAAGGGACTGAAAGTTTGATGCAACAAGTTGTTGAAACATGAGAGACAGGCTGAGGTATTCAGGCTGGAATCACAGTTAGTTCAGTTCAGTTCAGTTGGTCAGTCATGTCCGACTCTTTGCGACCCCATGAATCACAGCACGCCAGGCCTCCCTGTCCATCACCAACTCCCGGAGTTCACTCAAACTCATGTCCATCGAGTCGGTGATGCCATCCAGCCATCTCACTCTCTGTCGTCCCCTTCTCCTCCCGCCCCCAACCTTTCCCAGCATCAGAGTCTTTTCCAGTGAGTCAACTCGTCGCATGAGGTGGCCAAAGTATTGGAGTTTCACAGTACCTTTTCTGCAAATTTAGCAGTATTGTAAGAGAAGCTTCCAACTTGTGTCATCTGCTTTTACATTTAAATTTGTTTAATTTGCCTGTAAATACTGGAAGGAAGGAACAGTGAACAATAATGTTTTTCATTGTTTCATTCTAGATATTTCTTTAACAGAGTAAGCATAGTTCTAGACTTATTTGGCATGATCATTCAACATTTGCACTCATTTGACAACTTTTATTGAGTGTGTAGTATAGATTATATACTATATCAGAAAAGACAAGAAACATAGTTGCTGCCACTTTCAAGGAATTCACAGTCTAGCAGTTTAAAATGACCAAGAGTTATAAAGCAAAGAAGGTTATGACATAGGAATAAAGTCATTATCTTATGATCTGTGGATATTCTTTGAATTGGCAAAATACCTTGCACTTTAAGGTGGCATCTCTAGGGAGGAAAAGGGTTTGGGGGGATAAAAAAACTGACATTGGACTATGTGGAAAGGAGTTTCTTGGCATTATAAAAGATAGTGAACTTCCATAAAATGGTATCTCACTCTTTATTTTGTTCCATGCTCCCACCACTCCTGATGATATTAGTTGAACAAATTCCATTTTATTAACAGATATATGGTTATTTATGTTAGAACACAGATAATTTTGATCTTGTTGTTTAGTCACTAAGTTGTGTCCTACTCTTTTACAACCCTATGGACTGTAGCCTACCAGGCTTCTCTTCCCATGGAATTTCCAGGCAGGAGTACTGGAGTGGGTTGCCATTTCCTTCTCCAGGGGTTCTTCCCGATCCAGGGATTGAACCTGTGTCTCCTGCATCTCCTGCATTGGCAGGCAGATTCTTTACCACTGAGCCACCAGGGAAGCCCCAATTTTGATGTAGCAGTGTAAAATAAATCTATGCCCTAATGATCAAACCCTACAATTTCTTTACAGCATCAGTGCAAAAGAGAGCTTGCTTATTGGAACTTAATATATAGTTTGTGTGCTGTGAGATATAAGGCCAAATCTTATTAATACCTGTGTTGCTGTTCAGTTGCTAAGTCATGTCTGGCTCTTTGCAATGCCATAGACTGTAGCATGACAGGCTCTTCTGTCCTCCACCATTATCACCCGGATTTTGCTCAGATTCATGTCCTTGAGTCCATGATGCTATCTGACCATTTCATCCTCTGCCGTTCCCTTCTCCTCTTGCCCTCAATCTTTCCTAGCATTGGGATCTTTTCCAATGAGTCAGCTGTTTGCATCACATGATCAAAGTATTGGCACTTCAGCTTCAGCATCAGTCCTTCCAATGAATATTCAGGGTTGATTTCCTTTAGGATTGACTGGTTGGATCTCCTTACAGTCCAAGAGACTCTCAAGAAATTTCATCTATTTAGTTTCTAGTATAGAAACTCTAGGCTAATCTTCTATTAACAAAAGCAAAGAAACAAACCAAAACACACACACATAAACTCTGAAGTATCTTAATGTTATTATGATAAGAAGTTATATATTGTTATATAGAAAAATACTCATTTCAAATATATCTTTAAGATTCAGTAATATTCCTGATAGATAGTTGATTTAATCCAGGAGCAATTTAGTAGGATACAAAGAATCTTAGACCTAAAGGGACTGAAATAGAAATTATCTAGTCCAACTCTTTATAGGTTAAAAATTGAGGTGAGATATTAGAGGGAAATAAATTTCTGGACTCTAGTTCTCTTTACTCTCATTTTGAGTTTTAATTTAAAATGTTTTGATATCATAGTATTCAACACTTTGTCCTTTAGCCATCTGTTTATCACTCACCTCTAGGATAGTAGTTTTCTTGATGAACAAGAGCTGTGCTTTGCTTGTTTGTGACCCAAGTACAAGTACTATGAACATAATTGGTGGTTTGAAAATAGTAGAAATGAATGAATGAGTCACCTTATCTAAAATGGATATTTATAAATCCTCCACTCAGGGTTCCATCCAGTGTTGCCAAATGAAGTCTCATTAAACAGAAAAAACTGCCCGCACTCCATTAGATCCTCTGGCCTACAAGGGTACGGTCTCAGCAGGTAACAGGAGACCCGGGGCTCAATGATTTCATATAAGGTAATCTGGCCCTCATATTTCAGGGACATTTCCAAGCAGTTTAGAATGAAAGTTAGAAACATATCTGGAGATTACCTTGAGTGTCTGGAATCAGAGAAGATGGGAGGATGATAGGAAGGACCCAAGCTGGGGAATCCTTATTCAGATCCCATCAACATTGCACATTTAATTCTCTGGATACCACAACCCTGACTCTGACCTGGAAAGACAGGAAATCTGATTTCATTGTGTGTCATCCCTTCCCATTTCCACAAATACACTGGAGAGAACCCTGTTGGGGAGAGAATGATGATATTTTACTGAGGAGGAAATTGAAACATGGGAAGATTAACTCATTTGCTCAAGGGTAACGTGTGTGCTCACAGTACTACACGAAACTGATACCCTGCTTTCCACATGTTAGCATCAGTGAACTCAAACTGGTATCACTTACCTTTAGGATGGTAGTTTTCTTGATGGGCATGAGCTATGCCATTTATGAGTCTATGAGTTACTGAATTAAATGGAAGCTTTTTTTTAATAACCATGTGAACAGCAGACATTGTCCTTGTGTCTAAATGAATCAAGGAACCCCTCTAGTAAATATCTCCCTGAACTATTAATAGTTTAAAAAATTTTAGAACCTTCCTTTTTCTTTTCTACTGCTCCATGAGGGCTCCATATGGGATTTCCCTGGTGGCTCAGTCAGTAAAGAATACGCAGGCAATACAGGTGACCTCCTGCAATGTAGGAAACATGGGTTCGATCCTTGGGTCAGGAAGACCCATTGGAGAAGGAAATGACAAATCACTCCAGTATTCTTGCCTGGGAAACCCCATGGAATGAGGAGCCTCCTGAGCTGCAGGCCATATACATTTCTCGGTGTGGCACTTAGCAACTAAACTACGGCCATCACCACCACCACTGCTTCATGAGCGTACAAAAAAGGAAAGGAAAATGTTAAATTGCCCCTGACACTTAATAATATTTCAGAATAGTTGTCTTAAAAATATATTAAAGGTGCCTCTCTTACAGGTCTTCCTTTATCTGATTCAATGTTTAAAAAGCAACTGTTTGAAATGATGAGCTTGCAAAAGACATTTATATGTGTTCCTGTTTTAAAAAAGAAACACTCCAATGAGAAGGTTGTTTAAAAGATATCTTGTGATTGCATTCTGAGATGACAACTGATGAATAGCTTTGTTTTGCTCTTTTTATGCCAGAAAGATTTTTATACATTACTTAGATCTCTCAATGCATTTTTCTCACATCTTGAAGATGGTAGGGTTTTTATATTACTTTACAAAATGCAAATTAAACACAAAGGGAAAGCAGATATTTTGATTGAGGCTTCAATTCTTCAAATAGATGTTTTCAACAATGACTTCTACCAGCTATATTAGAAAGGTTAGTTTTTTAAAAAGTGATTTATTCCAAAGGGAAGTTTTTAAAACACATTAGTGTATTACTTTCAGTTCAGTTCAGTTCAGTCGCTCAGTCGTGTCCGACTCTCCGCGACCCCATGAATCACAGCACGCCAGGCCTCCCTGTCCATCACCAACTCCTGGAGTACACTCAAACTCATGTCCACAGAGTCGGTGATGCCATCCAGCCATCTCATTCTCCGTCGTCCCCTTCTCCTCCCGCCCCCAACCTTTCCCAGCATCAGAGTCTTTTCCAGTGAGTCAACTCGTCGCATGAGGTGGCCAAAGTATTGCAGTTTCAGCTTCAGCATCAGTCCCTCCAATGAATATCCAGGATTGATCTCCTTTAGAATGGACTGGTTGGATCTCCTTGCAGTATAAGGGACTCTCAAGAGTCTTCTCCAACACCACAGTTCAAAAGCATCGATTCTTCGACCATCAGCCTTCTTCACAGTCCAACTCTCACATCCATACATGACCACGGGAAAAACCATTGCCTTGACTAGACGGACCTTGGTTGGCAAAGTAATGTCTCTGCTTTTTAATATACTATCAAGGTTAGTCATTACTTTCCTTCCAAGAAGCAAGCGTCTTTTAATTTCATGGCTGCAATCAGCATCTGCAGTGATTTTGGAGCCCAAAAAAACAAAGTCTGACACTGTTTCCACTGTTTCTCCATCTATTTCCCATGAAGTGATGGGACCAGATGCCATGATCTTTGTTTTCTGAATGTTGAGCTTCAAACCAACCTTTTCACTCTCCTCTTTCACTTTCATCAAGAGGCTTTTGAGTTCCTCTTCACTTTCTGCCATAAGGGTAGTGTCATCTGCATATCTGAGGTTATTGATATTTCTCCCAGCAATCTTGATTCCAGCTTGTGCTTCTTCCAGCCCAGCGTTCCTCATGATGTACTCTGCATATAAGTTAAATAAGCAAGGGGACAATATACAACCTTGACGTACACCTTTTCCTATTTGGAACCAGTCTGTTGTTCCATATCCAGTTCTAACTGTTGCTTCCTGACCTGCATACAGGTTTCTCAAGAGGCAGGTCAGGTGGTCTGGGATTCCCATCTCTTTCAGAATGTTCCACAGTTTATTGTGATCCACACAGTCAAAGGCTTTGGCATAGTCAATGAAGCAGAAATAGATGTTTTTCTGAAACTCTCTTGCTTTCTCCATGATCCAGCGGATGTTGGCAATTTGATCTCTGGTGCCTCTGCCTTTTCTAAAACCTGCTTGAACATCTGGGAGTTCACGGTTCACATATTGCTGAAGCCTGGCTTGGAGAATTTTGAGCATGACTTTACTAGCGTGTGAGATGAGGGCAATTGTCTGGTAGTTTGAGCATTCTTTGGCATTGCCTTTCTTTGGGATTGGAATGAAGACTGACCTCTTCCAGTCCTGTGGCCACTGCTGAGTTTTCCAAATCTGCTGGCATATTGAGTGCAGCACTTTCACAGCATCATCTTTCAAGATTTGAAATAGCTCAACTGGAATTCCATCACCTCCACTAGCTTTGTTAGTAGTGATGCTTTCTAAGGCCCACTTGACTTTTACTTTAGTCACTCCAAAAAAGTATATTCATTATAAAATTAGATTTTAGGAATGTACAGAAAAAGATAAAACTTTTTTATGTTATGAAATTCATCCACTTCCACCTTTTCGTATTTATATTTTTCTAAAGTACAACTTTGATTATATGGGAACATTTTTTTAAAAAAAACAATAAAGTTAACCACACAAATTATTCCCCTTAAGAATAATATTTTCATTTAATCAGTAATAGAATAAAAGCTTACATTCAATGCTGTGTGCTTGTATAATGTAAGAAACCATTTATTGAAGATTTGAAACAGGCTAGGTGAATATAATGTCAAAGAGATCAATAAAGTTATTCAGTAAACAAATGCTTTCTGTTCTCAGGAAGCTTACCATCTATTGAAAAGAGTAAATAACAAACGGATCTGTTAGATTTCCCTGTACTGAACATTTACTCTATGCCATCCATATTGTTAATGGCAAGGCATGGTTTTTAAAGCCTTAATATCAGGAATTAGATTATAGATTGTCCAATTACTATCTGTGAGACCTTGAGCATTATATTTAACCCCTCTTTCCTTTTCTAGAAAATAGTGGTAATTGTAAGGTAGTTGTGATAATTTAATAAATTGATAAGGGTAAAGATACTGGAAGAGTGCTTGGTGCAGAGTAAGCATGAAATCAGTGTTAGCTATTAGTAACCTCAATCATTATTCCACATTCTGAGGTAGGTATCATAATCTCTGACAGAGAATTTTGGTGACATCAAGTCTTTCCTGGGTTCCTGTTAGCTCAGCAGTAATGGGAACCCATCTGCAATGCAGGAGATGTGGGTTCGGTCCCTGGTTTAGGAAGATACCCTGGAGAAGGAAATGACAACCCACTCCAGTATTCTTGCCTGGGAAATCCCATGGACAGAGGAGCCTGGCAGGCTACAGTCCATGGGGTCGCAAAGAGTTGGACACAACTTAGCAACTAAACAACAAAACCAGCAACCTGAGTCCTTATTCCACATTTACAAGGTAGGTATCATAATCTCGGACAGAGAATCTGACTGACATCAAATCTTTTCCAAGTTTGTACCCTAGAGAGGACAAAGCCATGGATTAGTCCCATGTCAGATCACCAGACTCCCAATTCCACTGGTCTTCACACTGGTTTTCGAATTAATTTTAATGAAGAAATCTTCAAGTCATGTTTCTCACAAGATAGTAATAGTATGAAAGTGAAGTGAAAGTTACTCATTTGCGTCTGACTCTGCCACTCCATAGACTGTAACCCACCAGGCTCCTCTGTCTGTGGAATTTTCCAGGCAAGAATACTGGAGTAGGTTACCATTCCCTTCTTCAGGGTATATTCCCGACCCAGGCATTGAACCCAGGTCTCCCTCATTGGCAGGCAGATTCTTTACCATCTGAGCTACCTGGAAAGCCCCAGTATATTTTATTTTTACTGCAAATGTCATCTTTGTGAATGGTACAGTGTCTTATTTCATTGTTTTTAACATTAAAAATATGTATGTATACATTTGTGTCTACTTTTATGTATAAAGTATATATATACATATTATATATATTTAAAGTATATATGAATATTTATATATTTTATTTATATATATAAATGACATTTTCCCCTGAACTGCTATGCTAAGAGAAGATTTGAAGTAAGCAATAGACCTTCTAGAATATCGATCTGCATTTACTGAAGTATAGACAACTTCCAATTTGGAATACTTAGTCGATTTTCTCACCTAATTTTTCTTCTATTTTTTAATAGATATTTAATCTTTATGTGAATTGTTTTACTTCCTATTGGGTTTTAATGAGATGTGAAGTATTTTTTTTCCTAGTTGTTATAGAATTAAACAGTATCTATTGACATTAACAATTAGCTATAATTGCCTGCAATAGGTGTATTTTTAAACCACTTATAAAGACTTGAAAAGCTGTTTTCTAGGCATAAAGAAGGTGTGTGTAGGGGGTGGGTGGGTGGCAAGTTGCACATGAAATGAATTCAAAAGTTCGTAACTTCTTATAATGCAAGAAATAAACAGATATTTCTAATAATTTTTTTTGTATAGCTTATCACTAACTCTCCTTGAACTATAGATGATTTTTTTTGAAATATCATATAAACTTTACAATAATTAGCCTATAATTAAAAGATAATTTTTTCATTGGGAAAACAGTTATATTTTTTCCTTCAACTTAATGTTGTTTTGTTTAAATAGTCTATATGTGGTACCGGATAAATATGTACTTAATTTTAATTCCCATTGGTTAGTCACCTAGGTTTCTACTGAATTTTATAGATGTTAAGAGAGAAAATGAAAAATTTGATCTCTAGTTGACTCCATGTGTTGTCACCCAGTCATCTAAAAAACCTTAAGACCAATTAGTCAAAGCAAGAGACTAAAGAGTGACAGTAGCTCCTTCATCTGAATATGATGAAGTATTCACATGTTATCAGAAGCTTGTTTGAAAATTCTATTTTATTTTATTTATTAATACTATTTTATTAATAAAAATCTGCGGTGTGAAAAATATTAAATACTTCTTAAGATTTTTAATTCAGCATAATTTAGGTATGAGTTTCATGCTGTCCTAAAATTGTCTTTAAAGCCAATGCTAATTATTTGTCCTTAGTCAAGCACTTTGGGGAAATGTTGGGAACATGGAAAGAAACAGTGTGACATGGTAAAATGGGTGCTGATTAGGAAACCATCCCTACTCTGGCGATAGCCTCAAGTGTGAATTTTGGTAACTCATTTCAACTATCTGAGGTTCCTTCTTCATATATAAAATTATGACAGGTGATTAAACCAGATGATTTCTATGGTGATGTAATTCTCAGATCCCATGACTATGAAAAATTTGCATTCAATAAATAGATGTGTTCTTTTAGAAGTGTGACTCATAGTTCTTTAATATCACCAAGTATATCTGAGCTCAAATGTAAGAGGGTCATATATAATAAAAAGAAATATATTAACCTGAGCATAATGCTTTGTCTATATTAATATATTTGTTTTAATCACACACACGCACACACACCAATACATATTTCTTAATATAAGTGTACTACTTACTGTGGAAAACTCAAATGATACAAAAAATATAAAGGGTATGAAAAGCCCTAAAATTTTACTGCTCATGAGCAGTCAGTAAAAATAATCATCTTTGATAATCATCTTTCCAAACATCAATCCTTGTTTTAAGACATTAATCCTTGTATATTAAGGTAATATACAACTTTATATAAACTGCATTTTTTACACATATACCTGTATATGTATATTGCTGTTAGTCACTAAGTTGTGTCTGACTCTTTTGTGACCCCATGGACTGTTACCCCCCAGGCTCCTCTGTCCATGGGATTTCCCAGGCAAGATTACTGGAGTGAGTTACCATTTCCTTCTCCCTGGGATCTTAGCTTTATACTATGATTTAATATCTGATGGGTCAAGACCACTTCACACACATTCACTACTTTGTGTTCATTTACTTTCCTAAGTATGTTCACAAGTTTATTTTTTCTGACAAATTTTAGAACTTTTCATCAGATCTAACCTCCTGAAACACATTATAGAATTGTAATTAATTCTGTAGTGAATATATAAATTAATTTTAAAAAGATAAACACTTTTTACAATGTCAAGTTATTTTTTCCCACAAATAAGGCCTCTTCTATTTTCAGATCTTTAATGTTTATTTCAATAATACATATGTCTAGGTTGCATACATTGGTAATTATATATATATTACTTGATATTTTAGGGTTTTGTGAAGGTACATTTGAGATTTTTTAAAAATTATATTCTATAAATAATTACTTTTCTGAAGTGATTCCTAAACAGTCACCCTTAAGAATGATTTTATACTTTATAGCTCTTCATATAACTTAAATTTTCCAAATGAACAATTAAGTATTTGAAAATATTAATAATGTTATCCATGTCTTTTCATACTTAGATTAACTGGATGAGGACTAGATCCAAGTTATTTACTAACAATACTATCCTTTCATTAACAGTGCTAGGAACCTGGAAGATGCTCAATAAATAACTCTGAGTATGTTAAAAGATTTTGATTCCATAGTTCTAGCTTAGGATTTAAACAAGAGAAGGAGTAGCCATCAATTTGCTTAATTTCTGGAATACTTCAAAAATCCTACCGTTAAACCAAACTTGGTCTTTTGGTCAGAGTCACAAGATACTCATGTTAAAATATTAACTACTCATTCATTTCTTACATGCTAATAGTCTTATTAAAATAGAACCTAAATTGTATCAAATGCAGTTTGATATCTGTTGGCATGGTTTTTTCTTTTTGCATATTAATGTGGTAAATTAGAGTGTTTCTAGTTGATATGGAGGCTAAAACTTACACAGTTTAAAGGACTCTTTAAGAAGGGGTACAAAACTCTAAATGCCTAGTTGACTGTGAAAGTGAATATTTATTTATAATGAAAAAGGAAAAGCTGCCATAGAAGAGTTCTCTAGGAGTAAAAGCTTCATCGAATTCATGTTGTTGTGAATTACAGTGAATTTCTAATGTTTAACTAACTTTTTGTTTCTGAAAGTGAAATCACTCAGTCATGTCCGACTCTTAGGGACCGCATGGACTGCAGCCTACCAGGCTTCTCCATTCAATTTGTTTCTGAGGTGAACCCTAATTGATCATGGCATAATTCATTAAAAATCTTGTTTAATTCTATTTGGTATTAATTAAAATTATTAAGATTCATATGAAATTGTCTTTTAGCATTTTTTCAGGATTTATTTATACAGTTTTAAATCAGCGATATGTTTGTTTTGTGAAAACAAATGAAAAGCGTACTTTCCTTTCTCTGTAGTTTTTATATTCCAATGGAGCTTAATGTTGTTGCTTAAACTTGTAAGTCTTTGTATTGAAATGATCAATAACAACTTGACCAGGTCTATGAAGAAACATTTATAATAGGAACAATATCATTTTAGTTTGAAAAAAAGTCATGTTTTTATCCCATCAAACTGATGTGGAAAAAGCAAAAGGCGAAGATATTTACAGATAGTCTCAAGTAAGTTTATTTGCGATCCAGTCTGCCTTCATTATTGCTATTCTAATATAATTGTTTATCGGAAATACAGCAAGTCTTCCACACCATTATACCCATATCTTCTTCACTTTGTATAATGTTCTGCTTTTAAGACACAGCCATAATCACAACTAACCTACTTCACTAGTCAACTCCTTAGACGTCGTCCCAAATTTTAACTGTAAGTTGTGAACACGTTGGTACTGCCATAGGTGTGTTAGTCGCTCAGTCGCATACAACTCTTTGCAATCCCATGGACTATAGCCCGCCAGGCTTCTCTGTCTATGGGATTTTCCAGGTGAGATTACTGGAGTGGGTTGCCATTTCCTTCTCCAGGGAATCTTGCTGATCCAGGCATCGAAATTGGATCTCCCAAATGGTAGTCAGATTCTTTACTGTCTGAGCCACCAGGGAAGCCCCACAGAAAGGACAGCAACAAATGATACCTTTCCTTCATAAGTTGGTCAGGTACTAAATTATTTGTGAGATGGAGAGATATTTCTCTCTGTCTTGATGTTCCCACTGCTGATGCATTTTGGGCTTAAAAATTTGAGTTCAAGTGTGAACTTAGAGTTTCAGCACATCTAAAAAGCCAGGAAACAGTTTGAACTGAATTTTTTTTTTACAATATTATATTGGTTGGTTTTGCCATACATTGACATGAATGCACCCCGGGTGTACATGAGTTCCCCTTCCTTAACTGAATCTTAAACAATGTTGTTTACTTTTTAAAAATAATATCCTTAATAACTTTTTCTTACCAACCCAGTCCCTTTTGCAGAATACTTTTGTATATAGTGTAATACATCTGACATTAGGTCCCATCTAAAAATAAATATAACAAATATAGAGTGTCCCCCAAATCTAACTATTCATACTATAGTGTACTAAGTGGCTGAATTTCACAAATGGGTTGAATTATAAACTGGTACGTCAACTATTTCTTGTATGTGTCTACTGAGTGCATTTTGACTAAGATTCTTTGACTTTGTACTGAATACATGTCTTTTGATAAACTGATACAGTCGTAGAAACTTGCATTACTTAACAGACTGTATTTCAGCTTCATATTTTCTTAAGATTTTTTTCTGTGCCAAATGTTATGATTTTAAAAATCAAAATAAATCAACCCAGTAGTATGTTAGGAACTCATGGTTAGCAGTAATAATGACAGTACCTTTTTTTGAGTTTTAAGCAAAATTACTGTGATAGTCATTTTACAAATTAGTTACCAAAATGTATATACTTTTGATGGTGATGTACCTTGTTTTATACAATTGATAGGTTACACCTCAAACATTGTTACTGATTATATGTAACATCTTTAATGTATCTATAAAGATTAATTGTAAAAACTGATCAAACACTTAAGAAATATGGAAAACAAAGTAGGTAACTTTTTTCCATTCAAATACCTAAGTTCTCATTTTTTCCTTTTTTTTTTGAAATCTCTCTGAAAATTAGTGTATTGATCCACCATTCACTCTTTTTTAGTCTTTCTTCTCTTATTCTTTACTTCTTTTCCTTTTAAAAAAATTATATTTATTTTCATTTTACCATTTTTATGGTATATATTTTTATGTTAGATATTTTTTGAAAGCAAAATACACCTTTAATATAGGGAAAAAGCTCAGTTCATAATTCAAATATCCATTTCCTTTATAAAGTACATCAGGATAGCTTTAAAAAAAACAGTAGTGACTTGGGAATTCATTTTAATTAAAGGAATCAAATTACATTTTCTACCTAATTTAAATACCCTATAAGCACTCTTCAATTTGAATATACAAAAAGGGAAACAATAAAAGAAGGCCAAATGAAAGTTTTACTTCATTATACCTTTGCCAAGGAAGACCCTTGCCTTTGAAACATGTATGAAAATTGTAAAAATTGTTAAAAAAAAAAGAAATATAAGTTGTGTGAGTATGAATTTGTGCTAACTCTCTGTGTATATATAATATTTACTCATATCATAACCAGGATTCACTTATCTACAAGATAATGAATACCTTTAACTCTTTTCAAATCAAAATGTACATTCATTCATTATAATAATGACAGCCAAAGAAGAAAGCTGTATGGGAAATTCAAAATTATATTGAGTGATAAAAAAATATGGAAGTGCAGGGAATGAAATGCCATTAAAATTTTTATTCATTAAGGAAAATATTGTGGAGTAATTGAAACCCAACTGGAGCTCAAAGGACATATAGGCCTGAAATAGAGGGAGACATGGAGAAAGATGTCACTGCTGTTTTTTCAAGATGAGGTTTTGCAAGATCGTTACCTCCCTGTTTATATTTGGGCTTTCCTGGTGGCTCAGATGCTAAAGAATCTGACTGCAATGCAGAAGACCTGGGTTTGATCCCTGGTTGGGAAGATCCCAAGGAGAAGGGAACGGCTACCCACTCCAGTATTCTTGGCTGGAAAATTCGGTGGTCAGAGGAGCCTGGTGGGCTACAGTCCATGGGGTCACAAAATGTTGAACACAACTGAGCAACTTTCAGTGTCACTTTACTTATACCTAGTGGCTCAGGTCTTTGCCAGGCTAGTTTGTTTGTTTCTTTAACAATACTATAAAACCGAAAAATCGGAACAGAACAGACTAAATATTTTGTTCAAAGTCATGAAGAATTATTCTTCATAGAGCAAAGTGTGTCAGTCCTGGTATTTTGTATATTGATGCACACTATCACATTTTCTCACTATTAGAAAGAAGGAATAAAAAGGAAATACAACATAGGCTATCACTTTAGGTGCTTCAATAAACAGTATTTGCCAAGATGTGGATAAATTATTTTAGAATCATTATAATTAACAAGTGATGACCATGTTCATAAGAAATGTAATATAAGAAATTTTTATTTTAAAATTTGTTCTATTTGTGTACCAAGTTACTGACTAAAGTTGACTCTTTGGAAGAATAATTGTTGAGTTGCTAAGTCAAGTCTGACTCTGCGACCCCATGTACTGCAGCACATCTGGCTCTCTGTCCTTCACTATCTCCTAAAGTTTGCTCAAATTCATGTCCAAGTAAGAATAATCATAGTACAATTAATTTGAAAACATTTTCTTTGCTCAGGTTGTTTCTTCTGGATGTTTGCTTGTTGTCACTCAAGTGTGTATATCTAAATAAAATAAATTTATCATTTAAAATTCTCATGAAAATATAATTTTTAGGAGTAACTGTACTCTAAGTGCTGTCTAGTAAATGTCTATGTTGCTAAGTTAACAAGAAGCTAACTAATGACAAAACTCTTGATTTTTTAAAATTGAGATGTGAATGTGCTTGGCAAAGGAGTTTTCTACACTAAGCCCTACATATTTGAAACATTAATTTTAGATGTGTCTATGGCAGCATAATGCATTCTTGTAGTCTTCCAAGATGTGCCAAATTTTGTAATCTTTTCTAAGAGTCACAAATCAAGAGACCTGCTATATATAAAGAATAACCAAGACTGTTCAGAGAGTTGCCAATACTAACAATTACCAAATTTCTGTTAATCAACATACATGGCTTGCATGTCAAGAAATATTGTAACAACACTTAACATGGAATTCTAGATAATTCTGAGTATTGCTAGTCACCCTCAATATTGGCAAGGCAACATCCCAATTCAACCCTATAAATAAATATGTCAAATCTGTTATAATTTATATTATTATGGTCCCAGACTGAAGGATGGGGAGCGTGCACTGGCACAGCACTATGATCCTTAAAAAAGTTAATTTCATGTTTCCTAAATCATGTTTGTTACTTTTGATGAAATAGTGGTGCTGTCCAGAATCTTCTCTCTCCCTGAATTTTCATTACCAGATCTTACTTTTCCCACAAATAGCAAAAAGAATGAAAGATGCTATTTCTCTTCTGTTACTCAATTGTGTCCAATATTGGGATCTTGAGTTGTTCCTCTTGGGCACTTTGTCAAGTGTTCAGTTCAGTTCAGTTCAGTTCAGTCGCTCAGTCGTGTCCGACTCTCCGCGACCCCATGAATCACAGCACGCCAGGCCTCCCTGTCCATCACCAACTCCCGGAGTACACTCAAACTCATGTCCACAGAGTTGGTGATGCCATCCAGCCATCTCACCTCTTATTTTAATGTGAATAGGAAAAAAAAAAGCTGCTTTCCTCATGTTGCAGAGACTCCTTCAATTCTATGTAATGTAGCTGCAACATGTTTATGCTGTTGCCATAGTAGTAATAGTAACATTACCACACATGGGTAGCAGTTTTTAGCTCTTTCACTACATATTATCTACTTGCTAGCCTATCTCACTTAATCCTTAAACCACCTGTGTCTTGGAGGTGTTAATCCTATTTTCCAACTGAGCATGACCGAATTTTAAAGAGTGCTGTCTTTGTCTAAGTCACATAGTTGAAGTGGAAATACAAGGCAGATCTCTCTCAGATGAAAACTATCTGAATTCATATTTTTTAAAAACTTGACATTTACCAGTTATATTTGCCAGAGGTTGAAAAAGAGAAGGTAGCATACATAACTCCTGTCACAGAAAATGTAACTTGTAACCAGGAGCTATTGTCTATAGGAGTGACAGTTCCATCTAAATTAGATCCAAAATAAGCTGTGCAAAAACAAAGAGGTTGAAGATCCTTCCTGGAATCTATCTGCACAAATACATATGCATACAGACCCTTCCACAGGGAATCAGAAGAAAACGAGAGTTGTTTGTATGTGGAAGACCAGAGAGTAGTAGAAGATTAGAGTGTACGGCAAATGTGGCAAGAGGTCCAATATCACTGGAAAAGCCAGACGTTGGCATGTGCAGTTTCATGAGGAGTTTTGTGAGACTCAGTGTCAGATGAACTTTAGAGCCTGCATTCCCAGGGAAGTACAAAGTACATGGGGTGGAGTCACCATTCTTTCACAAAGAATCCAATAATGCTGTGGCTTTGAGGACACTGGGAACTTGGGAATCTAGAAGAGGTTCTTTTGGCATTTTCTCAGGGCATTAGTAATAAAACTAGGTAAAATAAGAAGAAACAAGATCTTTCATGTGGCTCTTGTTTTTATTTAAGACACTCTTGATCACTAGAAGTTCATTTAAGAATCACTGACTAACATTCTAGAAACAAGTAAGAATAACAGCTAAAGGCTTTGAAGTGGGTGGCCTTGAGTGGTATTGCCTTAAGTCAAGCAGATGGAAGTAGAGAGCCATGGTAATTTGAGTTGATCCAGATTTTACTGTTGATCTAGCTTGAACTCACTGACTGCTTGATGCCTGGCACATTCGTGATCAAAATCCTAAAACATTACTCAGTATTTCCTCTGTGTTCAAATATCCCCAGTATCAAGATTTGAAACACACTGTCTTCTCAACCTAGGACTCCCTCTCATGTCAGTCTTACAGATCTTAACATTTGTTTTCCAAACCCAAGTTAACTTCCAACTTTCTTAACTAACTTGACTTATTTTCTTCCTCTCTCACCTCCCAATCCTACAAAGTGGACACGAAATGAATATTATTGGAATTGGCAGTATTGAACAAGCTTTGAAAATTGACCTGCTGTTAAGTCACTTCAGTCATGTCTGACTCTGTGCGACCCCATAGACAGCAGCCCACCAGGCTCCGCCGTCCCGGGGATTCTCCAGGCAAGAACACTGGAGTGGGTTGCCATTTCCTTCTCCAATCCATTAAAGTGAAAAGTGAAAGTGAAGTCTCTCAGTTGTGTCCAACTCTTAGCGACCCCATGGTCTGCAGCCTACCAGGCTCCTCCATCCATGGGATTTTCCAGGCAAGAGTACTGGAGTAGATTGCCATTGCCTTCTCTGGAAAATTGACCTAAAAGTACCAAAAAAGAAAAAAAAGGCAAAAAATCATGTCACCACCTTGGAAGGAGAAAAATGGGATCAAATTCTTAAAAACTGAGGCCTCGGAAATTTATTTCATTTATTGGGCTATATTGGGTATCTTTATTACTTTTTTCTTACTTTACTGCCCAAGAACTCCAGGATCCCCTTGCTTTCTATCTCAAGCATATTTTTTAAAAAGTAAATCAATAACAACCAAGTGCTAATAATAGAAAGAATATTTTTAAAAAACTGTTTAAGTCTCAGTATTACCCTAGGTACAAAAACATTTCTCTTCATAAACTGTGTATGTGTGTATATATATATACATATATATATACTGTTTCAATGACCTCATTTTGCAGTTACCTCTTTGTTATACTCTTCACTTACACTGTGAGCTTGAAAAGAGATTTCCAGCCTTTTCTTTTCCATTTTGAAATCTCAGAGGACAACATTGTGCTAGATTTAAAACATGCATGAGTGAAGAAAAATGAGCTCTGTCAGATTGCTCTGCTTTGGACTGAGTCATATATTTTCCCTATATCCATACACCAGACAAAATAGAAGGATAGGATGATTTGTCATTTTCTGTTCTGGGATGTTGGATTTCAGACACCTTTTCCAATGTCTGAAAAAAAAATGGTTACCTTCTGTTTTAAACTTATAATCTAGTAATCAAGCCTATGTAGGGCCTGGGTAAAATGGTAAAATTTGATATATTTCAGGGAGCACTGCCATTTGGATAGGTTTCCAATTTCTGAACTCTCTTGTTTATCCCAGTTGTTGATTAAAATGGGTCATGATTTCTATCATCGGTTATCCCGTTGTAAACATGCAACTTTAATATTGAAAGGAGTCGGTATAGATGGCTCCCATGATAATTCCTAACTCATACATTATTTGATTTAATTTCATTTGGAATGTCAGTTTTAAGCACTGAGCACAAATGAAATCTTTATATGAGACTCCTTATTCATCATTAGGACTAAATTGCATGTATAGTTCATACAGGTAGCTCTGGATTTTTCATTACTACAACATTTCTGTGAAGTACTCATTCTAACTCTGAAAGTGATTTTCAGATCATTTATTCATGTCTTCACAACTATAGAAGCCACACTAGTAATGTCAGTGGTTAATTGAAATCATGGATCATGTCTTAGTTTGAAAATGTCTCTACGGCTTTTGTCTATAATAAAACCTACTAAAGTTTTGGATTGGAGAAAATCATAATATAAATTAAAAGTGCTTCTCTCCTTAATAAAAATATATTTAATATAGTGTTTCAGTATGGCTTAATTTTATTTTGTTGTTGTTGTCTCACCTTGCCCAGCAATGAACCTGAAATACTTCAGGGGAAGAAAAAAATAAAAAAGAGAAAGAAAAGAAGTGAAATCTTTCTAATTCAAGGGCTCTGGTATTTTATTTATCTCGTTTGACAATAAAATGATAAAAGTATTTTGAGCATCTTCCTAATAACTAACACCATGAAAATGGTATTATGCTCTCAAAGACCTTACAATAATATTGTATTAAAAGAAAAAAAAACACACTTGTTTGTTTTGTCAAAAAATATGCATTTGAGCCTCTTTTTATTTTCTCCACCTCTGAGACATATGTAACTGTAACCTAGCAAAATTATTTTGGTTTGTTTGTTATGCTATTGCTTTGTACCAGTAGCAGGCCACACTCAGTATATTCAGAGAGATCTCTATGCTTGTAGGTGTCTCAGAAAATATTTGTAAGTGCTTTTATTTTAGTCCTTAAGAAACAGTTCTGTCATGTGATGCAAATGAGCAAGATAACAGTAAAAGAGATATTTGATAATATTCTTTGAATCCATCGATACAGTAAATAAAATTAGTTAATTAAAATAGCTCTCCCCCTTCCCCCATTGAAAAAATAAATTTTCTTCTCTAGGCCTCAGTTTCTTATCTGTTTATTTAGGGACTTGCTCTGGCTAATGTGTAAGTGGGGTCTCAGTGCACATACACTTACATTGTCCATTTCGTCCAAATTTTAGAAAATTTGGCATAAAATTGTTTATGCTATTTTCCTGATATTCCTAAATTTCAAGAGTATCAGCAGTTATGTTACTCCTACTGCCTTTCAGTCTTAATTTTTAAAAATTTGTGCTTCTTTCTTATTTTCTCAATCAGTCCTGCCAGAGTTTTATTTATTTTATACATCTTTCAAAGGGTCAACTTTTGGTATTATTAACCTTCACTAGTTCGTTTATTTTTCTTGTTATTAGTTGATAAGTTTTCTGCCTTATTATTTTTTGAAGTTTACTTTGTTATATTTTATAATTTTATTAGAACCTTTAAATTTATTAATTTTAGTTTACTTTTTGTTTTCCATTAGTAAATATTTTATTCATATTTAACTAACACTTAGATGTATCTGAAATATTTTTACAAGTAATATTTAACTTCTGTTCTACATATTTAGAAATTTCCATTATGACATCTTCTTTGACCCATGCATTATTTATATACATGTTTTTTTGAGTTTCTAAATTTCTGAGAATCATTGCCTACTTTTTGATTTATAATTATACTGGTTTTTCTGAGTGTGGTTTTTAGCTTATCGATTATTTTGTATTATTTTCCTTTGTAACCCATTGTTATTATAAAAATATTATCTATTTCATTCTAGAGATTCAAAAGTATTTTATCAAATTAGTAAATCAATAACTAGGTACCTTGGAGGGAAAATGAGTGCCATCAATAGATTAAAGTACATTAAATGAGTAAATAAACTGCCCTTGTGACAATGTGACCAGGTTGATTCGAAAAGGCAAGGACATTTGCATCCAAACTTCTATTCTTTTATAAAGAGAAATGCTCTCTAAAGAGTTGAAATGTAATTAAGTTCAATTCTTCATGAAACTCTTCTTATTTAAGAAGTGCTTGTCTTCCATAGTGCTTGTCTCCTGCCCTGCTTCAGTAAAAGGGCACATTCAGGGACAGGCCTGTGGGACAAAGACTTAAGACTGTCAAATGCATGCCAGTTGCCTATACTAGTCAACATAAACATAAATGGGCAGCCAAAGGGTATTTGACATCTTCTTTGAGTTGCAATATAGGTTTCTATTTACTTCTCTATAGTTCAATTACAGTACACAATTTCCACTCTTAATGCTATTATCTGCTTTAAGGTTTTCTTAATTAACATATTGTAACATCAGGAAAGACTATTATATCTCAAAATTTGAAGTACATATTTTAAACTTTGAAAGCGTACAAATAATAATTATAAAATAGCATACACTGGATGGTGGAAAAGGTATGATTTTGAAAGAACAGTGACTATTTCCTCTTTTATACGATGGACTCTATGAATGATGTGTAATTTTGCAAATCAAAAGAAAGGAGTAAAAGTCTATAAATCTTAAAGTCTATAAATCATGGTAACCACTAGAAGTTTTCTTAAATAATGATAAAATAAAAGAAATAGCAGAATCCAGAATTGGGAGATGGAGAGAAGAGAGGGATAGAGTTTTTGTCTCCTAAATTTCTTATTTTTCATAATGGTAAGTTAATAGATATTGTTGAATTGGCAATTCCAGTATTTGGCATGCATATGTTTATATAATTATTCATATTCAGCTGTAATATTTGTAATATTTAAAATAACAATAAAAGTTAAAGTTACTGCCAACAGAAAAGTTAAAATTACAACTTTGGATAGTGCAGATTATGTGTGTATGTATGTATGTGTGCTTCTGAACTTTTAATCGTATAGCCTTCTATATGGTTGAAAACATTTAATTATGGGCATGACTTAGTAATTTATTTAACATCCTGTATACAGGCAAAGAAACACTGTTCAGATAATTAACTTGCTACATCTGTATATACTGATATCTGTATCTACTGATATGGAAAAAGGACTACAATATCTCTATAAGTAAAATAAAAACATACTACATATAATTGTGTATATTGTGCTTAGTTGCTCAGTTGTGTCTGACTCAGAGCCCACCAGGCTCCTCTGTCCATGGGATTCTCCAGGCAAGAATACTGGAGTGGGTTGCCATGCCCTGCTCCAGGGGATCTTCCCAACCCAGGGCCTGAACCCAGGTCTCCCGCACTGCAGGTGAATTCTTTACCATCTGAGCCACCAGGGAAGCCCAGTTATGAATATTACATATTCTAATTGTTTAAGAATGATGAAGATACATGTATGTTTCTATTAATCAATGCATGGGAAATACTCAGAAAGAAACACACCAAACTAATAACAGAGACTATGTGGGCAGTGCTTTTTTTTTATTCCATCATATTTAATATTTAAATGAATAAGTTATTTTCACTGAAACAATTCATTGATTATACAGTAAAATTTTAAGAGTAAAGGAGATTCTAGTCGATATCTAACTTAACTTAGTTTACTCTGTGCTTCCAGTGTTTAGATTTCAACTCTTTAGATACAGGAATTATCTGTGCCTTGCTTTCTGCTCAGCAGCCAGACCAGGTCAGTCACAAATAACAGAAACTCTTTAAATATTTCTGGAATGAATTCATAAATTTAAGCAGATTGCTTAATATATGATATATAGGAGAAGGAAATGGCAACCCACTCCAGTGTTCTTGCCTGGAGAACCCCAGGGACGGGGGACCCTGGTGGGCTTCCGTCTATGGGGTCACACAGAGTCGGACACGACTGAAGTGACTTAGCAGCAGGAGCAGCAGCAGGCATACAATCTAGAATGAATTCATAAATGCAGATTGCTTAATATGTGGCATATAATATGTAGGCAATAGATGAAACCTCTTGTTTTGTTAGATAGCCTATATGAACCAATAAAAATAATTAGTTTTCAGGAATTAAAAATCATTCAAATAGCAATGTGAGTGATGGCTGATGGAAAACTTTGTTTTTTTCTATTATTTTCCTATGTGTAGTTTAAAAATGATCTACTTGTACACATATTTCATTTTTAAAACAATAGAGCTATTAAAAAGTTAACTCCTGAGTCTTTTCACTCAAGATTAAAACAGAACATTACCATTTGTACCTTTATATTTTTGTCAATGGCATATACCTGCCTTTCTTTACAGATTATGTTTAATCCAGATTTCTCCAAAATGGATAATACATTGCCTAAAGCTTCTTTATTATCATTCTTCATATCAGCAACCAATAGCAGAAATCTTTGCTTATTTTAGGTTTTAGAATTCTGATAAGCAGCTTGGTGCTTCTTTCTTGTAAGTTCTATCTACAATAAAATCCCATTGAGCACAAGAGTATATAATGGCATTTACTTCCTCAATTAATTTCATTGTGACTGTGCTAGAACTTGTGTCAATAAAGTCATTCTGAATGTCTTTAATAGACAAGAAGCCTCAGTCATGATCAGAGAGAGGAAAAGGGAGAATTGCACATGTGCTAATTTGATGGTTAAGGCTTCCGATGAGTTTCCATTTCCCTCAGGCTTTGGACTAAAGCTGAAAGTAAAAGTAAAATGTGAGATGCCAGAGGTACTTTGCTGCTCTGATTTAGCTTAAATTAAATCAGTTACTGACAGGACTGGCACTCCACAGTATGATAGTAAGCATAACACAGTACCTAGAAGATGGGGTCTGGAAGTCTTCAGGCAGATGAGAACTTGGTCACTTGTCATAGTGTCTTTCTCTTATATTAATAAAGGGAAACTGATCAGTCTCTCTCAACAGGCAAAGTTATGTTTCTCTTCAAACTCAAACATAGCTGTTTCTGATATTCTGTTGATGCTGGTGAGAGGAAAATTGGAAATGTCTCAAATGGTAAAATTATGATCAGAATGGAGAAATGTAACCATTTTGCTTTGGTATAAATAAAGTTGTCGATCCAGTAATAGACTGTTGAATGGCTTGTTTAAATGCAAGGATTTAGCATAGTATTGAAGATATTATACTTTTATACATAGTATTACGATATTATACTCTTTATTTAACAAGCATAATATGATAGGAAAAATAGCCTCTTGTCTCCATTTTACAAATGAGGTATAAGTAACATATTATAAATTTGTCCTAGTTCATTGATGTGACAGCTAATAGATGTACATATTGGAAATTTGCTTAGTAGATTATCATTTACTGTCACTTTTTTAATTAGAATGTGATCTTCCATTGTCTTTAATCTATTTGTATCATGATGACAAATTTCTTTCCCTTAAGCAAAATCTTTATTTATCAGAAGGCAGTTTTACCAAAACTGTTATATAAAGGAGGAAACCATATTAGGAATCACTTAGTTTTTGAATTTTCAGACTACTTGGCATCTTGAAAAAACTAATGAAAATATTTTATTTTTAGTAAAAATGTGATATTTACCTTCTCAAAAAAACTCAAATTTTTATTTTAAATATGTAATTATTTTACCATTAATTTTGTAAGTATACCATGGAAAATTTGAGTAGACCAAGGTATTGTTGATATATATACAACTGAAACTTAAGTGCAAGTATAATTAAACACTTCCAATCAGCTCTGATGGCAGGAGTCTTCTGTATGGTTTTAACTCTGCACATGCACCTCTTTTGCACCTGTAAAGAGGCTGTTAAAGTAAAGAGTTCTGCTGGTGTAAAGGAATTATTTTTAGAGGAATTCTGGGTAAATGGGTTAGGGAGGAGGGAGATGGGAAAAAATAGAGTAAAAAGTCTGAATTGCCTTTTGAGAGGAAAAAAATCACACAGTTTTGACTGGATATGTGGTGACAATCCTTCAGCTTCTATTGGGAGTATAACAGTAAGTGTATATAGATGATGTTTAACTAATGACACTGTTTAAATTATTTCAGAGTGGGCTGTCCATTACATGGTGTAATTAGCTAGTAACAACTCCAGAGTAAGATTGTGAGTTCAGTATGATATTTGTGAAAAGTAAATGCTACTCCATATTAAGAGACATCTTTAGCTTTATTTTAGAGACTTGGTATGAAGTAACTATAATTCCAACTGTGTTGATGCTTAACTTTAATTCTTTGTATTTATTTCAGTTCATCCACACTTTAAAAAAAAAAAAAGATATCAGTTCTAAAACTCACTTTCATCCCTTTCATCTCCTAAAGTTTTAGCATCATTGGTATATTATATGAGCACTGTATACCATCATTTCAATGTCTTTAGGAAAGATACTGCCTTACCTCCAAAATGCTCCACCCTCAATGATTGTGCTGTTTTCATGCATACATGATTATAGCCAAAATTTATTGGACGTATATTGTGCCAACGACCGTTCTAAGTGCTTTGATATACACTGTTTATTCCTGACTTCATCCTTAAGAGAGAATCCTGTTGTATTTGCCATCTTACAGATGAAAGCCTAAGACACAGAGAGATGAAGAAACTTGATGAATGTAACTTTGCTGGAACTGGAAATTTTGAAGTTTAAATTCAGGTAGCCTGATTCCAGACTTTAACCTGAATCTTAAACATAGAGTTTTGATATTTTGAAATACAGATGCCTCTTGCAAGGATGACCTTTAATGTGGCTTCCAGACATTATTTATGCTTCAGAATGAAAGGAAACTTTGATGAATATAAATTTGACATTGGAAGAGAGATGGTTCTTGGGAATGAAATATGACAAAGAACTGAGATGCTAGAATCTGGGAAACACAAGACCCTTAGTTGACAATTTGATTAGAAAAATGTGTGAGAGTTATCTTATGCTCTTTGAGAAGTAAGGGGTGGTAGACTCTCTCTTCAGGTGACTAGTTTAATAGCACTAGGCCTACACAGTTGAGAGAACCACCCCCTAAAAAACCCAGATACCTAAGAATACATCTGCTTCTTTTCTTTAAGCCTGACATCTGTTCTTTCATGAAGGTAATTTTGGAAAGATCTGGTTGCAAGAATATTTTTGTGAAAAACTCTGCAAGTAAATAATAAGGCAGCTTGTTACTTTGAGAATTTCTAATAGTAGGGGGCAGGTATTTGAAAAGAGTAATGACAGTAATTAAATAGTCATTATTTTTCTATAGTATATAACTAATAGGAGCTAAGGTCTAGTTCTTCGTATGTGAATGAGTGGATGAATGAATGAATAGATAATAAGAGAGAATGGGAGAATCATGATGGCTTTTTGAAAAAACCATCATGTTTGGTATCATCTATTATGAGTAAAACTATTTTAGAAATTGAATTTTTGAAAATTGACTTACATAGAGTTGATTTTATATTCTCAACTAAGTTTTAGTCAATATCAAATATGAAACCTCAGCAGCATTCAATTGATTTGCTGGATTTAGACAAAAAAGAATCTCATAGAAGACGTTGTGCCTTTGTTAACTCATAGTTGCTGAAAGGATCACTTTTTCAATAAAGCCACATTTTCTTTAATAATATGTATTAGGTTGGCAGTGGAGATTTATATAGTAGAGATGTTAATTATCTAGCATCCTTTGGGGGCCAGTCTTTCTCCTGTATTTAGATATAATAGGGTTTAAATTATTTCAGAAAGATATGCAATGTTTATAATGTCTTTATGGGGAGAGGAATAAAAATAGACAAGAGTTAAAACTTAGAAAATTCCATCATTCAAAACTTTAAGTTTCCAACTATAAATATGGAATGTTTATGTTATATGCACAGTACTATCTTCAACAATACAGCCAGTCTTTACTGCTAGGAAGATCTGAATAGTACATGAAAGATCACTTGGTGATCAATTAAAACTCTTAAAACTGATTTGTATACAAGCTGTCAAATAATGTTTAAAATGCAAAGCTCTCCTTATAAAAGTCTGCAGAAATGATACTAGATACCAGGAAATCAATCAGTCAGTTGTGCCTCCTGAATTAAGTTTCAACCTAGGAAAAACATGTTCACTCTACTGAAGCAGAAAGGAGAAGCAATTTTAGCCAGAAGCTTGAGTTCATACATTTAGTAAACAGGCTGTCTTAGATGAAAAGAAGTATATGCTTTCCAATATTTGCTAATTTATGTTTTTGCACAAGGTTACTGAAACTACCAATTTGTGTCATTTATATTGTGGTTTTGGCTTAGATAAACTGATTTTTATGGTAATTTTTTACCATAATTCTTTGTCCAATATGTTACAAATGTATCTTTCAGATGTTAAACCAAGTATACTAGTTTTCAAGGGAACATAAAATCTACCTGTATTCTCTTGCCTCATGGCTTGTTCGTTAACTATTAGTTCATGTTAATTATCAGGCAACTGCTGATAATGGACACTGTGACCAAAGGTGTTTTATTAGGTGATGGTGATTGGGAGGATGCTTCAGTTACTCTTTGAATTGTGATAATGTACACACATTTGATTCCTAGAAAACAGTCGCTTGAAGAAGCAAGATATGGGGACATGTTATAGGTTGAGAAGTTTCAAATTCAGTTACTAAGAATATTTAGAGGTACATACATGTTTTCAAAGTGAGGGAACCATGATTCATTTGTTTGAGCTAAGAGTTAGACTTGTTTTAGCTATTCCAACTATGGCCCTGGAGAAGATTCTTATGTGACTTACTTCCATTTTTAAAAAAGTAACTCACTGTCCAAAGAGCACCGAAGAATTGATGCTTTTGAACTGTGGTGCTGGAGAAGACTCTTGAGAGTCCCTTGGACTGCAAGGAGATCCAACCAGTCCATTCTAAAGGAGATCAATCCTGGGTGTTCACTGGAAGGACTGATGCTAAAGCTGAAACTCCAATACTTTGGCCACCTGATGCGATGAGCTGACTTACTGGAAAAGAGTCTGATGCTGGGAAGGAGTGGGGGCAGGAGGAGAAGGGCACGACAGAGAATGAGATGGCTGGATGGCATCACCGACTTGATGGACATGAGTTTGAGTGAACTCTGGGAGTTGGTGATAGACAGGGAGGCCTGGCGTGCTGTGATTCATGGGGTCGCAGAGTCGGACACGACTGAGTGACTGAACTGAACTGAACTGAAAACCTTAATCTTGCATGGATTAAAGTCCAGATTTTCTACATATCTTAGAACTTTGATGTAATTTTAAAACTGTATCTTTCTAATATTTCCTAGTTACATTCATAAATGCCATGCAATTCATATCTATGTCTTTCTCTTCACATCAGTGATTGAGAAATGGTTAGTAAAACTGCAACAATTGGAGAGTCCTGACCTTTATATAGCAGTTACAGAATCCTATGGGTCGGATTAGTGACAGGAGGGAGAAATAGTTGATGTGGGTGAGTATGGAGAAGGTGAATGTGAGAATCTACAAGGATTGGATACCCAAGAAGATAAGGGAAGATATCAAAGACAATAATACTTTAAATGTTTTATCTATGTAAGTTCAATTAATACTTATGTCTATATTGATATCATTCAGAGACTGAAAAGTATCATGTTTTTGCTGCCCAGAGATTCTGGTATATATGGCATCACATAAAGTTTACTTGTATTGTTGTTTTAAAATAATTAGGATACTGTAAATTACAAAGTTATTTATAAAGTTATATTGATCACTATTCACTGATTAGTGAATAAAGCAGCACTTGTACATCTGTGTCCCTGTAAAGTGTGTTTACACATCTTTGAGTGAGAGTAACATGGTTTTCGTTATGGCAAAAAGAAGGATTCAACCAGAAATCAGGCGGAATCTGACTGTTTAAAGCTTTACACACAAAAATGTCTAGAGCAGTGACTGTCAAGCTTCACCAGGCATATCAAATTTTGGTAAAAATGTGAACTTCTCAGGGTCCTATGGCCATGAAAACTGGTTCCTTAGTTTTGGTGGGAAAAGACCCTTGCATTTTACAAACACCTCAGGTGGTCTAAGGCAGGTTTCCATTGACCATATTCCATATTTTGAGGTAACCTGACTTCCCTGGTGGTTTAGACAGTAAAGTGTCTGCCTGCAATGAGGGAGAGACCCAGGTTCGATCCCTGGGTTGGGAAGATCCTCTGGAGAAGGCAGTGGCAACCCACTCCAGTACTCTTGCCTGGAAAATCCCATGGACGGAGGAGTGTGGTAGGCTATACAGTCCAGGGTTGCAAAGAGTCGGACACAACTGAGCGACTTCACATTCACTTTTCACTTTCAGTCACTAGTTGGACCTAAAGCCGTAATATTTCATGAGGCATTTGAAAAGTGGAAAGAGGAAAAGAAGGAGGGAGGGAGGCAAGAAAGGACAGAGAATTAAGAAAACAGAAAGAAAAGAAAATCCTTGGAAATACCTTCAGTTGGACTAAAAGGCAAAGGTTATCAGCAGAATCTGAAAGAGCACAAGGTACTGCCTCTTCTCAACTTAAAATGTCATTTTTCATATTTTTAAGTATATTTTTACTGAGTGGTATTTCAGACTTTTATGGAACATAGAAATAGATCAGAAAAAGTTAATTCCAACTGCAGAGGATATCATTTGACTATACCATTATTTTTTTAAGTGCAGATAAATGATGAGTAGCATTAAATCTGAACTTTGTAGCTTAAATGACAGAATCATGTACTGCTATTGAAATTGCTCTCAGATTTAGAATGAAATAAAAGCAATTCCTTTCAATTAGTAATTCCTCATATTTGATAAAAATGATTGATTTCCTCAACATAGAAATGAATATATGCCTTTAAAACCAGTTCCACGTATCAAAATGCTACTAGAATGTCCATAAATTTAATGAAAATGGTAAGTAATCTTGAACATTGCCAGATGACGGTATCTAAGATTGCAGATGTATGCTAATTAATTGCTTAAGGAAAATGTTTGGTTTTATTCCCTGGATACCAGAAACCTATAATCTTTTATTGTAAGGAAAAATGAAGGTTCTCTTTAAATCCCTTCCCAGAGCCTACCTTAAGACACTTTCTGTTTTTGAATCGGAAATGGATGAAAAACTCTGTCTGTAGGAAGCTGCATTTATGGGTGGTCAATAACCTAACCTGACCACATCAGTGGAAAGACAGGCTCCTTCATGTGGGAAGAGACCCTCAAACCAGCGTGAAAGAAGATGCATTTTTCCACTCATGCTTCCTGTTTTTGTACTGGCCTCAGTGAAATTATACATTTATATAATATTACGCCATTATATAATATATGTATATATATATATAATATATATGTATATTGCAAAAAAGCTCTAATTAATTGTCTGACTAGTGTTTTTGTTGCTGTTTGCATCATATGCCTGACAGAGGACAAATTACAATTTCACTCTGTATCGAGAATTTCAGCAGACAGAGGCATCTGATTCAGATAAATTAAGCACACATTTGAAAGAAAATCTTTTATTCTAGACATGGCTGACTTCATTGCTAGCTGTGATGTTCGGCAATAGATTCAGAGGCTGAGAGAGAGGAAGTGCTGACCAGTACAAATACATTTCAGTTTGTGAAGCATGTTGGATTATCGGAAAGTCTGTTCAGAATGCATTTCCTAGGTTTTAGCAGATATCTGTACTTTTCCATCAAAAATATCTAGTATTTACTATACACATCACCATGTGTCTTTTAAGGCCTGTTATTAAGTTATCTAAATATATTTTTGCCATTATTTTTATCTCATTTGAAATTCAAACTTTTAAATACATTTATTTATGTATATCAAAACCCCAAAATTATAAATTCCATGAAATTAGGGACCACATCTTTGAAAAAACCTAATAAAGTATATCTCACCTAGTTGTTGCCTCTTGAAATAATGAATACTTAATTAGCTTGAGACAGCTTGGGAAATTAAAGAGACCTAGAAAAACATATAGGCCTAGAGGTTGGTTTTAGATAAAATTCCCTGATGGCACAGATGGCAAAGAATCTGCCTGCGATGTGGAAGACCTGGGTTCGGTCCCTGGGTCAGGAAGATCCCCTGGAGAAGGGAATGCAGCACAATCCATTGTTTTTGCCTGGAGAATCCCATGGATGGAGGAACCTGGCTCTCTACAGTACATGGGGTCCCAAAGAGTCAGAAATGACTGAGCGACTAACACTTTCATCTTAGTGCCTTGTTTAGCTCAGTGTTTTCTTTTTAAGACTTTTATGTATATTTTATTGAAGTATAGTTGATATACAAAATTTTATTAGTCTCAGGTATACATTGTTAATGGAGAAGGAAATGGCAACCCACTCTAGTATCCTTGCCTGGGAAGTCCCATGCACAGAGGATCCTGGCGGGCTATAGTCCGTGGCATTGCAAAAAAGTTGGACACAACCTAGCAACTGAACAACAACAAGTACGTCATTAATTCAATATCTGTATATATTGCAAAATGTATATGGCAATAAGTCTAGTTCGCATCCCTCACCATAGAGTTATGCTTTTTTTTTATTGTGATGGAGGCTGGGAAGATGTATTCTCTTAGAAGCTTTCAGATATCAATACAGTATTATTCACTAGAGTCAATATATTGTATCTTACATCCCCATGACTTATTTTTTTTTTAACTGGAAGTCTGTGCCTTTTAACTTTTTTCACCCATTTGTCTTACCTCCTCAACCACTTTCCCCACCATGAGCTTTTTTATTTTTTGAATTGAAGTATAATTGCTTTACAATGTTGTGTTGGTTTCTGCCATACAACATAAATCAGCTGTAAGTATACATATGTCGCCCCCCGCCTTGAACCTCTCTCCTAGCCGCCTCACCCATGCCTTCAAAGTCATCACTGAGCACTGAGCTGAGCCCTCTGTTTCATACAGCAGCTTCTCACTAGCTATCTCTTTTACACACGGTAATGTGTATGTTTCAGTGCTGCTCTCTCAATTTCTCTGATCCTCTGCTTCCAAGCTTGGAGTTTTGTTAGCTTATTTGTTTTTAGACTCCACATATAAGTGAGGGCATTGACTTTTGTCTTTGTCTTAGCACAGAGTTTTCTGATAATTCCAGCAAAAAGGGGAACTGTTTAATTTTGCTCTAACAGTCCAATTAAAGGAGTACTCATAATGAGAGATTTATCTGGTTCTGAATGTAAGAATGGGTCAAGCTGGAAGATAGTTGAAACTATATAGTTTTTTGAAAGGAACAGAAACAATTTTTATGTTTCTCCTTTCTTCTACTAGCCCTCAGTGAAAATGGATAGTGTGAAATTTGATGTTTATGCACTGAGGATATTACATTGAGGAGACACCAGAGCCAGAAAGATATTGACCATTGTTTCCCTAGGATTTAACAAAATGCCTGGCATATAAGATCTCAGTAAATGCTTCTTGAGTTGAAATATCTCAGTCTCAATTAAAAAGCAAGCTGGAGATAGGTCACTGACTTTTGTTCTTCAAAGCCCTGCTAGTTGCTAAACATGTATAAGATACATTAATCCCAAACAACATGGTATGGTACAGTTATGTCTGGACCACCATCTTGATAATATATTGATACAAGCTCTCAATTGTGTCAGACCTGCATGTTGCTGTTGTTAATACTTTTCATCTGGTACAAGGGTGGTCTTTATAGAGACCACAAGAGCATACATGTCCTGCTGCTGCAGGTGAGGTGTGAAATACCTAATCATTGTCTTCCTTTGGCTGGAAATTTGGGGGACATTACTTAGAAAATGAAATTTTGAAACTTGGGTGACATTAAAATAAAATATAAATATTTATTATCCAGAGGACTTTTTATTTTCAAACAATCATGGCAGTTAACTGAAATCCATGAGAAATAAATTGCTGAATAGCACCTTTGGCTTATATTTTAAACAAATGAGGTGAGGCAGTGCCAGCTGCAGCCAGGGGGTAAGGAAACAGGGGGCTGTGACCCTGTGGGCAAAGGCATGGGAAGTTGCCTCCCTCTCATGGAAGTCCCAAGAAAGTCCCCTGGTCGGCATTAAACAGTCAGGATGACACTTTGATTTGACAGACTGACTGGCTAGCTCTTTAGTCTGAATTGAACACGTGGGCAATAGAAGGGTCTTTACTGTGTCTTCAGGATGGGCCTGTGCCAATGATTGAGCAACTGTGATTTAGAATGCAGTATGCATGAGTGCTCAGTCACTCAGTCGTGTCCAACTCTTTGAGATCCCATGGACTGTGCCTTCCAGGCTCGTCTGTCCGTGAAATTCTCCAGGCAAGAATACTGGAGTGGGTTGCCATGTCCTTCTCTAAGTGATCTTCCCGACTCCGGGATCCAACCTGCAAGTTCTGCATTGATACATGGACAGATGGATTCTTTACCACTGACCCACTGCACTATAGTCTGAACTAAAATGAAGCAATAATTTCTAGAATTACAAGCGACTTCTGTACTATCTTGGCTGTGTTCTCTTTATCTCTGTAGGCAGGCAGGATTTCTGGGAAAATGCCTAAGTGATTACTGGATTTGTCCAATGATATCTTGACTAAACAAAATTTTGTTTCTTTTTTAAGGGGAATTTGTTTTTCTGCTACTTTTGCTATAGAAAAATGTTTTCACTTGGTGATTGTGTGTGTGTGTGTGTGTGTGTGTGTGTGTATGTATGTTAGCATGCTGCAGCTTCTTAGTTCCCTGAGGCCAACCAGAGGGTCCACTGCATAGGACTCTTCAGTGTTTGGGGTGAGCCCATATGGCTTCAGTGGTAGCAGAATGAATGCTCTTTTATTCCCCCACTGAGGCCCTGCAGCTCGCTATAAGGATTTTAGTGTTTGGTTTTTATTTGGCTTTTCTAAAAGTAAAGTTTTGAAGTGGGCTTTAAAGCTTATAATCTCACTAAGTATCTAGTTTATTTCTTTGCACAGAGGGCTTTCGCCTGAATAATGTCTGGAAATTTCCTTTATCCTTTGGAAGCTTTGTCTTTGGTTCTTTATCACACAGGGAGACAGAGAGGATATAGGTAAGTAGGTGAAAGAGGAAGTGAACCAGATCTTAAGAGTTTGATGACATGATGTCAGTTACATCATATTACCAAGAAATAACCCAAACCCCGAGGTCAACTGAACTTGGTACATGAAGGAACTCAACTTGCTAACTGCACAAATGCCTACATTATAGATCTTAAAATATTGTAAGCTAAGGAGATGCTTTAAAAATTTTTATCAACATAATGAAAATTAGCATAGTAAAAATAACTATTCAAACATTTTATTATAAATTATTTAAATGATGGAGTCGTGTAATTCTAGATGTTTGTGTTCTATATTTATATAGAACAAGACATTATTTAACATCCATGTTTTGTTTTATTGTTGAGTTTTTGTTCTTAGTAAAATATAAATACTTACAAATATTATAAACATTTTTAAAGTAGTCTTTTATGCATATTATAATGTCCTGATCATCTGTGAAATCCTAGTTTTCTTAAATAGTCTGGGTTCAGATATAATATTTTCTTACTTCAGCTACATAGCCTGTCTCTTGGATTGCACACTTTGGACAGTGACTATCTTATGCTATTGGCCAATCAAGAGACTTCCTATCCTCACCCCTCCAGGGTGTGTAGACTGTCAGATTTTTCACTTTTAAAAGAAGATCCTTGACACTTTTTGGTCTGAGAATCATTTGACAATCTGGTGGCTCTTTTCTCAGAAAAATGTCTTTTGTTGTTGTTTAGTCACTGAGCCATGTCTGACTCTTTTGTAACCCCATGGACTGTAGCCTGCAAGTGTCCTGTGTTCATGGGATTTTCCAGGCAAGAATACTAGAGTGGGTTGCCATTTCCTCCTCCAGTGAAACTTCCTGACACAGGGATTCAACCCGCGTCTCCTGTAATGGCAGGCGGATTCTTTACCACATAGTCACCAGGAAAGCCAAAATATCTTTAATGCATAAAATAAAATATGTAAGATTACAAGGAAAACCAATTATATTGAAATATAAAATATCAAAATATTTTTAAATGTAAATCTTATGTGAGCATTCTTATTAACACATTGCATAACAATATCTGCAAGTGATCTAATAGCAACCATCATTTCAGAGTTGTGATGAGCATAAATATTAATAATATTTTGGCATATCTGTAACGATTATCATGTGATATGACATTACTGATACTTTCTATTGATAATAGAATTACAGGACTTCTAATACTGCTGTGGTTTATTGCCTGCATTCAAAATGAAACACAACACAAAACTGCAATTAGAGGATAGTGATGATAGACATATAATCTTTTCCCTTATCCAGTTCACAGACTTAAGTTATGAACCTCTGTCATAGAGCAGTAATAACAGCATCATCTCCACTGTGTTAAAAGGTAAAGTTTTATTACTCAAATGTTTCTAGTAGGATGTACATTTTGAGTAATAAATTTGCAAAGATCTATCCCCATCTCTTGATTATTCCCTTCTGTGACTAGTAGAGTGTTTTTGAAAGATAATGGAAGGAGGGAGCAATCTGATTATAAATAAAGAAAACCTAACCCATGCCCTAAGACAGTGTGCTTTTTAACTAGTGGATTTTGAAGCATTTAAGGCATACGTGCTCTACAGGCAATGCTCTACAGTCATGGTTAGTAATTTTAGCAGATCATTGGGTTTTGGGTTTCAAAGACTAAGGAGTTTTGGGGAATAAACCATGTCTTCTCAGGTATTCCTGTAGCAGAGCAAAGAGTTTTCACAAGCTTCCTCTGTCCATGTCAGACTTTGCCAGTTAGGACATAAGCACCACAAGAGAGGTGCAAAAGATGTTTGGCTACTGCAGGAATGTGTGCTTTGGTTGAGCTGGGTTCTAGACTGAATGTTTGTGTTCCTCCAAAATTCATGTGTTGGAATATTAACTCCTAAAGGTGGTGGTGTTAGTAGGTGGGGACTTTGGGAAGTGATTAAGTGAGATGGAACCTTCATGAATGGGATAAGTGCCATTAGAAAAGAAACTCCACAGAGCTTCCCAGCTGCTTCTACCATATAAGGATGCAAGAAGTCTGTGACCTGGGAGAAGACCCTCACCAGCCCTTTTGGGTCTGACTTCTGGCCTTAAGAACTATCATTTTTTTTATGATACTCAACCTGTGGCAATTTGTTAAAGCAGCCCTAACAAGCTGAGACACACCAACAGAAATTCTTGAATCCACAATTATTTGTTGCACATATGGCAGTGACTTTCAGCTCCCTCTCACTTCCATTCAAACTTGACTTTCCAGGCAAAATCTGTGTCTGGAACCTTCATTCATAAGATCTGTACTTAAGCCCTGACTCTGCACTATATGCTGAATTTCCTTCACCTTTGGTCTATTCATTTATAATATCTGGTCTGCCTTCTGAAAAGATTTGTTTAAAGCATCAGATGTAATAATGCACACAAAAGCCATTTACTGTAAATTGTGAAACACAATGCAAATATGGGTAATAAGATGATAATAAACATAAACAGACTGAACATTGTATTTGCAAATGAAAACTAATGTAGCAAGACTTTTTATTTATTCAAAACAATTTTAAACAAAAGCATGGCATCACTATTTTTTAATGAGAAAGCACTTTGGTTTTAACCCTTCATAGTCCAAAAAGATTCCTGATAATGTCCTACATTTTACAGCATTGTATTTTCAATTGGTTTTAAGATATTAAACAGGCTAGAAATACTAGATGTTAGGAACCTTCTTTCTAAAATTCTGACAGGAGTCCAATATTTTAATTGAATGTTTTATCTAATGGAATGACAGGCTTATGTTCATATGATTAGCAAGCAAAAACTCAGACATGACTCTGTGAATGAAGTCTACCCAGTATGAAATTAGAAGACACGTACAAAGAATTTAGTGCAGGTCCGTCTGGGACAGATAAGAGGTTCTAAAGCTTAACATGTGCCTGAAAAGCATCTCAAAAAATTCCTGAGAAAAATTTAAAACTGAAGATAGTGATTGATAAATGTGGTAATATTCTAAGTATAGTAACAGTGCTGAGGAGCTGAAAAATCAAATTGATTCTCCTGGAAGGCAGGAACATATTACGAAATGTCAAGTAGGTAGGGGTTCTTAGAGGAAACAAGATGTGTAATTTTTGAACAGTAGGTTATGACGCTTGCGGAAATGGGTAATTTTGACAGCACATTTGTGTTGGTTCTGTGTCAGAGCTGGTTAAATCACTTTTACAAAATACCTTTTCCTCTTTGTAACTTAATCACTAAATATTTATATCTCACAGCTGAAATCATTTGGGGAGCTTCATTTTATTTAAAAATTTAGCAAGAATTAATTCTGATTAATTAAAATAATGTTCAGGTGTTTGAATATATAAAATTGAAATAATACCTTTCACTTTAGAACAATTAATGACAGAACTAAAATTGGACAATAATTGAAAAAATTTTAGAGAGATAGTGTTGATTTACATTGCCTTGAAAGAAATATAGAGCATTGCTAAAAATAGTGTGATTTTTGAAGGGTTTTATATGGTTCCAGAGCTAGGTCAAGAAAACATAAGATAAGCCTGGGGCATCTTGTGTTGCCAGAAAATAAAAAATTCTAAAAAAATAGGATTTATCCAAAAGACATAGACGCTAACCTGAAATAGCTCCCAGAGGCTGAAGGTAGAACAAAACTTAACCAACAAAATGAATAGCATAAACAAATATATAAAATAAATGAATAATTTTTAGATTATACCCAAAACCTTAAATAAATATCTATAAATCCATACTAACAAAAATACATAAGCAGGTAAATGCATGAATGGGGTTGAAGTGACACGTTTTGCTGGAGAAGAATTTTAGTGAGTAAGTGTAGAAAGAATGAATAAGAAAATCACCATTAAACGCCAAAGTAATAATTGCTTTAATCAAGATCCACCGATGAATGCTAAAATTGGTGAGTAAAAGTTTAAACAGAAACTGGATATTTGTATAGTCTCAAAGTATCCCCTCCCCAAATGTGAAATTACAAAGCAAAAAATAATAGCATTATGACAGGGAATCCTGCTAGATACTGCACTACATTAACCAAGTGATCACGGTTAACAGCATCAGCAGCACGTGATGTTCCTCCACTCCACTCACTGAGAAGGGCATATCACCTGTCTGGTATCTTTGCTAATAATGCACAAACTGAAGCTAATCATGAGAAAACATTTGACAGACCAACTTATGATTCAGTCAGTATATGAAATAACTGACCATTACTCTTCAAAGGTGTCAAGGTCATAAAAGATAAGGAAAGACTGAGAAACCTTCAGAGAAGGGAGGTGGCTAAAGAGACATGACAATTAAATGCAGTGTAGGGTTTTGGACTGGATCCTGGAAAAGAAGAATTACGTTAGTGAAACAAACTGGAAAACTTGGATAAATTCTGTACTGTAGGTAATAGTACTCATCCAGATTAATTTTTCACTTTTGACAAACACTCTATGGTTATATAAGATGTCAACATAAAGAGAACTTGAGTGTAGGATGTATGGGAACTGCTATTTTTGAAACTCTTCTATTAAGTCTAAAATTATCTCAATATAATTTTTTTAAAAAGCTGTTAAAATAAAACTGGCATATATAAGTGCAAGGTAATGACTAACACGTATGTAGCAATATATGTCAGGCACCATTTTAAATGCTTAACCTGTACTAGCTAGATAATGTTTAACATATTTTAACTGCTATTAACATAACCATTTTAAAGATGGGAAAACTGAGGCAAAGAGGGGATAGTTTTTTTCCCAGTCTTCCTTTTTGATAATGGTGGACTTAGGACTTCAACTCAGAATTGTAACTCTAGAATCTGTACTCTTAAACCGTCTAATGGTCTCCAAGATAAGTGACTTTACCTATAAGTTATACAGCTACTTCATTGGTGTTACTTTTGTTTTAAGTGCCTTGGGAATTTATTTTAGAATTTATACCACTTGAAAAAGTTAACCTATGTATGCTAGCTAATGTTTGTACTTTGAAAATGTCTTTGGTATTTAAAAATTATTTAGAGTCACTAAGCTGCTGCTGCTGCTGCTAAGTCGCTTCAGTTGTGTCCGACTCTGTGCGACCCCATAGACGGCAGCCGACCAGGCTCCTCTGTCCATGGGATCCTCCAGGCAAGAACACTGGAGTCGGTTGCCATTACCTCCTCCAGGACACCTTCCTGACCCAGGGATCAAACCCGCATCTCCCTCAGCTCGTGTGTTGCAGGTAGCAACCCAGGAAGCCTATCCTCTACCTTTAAGGATCTCATATTCTTTAGGATAAATGCCTGGAAGTAGAATTTTGAGTCAGCAGTTATATGGATATTAACATATTTTGACTGATTTGCTGCATTACTGTCTAAAGAAGTTGTGGCAGTTTACATTCAGAAATATTTTAAACAGTCCTGGTTAACTGATTCTCCAATATTTTCTTCTCTGTTTTTTAGATTGAATGATTTCTGTTGATCCATTTTAAAATTTGCTGAATTTTCATAATATAAGAACTTAGAAATTTTATCTTAGTTATTATATTTTTCAGTTCAAAAAGTTCATGTTTTGGTCAGTGTCTATTTCCCAGCTGATGTACCTTATTATTCAATTAATGCTGAGTATAAGGTCTTTAAATCCTTGAGCAGTTATAATAGCACTTTAAAATCCTCATCTATTCATTTTTACCCTGCAGTACTTCAGAATCAGTCTTCATTAGTTGCCTCTTATTGAGTATAGATCACATTTTTCTATTCTTTTAATATAATTTGGATTATATCAATGAACATCATGAATGATATATTGTAGAAACTCCTGATTCTGTTATGTTCTTCCAAAGATATGCATACCTTTGCAGATGTTGTTCAGTGTCTTCAGATAGTTTTGTGTGGTTTATAATTGCCAGAATCCATAGTTGTCACATTTGGGATAGTTATTCCAATAAGAGCCACTTGGCCATGGCCAGAAGCATAATTTCCATGTAAACTGATTCTTGAAAGCATTTTTCAGATGTATTTGAAAATGCTTTGAACTTTAGAATAGTATTTTGCAAACAGACCCTCACTGGATAGATAAATTCTCTAGACTTTGTTTAAATTTAATTACTTTGTACCCATAGTCTGTAAGTAAATATGATTTTTTCTTTCTAATTTTTAAACCTATTAATGTGTTTGATAATCCAAAGAGGTTTTCTTGCTCATGAAATTAGATCAACATTAAAAAGTGATAAAGTTGCAATGCCTTTACAAAGAATTTCTGCTCTGTAATTGACAAGAATTCTCTAGGGGAGATAGAATTATAAATAGATTTTTTAAAAAATTAAAAATAAGGCAGAAAAATCAGACAGAATAGATCAACTTCAATTTATAACTTTTTTTCCTTGAACCAAATTTCTATTTCTGGGCATGCTAATACCACCTGTCCTAATCTTAAAGTTTTACCCTTATGTGCTATTTATAGTGCAGCATATTAGAATATAGATTGTTTAAGATTTATGGCCTGCCCTACATCTGTTCATAGTGATCTTTAGCTAAAAAATATAAATATAGCACTTTCTGTACTGTCCACTAATATATTGTTAACAGTGAACGATGGAAGTTCTGATTTAGGTTACTTAATAAGGAACGACAAACTTTGCGATGAACTGAAATTTTTATACCCACATATACCCATAAGACACAGAGGAAACTGAAAGGAAGTTTCCTACATATATATATATACACACACATACATTAGACCCTACATTCTATCTGTACACTTATTTTTATCTCGTATAGATTAAAATCGGATCAACACATATATAATCTACCAATGCAATAAGAGTCAGCTGAACTGTCACAGTGTTTATGGAATCAGAAGATCAGCCCTATGGAATCTAGCAAATATTAATGTTTTAGCGTGAAATGATGTTAACCTTTTCTCCTGACCTCAATTTTATTCTTAAAAGTGGTTTTTAAAATCAACTCCCCACACAATGTAGAACAATATTCATATCCTGTATTCTGTTATTTTTTCATAAATATATCTATTCAGCTCATATGAATCACTTTATTTAAAGGAAAGTCAAAGTATTTGTACTAGGTACAGTAAGTGATTGAGAAGTGAAAGAATACATTTATTTTCACTGCTATATTATAGTTTGAAAGTAAAGGAAATATTTTGAGGTATATTGCAAAGCTAAAATACTTAACATGATAAATGCTATATGGTTAGCCTAGAAATAGATCCTGTTACATGTAAGAATCTCATATATGTATCATATTAAATACATGATAAATAGGAATTTTAAATCATTAATAAAAAGAAGGTCATTCAATAAGTGATTAAGGGATATTATCTAAAGGAAATAAAATGTATGTCATCGTTGTCAATTCACTAAATATTCAGTTAAACACTTGAGTATTTTTAAAATGTTAAAAATCAAATCAGAGAAAACACAGGGAAGAAATAAACTGCAGAGAAAAATTTAATTTTTTGAGATATAACTTTTAGCAAATATTAAAAAAATACAAATCTTCATTACCAAAGCATTCAGATTCTGAAATATATTAAATCTCAGAAGATAAACGGACAAAGACATTATATAATCACTACCAAAAATGTAATTAATTAATCTATAAGAAAATTTCAGCCCTTCTATATTTAAGGACCTATACTTTGAAATAACATTAAAGATCTATTTCCAGTCCCTAAATCAATAACTGTTAAATAATAATATCATTTAGTGTCTGGTATATTGTGATTGGTAAAAAAAATTTTAGAGAGTAATTAGAAATTTGTACCAGGAATCATATACATAATAACTTTATTTATTATTATTTCCTTTAAAAGGCATTAATAGTAAAGAATCCAAAATATGAAAAAAAATATACTGTAGGGATTTTTTTTTCAATGTTACTTAAGACAGAGTATTTCATATTACCTAGAGGCCATAGCTCTGACGGTAAAGAATCTGCCTGCAATGTAGGAGACCCAGGTTGGATCCCTGGGTCGGAAAGATCCTCTGGAGAAGGGAATGGTAGCCCACTCCAATATTCTTGCCTAGAGAATTCCATGGAGAGAAGAGCCTGGCAGGATACAGTCTATGAAGTCATAAAGAGTTGGACACGACTGAGTGACTAATGCTTTCACTTTCGCTAGAAGCCATCAATAGTGAATTATTCAGTTGAGTTATGGTACAACAGACTGGTTGCAAATAGGAAAACGAGTACATCAAGGTTGTATATTGTCACCCTGCTTATTTAACTTATATGCAGAGTACATCATGAGGAACGCTGGGCTGGAAGAAGCATAAGCTGAAATCAAGATTGCCAGGAGAAATATCAATAACCTCAGATATGCAGATGACACCACCTTTATGGCAGAAAGTGAAGAGGAACTAAAAAATCTCTTGATGAAAGTGAAAGAGGAAAGTGAAAAAGTTGGCTTGAAGCTCAACATTCAGAAAACAAAGATCATGGCATCTGGTCCCATCACTTCATGGGAAATAGATGGGGAAACAGTGGAAACAGTGTCAGACTTTATTTTTTGGGGCTCCAAAATCACTGCGGATGCTGATTGCAGCCATGAAACTAAAAGACATTTACTCCTTGGGAGGAAAGTTATGACCAACTTAGGTAGCATATTTAAAAGCAGAGACATTACTTTGCCAACCAAGATCTGTCTAGTCAAGGCTATGGTTTTTCCAGTGGTCATGTATGGATGTGAGAGTTGGACTGTGAAGAAAGCTGATCGCCGAAGAATTGATGCTTTTGAACTGTGGTGTTGGAGAAGACTCTTGAGAGTCCTCTGGACTGCAAGGAGATCCAACCAGTCCATTCTAAAGGAGATTAGTCCTGGGTGTTCATTGGAAGGACTGATGCTAAAGCTGAAGCTCCAATACTTTGGCCACCTCATGCGAAGAGTTGACTCACTGGAAAACAGTCTGATGCTGCGAGGGATTGGGGGCAGGAGGAGAAGGGAACGACAGAGAATGAGATGGCTGGATGGCATCACCGACTCGATGGACATGAGTTTGAGTGAACTCTGGGAGTGGGTGATGGACAGTGAACTCTGGGAGTGGGTGATGGACAGGGAGGCCTGATGTGCTGTGATTCATGGGGTCGCAAAGAGTCGGACACGACTGAGCGACTGAACAGAACTGAACTGATGGTACATCCACTTAGTCTCCTATGCAGCCATTGCAAATAATGGTCACTAGACCCTGTAAGGTCATGGCAACTTATTTATTATATAATGCAAAATGAAATATCAGCATATAAAATGATAAAAACAGAATTATTATATCAATGTAAAAGAAGGATACTTTAAAATGAAAGTAAATACATCCAAACTGTAAAAGTATGTACATTATGGAGACACCGTGAGTAATTTTTTACTTCCTTCTTCTACTGCTCAAATTTATTCTTATTTGAATATTACTCTTTAACTATGAAAACAACTGCTAAGTTTACAATTTAAAAAATTTGCATCTTGTGTACCAGATAAACCCTAATGTGTATTCTACATTTTTAATAGTTTCATCAATTTTACCAATTATTATTTGTCTCTCCTTATGAGGACAAAGGGGCTTCACTGATAGCTCAGCTGGCAAAGAATCTGTCTGAAGTGTGGGAGACCTGGGTTCAGTCACTGGGTTCGGAAGATCCCCTGGAGAAGGGCAAGGCTACCCACTCCAGTATCCTGGCTTGGGAAATTCCATGGACTATATAGTCCATGGGGTCGCAAAGAGTCAGACAAGACTGAGTGATTTACATTTTCGTGTTTACTTTCACTTTCATGAGGACGAAGAGTATTCAACAGGAGGCAAGTGCAGACAACCCTCTGGTTCTCAAGATTTCCATAGCACATAAATTATAAACAGCCATTCCTTTCTCCAGGGGATTTTCCCAACCCAGGGATTCAAACCTGAGTTTCTTGCTAAAGGCAGAGTCTTTACCATCTGAGCCACTGGGGAAGCCCCCTTAAACTGTACATAGAGCAAAAATATTTTAGAAGCAAAAATAATTGTAATAATTCATTTTACCAGTAAAATCTAAAATATGGATGAGTCTAAAGATCAAAATGACAGACAAAATTCTTCAGCTATATAAATATCGACTTGATGTTTCAACTCAGGAAATTCCTGGAGAAAAAGTAGCCTCCTGACTTCACAGTAAGTGAAGTATAATATGTGCATGACCAGAGACAATTCAAACTAATAAAAATACCCGTCAATCCACTGCATGCTTTTGCAATCATGCCATGTTTATGATTCTCTTCATACTGCAAAATAGACTAAACATAGAATAGTTCAAGGAAAAATTTATTTTTAAAAAATATGGCTCTCTTATCTGATTAGATTTCACAGTTTTTCAGAGACAAAATGTCTTTACACTTCTTTGTCACCAGAATAAGTCTTGGGATATTAGCCGTTCAGCTTGTAAATCAAAAGTTGGATAGTCAAAATTCCTCATTACCATTTATTTTGTAAATCATAGATTCTTCATCTCATTTCGGGCAAAAAGCATTTCTTCAGAATCTTTAAACAATACTGTTTTGGAAAGATTGAAGACACCATCCAAGAATGGGAATACATACTTCTCTGATTCTCGGGACTTGATCACATTTAAGAAACTTTAATTGGGAGGACTCTAGTTTTGTTTCTTAGATCACAGTAGCTTTGGAAGCCTAAAGAGTTCAAAATTCACATACATATTTTCTCAATTTTGTTTCCTTATCTTCTTTCACCACTGGAGCTAAATGCTAAGTGTAAAGTCAAAATCCAGTCAAAATGTGGACTTAACATGTCTAGGAATCATGATAAAATTACTTGGTAAATTTTGTCTAAATATCAAATATTTTATATTTAGAGCTGGAACAAGTCATGAAAATTGTCACCTCATTCCCATTCTCCACTTCACTAAAATTTCGAAAGCTTTAAGTGACATACTGAATGACCGTAGCTAATTAGAGGCAATGTTCTGACAGAAAACCCAAATCTCTCAACTCCTGTTCAGTGCTCTATCCAATACTTTATGTTGCTACTGAGGACAATTTTAATTCTAATTTTCCATACTAGGGAAGCATATTTTTTTTGATTTCTAAAAATAACTAACTCTAAAGTAGATTTTCCCATTTTGCCTTAATTTAATAACTATTTTTAATTATCAATATGCTTTTATAAAAATGTCACTCTGAAGATTCAAAACAACAGAAATACATTACAAAGACACTTTGACCACTACTGTCATCACCAAAATATGCACTTTTCAATGAAGTAATTTATAAACTTTAGTTAGAACTTCCTAAGTGATTTTTTAACTGATATTCTAAGTATATCTCATTCTTTAAGGTAATGCAGATATTTAGCATCAGTAGGAAACATTTATTGCCAGTGACAGTGGAACATGTTGGTATATGTGATCTGCATGCACGAGGCAGGGAATAAAATCTTTGTGATTCACAATACCCTCTTTATTCTATTCCCAGGACTCTCAATTATCAGCATATCTGAACCTCCCAGTCCAATAATAATTGATTTAATAATAGCTATCCTAAAGCAAAATAAGATACTGAAGTGCTTATTAATATCACAGATAAACTAAAGTGTTGAACATATTTTTGTGTTATGCTTATTTCAATATAGGCTAATCTTTTAAATATATAGTGAATGTATATTATACTATGAAATTTTATGAATACGATTCCTTAGAACTTCTGTCTAAAATAGTAGATAGCAAAAAGTTTTTATGAAGTGTGTTTTTCTCTACATTATATTACTACATGATTTTTTTTTCAGTTGTTGAAGAGGGCATTGTAATTTTGGGGAGTATTTCAACTCTGCAACGTCCCAATTAAAACCTAGGCTCAGAAGTCAGTCCACCTTTCATTATCCCATTTGTCATTTGTGCATGGATTATTGACAGCAAATCACTTACAAGACATGCACAAAGACAGGGTTGTCATGAATTAGTTGTTAATCAACTGCTCTGGCTGGAAACTTCCTCTTATTAGGGCAGAATACTACATTTCACAACAGCTATAGAAATATTTTGTTTGTATTCACTATTTGCACGTAGCATCATTTAGAAACTAAAATTGAAGGCTTCTAATTTTGTGCAGAGTGACAGTTATGTATTTCCATAAATGTCTGAGCATTTTGATATGAAACTGTTATTTCTCATCTGAAGTCATAATTGTTCAGTGTGAAAGTAGGACATGGGGATGAATAATAATAATTTGCCTTTCTGGGATCATGGCAATAATAAGCATAATTTTCAGAACTTTGACTATAGGCAGCATGACAAGATGGTTATTGAGGGGAGGTTTGTGAATTGCTGACAGGTGAGTTACCCATCTTTGAGGCCATCTTGCTTCTCTGTCCTTTTTCTATGTAACTGCAGCCTCTAGCCAGCTACCTGCCACTGCTTTACTGGAGACTGTGACAAAGAAAGCAAAATAGAGCCAGAGTAGGAATCCCAAAGGGTTAATTTAATACCTTTTATTATAAAGCTTGGTGGCATGACCATTTAGTTGTGACGTGCCAATTTTTTAAGCAATCTGTTTCTGTTTAGAAGGATCCATTTCTCTGGGTTGTCAAGAAGTAAAAAGATCTTTTTTGTTGTTGTTAAATGATGTTTTAAATCCTGCCAATTTTATGTTAAAAAAGGTAGCTAAGATGGTTGAGACTGAAAGACAGTGAAACATGAAAAGGAATAAAAGAACCCAGCAAACATAAGGTCTGGCAACAACCATGATAGTTGTTTGGCTGCCAGTAGCAGTAATAAGGACTAGTTGTACTGGTTGAGAAAGCTGTTTAATTCAGATGCATCCAACAAAATACACACCCTTTGAAAGAGATATGGTGTTAAATTTACACTTTGAGAAGCACCATCACTAACTCCAATTCTGAATGATTCGGGAAAAAAAAAACATTTGAATTCTTCAATCTCATAGACATAAGAAGAGCGTGTCGAATTGCAGAAATCAGGAGAGATTTTGCCAAAAATAAAATGTTCATTGTTTTTGTGTCTGTGTGCATGAGCATGTGTCTTTATGTGTTTAAGTAAAATTGTGAGTTTATTTGGGCTCAGTATCATTTTTCTGATGACAAGTACTCATTTTCAGTTACTCCACTTAGCTATAAGGTCTATAGAATAGAAATCTGCAACCAAGCTGTCCCCTTTAGCATTCTGTGTTAACCTGGACTGTGAGAGGAAATTCCCTTTTAAAAGTGATTGTATTACCATTCACACAGGAAACCGTCTTTCATGTGTTCAAACCTCAAAACTGACCCTCATTCCTGGGACCTACACCCTTAGATTTTCAGAGAATGATGAGAGGTTTGTTCAGAACCACCCACACATGCTTGTCTATTTCTTGAATGATCAACAGAATGCATCTGTGAAAAGGCTGCCTGGATCAGAGATGGAGCCTGTGCCTTGGATACAGAGATGTGAGATGCTCCTCAGTGCAAAATCTCACTGACGTTTATGGATATTGCATTAGCATCGTGCACAAAATGTTCAACTGTCTTACTCTTAAACCCTTTTCCCTGACCCCAGACAAATGCTTTCTGGAGATATAAATGTGTGAAAGGTGGTCATCTATATAAACCTGAAGAAATACACAAAGATAGCATTGGAGGAAAATTGTTATTGCACTCTGATCTTGAAAGAAAATTGATTTATTATTATGAAATAACAAAGTACTCTTAAGGCTAAAACCTTTTTTGCCCTATTTCAACCTGACGAAAAGGTTTACTTTCAAGTTATAAACCCATCCAAAGTGTGGCCTCTAATGGAAAATCTGAGAGCTCCTTCACACATGGCCATAGGAATCCCTGCACAAATAAAAGACTTCATTAAAATATGGTCATATTCTGTGTGCTACAGCAATTTTCAGCTACAGATAGAAAAGGAATTGGTTGCACCTGTAATGAGAGTTAAATAATCTTGGGAAAAAATTATAAGGAAATTAAATATTGAATCCTTAATCACTGAGTATTTGTTTTGAAGTGGATAATATATAGACTGGAGAAGAGAAGAGTGGAGATAGGCGGGCATGGCCCCTTTTCTGTTTATTTTCTCGTGCTCAGGACCTATTCTCCTACCAGAGCCTCACTTCCATGTCTCGTTCTGTGAAAGAGCAGGGTGATACAGGACCACTTGTTCCACATAACACATAGATGTTCAAAAAGTCAGTAGGTGATGTCAGTAAAGCACTGTAAACTTTATGGACATAGTAGTAATACTGTACACTCTTTGTTCTTTGAGCTGTTGATCAGATGCAATGGCCTAAATAAACAAAAGTAGCAAATACATTTGTTGATTTCTCATTTCTCAGCTTGGAGCATTGTAGGCTAATAATATTTCCCACGATTCTCTTTAACCTGATGTGGTATTTTGTTGGATGTTCAAGTTATCTGAATAATCTGAAAATCATTTCAAATATTTATAGAGAAAAAGCCTTTCAAATCCCTCCAGAGTATTGCATTTGGTCAAAGCACAGCCCTAAAATAATTTCTCTTTTTTCTGTACATGATATCTTTGCCCAGTGCATCCCTCTTCCGCTAATGCCTAGTTTGACCTTTATCTTTTCCAACAAAATTCCCAAATCCAATTTTTTCTAGCTGAAAAATCCACAAATGTTTAACAGTAGGAATGATTTACTCCTGGCTAACGTTCAGGGCCACTTTCTAACCTCCTCAGAACAATCCCAAAATTTACCAGGACAGTGACTGTGAGTGGCCCCCACTGAAGGATCCTGGGGATTCTTCTGAAATCCAACATATTCAAATTTAGAAAGGTTGGTCCTTTCCAATACCCAGTGCTCCACTGAAATCTAATTATACTTTCCCTAAATAAACCCTCCAGCTCTGTCCTAATCAAGTCACAATAATGCCCATCATGCAGAAAAGACCAAATTGCTTCTAGCACACTGCCTCACACCTAGCAGTGAGTAATAAATACTTGATGAATGAATATGCAGGAAAGTGCACTAAATAGCATAATATTCTACAGCCAAGGTCATAGCAATTACATTTTAGAAGCAGGCTTCATGGGGAATTAAGTCACCTGCATCAGTGTTCTACTGAATCACATAGATGAAATGGTTTTTTTTATCACGGAAACTTGATACATGAGAGATATCATTTATTTTCACTTTATCAGTATTTACTTATTTTAAATAGGGGTTTCTCTGGCGGCTCAGATGGTAAAGAATCTGTGTGGAATGCAGGAGACTCGGGTATGATCCCTGGGTTGGGAAGATCCCCTGGAGGAGGAAATGGCAACCCACTCCAGTATTCTTGCCTGGAAAAATCCCATGGACAGAGGAGCCTAACGAGCTATAGTCCAGGGATTCACAAAGAGTCGGACATGACTGAGCAATTAACACTACTTTAAATATATTTTACAACAGAGTTTTATACACATATTTAAATATATTTCTTTGCAGTCACCTTATTTTTATGTATTTTCATTTTTAGTTACTATTGTTTTACTTCTTGGACCTGTGAATACAGGCTACTTTATAAGTTTCTATATCATGGTCTCCAATAGTTCCTGCCATCTCTGTTTTCATTTTATGCAGCTTCTGTTTTCAGATATGATGCATTCTTTCTAAATGTGGGTTGGCCAGATGAAGGTTGAGAGGAACAAAACAGTATTAGAATTTTCCTGTACATGTTTGGTATACATCGTTTTCTTTCTGCCTTCAGAACACTGTTAAGTAACTAATAGTAGCCGCAGTTTACAGATGAGAAAACTGAGTTTCAAAAAGTGTATAACTTCCCACTGTCAGCCCAGTATTCAGAACTTGGAAAAGACAAAGCAAAAAAAGAAAATGACAGTTAAGAAATGAGAGATAAGAAGTAGCATCTATTGATTGGAACACTTACTATGATTTCCACATTGCTATACTATTGTGGGGTTCCTGTCCAAGTCTGTATCCCAGTTATGGCTCAGGAACCACGGGGCAGGAAACTGTGAGGTAACTGAGTATGGTGACTTGCAGCAGTTAGAGAGGGAGGGCAGTGAAGAGTGCTGAAAGGGTTACTGCCGTAACAGGCAGGGATGTCTTAAGCTGCCTCAGAAGAAATATTGTTCTTGACAGCCTTTGCAGTAGATGGCGATATTGCACTGCCTTGCAAATTTGGGGAAGCCCCCCCCCTTTCTTTTTAATATCTGAAATGAATCTATATTACAGCTGTGTAATTCCTGGTCCCCGCCTCTTGTATACCTGCGAGTTACGTTAATGCTTGACCCAGACTGAGATTCAGAACAAAAACAGTTATCTCCCATCCACAACTCTCTGAGAAATCAGACCCCAAAATCCAAGAGTCCTTTGGTTCTTCACCTAGATGTCTCCTGGCACCTCAAAGTCACATGTCCTAAATGGAGTGTATTTCCAAGTCAAGCTATTATCTCTCTTTTCTGACTTTTCTCATTAGAGATACCCTCATCTACCTAGTCATCCAAGCCATTAACTTGGGTATAAGCCTTGTGGACAATGACATGGTGGTTTAGAGCTATAAAGCATATGGGTTCTGAGGTCAATTTTCGTGATTTGGAATTTGGCTCTCAAAATAACAGTGTGACTCTTTAAATCTCAGTTTTTCCATATCCAGAATGGATGTAACAGTCATACCATACTCAGTTTTATTGTACTAGTCATATGACATAATTTAGTGCTGAATGCTTATATAGGGAGACCTATATAAGCACCAGCAGAAATTAATTTTGATGGTGACCATGATGATTAATGATGATCTTTGACTGTTTCCTCAGTCATCCTCATGAAAGGTTACCAAATCCTGCAAATTCTAAGCATTTTCAGATCTTCACCTTATGTTTATCACTTTGCCTTGGTCCTTGATCTTTTTTGGTATAAACATTATTGTATGGGCTCCTAACCTGTTTCTTTACTCTTGATTAAACCAGCTCTGTTTGTCCTTCATGTTGCCCCACAAGCATAAATATGAGTTTGTTTTCCTCTGCTTAAAATTCTGTAGTAGCTTGCCTATTGTTTATAAATCCCAAACTCCTTTTCATGTCATAGAAGGTCTTTCATGATATGAGCTCTGAATATTTATCCAACAACATCCTTGGTCTCCTGCCGCTTACATGCTTTATCCTTGTTCATGCAGGGTTTGAATGAGAAGGAACCAAAGTCATTTCCCCTTTTCATGCCCTTACTTGTACCCTTACTCCTGCGTGAAACATCCTGTCAAGGTAGCCAACTTTCAAATTCCTATTCACTGTTTAAAATCCCATGAAGCACCTCCATGTCCTCTTTCCTACCATTTCCAAACTGGTTGCTTTCTCTCTTATGACACAATGGATTTGCTATCAAGTTCCATTATAACACGATCACAGGGTTTGCAGTAATATTAATGCAACCATAAGATGATTATCATTATATAGTTAATCTGGTCCTGCTGGATGCCTACATCCAGCACACCATTCTACAGGAAACTGGGCAGAAACCTGGGGAACTCGTGGAGCGTGGTGTCTTTCAGTTCAGTTCAGTTCAGTCGCTCAGTCGTGTCCAACTCTTTGCGACCCCGTGAATCACAGCACGCCAGGCCTCCCTGTCCATCACCAACTCCCGGAGTTCACTCAAACTCATGTCCATCCAGTCAGTGATGCCATCCAGCCATCTCATTCTCTGTCGTCCCCGTCTCCTCCCACCCCCAATCCCTCCTAGCATCAGACTCTTTTCCAGAGGTAAAAGGAAAGCACGCAAGTTAGTCACTAGACACAATTCATCTCAGAGGTGCAGTTTGTAAGAATGGAATAGTCCTTGGTAACTGGCAACTTTTCCAACCACTTGGGGTGAGGGAAGGAATCTCCAAGTCATTCACTGTCCTGAAAGATTCTTTAAATTGACTCTCATTCTTCTTTGATGTTCATTAGAGATACACTCTAATAGAAATTTCAGAGTCACACAATGTATTAGCTTTTCATTCAGTTCAGTTCAGTTGCTCAGTCGTGTCTGACTCTTTGTGACCCCATGTACTGCAGCATGCCAGGCCTCCCTGTCATTGCTGCTACTGCTAAGTCACTTCAGTCATGTCCGACTCTGTGTGACCCCATAGACGGAAGCCCACCAGGCTCCCCCATCCCTGGGATTCTCCAGGCAAGAACACTGGAGTGGGTTGCCATCTCCTTCTCCAATGTGTGAAAGTGAAAAGTGAAAGTGAAGTCGCTCAGTCGTGTCCGACCCTTAGCGACCCCACGGACTGCAGCCTACCAGGCTCCTCCATCCATGGGATTTTCTAAGCAAGAGTACTGGAGTGGCTTGCCATTGCCTTCTCCTGTGTCATTGCTGCCATACAAATCACCACAGACTTAGTGGCTTAAGAGAGCATACATTTTTTATCTTATAATCAAGAAATTAGAAAGTCAGACACAAGTCTCTCTGGGCTAAAATCAGGTGTCAGCAGGAACTGTGTTTGTAATTGCAGGCTCTATGGTAAGATCTAATTCCTTGTTAATTTATTGCAGTGGTGGGGTTGGATTCATTACGAACTACTGATTTTAGATTATGTCTGTCTGCATATCACATCTGCAAAGTTCCTTTTGCCATGGAAGGCAGTGTATTCACATGGTCTTAGGATTAGGGCATAGTCATCTTTGGGGAGTATAAATCTGCCCACATACACAGAACAGAACCCAATAATTACTGTCAGGCTGGTTTGTCTGAGAACTAGAAAAGCTTATGGTCTGTAGCCTTAAAGTATCTTTGGTTCTGGGAAACAATATATCTCCTTTAAGTCAAGTCTTCTGTATACCCTGTTGTAAAGTATCTGAAAGGACTAGATAGGTTTGTATCTCCAGTGTAACAAATTTTGGAGGTGGCTTTTGTGAATTCCCCATGACCTTGGAAGGCATTTTATTTCACTAGTGTTTAGGACCTTAGTTGGCATGTGGATCAAAGCTGGAATATGCTCTATTGGTAATTCTCTGACATTACCTCTGCTTTCCATTCTTGTTTGCATTCCAACCTCAGAATGCAGTTCCCATTCACTTAATGGACATTGGCATATATCAACATAAGGTGCTTCTCAGCCCTGAAACCTCCAGTTCTTTCAATCTAGCCTTCTTATCTAGCATCACTCCCACCCTTTCTCACTTAATTACAATCTTCCTCAGCTAGAGAATTTGACTTCAATTCTTATTTCACTAAAATAAATGCTTCATTCCTTGTCACACTCCTTTCTACCTTTCCTTGAACTGGACTGTCATCTGGTGTTCCCAACCTGCCTTGGTCCTACTAGGAAATACAGTCTGTCAAATTTTTTGCCATAAACTATTCCTATATCTTACCAAATGCTGTTTCCAGAGTCCCCGAAGTTCTTATTTGTTAGAAATAATGTTCTGTTACTCACAAACAAGTACCTTACTTCCCTTTTCCATCTAGCTATGTTTTGAAAATCTCTAATCTATTGAACCCAAGATTTTTTTACTTTTCTATGTTTAACATATTTTAAACTCTTAGGATCTTTCTGGACTTTTTTGTTTTGCCTCATAATAAGATTCCCCAAGATTCAGCCCCACTCTTTCCCCTTCTGGCAATCCTAATAGAGATCATAACCCATATAGCACAGTGATGTCCTGTAATAAAATCTTTAAGAACCTACTATTTTCCTAAATAACTACTGTGTTAAATTCAGAGTGTGAGATTTAGTATTTTCCCTCACTATATCATTGCTACCCTTTTCAATTCCTACCAATATAATCATTAAATAAACACACTAGCTGAGGCCCACTGTGGCTTTGTAGAACCTAGAAATTATGATATAAATTTGAATATCTAAGATTGGATAAATTGTTAAGCTACTAAGTATTGTCTAAATATAGTCTCAGTCACCAACAGGTCTAGTTCATCCTTATAAAGAGATTTTACTTTTAGAGTGTGCCCCTTAAATCCAGTGAGAATTTGAATTTTGAACTCATTATGTCTAGGTTGTGTATACTGTCATACTGATAACCTTATTTGAATGTAAAACAAGTAAAGTGTTTTTGTTCTAACTAGTGAAAGGCAAGATAAACAATAAATGTCTAAACAAGAGTCTTGTTCACTGAACTGGATAAATTTTAGGAACTCATTTCTACAAGAAAGCCATAGATTTCTTCTCTCCATACCATGAACATCCATCACTCATGTTACAAATCAATATCAATAAAATAGCAGTGTGTTCTCACTACATTTAGGCTACACGAGTCATTTCAATCAATCACATTTGCATTTGTAAATGCCATGGTGTAGTGTAAAACGTTAATATTTGGGAAAAAAAGAAGTTAAAAGTCACACATAAGAGAAATGCATATTGAGATTATACTGGAATTGCCATAATTTGAAAGAGAAAATATATCTAATGAAAGATTTTGTCTTAAAAATTAGCTTCTACTGATATTTTGTTGATATTGGTTAGTCACTAAGTCATGTCCAACTCTTTACAGACCCATGGATTGAAGCCATCAAGCTCCTCAGTCCATGAGATTTCCCATGTAGGAATAATGGAGTGGGTTGACAGTTCCTTCTCCAAGGGATCTTCCTAATCCAGGGACTGAACCTGCATCTCCTGCATTGCAGGCAAATTCTTTACCACTGAGACTGAGTAGGGAAGTCCTCTACTGACATAAATGATTATTTTTCTGCTAAATGTCCCCTTATTATATGTAACACTTTTAAATTTTACTAAAAGATATAAAGTATCAAGATCTTTAATTTGTAAGTTCAGTTCAGTTCAATCACTCAATTGTGTCTGACTCTGCGACCCAATGAATCACAGCACATCAGGCCTCCCTGTCCATCACCAACTCCCAGAGTTCACTCAAACTCACCTCCATTGAGTTGATGATGCCATCCAGCCATCTCATTCTCTGTCGTCCCGTTTTCCTCCCACCCCAAATCCCTCCCAGCATCAGAGTCTTTTCCAGTGAGTCAACTCATCGCATGAGGTGGCCAAAGTATTGGAGTTTCAGCTTCAGCATCAGTCCTTCCAATGAACAACCAGGACTGATCTCCTTTAGAATGGACTGGTTGGATCTCCTTGCAATCCAGGGGACTCTCAAGAGTCTTCTCCTGCACCACAGTTCAAAAGCATCAATTCTTTGGCAACCAGCTTTCTTCACAGTCCAACTCTCACATCCATACATGACCAGTGGAAAAACCATAGCCTTGACTAGATGGACCTTGGTTGGCAAAGTAATGTCTCTGCTTTTTAATATGCTATCTAAGTTGGTCATAAATTTCCTTCCGAGGAGTAAGCGTCTTTTAATTTCATGGCTGCAATCAGCACCTGCAGTGATTTTGGAGCCCTAAAAAATAAAGTCTGACACTGTTTCCACTGTTTCTCCATCTATTTCCCATGAAGTGATGGGACCAGATCCCGTGATCTTCATTTTCTGAATGTTGAGCTTCAAGCCAACTTTTTCACTCTCCTCTTTGACTTTCCTCAAGAGGCTCTTAAATCCTCTTCACTTTCTGCCATAAGGGTGGTGTCATCTGCATATATGAGGTCATTGATATTTCTCCCAGCAATCTTGATTCCTGCTTGTGCTTCTTCCAGCACAGCGTTCCTCATGATGTACTCTGCATAGAAGTTAAATAAGCAGGGTGACAATATACAACCTTGACGTACTCCTTTTCCTATTTGGAGCCAGTCTGTTGTTCCATGTCCAGTTCTAACTGTTGCTTCCTGACCTGCATACAGGTTTCCCAAGAGGCAGGTCAGGTGGTCTGGTATTTCCATCTCTTTCAGAATTTTCCACAGCTTATTGTGATCCACACAGTCAAAGGCTTTGGCATAGTCAATGAAGCAGAAATAGATGTTTTTCTGACACTCTCTTGCTTTTTCCATGATCCAGCGGATGTTGGCAATTTGATCTCTGGTGCCTCTGCCTTTTCTAAAACCAGCTTGAACATCTGGAAGTTCATGGTTCACGTATTACTGAAGCCTGGCTTGGAGAATTTTGAGCATGACTTTACTATTGTGTGAGATGAGTGCAATTGTGCAGTAGTTTGAGCATTCTTTGGCATTGCCTTTCTTTGGGATTGGGATGAAGACTGACCTTTTCCAGTCCTGTGGCCACTGCTGAGTTTTCCAAATTTACTGGCATATTGAGTGCAACATTTTCACAGCATCATCTTTCAGGATTTAAAATAGCTCAACTGGAATTCCATCACCTCCACTAGCTTTGTTCGTAGTGATGCTCTCTAAGGCCCACTTGACTTCACATTCCAAGATGTCTGGTTCTAGGTCAGTGATGACACCATCGTGATTATCTTGGTCGTGAAGATCTTTTTTGTACAGTTCTTCTGTGTATTCTTGCCACCTCTTCTTGATATCTTCTGCTTCTGTTAGGTCCATACCATTTCTGTCCTTTATCGAGCCCATCTTTGCATGAAATATTTCTTTGGTATCTCTAATTTTCTTGAAGAGATCTCTTGTCTTTCCTATTTTGTTGTTTTCCTCTATTTCTTTGCATTGATCACTGAGGAAGGCTTTCTCATCTCTCCTTGCTATTCTTTGGAATTCTGCATTCAGATGCTTATATCTTTCCTTTTCTCCTTTGCTTTTCACTTCTCTTTTTATCACAGCTATTTGTAAGGCCTCCCCAGACAGTCATTTTGCTTTTTTGTATTTCTTTTCCATGGGGATGGTCTTGGTCCCTGTCTCCTGTACAATGTCACGAACCTCCATCCATAGTTCATCAGGCACTCTATCAGATCTAGTCCCTTAAATCTATTTCTCACTTCCACTGTATAGCCTGTATTTTTTAAGTCAAATATTTTTCCATATTTTAATCATTTAGAGGATTTTATTTTTATAGCTATACATTTATGCAATTATATTTCATTGTACATTTTTTACTTTACATTTTGCTTAAGTAAATATAGGAAGGAGTTGTGCTTTACAGTTTCTCTTTTAGATATTGGGAGAAAATTACTATAGTTCCTTAGTACAGTAGCAGGCAGTGATGTGCTGAAGCTAGCTCTCACTGGTTTATAAAAGCCAATTGCATCCACCTTTCCCCAAATCTGGACTGAAATATGTTACACTGAGAATTTAAGATGAACCATAGTGGGAATATTCACGTCATAGAAATCAGCAAAAGCTACAAATCAGGCCTCTTCTTCCAGACAACTGGTTCTTAAGTATTAACCAGCATACCACTGATGTTAGGGTATATTGTTGTTGTTGTTCAGTCACTCAATCGTGTCCGACTCTTTGCAACTCCATGAACTGAAGTCCATCAGGCTTCCCTGTCCTTCACTCTCCCAGAGTTTGCTCAAATTCATGTCCATTGAGCTGGTGATGCTATCTAATCATCTCATCCTCTGTTGCCTTCTTCTTCTCCTGCCCTCATTCCCTCCCTAGGATATCCTCCCTTACATACTTAGCTGGTAGGTCTCAGGAGCCAGATAATGTGGTTAATTGTTTTGTTTTGTTTTTGTTATCATCTGTGTGGTGGTTGTGGTTTGTTTTTTAGTTTCCTTTTTTTTTTAACAGTTAACTAGGGACTTCTCCAATAATGAAGTAAAGCTGTCAGTATGAACTGTGAGTCATTTTTTAGTAGTAGGGATGTGCATTCCTTGACAAGGCACCAACCACAAATAGTTACTGTAATAAACAGACTATCAGCCACAGCATCAATACATTTTCAAAGAGATCCAAAGATGTTGAGCAAGCCGAAGTTTAAAGGAAAAGAAATTTTTCCATGGATGATTCAGATAGAGCTTAAAGAGAACATAGAAAATGATAATAGCAATAAAAAAATCAAGTTTGATCAGTGGGGTAAAAAATTAGTTGTTTCTAAAGATAATAGAATTATTTGAAAAAATTACGTGTTAATTCAGTTTAGAGAAAGAACGATAAACATATAGTTCTCTGAATCTTTTAGCAAAATAATATAAACAAGAAGCCAATTTCATTCCTTCTAATTTCCCTCCTTCACTCCCGTTTCAATCTCCATGAAACTGTGGGCTTTGTTTACTTTAGTAGAAGCAAAAAGCTTTGAGGTACTGGGGTACATAAGCTTCAAAACTTAAAGGATGATCTTAGAAAACAAAATTTTACCAAAGTTGATAAAGAGCCTAGAGTATGCATTAATGATTTTTGTGATTAAAATTAACACATTGACATTTTTCAAGTTAATTGGTAAAAAAATAATTGTGACTTGTACTGCTGCTGCTGCTGCTAAGTCGCTTCAGTCGTGTCTGACTCTGTGCAACCCCGTAGACGGCAGCCCACCAGGCTCCCTGTCCCTGGGATTCTCAAGGCAAGAACACTGGAGTGGGTTGCCATTTCCTTCTCCAATGCGTGAAAGTGAAAAGTGAAAGTGAGGTCGCTCAGTTGTGTCCGACTTAGTGACCCCATGGACTGCAGCCTACCAGACTCCTCCATCCATGGGATTTTCTAGGCAAGAGTGTCTTGTATAGTAGACTACATCTGTTTAACTTTTTCCAAGAACATTTTGAACAAGGCTGAAAGATGTTACCTCTATGAAACTCTTCAGTTGGGAACATGAATGACCCTAGGTCACTGCTGTACAGCTCTTAGTTAAAGTAGACCAGTGAGATTAAACCAGGCTTGGCAAACTCTGGCTGGTAGGCCAACTGTGGCCTACCACCTGATTTACATAGCTGCTGAGCTCAGTATGACTTCTCCATTTTTAAACGATTGACAAAAATCAAAGCAAGTATAACTTTATGACATAAAATTTATATGAAATTTAAATTTCCATAAGTAAAGTTTTATTGGAACATAACCATGCCCATTCTTTTATTATATATTCTTATGGTCACTTTCAGCCCATAATGGCAGGGTTGAGTGATTGTCACAGAGATTATATGGCCTATAAAGCCTAATATGTTTACTATATGACCCTTTACCTATAGAAATCAGCAGAAGAAATTAACCAAAGATATTTGCTTAAGCTGAGACTAAATTATACTTATTTTTATTTGATGTTTTATTTCCATTCCTTTTCTTGAATTAAATTAACAAAATCAACAATTTTCTTAAGGATTTCAAAGACATATTTAAGTAACTATGACATGTCTAAGCATGGAAATAAAATAATGCATATGCAATCAACTGAGTTCATAACAGATTATGTGTTCAAATTTTTCACTTCCCCTAAGTTGTCTCCAGCCAATGACTCTTGAGCAGCTGGCGGATCTTCCGCTCCTCATGTTCTCGCCTTACCAAAACACAGAAGATAAAAGGGAAAATTTTTTTGGAAATATTTAAAAGAGGTCAATAAAGATAATGGTCAAGACAGAGAAAATAAAGAAATACCTCAGAATTATATTGTATTCTTTTTTACTAAATGCTAAAAACATTGATTTCTCAAACATGTACTTTAAAATATGCCCAAGTTTTGTTAACTCTATTTTGGCTTTACTTCATTTATTTAATAATGAAGAGCCTCCAAATGATGGGAATGGTCCTTCTCAGAGTCTGACCATAGTTCTGGGTATATCTGTTACATTGTAGATGTGTATATACCTTAATGTCATTGTCCTGCTTATATGCAAATACAGGTAACCAACCAGGAAAATAAGTCATTATCTCTGGATCAAGGCTGGCCAAATGAAGACAAAAGACAAAAATGGATTTTGAAAACTCATGGATTTCTCCCCATGAAGCCCTTTTTATTACTTTCCTTATAACTAAATATGATTTTGAATAACTCTATCTTAATCTCTTTGCTGTACAGGTTTTCATTACTATGAAGGGGTTGTGGCAAGCAAAAGAGGGAATCTAACTTCTCATTGTTAAGAGGCAGGGCTTACTTAGGATTACCTGTCCCAATCCCAAACAATCTTGAGGTCTTCTGAGTTTCAGAGAAAGGCAGATATGCAAAGTACAAAGATTCAGAGACAGAATTGGCACTGATACAGAGCAACATTTATTTTGACCAAGAAATTCATCCTAGTAAATCAGTAAAACAATTCAAGCTTAATTATTTTCTGCTCAGCATTTTATCCTGATAGGAGAGGTGTGATATTTTGTCTATACTGCATCACAGAAAACTAGCTAATTATGAAGTAATTGTTTTAAAGTTACAAACACAATAATTAACATAGCCATGTTTTACAGCCAAGACTTCTGACTCCAACATCTTCTCTTTTGCAACTGCTCTTCGAGGAAAACAGCATAGAACTTAGGAAAAGCACATAGGCATGCTCTCTTAGGACATTTTGACCATCTAATTAAAAAATATTCCGCTGCTATCATTTAGCCTAGCAAAAGCTAATATATATATATTTTTTCCCTCACCTTCCAGAAAAACTATTTTCCAGTTTTTAACATGGCATCATGAAATGCATTAGGAATTCACATGTGTATGCTCTCTGTAAGATGTTTCTGTATATTGTGTGGCCCACCATGATGTAGGGAGGGGAGAAGAAAGAAGCAGGATTAATTACATAGACTTGCTTCTGAAACCAATAACTAAAAAATAGAATATTTGGAAGCTGGCATGAGTTTTTGTTGTTGTTTGTGTGACTTTTTTTTAAAAGAATGTGTTTTCTTTCAGCAGCTTGGCATTTTTCTCTATTGCATGTTAGAGTTGAATAATAAAAATTACAGTTAAATCTGTCTGCAATATCATTTTGGAGTTTATTCCATTTGTTAGCTGCCCCCTAAAGAATATTTTTTATTTTGCTTATTCATTGTTTGCATAGTTTGAATATAAAACTTAGGTAAATGAGATTCTTATTTCATAGATTCCCTGCAAAGTAATAAAATATTCTATTTTTCAAAACTCAAGTATAAAATGGTGGTATCTCTCTTCATGGTACTCAAGACATTTTGATTTGATCATTTCATTTTGGAAACTATGTTGGGAAATGATCTGAATTTACACAGGGGGTTTAACTTCTTTTTCAAAAATAGGCCCTAAAATGGTGTGGAATTTTATTGATTTACTTTGAAAATCACTGCACTGCCCTTCAAGAACTCTGAACTGAATTGAAAGGATGTACTGCAGTTGCTGTATCAGAGATGGAGCCATTTGTCTCACAACATTACACAGTATATATTGAAACTTCAGATACATTTTGCTTGTCTAAAATACAACTTTTATATTTAAGTCATTTTGATGACAAGCTAGTATAAAAACTAATGATCAGATCTTCTGGTGCAGGTTTTTTTATGATAGGTTTGCACTTGGCTTGGCATCCAAAATCTGGCTGCTTATACAGATAGCCTTTGAATAAAATGTTAATAATTATCCTAATCAATGCTCAGACTTTTTCAAGAAACCCTCCAGTTTCCCCCCTTCTACCATTTCCCCATATCCCGACTTCTTTTAGCTTGTGTAATTTTTCTTTAACTTATTCCAAATCCCACAGTTTTCCTATTCTTCTTGGGTAGGACCCATGACACAGGTCACTTAGGGATTGGGCACCTGACTGGGCTATGTCTTCACCTTCCTCATTAGAAGATTCAGGATTAGAAATAGCTGATTCTTGGGACTTCCACGTCTTCAGTGGTTAAGATGCTGTGCTTCCACTGCATGGGGTATGGGTTCCATCCCTGATCATGTAACTAAGATCCCACATGCTTATGGTGTTGTCAAAAAAAAAAGAAAGCTAATTCTTGACACTAGATGTGATTTTAAAATAGTTTGTATAAGGATAAAGAAAAATGTGATATCTCAGATTTACAGGTCAACTCGATTCATATAGAAGTGTTTTCTAATGGTAACATAAACTTACTTTTTACAAAATGGAATAATTTAAGATTGTGTTTATTCTTATACATGGTCTTTAGGTAACCAGGGCTACACAAACTGTTTTTAAACTGGCAAGCCTCTAGCAACTATATTCTATTATTCGATTTTCGGTACTTTCAACAGGCTACAGAGCCTTACGCTTTTTTTGGCGGGGGAGGTCATTGAGGAAGCTTGGAATAGACATGGAATAATGAATTTTGGTTTGTTTCTGGGTCAGCTGAGAACATAATTATAATTGTGTTAGACTATATCTGTTCTGTGAACTCAGAGAATCTAGTATAAAGATGATATCAGAAGCATCTATTTACAAAGATTAATCTCCTAACTATTGTGTGCCAGAGAGTTTTCTGGTATTGGAACCAAACCGATGGTGAGACTCATCTTATTAAAGAGCTTCCATGAACTGTGAACTTCCAGATGTTCAAGCTGGTTTTAGAAAAGGCAGAGGAACCAGAGATCAAATTGTCAACATCCACTGGATCATTGAAAAAGCAAGAGAGTGTCAGAAAAACATCTATTTCTGCTTTATTGACTATGCCAAAGCCTTTGACTGTGTGGATCACAATAAACTGTGGAAAACTCTGAAAGAGATAGGAATACCAGACCACCTGACCTGCCTCTTGAGAAATGTGTATGCGGGTCAGGAAGAAACTAGACATGGAACAGCAGACTGGTTCCAAATAGGAAAAGGAGTACATCAACGCTGTATATTGTCACCCTGCTTATTTAACTTATATGCAGAGTACATCCTGAGAAATGCTGGGCTGGATGAAGTACAAGCTAGAATCAGCTAGATTGCTGGGAGAAATATAAAAAACCTCAGATATGCAGATGACACCACCCTTATGGCAGAAAGTGAAGAAGAACTAAAGAGCCTCTTGATGAACGTCAAAGAGGGGAGTGAAAAAGTTGGCTTAAAGCTCAACATTCAGAGGACTAATATCATGGCATCTGTCCCATCACTTCATGACAAATAGATGGGGAAACGGTGGAAACAGTGTCAGACTTTATTTTTTTGGGCTCCAAAATCATGGCAGATGGTGATTTCAGCCATGACATTAAAAGACGCTTACTCCTTGGAAGGTAAGTTATGACCAACCTAGACAGCATATTTAAAAGCAGAGACATTACTTTGCCAACAAAGGTTGGTCTAGTCAAGGCTATGGTTTTTCCAGTAGTCATGTATGGATGTGAGATTTGGACTATAAAGAAAGCTGAGCACCGAAGAATTGATGCTTTTGATCTGTGGTGCTGGAGAAGATTCTTGAGAGTCCCTTGGACTTCTAGGAGATCCAACCAGTCCATCCTAAAGGAGCTCAGTCCTGGGTGTTCATTGGAAGGACTGATGCTGAAGCTGAAGCTCCAATACTTTGGCCACCTGATGCGAAGTGCTGACTCATTTGAAAAAACCCTGATACTGGGAAAGATTGAGGGCAGGAGGAGAAGGGGATGACAGAGGATGAGATGGTTGGATGGGATCACCGATTCGATGGACATGAGTTTGGGTGGACTCCAGGAGTTGGTGATGGACAGGGAGGCCTGGCGTGCTGCAATCCATGGGATCGCAAAGAGTCAGACACGACTGAGTGACTGAACTGAACTGATAGGGTAATACAGATAAAAACAAAAGTAAGTGCTGTTAGTACCATGAAGAAAATACTGTAAGAACTCTTGGGTTTTCCACCTAACTTAACTTTAGTGGATCAGGACATTCTATGCAAGATGAACAACACATGTCAATATCTAGAAAAGTTTAGTGTGGAGGAGAGACTTCTGAAGTACACAATGGCCAGGTCAAGAAGGGCATTTTCTCTTCTATTAAGTTTATCCTGGGAGAAAAGGACACCACACTGATGGGCTTTTAGGAAGACATGCTGGGAAGGATTGGGGGCGGGAGGAGAAGGGGACGACAGAGAATGAGATGGCTGGATGGCATCACCAACTCGATGGACATGAGTTTGAGTGAACTCGGGGAGTTGGTGATGGACAGGGAGGCCTGGCATGCTGTGATTCATGGGGTCGCAAAGAGTCGGACATGACTGAGCGACTGAACTGAACTGAACTGATGGCCTTATCAAATCGAATCTGTAGCCATCCAGGAGAGTGATGATTAGATCTAAGGAAAAGGGATTTTTATGAAAAGGGTGATTGGGAGAAAGAGTAGACCAGGTTGACTTGGCTACCAATTGAATGAGGGAAGGAAATGGAGTAGCCAGGACTAATCATGGTCAGGAAGATGATGAAGCTTTTACCTGAGATCTATATGTGTGTGCTTAGTCGCTCAGTCATGTCCGACTCATCATGACCCCATGAACTGTAGCTTCCCAGGCTCCTCTGTCCATGGAATTTTCCAGGTAAGAATATTGGAACAGGTTGCTGTTTCCTACTTCAGGGCATTTTCCTGGCCCAGGGATTGAACCCGCATGTCTTGTGTCTCCTGTTTTGGCAGACAGACTTTTTGCCACTGTGCCACCTAGGCTAGAAGTATATATGTGGTGATGTTAAAAAGCTCTTGTATGATAATGATGATTTAATTTTGTGCTTTGAATATTTAAAAATATGAAAAAATTATATAAAACATAAAAATTTTTCTTTAAAATTTTTAACAAAAGTCTCTACCACTTCAGTTTCATATTTCCCTTCTAGAAGGGACAGATGGCAGCTGCAGACTGGGAAGAGGTGATTAAAAAGTGGAAATTATCAATTGGCGAAGCCAGGGTTACCTCATCAAGGCAGTTGCCTTTGAGGTACGGGATATTGGAGAGAAGGCAGGAAACTATACCTGCGGGTATATACCTTCTGAAACAACGAAGGATTTGCTGAAAGCTGGGACAGTTTGTCTTCTATTTTAAAGTCTCAAATGAGAGTCAGTGTCTGTCTTAGCCAAATTCCTTGAAATACTGTCATATATTTCAGGCAGCTGTAAGGGTATCTTTTATTACATCCTTTCAAATCCTGATGTGCCCTCTAGAAGTTGGCTTTAAAATACTTGTAGTCTTTTTTTCTCCCCAGCACAGACTCAGAAGGCTCTCTCTTCTTTTTCCATTTTCAAGTAGCTACAAAGTTTATTTTTGAAGTAGAGATTTACTTTTTCAAGAAATTTTGAAAGTCTTCGATATGACAGTACAATTTGAACTTTAAGAACTTCATAATATATCCATCTTATGTGACTTTAGGTTGCCAATGTTATTTTCTTTTTTGAAAAATAAAACTTTCTGAGGTTTTCAGTCCGCATATAAATTCTTATTTATTACATATTATTTCATTAGTGTGTGGACTTTTTAAAATAAAACAGGTATTGGTGTAAATATCTTCGATTTTCATTTTTTTTTTCTCTGTCTCCCTATCTCTCCCTTTTATCTATTCAGTTTTGTTCCAACAAATATTTATTCTTGGACTAATACTTATGAAAGTTTGTGGGAGCCCTGGAAACACAAAAGGAAGTTATTTCTACTGTCAGGTGGTTAGAATCCCCATTTTTTTGCTTTTCTCTTTTTAACTTTCACCCCGTTTTTTTTTTTTTTTCAAATACATCTTGTCTATTTTCTCCTGCTCTGTTTTTCTAAATGGACTACACTTTTGTATGTATGTGAGTAGGTAGCATTTTTGCCCCATTCAGTTTTCAAGTTGTTTAGTCGCTAAGTGGTGTCTGATTGTTTTGGGACACCGTAGACTGTAGCCTGCCAGGATCCTCTGTCCATAGGATTCTCCAGGCAAGATTACTGGAGTGCGTTGCCATTTCCTTCTCCACGGGCTCTTCCCGATACAGGGATTGAACCCAAGTCTTCTATATTGGCAGGCAGATTCTTTACCACTGAGCCAGCAGGGAAACCCCAGTTTTCAAGTGGGCAAGCACAAATACATGGCATATAGGTTCATGGAATGTTTCCATCCTCAGCATGGCAGCTGGAAAAAGACATGAATGGTACATCTTTTCATTTCTTCTTCTGGATTACTTCTCCTTCTGGGAGGGAATGCTTGGGACCAGATCTGACAGTACAAAAATGTATTTGTGTTTGTGGCCTTGCTTGGTAGACAGCAAAGTGATGGCAATAAGATTTGAGAGAAAAATGCCAGCAGTTGTAGACTAGAATGAGCTCTGCCCAGTTAGATGAAGGATAATCTTACCAATACAGACTGCACAAAGCTGGAGAACCTTCAATGTTTCCAGTGAGGACAAGGTGCCCTGTCTTTCCTGGCCCCAGAAAGATCCTAATAGAGTGCTTTTTGCCATATTCTTGTAGTGAGGATCCTCTAAGAACTTTGGAAATGGGGTTTTGCACCCCCTTGGCACCTCCTGACAATAAAAGCAAGTTCAGGTTACCTGCCTGATGCAAGTAACTGGTAACAACTCCAGGATCTCTCTACATGCTTGCTTTAGCTCTCTTTCCCAAATGGACCATCTCCCTAGCAGATGAGGCCTCAGGCCTGCTGAGATCTATTCCTACAGGTTCCAGATTCTATTCATTTTCTACAGATGAATGGCCCTGCAAATGCCTTGGTTATTTCTTTATTCTTATTTTGCACAGCTTGAATCTGGAACTTCAGCCCAATTGTAAAATGACTCTAGAGCAGGTAGAGCCAAAAATTTCATGTTAACTTCCAACCCCAATTTGTACTGCCTGCTTGGAGCACCATGTTAAGGAGCACGCCAAAGTTTCGTTCTGGTTCAGTGAGAGAGCGCTCTGGTCTACAAGGGATATATTCCATCAGCAAGGCAGGGCAATAATGGCATGTGTTCCTGACATTTCCCATTCCTGGCCTGCCCTGGGTCACACACTGGCCTGTTGGATGCTGTCTGTGAATTGTATTATCAGAGCTGCTAGTGACGATGGATGTGATAAGAAATACATCATTTGTGCATTTCATGCAAACACAGAAATGTTTGGCAAAAATAGCAGAAGGTATGGATCCAGAAGCACTTTCTCTAGCATATTTGCTTCTGTAATTGCAAGGAAGTCTTACTATATAGTCTTTTCTTGAAGCAAAGTGGATGTCACTGACCTGGTAGGGCTTGTGAGGTTCTGAGAACTCTTGCCCTAACAGAAATAAAGATCTCTTCCATCAGTTTGTGGGTGCTTCTTGAAATTTAATCATAGAGAACATATCTCTATGATATACTATGTGAAAGAATTGTAATAAATAAATACTAAATTGTAATATGATTAAAGAACTCTTGGAGTGAGAAGAAACACTGGGTCATTGATTCCGGTTCTACTGTTTTCTCATCGAGGGAACTGAAACAACCCAACCAACTGGTTCTTCTTCATTTCAAGGGGAAATAAAACTGGTATTTATTCACTAGCTCCTACCGACTGTCTTGTAGATCAGGAGACTTGAAAGCAGGGAGTTTATGTAATATGTTTAAGATTATGCAACTAGGTTAGTAGTACAGTTAGACTTCATATCTAACTTTTTCTGGCCCATAAGCCCATATGCTCTTTGCGTGAGATCACATTGCTTTCTGTCTTATTATTCTTCCCATCTATTCTCATCCTTATCCAATTTACTCACTCTATTATCTAATTCTACTGAAATCTGATCTCTGATACATTTGACTTAGTAAACATCTGATAAACTAATTTGTGACTTGTGTTGGGAAGACTCAATGTCTTATGACACTTATTGTATACCTATTTTGTGATAGTCTCTAGGAATAGAAAAGAGAATTCACCCTGCTCTGAAAAATCCCGGAGGATTACTCCACTGCCATCTATCTGGGGCTTCCCAGGTGGTTCAATGGTAAAGCTTCTGCCTGCCAATGAAGGAGACTCAGGAGATGCAGGTTCAATCCCTGAGTTGGGGAGATCCCCTAGAGGAGGAAGCAGCAGCCCACTCCAGTATTCTTGTCTGGAAAAATCCCAAGGACAGAGGAGTCTGGAGTGCTACAGTTCTCAAAGTTGCAATGAGTTGGGCATGTCTGAGTGACTGAGCATGCATGCATGCACACATCTATCTAAACAACCTATTGCTTTTTGTAAACAAATTTGTGGTTAAGTTATTGATATAACTACATTTTCCATCATCCAACACAGAACTAAAGTAGTGGCTGTTTCTTTTTTGTTGGTGTTCGGTGGCTAAGTCATGTTCGACTCTTTGGGACACCATGGACTGCTGTACCCCAAGCTCCTTTGTCTTTCACTATCTCTTTGGTAGCCCTGAATGGCATGGCTCATGGCTTCATTGACTTGTGCAAGCCCCTTTGCCATGACAGGATTGTGATCCATGAATGAGGATGCTGCTTTGGAATATTTCAAATCTACTTATTCTGTAACTCTAGATTTCTTTCCCTTTTTCCCCTTCTTTTCATGAAATATTAAGAATGCCGACTTTACTAAGGCTAAGTTCTCTTTGATTAATTAATAACTGCTTGGAAAGGTATTTGAAAACCTCAAATATGAAGCAAGTTGTAAACTATTTTGTCCTATAGCTTTTGGCATTTTTCCCCTCTAGAAACAGTTGAAGGTCTTTCCCATCATCTGGACCTAGTCATCATTAAAACCTAAAGAAGAAGAAATGGTGGCATGAAATATCTACTTATTATTGCCCCTGGCCAGGCTCAGCAGGCAGGAAAGATTCAAAACCCAGCAAGCCTATAGCTCTGCTTCATTATAAAGAAATGCCACCACCAGCATTTCTCACTTCACTTTCTATAAGGATATTTAAGTGCAAGAGTTTTTCCCCAGTAAGCCCTTGTTATTCAGATTGAAGTGTTATGTCAGATGATACCCTCTGACTCTGAGGCACAATTTTAAGTGTGTGTTGCCCCTTTCATTGGTGTAGAGCAATGCATTATTGTTATTTACAGAGTCCAATATTTCACAGAGGATTTCTCTGGAGTCAAGGACAAACACTCTCCTTCCCCATGTCCCTACATTTCTGTCCTCCAGCTAAGTCATTTTCTTTCATTATCCTGTATGAAGAGTTGAGACTACTAAGTTGAAATAAGTATCCTAAAGATGGTGTAACTTGCAATTGCTTCAACTATTTTTCAACACACTATAGAGTTAAAAGAAGCAAACAGTGCACTCTATAGATTTAAATATATGTCAGTTAAAGCTATAATAATAAGGGATTAAGGGACTATTTATAGCTACTAAATTAAAAAAAAATATTTAAGTGTTAATACCATGGCTAGTTTGAGTGCAATGAAACCATCACACTTACCTGGTCGTTTCAGCTCAGGGCAGTTCATCTGAGCATCCTGGGGAGTTCTTGCAACTTTCCAGGGCCAGCCTCCATCCCCACTCCAAACCTTTAGGGATGGAGAAAAAAAAAAAAAAAAGCTTTGTGAAAGTGATTTTCATTATATTTAAAGAGCAACAAAAATGTTTGCATTTCTAAACCTCATAATCTCACTTATGGTAAATTATTCTAAAGAAATAATTCAATAAGGGAAGAACTACATGAGAGGAATTTGGAATTATTTATTATACATAAAAAATTAAAGAACTTGAATATTTAATGGACAATAATAATTTCTATCCCCATCACCCCACACCCACCAGTATAACACCACCTGCCTATGTCAGGTTTAAAGCCTGTCTAGTGCAAGTTGGCTCTGAAACCAGGCAGAATGCAGCCTACTGGTGGCAGATATCTGATTCTAGCGGGGTTGGCAAAACCAGGGGAAATTAGTGTTTATGTCATTACTGAAATTATATTTTTTAAAAAAGAAACTGCTTGTAAAAGACCAGAAGGAAATAGAGAAAGACGAAAATGATTTGGCTTGTTGAAATAGTGGAACTGTACGATAATTGTTTTTATTTCACTTGAATTCTGTTAACATAATTTTAATGCCTGTACAAACCTTCTTAATGGAAGCTATCGGCAGGCTAAAGATATATTTTAACTTTATTAATTTGTCTAAAGATTACAATGTAATAACATCAACCGGCCAGACTCAAGTAGCTTAAACCCAGTGTCTTAAGAGTCACCATTTGTCGTAAGTATCACAAAGTGCCTCTTCTTATCAGTGGAACAGGAAAACGGATCATTCTTCCATTACTGGCACACATTTGGATTAGGACATTTCTCTCAAAATGAATGTTGTTCATTTTTAGGAAATGAGTAGCATATGCATCTTATTATATTAGCTAGTTACTAAGTCAGGAAGTTCTTACGGAATGATTCAAGGCAAGAAATATTTGATTGAAGGGAATCAGGAAGGCTCAGTTAAAATACAGAAAAGGTCCAGACACTGGCATTTGGTATCTCAAAAAGTAACACAAATTTCATTTTAACCCTGGGTTTGACTCATTATCAAGGCTAGGAAGCTGTTGATCTTGTGTTTCCTTTTGGATTCTTCTGTGGATAAATTGTCCCTAGGGGATCAAACTTTATCATAGGACTTCCCCAAACAAAAGCATTGCAGGTTTTGGGTCTTTCCTGTAACAAATTTTTTTCAAAAGAGATTCTGGGGGCGGGGGCAGGGGGCGGTGTGTGTGTTCTGTGCCAGGTATAGTCCCTGGCATCCCAGACCTTACAGTCTCATTTTAAGACTCACCTTGTTCCGGCTCCACTACTGAGCAATCAGTTCACCTGAAGATGCAGATTATTACTGATGGATTATATCATTTTTCATCTGTCAGGTCAATGGGTGAGCAATTTATTAACCCAGAGACCTCCTAGTTTTAAACCCCTAAGTCCCTGGAGTATTAAGCTAGGCACTTGAAACCACTGGGGTTGATACTCAGTTTCTTTCTTCTTTTCCCTGGTTGTTGGTAATAGTTCCAGTGAATATTAAAGGCCACATCAGTTCAGTTCAGTCGCTCAGTCGTGTCCGACTCTTTGCGACCCCATGTACTGCAGCACTGCAGGCCTCCCTGTCCATCACCAACTCCCGGAGTTCACCCAAACCCATGTCCATTGATCACCATATAGATCACCACATAATTCACTCAGGACTTTACTAAAACACAGATTCTGGTTGAGTGGAACTGAGGAGGTGCCTTCGATTCTGCAATTCCAACTCCCTCAGGTGGCACAGGTTGTGTCACTTATCCATGGACTACCATTGGAGAAGCGTGGGCTCAAAAATGAGCCAAACCCCAAAAGACAGACAGAGGAGGAGAGAATGCAGTCTTACTACAACAAACTGAGTATTAGCCTTCATTTTCCCTTCCAGTAATCCATATGATCATTCTAAGTCTAAAACTTGAAATTTGCTATTATTTTATTGTGTTTTATCATTATTTTCCTTTTTCTTTCTTTTTTTTTTTTTTACCAACGCAGGAAAAAAATAGGAAAAAAATAATGTAGATAATTCCTTAATATAGGTCATATTTCTTTGGTATCCTTTTATTTAAGTTCTGTGTATGGTATGCAGGGGGCTTCCCAGGTGGCTTAGTGAGTGGAGAACCTGCCTGCAATTAGGAGACACAGGAGAGATGGGTTTGATTCCTGGGCTGGGAATATCCCCTGGAGGAGGGCCCAGTAGCACCCTCCAATGTCTTGCCTGCAGAACCCATAAACAGAAGAGCCTAGCAGGCTATAGTCCATAGGTCGCAAAGAGTTGGACACAACTGAAGTGACTGAGCACAAGCGTGGTATGCAGATTTTCATGCAACTTCAGAATATATGTGTTACTATATTTAAGATTTTAAAATTGCTAAATTTTTATAAGTAATATATAAAGTTCTCAACTAATATGTATGCTATGTAAATACTTAGGGGGAAAAAACAATCATTTTGATAGTGATGCTGCTTAAAGAATCTATAATTGGTTCAGATACTTGATTATAAATTTGGGCTGTATTCATTTCATTGAAACGGGAAGTTTTCTTACCTTCTTAAATTGTTCTTCATTGTCTGTAGAATGGGTATCATTACATTATCAGGGAGTATTGAAAATTAAAAGAGAAAATTTACATGAAACACCTTGCAAACAAAACATTTTACATTGTTGCTAAATACTGATGGTTCATTGTTTTCATATACCTTGTCTGAGATCACACTATGTTTTATTGCATTTCACGTGCCAATATCAATGAACCTCATTAAATTTAACTATAAGAGAGATAGTAAATTAAAAAAACAAGCTCTTTAAACTCACCCTAACTCACCTCTAGAAAGAAGCAATTTGTTATAATATACACACAGAATTTATTGAGAGTAATCCTCTAAACAATAAAAATGTGCTAATTTTTGAGAAATAATTATTTAAGCTATTACAAGCTCCAGTGCTTTTATGCCTAACATTTTTTTCCTCTAGTTTTCCTAAATCTAGTAGTTTATCTCAATTACTAAGTGACGCTAATATGTAAGTATTCAAGAGGTGAAATAAATTCATATTAACCTTGTGTAGAATGGCTTCTAAAACAATGATCAAGCTTCGTGAAAATACTCCTTAAATATGATAATCATTTAGAAACACTGACACATGTATCTAATGAGTCAAAAATATTAATTTCCTTTTGCTCTACTCCAATATATGTAAATGTTAGCACACCTGCTGAAAAGGTTGAATCAGAGATTAGCTCAAAACTGTCAAGGAGAATATCAAAACAGCACCTTCTAGGGCATGTAGGCAAACCAAATACTTAGTGGAGACAGGCTAATTTATCATAGTGCAGTTGCGATGGCAACAACAGTTCTTGGTGCCATGTGACCCAAAGCAGTTTCTGTTGACTGGCTCTAATTGACTGTCAGTTCAGCAAAGGTTCCACTGTTTCCAGTGAAAGGGAAGAGAGAGCATTGATACTTGTTGAAAAGGCATAATAATCATAGTGTATCTCAAACCATGAAAGCATCCCTTTGTCTCCTTGACGTTTATTTTTATTCTGGCTAAAGGCACCCCTCTAATTTTTGCTATACAAAGGTCCCTTAGTTATTTACAGATTAAATACGCGTACCTCTGTTTATGAAGAATTCTGTCTATGCCAATAGAGTTGCAAATAAATATTTAAATCATTTATGATATTAATGATATTTTACTTAGAGTGTGCTAAATTTTGAGCATCATTTTCTAATATCTTCTATAAAATCAAAATAAATCTGGTTGTATGAAAAATGAGCTAATAATTAAACTTCCCTGCATATCATTTTCTCGAATATAAAAAACGGAGCCTGACAGTGCTCCTCTCTGACCAGAAAGAGCATGAGATCTTTAGGGAAGGTAGACAATATGTTTGCACATAATTTTTCTTGTCTCCTTTTCACTGTGAATTTTCACAGATGTGTAAGTAACAAGTACCATAGAGACAGTCACACTCCTTGATTCCACAATTTCGCTCTTGGGATTTTATCTTGAGGAAATTCCACTAAAGAAAGAGTTCTGTGACACAGGGGAGAAAGAATGAAGTTTGGAGTCAGATAGATATGAATTTCAAATCCTGGTTCTGCCACTTACTCACTGAGTGCCCTTAGGGAAGTATTTTACCTCTGTGAGCCCCAGGTTTTCTCATTTGTAAAATAGGCTAGACAGTATCCATCCTGAAGAGTGATTGGGAGCCTTATAAATCATGTGTGTTAAGTGTCTGGTCTACACCTCATGTATTTATCTGAGCTCTCAGGATGCAATGCAGTCCTTCTCAGTGCAGCATCATCTGTAAAGCAAAAACTCAGAAACATTCCATATGCCCTGAATTAGAAATATGAGTCAGTGAATTCTATATGTGTATCAACAGAATTAAATATGATGTGATCATTTAACATTTTCATCCTAAAAAATAGGGGGGATATTTATGACTTAATATAAAAACAGCAACATTACAAATAGCAGAAGTAAAATTAAGGGTCTTATAATACACTATCATACTGTTCATGGGGTTCTCAAGGCAAGTATACTGAAGTGGTTTGCCATTCCCTTCTCAAGTGGACGACATTCTGTCAGACCTTTCCACCATGACCAACATAATCACGATGGTGTGATCACTCACCTAGAGCCAGACATCTTGGAATGTGAAGTCAAGTGGGCCTTAGAAAGCATCACCACGAACAAAGCTAGTGGAGGTGATGGAATTCCAGTTGAGCTATTTCAAATCCTAAAAGATGATGCTGTGAAAGTGCTGCACTCAATATGCCAGCAAATTGGGACAACTCAGCAGTGGCCACAGAACTGGAAAAGGTCAGTCTTCATCCCAATCCCAAAGAAAGGCAATGCCAAAGAATGCTCAAACTACTGCACAGTTGCACTCATCTCACATGCTAGTAAACTCATGCTCAAAATTCTCCAAGCCAGGCTTCAGCAATATGTGAACTGTGAACTTCCAGATGTTCAAGCTGGTTTTAGAAAAGGCAGAGGAACCAGAGATCAAATTGCCAACATCCGCTGGATCATGGAGAAAGCAAGAGAGTTCCAGAAAAACATCTATTTCTGCTTCATTGACTATGCCAAAGTCTTTGACTGTGTGGATCACAATAAACTGTGGAACATTCTGAAAGAGATGGGAATCCCAGACCACCTGACCTGCCTCTTGAGAAACCTGTATGCAGGTCAGGAAGCAACAGTTAGAACTGGACATGGAACAACAGACTGCTTCCAAATAGGGAAAGGAGTACGTCAAGGTAGTATATTGTCACCCTGATTATTTAACTTCTATGCAGAGTACATCATGAGGAACGCTGGGCTGGAAGAAGCACAAGCTGGAATCAAGATTGCCTGGAGAAATATCAATAACCTCAGATATGCAGATGACACCACCCTTATGGCAGAAAGTGAAGAGGAATTCAAAAGCCTCTTGATGAAAGTGAAAGAGGAGAGTGAAAAAGTTGGCTTGAAGCTCAACATTCAGAAAACAAAGATCATGGCATCTGGTCCCATCACTTCATGGGAAATAGATGGGGAAACAGTGGAAACAGTGTCAGACTTTATTTTTTTGGGCTCCAAAATCACTGCAGGTGCTGATTGCAGCCATGAAATTAAAAGACACTTACTCCTTGGAAGGAAGGTTATGACAAACCTAGATAGCATATTAAAAATTGCCAACCAAGGTCCATCTAGTCAAGGCTATGGTTTTTCCTGTGGTCATGTATGGATGTGAGAGTTGAACTGTGAAGAAAGCTGATCGCTGAAGAATTGATGCTTTTGAACTGTGGTGTTGGAGGAGACTCTTGAGAGTCCCTTGGACTGCAGGGAGATCCAACCAGTCCATTCTAAAGGAGATCAGTCCTGGGTATTCACTGGAAGGACTGATGCTAAAGCTGAAACTGCAATACTTTGGCCACCTCATGCGACGAGTTGACTCACTGGAAAAGACTCTGATGCTGGGAGGGATTGGGGGCAGGAGGAGAAGGGGACGACAAAGAATGAGATGGCTGGACGGCATCACCGCCTCGATGGAGGTGAGTTTGAGTGAACTCCGGGAGTTGGTGATAGACAGGGAGGTCTGGCGTACTGTGATTCATGGGGTCACAAAGAGTTGGACACGACTGAGCGACTGAACTGAACTGAATACACCAGCATATGAAACAGATGTTTATGAAGAAGGTAGTTTGCCAAATGAAAATAGTATATAGGTCTTATGACTATAAATGATTATTGTATTAATGTAGAACACCTCCTTTAAGGTATTATAATCTCTTTTCAAATAAAATTGCATAATTAAAGAAAAATTGTAGAGGTTGGAGTGGCAGAGTGAGCACCCTCAATGGCCAAAGAAACTGGGGAGCCCCCTACATATCCCTCTTTCTCTTTCACTTAATATTCGTTCACCCAAACTCCAATATAGGCACTGAAATGTGGTTCTGCCAACACTTCTGAACATTACCTTTCTGTCCCTAGAGCAGTGCTGCTTCAAGTGAGAAATAGAAAAGGCTTCACAAGAAAGAATTCATGTGTGAAAGAATTGCAGTGTATGCACCACGAAGATAGTCAGTGGAAGTGAAAGCAATCTGCAAGATTGATTAAAAGGTGTGGTTCCTGTTTGGAATGCATTTTCGTTCGAATTTAGGACTTTGACCTTAGATATCCTAGTATTTGGAAGGAACAGCTATAAGTCACGTTCTAGTGTTTTCCATAGAACTAAAAGTTCATTATAACCTCACATTAATGACCACAGGAACTGAGAGACATGATTTTCTATCTGAGTTTTAAAGTAGCAGTTGAGCACGTCATAGAGAGCTAGGTTCGGTGCTCCCTATTGAAAGAGGCAGCTAGCTGGGTGAGTCGCCCAGTGAATGCTGATATGCTTTCCTCTCTAAACATCCTAGCTAAACTGGTGAGTATCCAGGTACTATTATTTACTCTGGCAAGGACATGCCACATTTCACCTCGTGCAAAAATTATGTCAAGCAGAAGAACCCAGGAATAGCCAAAGAAAAGTGCTTGATGCCTTTTAACAGTATTCTTATCAAGACTGCTCTGATTCTAACCGATGAGGTGATTCCTGAAGAGTCTCTGTTGAATTTTCTGTTGCTGCTTTAAAACAGAATATGTACTGAAAAATATGTAAAAATATAGACTGAAATTCTGCCCTGCTGGTCTTGGTAACTTTTGTCTCATTCACTGTTAGGGTCTCCTCTGAAGGCCAGAATCACACCACACTCCAGTGGGCTTATATAGTAGCCTCAAAACAAGGAAACTACACTCTTGTCAAGTACTGTGTCACTGTCATTCTCACTGACAAGCCCAAGTGGTCTTTTGAAATTTGGTGGCCCTGTGCTTCCTTAGGATGCAAGGGTCATAGTTTTAGGCTGTGATTCTCCCTCCCTAGTTCACCCGTCTCTCCCTCGTTCATCCATCTTTCTTTGTGATCTCATCTCTCTCTTGGATATGGCTGAGTTCCCATTGCTCTGTTAGCCACGGATTTCTCCCCTCACTCACATCTCTGGAAAGATCACTTTTGAATCAGTGGCACCCCTGCTCCACTTCAGTCTGTACATTCCCTTTGCCTCTTCAAAAGTTTTAGGTTTTTGGAAAGCAAAAGCCAGCACGGTTTTTACAGGCTCTGCCTAATTTGTGGTTGGCCTCATGCATCCCCAGAGGCCATGACACATACAGTCTACCGGGGGGAAAAAAAGGTAAAGGAGAAGATACAGAGAGAGGAAAAACAATATTCTCCACTAAAATGTATACCTTCATAGTCTAGGACAAAGCATAAAGTCGTGTGTGTGTGTGGTTTTGTTGCTATATGAAAGTGAAAACATAGAGGCGTGGAGACAGGGAATACTAAAACAAACATGAATCAGTAATGGTAAGATCCCCAGGCTGAGTGGGGAATGATTTGAGTTCTCTGACATAGGCCCTTCATACTAATGTGAGGTCAGCTCCAGACATCACTGTTTCATAAATCAATATAACTCTTTCAAGTGTATTTGTTTTGACCTAAAGTCAAAAGTGTGCCATACTATGTGGGGGGGGGGGCGTTGTTCATTAGATGACGTGCTTGTATTTGAGCTGGTATTTGAATGTGGCATGAGATTTTATCTTGAATGACATATGATCTTTTATTTTGAGGTTTTTTTTTTAATTATCAGTATAGTTACTCATAGCATTAATTGTGACTTTTTTTTTTAAATCATTTAAACCTTAAATGTGACTTTGGTCTTTTAGATTAGCTTGTTTGGGCAGCATATTAACAGGGTTGAGATTTCAGGCATGAATGTTTTTGGACCTGGCTAACCTGACTCCATTCCGTGGTTATAGATTAGACCTCTGACCTCAACCTGTCAGTTTTAAATGCATTCTTCTGGTCTCAAGGGGTGTTTTGTAAGAGCATGTGAACAAATCAATGGAAATTGATTTCCAATTAGAGAAAGACTCAAATTTTATGACCTAACATCTGATGAGTAACCAGTATCTTAGCATATGAAAGACATAAGTAGTTCATTTATTTTCAAATGTCTACATACATGTCAAGATAAAACAAATTTACATTGAAAACATTGTTTACTCTTGACAGATCAGTAGACTGAAGTCTGTGTCTGCAGGTATGACTCAGATGTCTCCGGCATCTCCCTGCATTGTCAGGAGAGATTTTTACCACTAGCACCACTGAATACTAATATATATATATATCCGTTCCGTTCCGTTCAGTCGCTCAGTCGTGTCCGACTCTTTGCGACCCCGTGGACTGTAGCCTCCCAGGCTTCTCCGTCCATGGGATTCTCCAGGCAAGAATACTGGAGTGGGTTACCATTTCCTTCTCCAGGGGATCTTTCCGACCCAGGGATCGAACCCGGGTCTCCCCCATTGGGGGCAGACGCTTTAACCTCTGAGCCACCAGGGAAGCCCACATATATATATATATATATATATACACATATATATATATATATTTAAAGTATAATATATTATGGTGACTAGTATAAGACCAGGTACAGAACAGTATTGATTAAATATTAATTTTGCTTTGATTTCTTATATAGATATTGATGCTTCACCTCTTAAGGCAATTGCAATGGCTTTTGAATACAAAAGCAGATTTTCTATGAAACGAAATATGTAAACATGCCCTTTAGATTTGTTTAAGTCATGACCTAAAATGGTCAGTCCTGAGTTCTCTAGTGATGGTCAGACCATTACTCCCTGTTAGGGAAGATATTCAGACTAAAAATAAGGCAGAAGCACTGGTCTCCCTGATAACTCCCACCTTGTTTGAGAGGCTTCACATATATGACAAGCTGAAATACTATCATCTGAAGTCAGGAAGAAGCTACTCACAAATGTTTCTCACAAAGCGACCTCACATTCTTCAACCTTTCATTTTCGGTCCCTTATTTCAATTTGTTTTTGGTGAATGACATGGAATGTTAAATCAACAGACTGTAGTTCAGATTCATTCACTTTCTTTCTGTTTGTCCTTTTGCAAGTTAAGCATATCAATAGATTTATATAGTTTCTCACCTATAAAACTGATATATAAAACCTCTCTCTAAGGATGTTTTCAGATTTACATGAGATAGTGTTTGTAAAATGCTTATCTCATTGACACAGAGTAAATAGTCACTTGAGTGTAGTAAGTTTTAGTATTATTTATTAAGCTAAATAATATTTTAATTATTACTTATTAATAGTGTTTGTAAAATGCCTATCCCATTGACAGTAAATATTCACTCAAGTGTAGTATGTTTAATATTATTTATTAAGATAAATAATATATTAGCTATTACTCATTAATATCTTCAAAATATGTTACCTGTAATCATTTTGTTGTATTTTTATGGGATCTTCACTCTACTTACTTATGCTTCATCATGTGTTACAACCTCAAATAACCTGGTTATCAGATATCATCATAGGTCTATGTAGCTTGCTACACATCTCTAGAGGGTATTAGAAAGCAGAATGTTAAAATGTATAGAGTGGCAGCCTCTTCTAAGTCATTTCTTATCTTCACTAATTGTTTAAGTTTTCCATTGCTGCTATAACTAACAACCACCAATTTGGAGGCTTGAAACAACCTAAGTTTATTATCTTCAAAATGTGAAGGTGTTAGTAGTTGGATCATCTCTGACTCTTTGCTACCCCATGGACTGTACCCCATGGACTGTAGCTCCTCTGTCCATGGAATTCTCCAGGCAAGAACCCTGGAATGTTGCCATGCCCTCCTCCAGGGGATCTTCCCAACTCAGGGATCAAACCCAGGTTCCCACATTGCAGACAGATGCTTTACCATCTGAGCCAGCAGGGAAGCCCCGATTTTATCTTACAGTTTCAGTTCTAGAACTCAGAAGTCTCAAAATCAAGGTCTTGGTAGGATTGCATTTCATTTGGAAGTTCTAGTGAAGAATATATTTACCTGTCTTTTCCATCTTCGAGAGCTTGCCTTCATTTCTTGGTTTGTAGCGCCTTCTTCCGTCTTTAAAACCAGTGACCCAGTATCTTCTAATTTCATTTTCTCTCTCTGACCTTTGCTTCCATCATCACATCTTCTGTGATTCTCAGTCTCATGCCTGCTTCTTTCCACTGCTAAGACGTCTATGATTTTGCTGTATCCACCCTAATAATTCAGGATGATCTTGTATAAGTTTCCTAAATTTAATCACATCTGTAAGATCCCCTTTCTTATATTAATATACATTTTTATATTCAATATTCTGGATATTAGGGCATGGATATCTTTGGGAAGTAGGAAAGCTACTGTGGGATCATACAGGGGATGTTAAAGAAATGTTCAAGTTTAATCTTGTTCATATTTAAATTTATAAATATATATCCAAGAGGATATAACAGAGGAAGATTTTATTGGGTTTTTACCATGTAACAGAATCTGTGCCTGTTAATTTACATAATTTCATTAAATTATCTAAGCCACATCCATTTTATTAGCTAGGTTGCTTTACCCTATTTCACAGAAGAGAAAACAGAATTTTTAGGGCAATTTATCCAAAACAGCCCAGCCAGTGGTAGATTGAAACAAGCCCTAGTAGAAGCAGAAGATATTAAGAAGAGGTGGCAAGAATACACAAAAGAATTATGCAAAAAAGATCTTCACGACCCAGATAATCATGATGGTGTGATTACCAACCTAGAGCCAGACATTCTGGAATTTGAAGTTAGGTGGGTCTTAGGAAGCATCACTACGAACAAAGCTAGTGGAGGTGATGGAATTCCAGTTGGCCTATTTCAAATCTTAAAAGTTGATGCTGTGTAAGTTCTATAGTCAATATGCCAGAAAATTTGGAAAACTCAGCAGTGGTCATAGGACTGGAAAAGGTCAGTTTTCATTCCAATCCCAAAGAAAGGCAGTGCCAAAGAATGCTCAAACTACTGCACAATTGCACTCATCTCACATGCTAGTAAAGTAATGCTCAAAATTGTCCAGGCCAGGGTTCAACAATATATGAACCGTGAACTTCCAGATGTTCAAACTGGCTTTAGAAAAGGCAGAGGAACCAGAGATAAAATTGCCAACATCCATTGGATCATCGAAATAGCAAGAGAGTTCCAGAAAAATACTTCTGCTTTATTGACTATGCCAAAGCCTTTGATTATGTGGACCACAACAAACTCTGCAAAATTCTGAAATAGATGGGAATACCAGACCTCCTGATCTACCTCCTGAGAAATTTGTAAGCAGATCAGGAAGCAACAGTTAGAACTGGACATGGAACAACAGACTGGTTCCAAATCGGGAAAGGAGTATGTCAAGGCTGTATGTTGTCACCCTGCTTATTTAACGTATATGCAGAGTACATCATGAGAAATGCTGGGCTGGATGAAGCACAAGCTGGAATCAAGATTGCTGGGAGAAATATCAATAACCTCTGAGATGCAGATGACACCACCCTTATGGCAGAAAGTGAGAGGAACTAAAGAGTCTCTTGATGAAAGTGAAGGAGGAGAATGAAAATGTTGGCTGAAAACTCAACCTTTAGAAAACTAAGATCATGGCATCCGGTCCCATCACTTCATGGCAAATAGATGGGGAAACAATTAAAACAGTGACAGACTTTTTTTTCTTGGGTTCCAAAATCACTGCAGATGGTGACTGTAGCCATAAATCAAAAGATGCTTGAACCTTGGAAGAAAACTTATGGCCAACCTAGACAGCATATTAAAAAGCAGAGATATTATTTTGCCAACAAAGTCCATCTAGTCAAAGCTGTGGTTTTTCCAGTGGTCATGTATGGATGTGAGAGTTGGACTATAAAGCTGAGTACTGAAGAACTGATGTGTTGAACTGTGGTGTTGGAGAAGGCTCTTAATAGTCCCTTGGACTGCAAAGAGATCAAATCTGTCCATCCTAAATGAAATCAGTCCTGAATATTCATTGGAAGGACTGATGGTAAAGCTGAACCTCCACTACTTTGGCCACCTGATGCAAAGAACTGACTCATTTAAAAAGACTCTGATGCTGGGAAAGATTGAAGGCAGGAGGAGAAGGAGATGAAAAAGGATGAGATGGTTGGATAACATCACTGACTCAATGGACATGATTAAGTAAACTCTGGGAGTTCGTGATGGACAGGGAGGCCTGGCGGGCTGCAGTCCATGAGGTCACAAAGAATCAGACACAACTGAACTGAACTGAACTGACCACTTCCAAAGTTCACACTCTTTACTGAGTTATGCTCTGTCTATAAATCATTGTAATTTAATTAAAAGAGGTTAAAAGTATTCCTATAGTATAAACAAATTTTTTTAAGATTTATATATTACTTTATATGGCTAATTGCTTATATATTTACTAGTGATTTTACCTTTTATTGAACTAAAAATGGAAAACATTCAAATAGAAAGTATCTTTCTATTACATATTCTATTAAATATGAATGGTTTTGCTAAAAATATTAATTTTTCTTTCATAATGGATAATTATTTTTTTAAAGATTCACATAAATTTTAGAAGAAACAGTATCAAAGTTAACATGGATGCTGAAGAGTTTTTTACTTTAATCAAATTAGTGTACTGAGATGCTATTTATCTTTTAAGTTTTAGTGGAGGGACCCTACATTGCAAACTGTCCTGAGTAGTTAAGATATTTCTCAGTGAGACATTGAGGAAAACAGAGAAAATCTTATATTGTATGAATTCAGCAGTTCAAATATCGATCTTCCAGTTTTATAAGAAAGACTAAACACAACTACTTTAAGGCACTAAAGTGAAATGAAAATAAAATAAGATAATTACTTACAGTTATCATGTGTTCTGTTCTACCTCTGTAGACATCTAGTCTACTGATATTTCCCCCCAAGTTAATACCAAATGAATGACCTTTTGGATTGAATGATTCTTTAGTTACTAAAGCAAGTGTGTTAGAAAGCTAGTAGAAATATAAATGTTATTTCCCCATTGAGAGTACACATATAATAAAGAGACTCCAAATTTGAGGTGAAAACTAACCTGTTTCCTTCAGATTTTGCCTAAATATTATATCTTATCATACAAAAAAGGCACAGTCTAGCAAAAGGTTAGCCAGTGTAACAATGCAAAATTGGTTGAAGGAGCCATGTTGCCATTATACCTGTCAACCCGTTTATTTAGCTGTTTTCATCCTCAGCCATTTTTATTATAATTCTCTACCAAATTCAAAATAGGAACCATTAGCTCATCTCATTTTTTATAAAAAATTTGCCAGTCCCTAGCCCAACCTATAGGTTTTAAACTGTTTCACAGATTCATTTAGAAGCCACCTAAATGCAGATGAAAGCTTTCCTGAGAAAAGGAAGACTTAAGTGCTCCAGACCTCTCAACCTATACGACTCAGAGCTTTTCAGTTGTTTTGACTGAAAGAGAGAGGTGGAACGAGGGAGAAGTGTTTGAAAATCACTGTTCTAGCACCTCATACCTGGTTAACAAACATATTAACAAGTTTAAAATGAACAGTTTGTAGTTTCAAACTTTGAATTATAAATTCAAGGACTGTAATATAAAGGTGAACTAGAATTTAGCATATGTATTTCAATTTCTGGATCTATTGACTTATTTTTCAACGAACATATTTTAACTTCAAGTTTGAGACTCAAAATGAATTAAACTGAAAAACACCCTGCAAGCTTGGAACTTCCATGGAGTTCACAGGAACTGGTTTCACTGCACTTGTTAATTTAATGGATATCCAGTGGGAACATTGCAGTTGACTTAAGTGATCTATGGTTTTGATTGCAGTGATTTTTTTTTTCTATGTTCAAATTCAACTGATACTAGGAATGCACCTAGACATTCAAAATGACTTGCTTTCATCCATCTAAAGATTTGATTTGTTTTGTGTTGATTGTGATTAAACATCATCTATTTTACCCTAAGAAAATAATCATTTCTCAGCAGCTCAAATTTAATTGAACTTATAAAGATGAATTTTCACTTCACTTAAGAGATTATCAAGGCATTTTCCCAAAAGGATTGTATTGTCCTCATTGAAGGAAGCAATTAAAGTGTATATGAATTCTATGACTTGTCCCAATTATACAGTAAGTGATTATCAAAATAAGAAAAGAAACTGAAGGCTTACCAACCAGTATTTCTTCTCACCATGATGTTTCATCTCTTATATATAAAAACTTTGACAATACAAATAATTAGAAACTGACATTATGAAGAATTTAGTGCTGTTGATCTTTGTTAATTGTAGTAGTTGGGATTATTTGAATTGCTTGATTGACTGAAACAGACCCCTAGGACATGATTGTTCTTGTCACTCATTTTCTGTCCTAAGCCATTTTCTTTCCTCTGTGCCATTCCGAATATGTTATACCGAAAGCTATAGCAAGGGCTTAGCAAACAGGGTGCTGCTAGACACTTCCTAAGTCTCATGTAATATTTTGGTGGTAGTGATGCTCCTTGATGATTTGCTAAATACATCAATTGCAGAATAAAGTCTTAAGGAAACAGCCTCGTTGATCCAGGTGAATGCAACTAGAAGTGCTTAAGGATGACTATAGAGACAGATTTTCTTCCTGACTTGGAATAAAAACCAATTTGTATAAAACACTAAATGTTGTTGTCGTTTAGTCACTCAGTCAGGTCTCTTTGTGACGCTATAGACTATAGCCCACTAGGCTCCTCTGTCCATGGAATTCTCCAGGCAATACTGGAGTGCATAGCCATTCCCTTCTCCACAGAATCTTCCTGACCCCCCCCCCAAAAAAATCGTAATATTTATGTTTAATATTTTGGATGAATTTTTGTTAATAAACCTTCCTTGAAGTTCAAATAGATAGGATCAGGCAAACATAAGTTGTTTACCAATCATGATAGAAGAAAGAAAATATAAATATAGTTCAGGCAATCTTCATGTTTACTAAGGTAAATTCAAGGAGAATTATTTAATCATTTGTTTGCATAACACCTCAAATGAAGGGCTTCCCTGATAGCTCAGTTGGTAAAGAATCCACCTACAATGCAGGAAACCCTGGTTCGATTCCTGGGTTGGAAAAATCTGCTGGAGAAGGGATAGACCGCCCACTCCAGTATTCTTGGGCTTTCCTTTTGGCTCAGCTGGTAAAGAATCCACCTGCAATGTGGGAGACCTGGGTTTGATCTCTGGATTGGGAAGATCCCTAGAGAAAGGAAAGGCTACCCACTCCAGTATTCTGGCCTGGAGAATTCCATGGACTGTATTACAATCCATCGGGGTCACAAAGAGTCAGACACAACTGAGCGACTTTCACTTTCAAATTAATGATTTAAGGTACATGGCCTAAAGTTTTGGAGAAATTGTCTCCTGGAAGATTGCAATAGTTTTAGATTTTAGTGGGGGGTGGTTTGGGTACTTGGGAGAGGATTTGATGGCTCATTAGACTTGTGTTTGTGAAAGGTGTCTAGAATGACTCAATAATAAGACAATCATTTCAATTCAAGTTGTCTTCAGATGGGAACAAAACTCAAAAAAACATTGCATTGGCAGCATGTGCTAATCAAATGTACATAAACTGACCAACAAATTACAGCAACCTTTTCAAATAATTTAAATATTCGTTTTGTCTAATATTGGATTAAATGATAAAACAGTTCAATATGAGAAAAAAGGAAAATCTATTGTCTGAACTCTTCAAACAATGTAATCAAGATTATAAAATCATTTAAAATACCAAGATAAAATAATATGTTGATGAATATTTCTAGATAGCCATCAACGCTGGTAGATAATGCGTGCCACAGGTAGTGGACCAAAGATCATAGAGGCCCATAGGCACATGTTTGTATAGCCAATGTAGTGCCTGTTCTGATTATTTATTCACTGTCATATAAACCAACCCACAATGTAGCTACTTAACAATATATTTTAGAGTTGTCTCGTGATATTGTTGTTCACTGAGCTCAACTGGGTGTTTCTCATTTGGGTCTTATGGATTTTCAGTCAGACAGTTTCTTTGGTTTTAATCATTTGAAGATTTGAATGGGCTGAACATCCAAAACAGTTTCTTCACTAACACATCAGATGCCTCTGTGTCCCTCTGTGAGGGCCACTGTTTGTAGCAGAGTAGCATGGGCTTCTTAACAAGAGCCAGGAAGCAGAGATAACAAGTCCCGTTCAGGGCTTCACAGATTACATATAATTTGTGAAGCCCAGAGTCAGGTAAAAATTCAGGCTCCCATGTGAAGCACGGGGCCCTGTATGAGGTTGGCCTTGGTTCTGTTTAAAGGTATGTCTGCTGCTGACACAGTGTCACTTGAGCTGCTCCCTGTGGAGGAATGTCATGTGCATACAGGGCTTTAAAGCATTGATAATGGCCATCTTGGAAGTAAGCAAACTGTAGTAGTTTAAAAAGAAATGGAGTCAATGGCTGACTTTGAATAACTGGAAGATTTTACATTAAAAAAAAGAAAAAAAAATCCATGAGACTTCCCTGTAAATCCAATTGTTAGGACTCCAAGCTTCCAATGCAGGGGGAATGGATTCAGTTCCTATTTGGGGAACTAAGATCCCATATGCCACACCATGTAGCCAAAAAAATTTGTCTTCGACTGAGCACTGGCAACCATTTTCCATAGCTGATTAATGGCTTCCTCTTTTAGACAGAACATGGAATATCCGTTTCACACATTCTTTACCTAGCCCACTGCGTATTTACATTACCTTCTTGTCCACTGCAGGCATTTGCACTTGAGAAATTTTTATGCTATTAGCATAAAGTTCTGTTTTTTTTTTCTTTTTAGTGATATAACTATTTTATAACTATTGTATAAAATTATGTGTACTATTCTAAAGTTTTATATATTTTCAAATTTGATTTTATGTATTTCTTATCTCCCTCTATGGTTTCTCATTGTTTTCCTTTTAAGATAAACTATGGATTTAATTTAACAAAAAACAGAATTCTTTACTTTGACAAAAGATGAATAAAAAATAAAACTCTGTATTTCTAGCAAGGTCCCCTTCATACTTAATTTCACATAATATGTTTTATTATGGTGGCATAGATTTTTATCTAGTTATTTTATTCATGACTGATCCTTTTCATAGATATAATATATAACAACTTAGTAAAAGGAACAGATGAGTGAGAAAAAAATTCTGACCAATAAATATCTTATAAACCTTACCATCTCCCACAGATTTTCAAACCTATTGATAGAGAAACCAGGATTTGGACATATGAAAATAAATGTTACTATGTTAAATAATCTTTATTAGTACTAAAAGTGATTTACGAAGATTCTATATCATAATCACATAAGCAATTGTACTTTATGTTTTTATATACTTACTAGTACTTTTGAAATAAAAATTCTAGTTAAATGCTAAGGAGCTACATTTTTTGACCATTAAAAAACTATGAATTCACAATGCTTTCCTTTTGTAACTTTCGCCTAATTATAATTCCCACATGAATATTAAATATGAAAAAAGAGTACAATTAAAATTAATAAGAAAATTGAATGTCTTAGGAATATCACATCATTCACTTTAAAACCAATAAACTCAATTTAGTGGCTAATTATTTTTCAACAAATATTCTTATATAATATTAACTTTATTAGGAAATATAGCTCAAATTTTTAAAAAGCCATTTCTCTCCATAAATCTAAACACATTTGTACGGATTCTGAAACTGAGAAGTTATTTCTAGGAAATAGGTAAATTCTTTAATATTATGTTTTATAAAAGTTAGTATACTTTCATAGAATTACTAAATTTATCCCAGTGGGCATTGGCTGAATTTTTCCAAGATAATTTTTTTTTTTAATTAATTGTGCAGCCTCCTTCAAGAACTGCATAGTTTCTTCTCAGAATAGAGAAAATGGCAGATTAGGGGTAAAGGGAATTGGAAAAAAGAAGTTGCAAGTTATTTTTTGAAAATAACTAGTCACTTTGCCCTTTTTTTTCTAATGCTGTGTATCTTCCCTGGAAAGTAATTTTATGGACTAAGAGTATGACCTTTTTCTGGGATAACAGTAGGTGTGCAGTCATAGCAGGCAGGCTGCTAGGGGGTTAAATATCATGAGCAAGTCACTTTACCTATTAGAATGGAAAGACCAATAGTGCCCATCTCCTACAGCTATTCTGAGATTTAAATAAGTTCATGTATGAAAATCTTTTGTGTATACAGTGACTGGAAATACTATACATTCCATGGAGATCTTCCCAACCCAGGGATCAAACCCAGTCTCCCATGCTGCAGGTGGATTCTTTACCAGCTGAGCCACAAGGGAAGCCCCGATAACTGTGATCTTCAAGCCAAAGTAACAAATTCTGGAACTTTTAAGACTTTCCAAAGGTTTCAAAATCAGTACTTCTAAAGGAATCATTATCCATCCTGAATGATGATACACACTTCACTCTAAGGTGGATCGTTCTGAGAATGTGACTGCTATGGAGATAACACATGTGTTCTATTTCTTCTCCTTTTATAAGTGCACTTCATAAAGAACAATGTCCATCTCATGCTACCCAAAGTTTACTGATCTCTGTGGTTTAAAAGTCTCAGGGATGGGTTAAACATCTTCCAAGATGAAGCAGTCTTGAGGAAATATTTTTAAAATTTCTGATTGATCTATGATTATGGTATGATTTCCCTCTTCTATCTCGTGGAATCTTCAGTATATATCTGATAAATGAATTCAAACATCTTCAGAGCCTTAAACAAAGAAAATTTAGAAAACTGGTGATTGTATTGAGAAACAGAATGGCTGAGTAAAAAATTCTTTTAAAAGTCAGTTAATTTCCAGTTCTTCCTTTTCAACAAAATTGAAGGTGATGTTAATTGAGTTGTCAGCTGAGATCATTAACAGTAATTTTTTATTACAGATTACTATGTGATTTCTGGCACATAATCTGAAAGGAGTTCAAAGAATTGAATGACACTTCTATAACAAAACTCCATTTATTCTCATTTTCTTATTTATGGATATTAACTTTCTCAGGACTGACATATAAAAATAAAAACTAACAATAAAAATTATCTTGAATACCATCTTATTAGAGAAATAAAAATATTCAGCCTTGAGTACAAAAACTTAATAGAATCAAGAATCATCCATCTCATTAAGAAATGAATTTCAAAAAAAAAAAGAAATTAATTTCTACTTTATTTTGATTTTGTTTAGTAATTATTAAAACTGATGTTTATTTGTCTTACTCAAGTAGATATTAAAAATAATTATACTAAAAGTTAAAGCTGAAAAGAAAATGTTAACACTTAGATTCTCCTGATCACAGGAAATTTTTGCTTTTCTCTTTCTATGTACATATTTTTGTGGCAGAAAATTTTAAGCGGATGCTCAACAGAGGTCTTTCATATGTAAAACATTTATTCTATTAAGATACATTTTTGAGGGAGATGTGAAATCAAATAAAAATTCAAGGATAAAAAGAAACTATGTAAAATATTTTAACTGTTTTAGCAAAGCTTGTTGATTTAGTATATTTTGTAATACATCATGGTGCTTGTTAAACTGATGTGACATTTAGAATCAATCAGATACAAATAAAAGTTACAAACATTATTTTAACCTGCCAATACTTATGGTGTATTGGGAATTGCATATTTTCAAGTGTTAAATTTATGAAAAAACATTTTAGAAGTGAAATATATGAAAGCATATAGTTTTATTTATTTTTTTTTATATCTAAAAAATAATTTTATTAAAAAAGCACAAATGCAAAGAAATGAACAGAGGAAAATTTAAGCGTCGAACCTGGACTGGTCACTTATGATAATATACATGCTACAATTCCATTCTCTCCAATCATTCCACCTTCACCCTCTCCCACAGAGTCCCAAAGACTGTTCTAAATGCCTATGTCTCTCTTGCAGTCTCTTATACAGGGTTCAGGTTACCATTTTTCTAAATTCCATATATATGCGTTAATATACGGTATTGATGTTCTTCTTTCTGGCTTACTTCACTCTGTATAATTGGCTCCAATTTCATCCACCTCATTAAAACTGATTCAAATGCATTCTTTTTGATGGCTGAGAAATACTCCATTGTGTATATGTACCAAAGCTTTCTTATCCATTCATCTGCAGATGGACATCTAGGTTGCTTCCATGTCCTGGCTATTATAAACAGTGCTGCAATGAACATTGGAGTACATGTGTCTCTTTCAATTCTGGTTTCCTCGGTGTGTATGCCCAGGAGTGCGATCGCTGGATCATATGGCAGTTCTATTTCCAGTTTTCTGAGGAATCTCCACACTGTTCTCCATAGTGGCTGTACTAGTTTGCATTCCCACCAACAGTGTAAGAGGGTTCCCTTCTCTCCACACCCTCTCCAGCACTTATTGCATGTAGACTTTTGGATAGCAGCCATTCTGACTGGTGTGAAATGGTATCTCATTGTGGTTTTGATTTGCATTTCTCTGATGATGAGGGATGTTGAGCATTTTTTCATGTGTTTATTAGCCATCTTTATGTCTTCTTTGGAGAAATGTCTGTTTAGTTCTTTGGCCCATTTTTTGATTGGGTCACTTAGTTTTCTGGAATTAAGCTGCAGGAGCTGCTTGTATAATTTGGAGATTAATCCTTTATCAGTTGCTTCATTTGCTATTATTGTCTCCCATTCTGAAGGTTGTCTTCTCACCTTGCTTAGAGTTTCCTTTGCTGTGCAGAAGCTTTTGATTTTAATTAGGTCCCATTTGTTTATTTTTGCTTTTATTTCCAATATTCTGGGAGGTGGGTCTTGGAGGATCCTGCTGTGATTTATGTCGGAGAGTGTTTTGCCTACGTTCTCCTCTAGGAGTTTTATAGTTTCTGGTCTTACATTTAGATCTTTAATCCATTTTGAGTTTATTTTGGTGTATGGTGTTAGGAAGTGTTCTAGTTTCATTCTTTTACAAGTGGCTGACCAGTTTTCCCAGCACCACTTGTTAAAGAGACTGTCTTTTCTCCATTTTATATTCTTGCCTCCTTTGTCGAAGATAAGGTGTCCATAGGAGCATGGGTTTATCTCTGGGCTTTCTATTTTGTTCCATTGATCTATATTTCTGTCTTTATGCCAGTACCATACTGTCTTGATGACTGTGGCTTTGTAATAGAGCCTGAAGTCCGGCAGGTTAATTCCCCCAGTTCCATTCTTCTTCCTCAAGATTGCTTTGGCTATTCGAGGTTTTTTGTATTTCCATACAAATTGTGAGATTATTTGTTCTAGTTATGTGAAAAATATTGTTGGTAGCTTGATAGGGATTGCATTGAATGTATAAATTACTTTGGGTAGTATACTCATTTTTACAATATTTATTCTTCCAATCCACGAACACGGTATATTTCTCCATCTATTCATGTCCTCTTTGATTACTTTCACTAGTGTTTTATAGTTTTCTATGTACAGCCGAATGTGGTCCCCTGGAGAAGGGAATGGCAAACCACTTCAGTATACTTGCCTTGAGAACCCCGTGAACAGTAACAAAGGGCAAAATGATAGGATACTGAATGAGGAATTCCCCAGGTCGGTAGGTGCCCAGTATGCTACTGGAGCTCAGTGGAGAAATAACTATAGAAGGAATAAAGGGATGGAGCAAAAGCAAAACCAATACCCAGTTGTGGATGTGACCAATGATAGAAACAAGGTCCGGTGCTGTAAAGAGCAATATTGCATAGGAACCTGGAATGTTAGGTCCATGAATCAAGGCAAATTGGAAGTGGTCAAACAGGAGATGGCAAGAGTGAATGTCGACATTCTAGGAATCAGTGAACTAAAATGGACTGGAATGGGTGAATTTAACTCGGATGACCATTATATCTACTACTGTGGGCAGGAATCCCTTAGAAGAAATGGAGTAGCCATCATGGTCAACAAAAGAGTCCGAAATGCAGTACTTGGATGCAATCTTAAAAATGACAGGATGATTTCTGTTCGTTTCCAAGGCAAACCATTCAATATTACAGTAATCCAGGCCTATGCCCCAACCAGTAATGCTGAAGAAGCCGAAGTTAATCGGTTCTATGAAGACCTACAAGACCTTTTAGAACTAACACCCAAAAAAGATGTCCTTTTCATTCTAGGGGACTGGAATGCAAAAGTAGGAAGTCAAGAAACACCTGGAGTAACTGGCAAATTTGGCCTTGGAGCACGGAATGAAGCAGGGCAAAGGCTAATAGAGTTTTGTCAAGAGAATGCACTGGTCATAGCAAACACCCTCTTCCAACAACACAAGAGAAGACTCTACACATGGACATCACCAGATGGTCAACACCGAAATCAGATTGATTATATTCTTTGCAACCAAAGATGGAGAAGCTGTATACAGTTAGCGAAAACAAGACCAGGAGCTGACTGTGGCTCAGATCATGAACTCCTTATTGCGAAGTTCAGACTTAAATTGAAGAAAGTAGGGAAAACCACTAGACCATTCAGATATGACCTCAATCAAATCCCTTATGATTATGCAGTGGAAATGAGAAATAGATTTAAGGGACTAGATCTGATTGATAGAGTGCCTGATGAACTCTGGACGGAGGTTCGTGACATTGTACAGGAGACAGGGACCAAGACCATCCCCATGGAAAAGAAATGCAAAAGAGCGAAATGGCTGTCTGAGGAGGCCTTACAAATAGCTGTAAAAAGAAGAGAGGCGAAAAGCAAAGGAGAAAAGGAAAGATATAAGCATCTGAATGCAGAGTTCCAAAGAATAGCAAGGAGAGATAAGAAAGCCTTCCTCAGTGATCAATGCAAAGAAATAGAGGAAAACAACAGAATAGGAAAAACAAGAGACCTCTTCAAGAAAATTAGAGATTCCAAGGGAACTTTTCATGCAAAGATGGGCTCGATAAAGGACAGAAATGGTATGGACCTAACAGAAGCAGAAGATATTAAGAAGAGGTGGCAGGAATACACAGAAGAACTGTACAAAAAAGATCTTCACGACCAAGATAGTCACGATAATGTGATCACTGACCTAGAGCCAGACATCTTGGAATGTGAAGTCAAGTGGGCCTTAGAAAGCATCACTACGAACAAAGCTAGTGGTGGTGATGGAATTCCAGTTGAGCTATTTCAAGTCTTGAAAGATGAGGCTGTGAAAGTGCTGCACTCAATATGCCAGCAGATTTGGAAAACTCAGCAGTGGCCACAGGACTGGAAAAGGTCAGTCTTCATTCCAATCCCAAAGAAAGGCAATGCCAAAGAATGCTCAAACTACCGCACAATTGCACTCATCTCACACGCTAGTAAAGTCATGCTCAAAATTCTCCAAGCCAGGCTTCAGCAGTATGTAAACCGTGAACTCCCAGATGTTCAAGCAGGTTTTAGAAAAGGCAGAGGCACCAGAGATCAAATTGCCAACATCCGCTGGATCATGGAGAAAGCAAGAGAGTTTCAGAAAAACATCTATTTCTGCTTCATTGACTATGCCAAAGCCTTTGACTGTGTGGATCACAATAAACTGTGGAACATTCTGAAAGAGATGGGAATCCCAGACCACCTGACCTGCCTCTTGAGAAACCTGTATGCAGGTCAGGAAGCAACAGTTAGAACCGGTCATGGAGCAACAGACTGGTTCCAAATAGGAAAAGGAGTGCGTCAAGGTTGTATATTGTCACCTTGCTTGTTTAACTTATATGCAGAGTACATCATGAGGAACGCTGGGCTGGAAGAAGCACAAGCTGGAATCAAGATTGCTGGGAGAAATATCAATAACCTCAGATATGCAGATGACACTACCCTTATGGCAGAAAGTGAAGAGGAACTCAAAAGCCTCTTGATGAAAGTGAAAGAGGAGAGTGAAAAGGTTGGCTTGAAGCTCAACATTCAGAAAACAAAGATCATGGCATCTGGTCCCATCACTTCATGGGAAATAGATGGAAAAACAGTGGAAACAGTGTCAGACTTTGTTTTTTTGGGCTCCAAAATCACTGCAGATGCTGATTGCAGCCATGAAATTAAAAGACGCTTGCTCCTTGGAAGGAAAGTTATGACCAACCTTGATAGTATATTAAAAAGCAGAGACATTACTTTGCCGACCAAGGTCCGTCTAGTCAAGGCAATGGTTTTTCCTGTGGTCATGTATGGATGTGAGAGTTGGACTGTGAAGAAAGCTGATCGCCGAAGAATTGATGCTTTTGAACTGTGGTGTTGGAGAAGACTCTTGAGAGTCCCTTATACTGCAAGGAGATCCAACCAGTCCATTCTAAAGGAGATCAGTCCTGGATGTTCATTGGAGGGACTGATGCTGAGGCTGAAACTCCAATACTTTGGCCACCTCATGAGACGAGTTGACTCACTGGAAAAGACTCTGATGCTGGGAAAGGTTGGGGGCGGGAGGAGAAGGGGACGACGGAGAATGAGATGGCTGGATGGCATCACCGACTCTGTGGACATGAGTTTGAGTGTACTCCGGGAGTTGGTGATGGACAGGGAGGCCTGGCGTGCTGTGATTCATGGGGTCGCGGAGAGTCGGACACGACTGAGCGACTGAACTGAACTGAACTGAACTGATGTACAAGTCTTTTGTTTCCTTAGGTAGATATATTCCTAAGTATTTAATTGTTTTCATTGCAACAGTGAATGGAATAGTTTCCTTAATTTCTCTTTCTATTTTCTCATTATTAGTGTATAGGAATGCAAGGGATTTCTGTGTGTTGATTTTATATCCTGCAACTTTGCTGTAATCATTGATTAGCTCTAGTAGTTTTCTGGTAGAGTCTTTAGGGTTTTCTGTGTAGAGGATCATGTCATCAGCGAACAGTGAAAGCTTTACTTCTTCTTTTCCAATTTGTATTCCTTTTATGTCTTTTTCTGCTCTGATTGCTGTGGCCCAAAACTTCCAGAACTATGTTGAATAGTAGTGGTGAGAGTGGGCACCCTTGTCTTGTTCCTGACTTTAGGGGAAATGCTTTCAGTTTTTCACCATTGAGGATAATGTTTGCTGTGGGTTTGTCATATATAGCTTTTATTATGTTGAGGTATGTCCCTTCAATTCCCACTTTCTGGAGGGTTTTTATCAAAAATGGATGTTGAATTTTGTCGAAGGCTTTCTCTGCATCTATTGAGATAATCATATGATTTTTATTTTTCAGTTTGTTAATGTGGTGTATTACGTTGATTGATTTGCGGATATTGAAGAATCCTTGCATTCCTGGGATAAAGCCCACTTGGTCATGATGTATGATCTTCTTAATGTGTTGTTGGATTCTGATTGCTAGAATTTTGTTAAGGATTTTTGCATCTATGTTCATCAGTGATATTGGCCTATAGTTTTCTTTTTTTGTGGGGTCTTTACCAGGTTTTGGGATTAGGGTGATGGTGGCCTCATAGAATGAGTTTGGAAGTTTCCCTTCCTCAGCTATTTTCTGGAAGAGTTTGAGTAGAATAGGTGTTAGCTCTTCTCTAAATTTTTGGTAGAATTCAGCTGTGAAGCCGTCTGGACCTGGGCTTTTGTTTGCTGGGAGATTTTTGATTTCAGTTTCAATTTCTGTGCTTGTGATGGGTTTGTTCAGACTTTCTATTTCTTCCTGGTTCAGTTTTGGAAAGTTGTACTTTTCTAGGAATTTGTCCATTTCTTCCAGGTTATTCATTTTATTGCCATATAATTGCTGATAGTATTCTCTAATAATCCTTTGTATTTCTGTGTTGTCAGTTGTGATCTCTCCATTTTCATTTCTAATTTTATTGATTTGGTTCTTCTCCCTTTGTTTCTTGATGAGTCTGGCTAGTGGTTTGTCAATTTTATTCACCTTCTCAAAGAACCAGCTTTTGGCTTTGTTGATTTTTGCTATGGTCTCTTTTGTTTCTTTTGCATTTATCTCTGCCCTAATTTTTATGATTTCTTTCCTTCTACTGACCCTGGGGTTCTTCATTTCTTCCTTTTCTAGTTGCTTTAGATGTAGAGTTAGGTTATTTAGTTGACTTTTTTCTTGTTTCTTGAGGTATGCCTGTATTGTTATGAACTTCCCCCTTAGCACTGCTTTTACAGTGTCCCAGAGGTTTTGGGTTGTTGTGTTTTCATTTTCATTCATTTCTATGCATATTTTGATGTCTCTTTTGATTTCTTCTATGATTAGTTCATTATTCAGCAGCGTGTTGTTCAGTCTCCATATGTTGGCACTTTTAACAGTTATTCTCCTGTAATTGAGATCTAATCTTACTGCATTGTGGTCAGAAAAGATGCTTGGAATGATTTCAATTTTTTTGAATTTACCAAGGCTAGATTTATGTCCCAGGATGTGATCTATCCTGGAAAAGGTTCCGTGTGCGCTTGAGAAAAAGGTGAAATTCATTGTTTTGGGGTGAAATGTCCTATAGATATCTATTAGGTCTAACTCTTCTGTTATATCATTTAAAGATTGTGTTTCCTTGTTAATTTTCTGTTTAGTTGATCTATCCATAGATGTAAGTGGGGTGTTAAAATCTCCCACTATTATTGTGTTATTGTTAATTTCCCCTTTCATACTTGTTAGTAATTGTCTTACATATTGCGGTGCTCCTATGTTAGGTGCATAAATATTTATAATTGTTATATCTTCTTCTTGGATTGATCCTTTGATCATTATGTAGTTTCCTTTTTTGTCTCGTTTCACAGCCTTTGTTTTAAAGTCTATTTTATCTGATATGAGTATTGCTACTCCTGCTTTCTTTTGGTCTCTATTTGCATGGACTATCTTTTTCCAGCCCTTCACTTTCAGTCTGTATGCGTCCCTCGTTTTGAGGTGGGTCTCTTGTAGACAACATATATGGGGGTTTTGTTTTTGTATCCATTCAGCCAGCCTTTGTCTTTTGGTTGGGGCATTCAACCCATTTACATTTAAGGTAATTATTGAAAAGTAGGATCCCGTAGCCATTTTCTTTATTGCTTTGGGTTCAAGTTTATACACTCTTTCTGTGATTCCTGTCTAGAGAAGATCCTTTAGCATTTGTTGGAGAGCTGGTTTGGTGATGCTGAATTCCCTCAGCTTTTGCTTGTCTGTAAAGCTTTTGATTTCTCCTTCATATTTGAATGAGATCCTTGCTGGGTATAGTAATCTGGGCTGTAGGTTATTTTCTTTCATCACTTTAAGTATATCTTGCCACTCCCTTCTGGCCTGAAGAGTTTCTGTTGAAAGATCAGCTGTTATCCTTATGGGAATCCCCTTGAGTGTTATTTGCTGCTTTTCCCTTGCTGCTTTTAATATTTGTTCTTTGTGTTTGATCTTTGTTAATTTGATTAATATGTGTCTTGGAGTATTTCGCCTTGGGTTTATCCTGTTGGGGACTCTCTGGATTTCTTGGACTTGGGTGATTATTTCTTTCCCTATTTTAGGGAAGTTTTCAACTATTATCTCCTCAAGTATTCTCTCATGGTCTTTCTTTTTGTCTTCTTCTTCTGGGACTCCTATGATTCGAATGTTGGAGCGTTTAACATTGTCCCAGAGGTCTCTAATATTGTCCTCATTTCTTTTAATTCGTTTTTCTCTTTTCCTCTCTGTTTCATTTATTTCTACAATTCTATCTTCTAGTTCGCTTATCCTGTCTTCTGCCTCTGTTATTCTACTGTTTGTTCCCTCCAGAGTGTTTCTGATCTCATCTATTGCATTATTCATTGTATATTGACTCTTTTTTATTTCCTCTAAGTCCTTATTAAATCTTTCTTCCATCTTCTCAATCCTTTTCTCCAGGTTATTTATCTGTAACTCCATTTTGCTTTCAAGATTTTGAATCATTTTCACCATCAAAATTCGAAATTCTTTATCAGGTAGATTCCCTATATCTTCTTCTTTTGTTTGTGTTGGTGGGCAATTATCTTGTTCCTTTAATTGCTGGGTATTTCTCTGCCTCTTCATCTTGCTTATATTGCTTTGCTTGGGGTGTCCTTTCCCTCTTCTTGCAGTTTGTGGAGTTCTCTTTATTATGTAGTTTCTTCGCTGTGTGTGGGGTTGGACAGGTGACTTGTCCGGGTTCCCTGGTTAGGGAAGCATGTGTCAGTGTTCTGGTGGGTGGAGCTGGATTTCTTCTCTTTCCTTTAGAAGACAATGGGCTACTTTTCTGGGAGCCTGATGTCCTCTGCCAGTATTCAGAAGTTGTTTTGTGGACTTTACTCCACGTTCAAATGTTCTTCTGATGAATTTGTGGGGAAGAAAGTGGTCTCGCTGTCTTGTTCCTTCCTCCCCAGAACACTGGATTCTTATATTCCACTTGGTCGTGGAGTATCTCTTCCCAGCTGCTCCAGCAAGGCACAGCTGCTGCAGCTTACCTTGGACGAGGGGTATCTCCTCAAGGCCACCCCTCCTGCTTTGAATGTGGATCAGCTCCTCCCGGCCCTCTGGTGCCCAAGCAGCCACCGCCTCCTGGACGTGGTACAGCTCCTCTCGGCCACCGCCCTAACTCTGGGCGCGGGGCAGCTCCTCTCAGCCATGATTCTGCACGTGGTCGGTTGCGCCGGGAGCCGGGCGTCTCTCGCGTCTGCGCCGCCGGGAGCCGGGCGTCTCTCGCGTCTGCGCCACCGGGAGCCGGGCGTCTCTCCTATAGTTTTAAAAATATTTCTTTAGAAGGCATATGAGCAGATGTACCTAAAAACTACAAACTAGTGATTCCTTTTAAGGGATCATCTGGTTCTAAGATTATATGATTACTTTGAATAGAAAATAATATTTATGTGCATTTAATAAAAATTTAATTGTAATCTTATCCAGAATTGTTTTAGAATAATGTTATGATCTTTTAAAACTATTTTCCATTTTTAATGTTTATTTTCATGTGGAAATACTTTGGCAGCTTGATAGTCTCCCTAAAAATTAAAAAAGGATTAAGACACAGGTAGAAACACAAGTAGAAACATACTATGGGCCAGGCCTTTGGGGTTAGTTTTGGGAGAAGAGTAGGAGGGAAGGGGAAGCCAGGAACATTCACTAAAGCACTGTTTATTGTGATAGAAAAAGCCCTATATAGATGTTCAATTCAGTTCAGTTCAGTTCCGTCGCTCAGTCGTGTCTGACTCTCTGCGACCCCATGAATCACAGCACGCCAGGCCTCCTTGTCCATTACCAACTCCCGGAGTTCACTCAAACTCATGTCCACAGAGTCGGTGATGCCATCCAGCCATCTCATTCTCTGTCGTCCCCTTCTCCTCCCGCCCCCAACCTTTCCCAGCATCAGAGTCTTCTCCAGTGAGTCAACTCGTCGCATGAGGTGGCCAAAGTATTTCAGTTTCAGCTTTAGCATCAGTCCTTCCAATGAACACCCAGGATTGATCTCCTTTGGATGTTAACAATGTAATCCATTTTAAGTACTTAATTTAAAAAATGGCATTTTAGAGAGCTGTATGTAGAAAATGAAAGTAAACCATTGAGATTCTTTTGGGGATGTTAGTATTTTGACAGGGGTTTTGGACTAACAACATTTTGAAGGAAAAATGGTGCATTTAAAAAATTCAAAGAGTAGTAACTCTCTGACTGACAAACCAGCCCAATGCCTTCAGGAATGAGGAGAGAAACTTCTGAGGCAGATGCTTGTTACCAATTCAGAACAATTAAAAACATTGACCAGGATAAAATGTAGAATTGTAACAGCTATTGTTGTCCAGATGTTTTCTTCAGCTGCCCACCTCACAGGACCACTGTACTAACATGGAAGCTGGAGAATTGCAGCCCCATTTCTAGATTCAGAGTAAAAGAAAGGGAGAACCTGCTGCCAAAGCATAGCCTATCTATAGAACAAGGAAGATAATGATGACTTTTCCCATAAAGAACAGATCATTTGACAAATATATATTGGTAAACATATTCTAAAAAGACAAATTTTAAAATGTACCATAGATTTAAAGTTTGGAAAATATATATTCATAGTTTACGTAATAATAAATCAGCTCCCAAAGTAAGAAATAGAACATCACTATTAAAAAAGTTTATTTTTTAAAGTAACATCTATGTCATTCCTCCGGAGAAGGCAATGGCAAGCCACTCCAGTACTCTTGCCTAGAAAATCCCATGGATGGAGGAGCCTGGTAGGCTGTAGTCCGTGGGGTCACTAGGGGTCAGACACGACTGAGCGACTTCACTTTCACTTTTCACTTTGATGCATTGGAGAAGGAAATGGCAACCCACTCCAGTGTTCTTGCCTGGAGAGTCCCAGGGTCGGGGGAGCCTGGTGGGCTTCCATCTATGGGGTCACACAGAGTCGGACACGACTGAAGTGACTTAGCAGCAGCAGTAGCAGCAGCATGTCATTCCTCTGATTTCTCCCACTCCAATTAGGATGCAAAGATCTTCAAAAATTATGTGTCATTCAAAACTTCTCTAACTGTCATTCATTCCTGTTTTGGTACTGTCATTTTCATTAGAATCATGGTATGTTAAAAACTCTAAGATCTTACTATAATCTAGTTCTATTTAAAAATATTTTTAAAGTGATCATACAATGAAATACTTCTAAAAATCCAGGCCTAAAGATAAATTTTTAGTGTAATTTCATTCTTTAAATGGTGTGTTTTTTCTGTTTTCACCTTATCTATGAATAATTAGATCAAAAAAGACTACCTTTCTAACTACAAAAGAGTTATCTCTTATATTTTGGAAAAGATAAATTAGTTTGCCTAATTGTAACTGAATTATCCCATGAAACCTCATAAAGGTCTAGGTCCCCAACTCTATAGTTTCCCTAGATAACACTGTTGTCTTCTGTTACTTTCTCTTTCTAATCATGAAACTCAAAAATCAATTTCTAGCTTGCAACAGAGATTGAAATTCACCTGAGCCTGCTTTTGAATTCCTCAGGTGGCGAAGGATAAAGTATCCGTCTGCAGTGCAGGAGACGTGAGTTTGATCCTGGATCGGGAAGATCCCCTGGAGGAGGAAATGGCAACCCACTCCAGTATACTTGCCTGGGAAATCCCATGGACAGAGGAGCCTGGTGGGCTACAGTCCAGGGGGCTGCAAAAGAGTCGGACATGACTTAGCAACTGAGCATGCACACATGAGTCTGCTTTGCAGGGATTCCTGTTGTCTGATCCCAACCTTGTTTCTCACTAAATTCTGAGAATAATCCAGTTCAGACAAATTCACTTTTGTGTACTCACCATCATCCATCATCCTCTACCATCCATCCAAAATCTATCCATGTTAAAGCAATTGCTTCTCTAGAGTAGCACGTAGAAAATTTCATTTCTTTGATCGTATTAGGTTTTTGTTACTGGTTCTGTCTTTACTACCCATCATATTTGAATCTTGTAATATTCTTTTACATCCCATATGTGTATGTGATCAGATGCTGCATGAAGGCCGGGAACCACACTCATGTTATAAATTTTATAAAACCAACTTTTGGGGAGCATGGATGAAGGCAGGACCCAATGCACTATCAACAAAGGTCCGTCTAGTCAAGGCTATGGTTTTTCCAGTGGTCATGTATTGATGTGAGAGTTGGACTATAAAGAAAGCTGAGCACTGAAGAATTGATGCTTTTGAATTCTGGTGTTGGAGAAGACTCTTGAGAGTCCCTTGGACTGCAAGGAGATCCAACCAGTCCATTCTAGAGGAGATCAATCCTGGGTGTTCATTGGAAGGACTGATGTTGAAGCTGAAACTCCAATACTTTGGCCTCCTGATGCGAAGAGCTGACTCATTTGAAAAGACCCTGATTCTGGGAAAGATTGAGGGTAGGAGGAGAAGGGGACAACAGAGGATGAGATGGTTGGATGGCATCACTGACTCAATGTACATGGGTTTGGGTGGACGCTGGGAGTTGGTGATGGACAGGGAGGCCTGGCATGCTTCAGTTCATGAGGTCACAAAAAGTCGAACACAACTGAGCAACTGAACTGAAGGCATTATCAGTTCTGACTTTAGAATAAACCTTAACCAAGTGTTTCCAAACCTTAGGACAATCCAGTGTTACAGTGCCTACATCATTATAATTGTATTGTAGCTTTACTGTCTGTTGATTTTGGTAGACTATATGCAAAAAGCCAATTGAGTCTTTTCTTACCACTTTCCCTTTTAATAAGCTCTGGCAAATCATTTTTTCTCCTGATAATTAAAAATTTCCTTATAGCTTTTCTGGATACTTTGTGAATTATTTAATTTTTAAATTTTGAATATTTAAAGTCTAATATACTGACAAAGCTGAAATATTTCATCAGGTTTGAATTCTCCCCTCGCCCAGCTCAGGCCTAACCAAGGCTCAGAAACTTATGGGAAGAGGTGGAGACACGATTAGTCTTTTCTACAACTTTCACCTCTCTGTCCCTTCACGGTACTGCCATTGACTCCTCCCAGGCTGGAGAAAGAGAGGATGAATAGGTGAGGGCATGAAGTTAGAAAGACCATTCTTGGAACTGTGAGTATATGTGTATTTTCCAAGAGTGCGCTCTTTTTTGGATTGGGGGAAAAAGTGAGGACCATTGAGGGGAACTTGACCTTCCATTCTCATCTAGTCACTCTGTGTCCCATGGAGAATATTAAAGGTTTCTTCATCCTGAGCAAGGGAGCAGCTACTAAGGGGTCCTACCCCTTGAGTCCCTGTACCCTGCCTTTGCAGTGATAGGAAGAGGGACTCTGAGAGTCTCATACTTCTCTGAAGACCTGGTCATGCCCAGCCCAGAGCCTTGTATGTAGGAACTGTGCAGCCCTCTTCTAAGTCATTGAAATTCCCCAACATTCAGAGTCACACACAAATTTCCTGGAATACACGTGTAGATAGATTTCAGTTTTTTTGCCATGACCAAGGAGGTGTTCCAAACAACTTTTAATATAAAACTTCATATTTTACATGTGGAGTTTTGAGTTACCTCTCGTTAATCTTAGGGAATGGTTAGTGTTTGTATTCTTTTATATGTGGAAACTGAGACTCAGGAATTTAATTTTTTGCCTGGGGTCACACACTTGTGACAGAGCCTTTTGATCCTCTGTTCTTCAGGGTCATCATATAACCTCCTTCAGGGAGCCAGTTAAACTGATGACATTCCAGTTTGCCTTGTGAAGAGTGCTATGTATCCCAGCTATGTGATACATTACCTTCTGTGATTGTAGACAAACTATTGAATCTCAATGATTTTATCTGTTAAAATAAAATGATATTAATTGTTCCTATCTCAGACACGTATTGGAATAATTAAAATAGTTTGTGACACATATAAGGCACTTAATAGTGTTCGAATTGAATGAAGTTTCACAGATAATAAGATGGCTTTTGTCTTAATTTTCAACTTGAGATCTGTTTTTCTCTTCCTCTGTCATCAGTGGAGTGGCAATTAGAAGTACTCTCACAATAGATAATGTATAGTTAACTTCTGAAAGGAATAAAATTTTAAAAGAAAGGTCAGTTATTATTATAGATACCATTCTTACAGAATTCTGTGTTACAGAATATCTGAATTTTCTTGTGAAGGTCAATTTCTATAAACATACCCAATCCAGAGGTTTTATATCAACTTGGCATATGAGATACAATCCCTTTAATCCATGTTTCATGGACAAAAGTTAATGCAGTTCTTACTTTTCCCTGATATGAGAAGAGCAAAGTGCTCCTTGCATAATTCAATGCTTCACAATGGCTGCAGATGGAGGAAAAACTTGTAACAGTTGCAAGATGATCAGCTATCTTCTTGTCATCAGGGGTTTACAATCAGAGCACCATATGGTTGGTGTCATTTGTTTTGCATTCCTGCATATTCTTTCTTTCTTGTAAATTACCAGCTAAGTTGTACATTCACCTTAAAGGAATTTGAAGTATATGGCAGGTTGTCAGATTTGCCCACACAGTATCAGATGTCAGACCACCCACTGAGAGTTTTAATTGAAGTTACCTTTTCACTGAGTGGATGGGAATTATGTGATTTTTGATTCTGTAGTTATAATGGAATATTTTATAGATAATCACTGTCACTTACAAAAAGAGAAGAAAAACAGAGCAACTTAATTTCCCAAATCTTTACTGGGAGGATCCAATCTCTTATTTAAAGTGTGTGTGTGTGCGTGCTGTTGCTCAGTCATGTCCAACTCTGTCACCCCATGTACTGTAGCCCACCAGGCTCCTCTGTCCATGGAATTTCCCAGGCAAGAATACTGGAGTGAATTGCCATGCCCTCCTCCAGAGTATCTTCCTGACCCAGGGATCGAACCCACATCTCCTGTATCTCCTGTATTGGCAGGCGGATTCTTTACCTCTGAACCTCCTGGGAATTCCTTATTGAAGTATATGTTTATTCAATGAGCTCTTTCAAATTAATTCCTCCCTATAATTCCTCCTGATGACACCTGATAGTAAATGAACTAGTTGACGCTCTTTCAGGTAAGAAGAGAATATCTACGCCAGCATCTGCACTTGATGCTTTTAGAAATGACGAATGTTTTAGCTAGGAAACTTTGCACCTACTGGGAGACTTACTCTTTAATGTCATCTATCAAAAATTTAAATTGCATATTACCCCAGGGTTGGGACCAATTATTCTAATTATTGTTGTTTATTATTTTTTATCACCATCAATGTTGTACCTAGTGACTTTGGTAGAAATGTTACATTTAGAAGAGGAACTGTTATTTTCATATTTCCTAAGCAACATCAATTTGTATGGCTAACATTTTAGCAATAAAAAGCAAAATGTAAAACTGCAGCCTGCTGTGAAGGGAAGTCTACACATTGAATGAACACTGCAGGGACATACTCATAAATATTCATTAAATAGGGTTTCATTGAAAATGAAATGTAAGTACTGAAGGTAATGCAACAAAAGTAGGTAAAAGGCTATTCCACCTTGGTGAAGGAAACTGGATAGAATGAGATAATCTAAGAAAATAGGATAGAGATTTTTGTTTTGTTTTTTAGGACAGAGTTTACAGCATGCGTTTTATACTTCAAACTATGAACCAAGAAGATGGAGAGTTAATCTAATTGTCATATTTATCTTGGTGCTTCTGATATGCCCAGTTTTCATAAGAAAAGGGAGCAAGGTTTTTAAACATCCTATCCAACATAATCTGAATTTGGTAGGTGGTTTGAAAGTCTCAGTTGCTCAGTCATGTCTGGCTCTTTGCAACCCCATGGGCTGCAGCCCGCCAGTCTCCTTTGTCCATGGGATTTCCCAGTCAAGAATACTGGAGTGGGTTGCCATTTCCTTGAAAGTCTAGGGAATTCTCTTGGAAGAGGTAATGAAGCACCGTCTTCTGGATGGATATAGCATTGTTCAAGTACTCAATGTGGCCTGCTTCTTGAAATCTCTGTGGCCTCTAGTAAGTCACTAAGATCTCTGCAGCTGTTTGAAAGAAAGATAAGTGAAAGTGAAGTCGCTCAGCCATGTCCAACTCTGCGATCCCGTGGACTGTAGCCTACCAGTTTTTTTCCAGTCCATGGGATTTTCCAGGCAAGAATACTGGAGTGGGTTGCCATTTCCTTCTCCAGGAGATCTTCCAGACCCAGGGGTTGAACCTGGGTCTCCCGCACTGTAGGCAGACGCTTTGCCGTCTCAGCCACCAGGGAAGTCTTAGCTGTTTGCTACCTGTAAAATGCATAGCACTACTTCCTCACTCACATGGTTTTGTTAAGGAGAGAGTATGTCTGTATGTGAAAGTGTTTTATAATTGATGAAGCAGCACGAAACTATTTATTGTTATAGTTTCCTGGTATTTATTTCAATATACTTATAGAGCCTAGTTCCAACCTCAGTGATGGCTTACTTTTATAGACATTTTTATGTTCATTGCCTGTATTCTCTTTACTTGCAATAAATGAATTAATAAGTGAATTCAGATACTCAATTGATAAATATTAAGTGAGACCCTGTTAAATTGCAAGCATCATTCTAGGGGCTCAGGGTAAATCAATAAACAAAACAAACAAAATATCCCACCTGTGTGGAGCTTATTTTTATTTAGGGAATGTCAACAAAAATCTAACATAACTACATAACAAATTAAGTTTGTTATAGATGAGAAGCACTTTGGAGGAAAATAATGAAGGTGGAATAAGAAGTATGGAGGGTAGCAGGAGTGTAGAAGAGCTGGGTACAGTAATTTCAAAAGAGACTGGTCATGGAAGCCTTCAATATGCAAATATTTAAAGCCAGACTTTGAAGTGCATGAGGAAGCAAGTTCTGTGGATATCTAAGAAAGCATTTCAGGCAAAGGAAGCAGGAAGTACAGAGACCCTGAGGCAGAAGTATGTCCCTGGTATTCAAGGAACATCAGTAACTCTTGAGGGACTAGGAAAAAGTGATTGTGAGAAAAAATGGGTAGATATAGTGTCAGAGTTAGGAGGCCAGATATCATAGCGACAATAAGGTCATTGAGGGTTTGACCTTTTATTTGTGCATAAATAGAAGAAAAGGAAAGTTTTGACAGGACTAATGACAAGATTTGACCTATATGTTAACCGGATTATTCTGACTTTGGCATGGATGAGTTAGGTGGCCACTCAAGAGAACATTGTAATAATCCGAGTGAAACAAGATGGTAGACTAGGGAAGAATAGTGGCACTAAGAGGGGTGAGAAATGTTAAGATTCTAGGTGTCTGAAAGTGAAGTGAAAAGTGAAGTCGCTCAGTGTATCTGAAGTTGCTGCCAACACAATCTGTTCATAGTTTGGATGAGAACTGTGAGAGGAAAAACAGAGACAGGATTACCTGAGCAAATGCAAAGCTTTACACCTGAGCAAATGGAAGAATTGGGTTTCTGTTAACTGAGGGCAGTTTTTGTTTTGTTTTGTTTGTTTTTAGTGTGTTTGTGTCTGAGTGAGCATATGAGTACTTAAGATCAATATAAGGTCAGTTACTTGCTTATTTTTCAACCAGTTACCAGTATCAGTTTTTCTGTTCCTGTTACAAGAAATGGTACTGCTTCAAGATGATTTATGTTATCGTGGCAATAGGTTAGTTCTTAGTTTTGTTTTTTTAAAGGTTGATTCATAAGGAACATAGCAGGCTATAACTTCTTTTCCTGTGTCATTTATGCTATTATTTATTACTAAGCTATAGAATTATAGAAAAAAATATGCTGATGTGTTATGATTAATTCCAGTGTGTTTAAGAGCAATGAACTGTGTTCAGTCAGAAAATGAATCCATCCTCAGGTAGGAAATCTGTGAGAAAAAGAGAAAGATTCATATAATTAAAAAAAAATACATTGATAGGCTATTTATAAAGTTAAATCTGGGAGAAAAATAGAAAGAAAGAAATTGACTCCTATGTTATTGTTCAGGGGAACTGTTAAGATAGTGACATCACCCATGGTTACTGAAGTGTGTGTGTGTGTGAACAGATTCTTTAGGTTTGTGGTGGCAGCGAGTGGAGAGGACTAAATGGTTGGAATTACTAAACCAGTTTTTATTTGTTAATCTTGATTAGGGTGATGTCTTATGGGCTAAAGAGAATGAATAAGTTAGCATTTTTGAAGACCAGCTGGTAGATGACTGACTGAAGATCAGGGAATAACTCGTGTGCGTGTAGGACGAGTCGGGTAGCTGTGACTCATCCCAGACACTGATTGCCTCAGGCAGCTACTGTGTTATAGCTCAACTCATGTGTAAATGTGGGAGTATCTGCTAATGTTCTTTTGGTATAAACCACCTGAAATCAAGAGAGATTAACATCAGCAAAAAGGTGGCTGGTATGATGGGTAGTGGTGTCGGTTATTAGAAGGATGCTCAAAGAATCACAGATGTCCTAAACAACCATATCTTGAGACAGACAGACAACAGGAAGCCTCAGGAATCTTGGGAATCTTAGAAACAAGTAGGAGAGATACTGGTGATGAGCAAAAATGGGTATCTTAGGAGTTATGGAACAATTATATGGGGAAAGAAGGAATCGATCATCAAAGAGATGAGATGGCAAACAAGTTAAATATTTAGAGAAACACTGGAGTCATCCAGGTCAGTTTTAGAATTGTATTAGAGATACCCATGAATCAGATGCCAAAGTCTGTAGTGACTGATGGTACCACAAGGGAGAAACTAGAAGTTCAGTGAATGGCAGGAGAAAAGAACATGGAAAGATAGTGGTTTGAAACACTATGGTACAGAGAAAAGACATGCTTCCCATTACCTGACTTGCTGATGCTGCTGCTGCTGCTAAGTTGCTTCAGTCATGTCCGACTCTTTGCGACCCCATAGACAGCAGCCCACCAGGCTCCCCCGTCCCTGGGATTCTCCAGGCAAGAACACTGGAGTGGGTTCCCATTTCCTTCTCCAATGCATGAAAGTGAAAAGTGAAAGTGAAGTCGCTCAGTCGTGTCCAACTCTTGACTACCCCATGGACTGCAGCCTACCAGTCTCCTCTGTCATGGGATTTTCTAGGCAAGAGTACTGGAGTGGCTTGCCATTGCCTTCTTCGCATCTGACTTGCAAGTAGGTAAAAATGAGCCTCCATTAAGAATACTTCACAAAAGCCATCTTTCAGTTAAAGCCAAGTGTTAGTGGTGGAAAAGTGGCTCTCTTGGGGGTTGAAAAAGACAGTAGGTGTTGGAGACAGTTTATTTAGTTTGCACAAAATTACAGGTAACTCAGACCCACTGATGCTTGGGAAGACTCCAAGCACTTTAGGAGGGGTCATATCTGATGTAATTAGTTATTTTTCCTTCTGGCCTTTTCCGTTTCCTCCTTCAGAAACGTGTGATAAGATGATAATGACCATCAGATAAATCAGTGGAGCTCTCTTGTGATATTTTATTAAAGAGTCTGATGCTGGGAGGGATCCAGGGTGGGAGGAGACGGGGACGACAGAGAATGAGATGGCTGGATGGCATCACCGACTCGATGGACATGAGTTTGAGTGAACTCCGGGAGTTGGTGATGGACAGGGAGGCCTGGCATGCTGTGATTCATGGGGTCGCAAAGAGTCGGACACGACTGAGTGACTGAACTGAACTGAACTGAACTGAACTGAATGTAAATGAAAATCCCATTAGGCAATGACCAGATTGTTTCTGTGTCTGGATAACATCAAGCAGACTCTTTGTGCATTCCAGAAATGCTAATCTCACATATTTCACCTAATCTCAAAATCTTCATAGATTCTTTCTTCATAGATTCAAATTTTTCATAGATTCTTTTTCTTTTTTCTGGCAGCATTATGCAGCTCATGTGATCTTAGTTCCCTAACCAGGGATTGAACTAGGTCCCCACAGTGCAAGCACTGAGTCCTATCCACTGGATATCCAGAGAATTCCCTGATAGATTTCTTTTTCTTAAGATATTTTTCAGATCATAGTTCTTTCTTTAAATGTGTATTGTAATTGAATAAGGATGATTTTCCAAATAACAATATGATAAGCAAATACTTCCCTCACTGAAGGAGAAATGTTAACACCTGAAGATACACAATGTTATATCAGTATTGAGGAAAGTGAATGTGTTAGTTGCTCAGCCATGTTCGATTTTTTGTAACCCCATGGACTGTAAGTCAGCCAGATTGCTCTGTCTGTGAAATTCTCCAGGCAAGAATATTAGAGTGGGTTGCCATGCCCTCCTCCACAGGATCTTCGCGACCCAAGGTCTCCCGAATTGCAGGCAGATTCTTTACCATATGAGCCACCAGGGAAGCCCCCAGTATTGAGGAGGGAGGTGCAAAAGACTTTGGATTGTTTTCTAAGACTAAAATATCATTAGATAAAAAGCATATGCACAAGTAAAACAGCTATGAATGGACGGTTTTAAGTGCATCTAACAGTTTACCAGGATCACAAAAACTGGGGGATAGTTTACGTTCTGTGCAGATAAAAAATTATCAGAGCTATTCATTCTACTTTGTCGTTTTATGAAGAGGTTGCAAGAAAAAGTGAATAGTAAAAGTTTGCATTTGAATTATAAGCAGATATTGGGATGAAACTCAAATAGGGATAGTTTTTAAATGAAGGGTAAGAATTATTGTGAGTAACTATCCACTTCTCATAGGGCTGCTTAGCTTTCTGGTCCTTTTCTGCAATGTAGATCATATTGTTCACCTTATTTGTATTCCTAGCAAATAAGATTTTCCCCTTATCTTATATATCCTGAAAAAGCACATTCTGTAAATAAATTACAGTTTCCTTGTTTTTGATTAAAAGCAAGGTTTGCATTCCCAAATTGTTTTCTCAGAAAACCTCTTGATGATTTAGTCTTAATCAAAAAATGAACTTTTATTTAGGTAAAGATCAAATCACAGAGCAGGTTGAGTCCATAGTTTTGCCACCAACATGTCCTTATTTAAATATCTGAAGAGGTTGATTTTTAAAATCTCAGATGTTTTTCTTCGGAGATATAAGAGGTCATGCATGCCTGTGGCATATTCTCCAATAAGAGCCAGGATTTAGTGAAGACATATGAGCAGTCCTTGTTGTAGGTATTTACTTTTCAGTTCATTCAGTGCTCACAGCAACTTTGTGAGGTAATTACTGTTATCTCTGTTGCAGGAAGGGAGACCCCTTCCTGGGCCTGAAAGTGGGCTCTTGTGTAACACTCGGAAATGAATTGTCCAAGGAGACACGTGCTGACAAAGCAAGAGATTTTATTGGGAAAGGGCACCCAGGTGGAGAGCAGTAGGGTAAGGGAACCCAGGAGAATAACTCTGTCATATGGCTTGCAGTCTCGGGTTTTATGATGTTGGAATTAGTTTCCGGGTTGTCTTTAGCCAATCATTCTAACGCAGACTCCTTTCTGCTGGTACACGCCTTGTTTAGCCAAGATGGATCCGAGAGAGAAGGATGCTGAGAGGTGACAGGGAGTGTCTCCTTTTGACCTTTCCCGAACTCTTCCAGCTGGTGGAGGCTTATCAGTTCTATGTTCCTTAGCAGGACCTCCTGTCCTAAAACAGCTCATGCAAATGGTTACTATGGTGCCTGAGCAGTTTCAATCAGTGTACTTTCCCTAACATCTCCATTATATAAATGAAGAAAGTGAAATTTAGTAGTTATGTGTTCTCTCCTAGACCTCAACATTATTCACAAATAAAGCTAGCTTTTCAGACTAGTCATTGCTCTTAAATTCTATGCTAAGTTCCCTCTTTCTTGGAAATTTGGAATCTTTTCCTTTTTAATTTGACTGCCTTATTTCAGGCCATCATCATTTTGCTGAAATCTATACTAGTTCTTTAGATTATGAAGCCTTTCTTCATCTTGCTCATGTAAACTCATTTATAGTTAAACCATCTGAGGCTTGTAAGAAGTTAAGAGACATGCCTAATGTCATACAGCTAAAAAAAAAATATCAGAGATAAAGTTTAGCTGCAACTTAGCTGCAGTCCATGGGGTGGCCAAGAGTCAGACACGACTGAGCGACTTCACTTTCACTTTTCACTTTCATGCATTGGAGAAGGCACTGGCAACCCACTCCAGTGTTCCTGCTTGGAGAATCCCAGGGACGGGGGAGCCTGGTAGGCTGCCATCTATGGGGTCACAAAGAGTCGGACATGACTGACGTGACGTAGCAGCAGCAGCAGCAGTGAATGAGAGATACAATTCTTAGTTAAAATCTTGGGACAAAAATCACTAACAAAAATCTAACCTAATACATTTTATGCAACATGAAAATATGGAATTTCCTGTCTGCCCTGAAGGTCAATAGCTGTTCGAGTCATTGGAGCCCAGGATAAATGAAAAATCCAGTAAAGCCATTCCTCCACAAAGTCAACCAATTTCCAACCTCTTGAAGTTCAAAGTGGCTGGTTCCATCTGTTATGAGAATATAAAATCTAATAGGGCAGGAGCGTACACACACACAAACTTTCTATAAAAGTGATTCAGGGAAAAAATCCGGTGAAACCAAAAACTAGAATTTGAATACTCTAACTGGTTTGTCTGAGATTTTATTTAATTTTTGTATATGTATTTTTGAATGTTTTTAACCAATTGTTAGTGTTAAAAGCCATCTTTTAGTAACTAGGGTGAAAAATTATTAGAATTTATAAACTCTAATGAAATATTGAATTATACCATGAGGGAAGGTGGTAACTAATATGATTTTTAGTCTCCAAAGACAGGTATCAGTCCCCATGGATGGTGTAAAGACTTCAACAGTGCTATTCTGAGCTTGTTAAAAATTCTTAAACATATTTTCAAGGGTAACACCTCATGGAAAATATTGAACTAGTTGCAAAACTTGTCATAGACATAGATTATATTGTTCAAAATTATCACTCACTTCCTGAAGATTATTGGATCACTACATTAATATTAACCTTTTAAAGGGAGTAGTTTCCTCTTTTATGTTATTTTTATTTTTTTTCAAGCATTTATTATTTTCACTTGCAACTGGCGCAAGAATTTCTACAAGCAGGGTCATCTGAGTAAGTGTCAGCAAACTGTAGTCCATAGGTCAAATCCAGCGTGCTGCTTATTTTTGTACAGCCCTCAAGCTAAGGATGCTTTTTACATGTTTATGTGGTTGAACAAAATCAAATGAAAGATCCTTCAAAACATGTAAAAACTACGGAATTCAAATTTCAGTGTCCATAAATAAACTTCTGTTGGAACACAGACCTATTGATTCATCTAATTATTGCTTATGACTGTTATCATGCTACAGTGGCAGCATTGATTAGTGGAAACAGAGACCCTATGGCCCTCAAAACTGAACCATTTAATATCTGTACCACTGCAGTTAAAAAATGTGCCAAATCCTGATCTAAAGCAATAATTTTTAAGTCTTCCAAAATTATTTTTAATGTGGGAGACATCTGTTTCCTTTTTTCCCCAAGATGTGAGCCTCCTTTAATTTATTTTTATCAAGTCTCTCTCAAGGCCCAGCATATTCATTGTATCAGTAAAACTGGTAAAGTCAACCATCAAGATGATTAAAGACTTAATTACAAGAAATATTTTCTTGAGAGAATATTTTATGAACAGAGGCCTGAGTTGAAAGGATGGTCCTGGATATCTCATTTTTTAAAGAAAAAAGTTGTTCTTCTTTAGACTATGTTATAACTGAAAGAGTTTGAATTGACCCAAATTCCTGCGTAGGGCATTCAGTCTTAATACACTGAATGGGGGTCATTTTATCAACCTCATAAGTTTGTTGTGAAGTGTAAATATAGTAAATTTTATAAACAAATAAAGTTTTCAGGGTACTATTTATTCTGATTTGTAATAGACTGTCAATGTATTTTAATCTTTTTCTGTGTCTACTCAATTGGTAGCTGGGCTGTCTGTTGTCTGAAGGCAAAAATCAGATCTAGAATTCTGTGTAGCAGCTCTAATAAAATAGCCTGAGTGTTGCATTTTTTAATCTTTCAAATACTTATTCTGGTTTTGTAGTTTATAAATCCAGTTTCTGCATCTGCTTTCTCCTTAAGGGCACCATGTTTCATCCTAAGCATGGCCATATAGGTGTCTCCCTCCTACACTTCCTCATAAGTACCATGCATTTCATGTTTATTACAGTGTGTTTAATTTGCATTATTTCAGGTTCCTACACTATGGGTTTATACATTTCAGGTTAATAAGCACTATAAAAGTACTTCTTTCATTTAGTCTAGCATTATAAGGGTAATGACATTTAAGCAGTGTGACACCATGGTGAATCTGTTTGGATGACCAGAATTACAATGGCAGATGGCAACTTGTAGACATTATTATTGAAGTTTCACTGTTGTATTTTCACATATTTTAAATTAAAATTCTCAGCTGAAAGCGTGCCATAAGATTGAAGAAACTGCCTTTAAAATGAAGCAACTTGTGTAACCTTTCATGAATCAGTGTATGGATTTTCTCATTCTTTGAGGTTTACAATGTATATGCCTTGTTTTGCTGTACCACCATTGTTTTAGCATTATAACATTTTATTGCCTTAGTTTTTACCCTAACAAACATTGGTGTTTTTGATTCAGCATTCACTGTCATATGTTAGGCAATTTGTATATTAACAAATTGAAGGATTTTGATGTGATTCTAATTGTACTCTTTCTTGAATTAGTACATTTCTTTTCATTGTTTAGAAATGTTACAGAAATAAGATTTTTTTCCCCTAGAGTAGTATATAAAACCGTGTAAAATAAAACTCAGGTGAACACAGAGATATACATAGAAATATAAGGCAAGTATTCAGAATTAACTTGTACCACAAACTTTCAAATTGTGGAGTTAATGATTTTATTCCTTTACCATCTTCTCTATTTTCATGCTGCAGCTCTCAGACCATCAAGACTGTTAGAAAAATGACCAGGTTTAAGATACATTTGTTCAAAGTAAGGGCTGCTGCTGCTGCTAAGTCACTTCAGTCATGTCCGACTCTGTGTGACCCCATAGACGGAAGCCCATCAGGCTCCCCTGTCCCTGGGATTCTCCAGGCAAGAACACTGGAGTGGGTTGCCATTTCCTTCTCCACAAAGTAAGGGTATGAGCTGTTAATTATGAATACATAACTAACAGATAATGTTAGTTCAGTTTTTATGACTATATTAGCTGCTTAGGTGCCTTTTTGTTTCTTTCTTAATGATAAACTCAGTCTCATAAGTTTATGAAATAATTCACCTATCAGTGAGAGGTGTTCAGGTATTTACAAATGAAACTTGTTTGTCATGTTAAACCACTGGAACTTTGGAAATCTTTGAGACTGTGGTCCATCTTGACTGTCCATCTTCATCTGTCTTGACTGATACTGCTAGTGTATATAAAATATCAAAGAGGCACAAATTAGAAACTATATATTGTTTTAGGCTATGACAGTTAAGAACAAATGAGTATTTAATCATTAGCTTGGCTTCTGTAGAGATATAGCTTGATAGGAGGGCCAGAACACTTTCCAGATTGAGGGAGCCTCTTACCCCTTTTTCTGTATTCTGCATCCCATTCAATCAAATCCTATGGAGAGACGTGCTGAGAAAAGATGTCACCTCAGGAGTTGTCAGCATCAGTAATTGATGACAGATATCCTTGATGGAGGCTCGCCATGCTCTCCTCCCATGGACAGAGAAGGCTGGTGGGCTACGATCCTTAGGGTTGCAAAGAGCTGGACATGACTGAAACAATTTAGCACACACATATCCTTGATGGTAAAAGCAGAATTTAGGGATGGTGATCTGTACCCCGCACACGTTTCTATCTCTCAGCTGATTCAGGGATGATGTTTGGGGGTGAAATGAGTAAATCAGTATTTCCTGAATTTAGCTGATCAACACAAAGGCCTGATGAACCTATTTTAAAAGTTGAATTTTTTTTTAAGCAATGAAAGTTGAACACAAAACCAAAAGGTTATAAGACAATGAACCTAAATATCTTCCCTTATCTAGACTGTATATCTTATTTCAAGAAGATATTAGTGTAATTAGTTTTGTATGCCTCCAGAAATTTGAAGTGTATGTATATATTTATGTAGCATATGGAAAAATATGTATACAGTAAACACTTTTAATCTTTTTTGCTAAAATAGATTTATTTATGAGACCACTTATACATGTCTTTTTCTTCTTAATATATTCCCATCTGAGGACCTTTTAAAAATTCAAATATCCAGGCCTCCATAGGTTCTGCTTGAGTGTACCTGGGCAAAAAAACTCAGGAATGTTTATATTTAAAAAGCTGATTGGGTAATTCTAATTGTCAGTCATATTGAAAACTTTTGTAATAGGTAATTGGTAAGGTTCCTTTTATCCCCAAGAGTTTTAAATTCCATGATATGTCCACATAAACAATAAAACTGTGATAGTTTCATTGGTTCTTCATATGACCAGTCTGTTTAATCTTGACAATTAAATAACTTTGAACTTAGATCTGTTGTGTGCCTTACTTCACATTTCTGTAGAGAAGCATTGTGTGGTTTATGCAAAATGGGCTTATAGAAATGAGTCATTAGCAGAATATTTTGTAAAAGCATACCACAAAATGCCAAATATGCAAATACTAGAAAAATTACAGTTTGTGATGTAGCTTAAAATTTCAACTGGAAATGTTCATCTAACTGTTCTCATGGGCAGAAGAGCTCAACTCTGTTGAACTCAACCAGCAACATTGATTTTCCATGTTCTTCTCCCTTCTGCTGAAAAGAATCAAGTTAAATCCGTAGAGAATGAAAACTAAACAGCTCTAAACATGAAGGTCCTTGTCCTATTACATTTATCTTGTAGGTTAAAATCACTCATTGATCGCTAATCACCTGTGGTTGTTTACACACAACAGTTTCCCTGGATAGCACAGAGCCACAGAGAGGATTATACATACTGCAGGAAGCAATCAATAAAAAAGGTTCATAATGATCTTGCTGAGAGGAAACTGAAAGATTTTCCCTTTGTGACAGTCTGTATAAGTGTGATGGGATTGTCAAAACAGACATAAGGGTTTCCAACTGACAGAAACATGTTTTTTTTTTAAACATTTGGCTATCATATCCACTTTTCTTGTCTCACTATAATGATATTACAAATGAAAAAAATCATTTAAATTTTATCTTAATAGATGATTAAATTCTTGCTTTACATTTTTGTCCAAATAATTATGAAACATGCCATTTGTCACCTTTAGAGTATTACTGGGTTATTTTGGGTTTTGGTTTTGATTTTGGTTTTGGCTTTTGCTGAAGCATCCGCTCAAGTCTGCTTTTATCTTTTGAGATTTATCTCAGTCTTCTTAGAAAATGGTTCAGTGCCTCTTCAAGTCAAAAATGATTATTTGGTCTTAAACAAAAAGCACGTTGTATATAATCAACTAAACTATATTGCAATTTATGCTTCAAGCACTAATCTGTGAATAGTAAATAAAGTCATGGTTAAATTAAAACTCACCTTTAAAAATTGCTTCTATATTGTGGATTCTGGTCTAGAGGTATAGATTATACCTCATTCCCATTGGAGGAAATAATTTAACATATTAACTCAATCAGCCTAAGTTTCTTTCCTGAGCTTTGTCCTGAACATCTGTATGAAACTACAGATTTAATATGCTCCATTCTGAAAAGCCAATATGAGCAAATTAAATTTAAAAATGAATCTTTTACTTCAGCTCCCAACAGTATGATGAAGGAGACTGACCCTTCTGAGAACACTTGTGCATAGGGAGACAATATCTCATTTAAAATTCTTTGAGATCTTCCCATAACCATATCCCTCCTGATTTCATAAAGTATCCTTATAATTTCTCCCTAGATGATATTTGATAGTGACATAATTCTCATAAACAGGTTAAGATTATTGAATTTCTGTGTGCATTGTCAACCAGGTGCTCTTGAAACCAGCCAGCTGCTTATTATTATACATTTATAGTAATAAATATTGACTTATACTATATTATATGAATATTGACTATAGATGGCTTTAATGATCATCATTTACCAGCATTTATTTTCACTGCTTCTGAAACTTCACAATTCTTACCCCATTTTCCATAATTATAGAATATTTTATCTAAAGTTTTAAATTTTACACTTGGTACAGCTTAATCACTGCAGATGCTGATTGCAGCCAGGAAATTAAAAGACGCTTACTCCTTGGAAGGAAAGTTATGACCAACCTAGATAGCATATTAAAAAGCAGAGACATTACTTTGCCAACAAAGGTCCGTCTAGTCAAGGCTATGGTTTTTCCCGTGGTCATGTATGCATGTGAGAGTTGGACTGTGAAGAAAGCTGATCGCCGAAGAATTGATGCTTTTGAACTGTGGTGCTGGAGAAGACTCTTGAGAGTCCCTTGGACTGCAAGGAGATCCAACCAGTCCATTCTAAAGGATTTCAATCCTGGGTGTTCATTGGAAGGACTGATGCTAAAGCTGAAACTGCAATACTTTGGCCACCTCATGCGACGAGTTGACTCACTAGGAAAGAGTCTGATGCTAGGAAGGATTGGGGGTGGGAGGAGACAGGGATGACAGAGAATGAGATGGCTGGATGGCATCACTGACTCGATGGACATGAGTTTGAGTGAACTCCGGGAGTTGGTGATGGACAGGGAGGCCTGGGGTGCTGTGATTCATGGGGTCGCAAAGAGTCGGACACGACTGAGTGACTGAACTGAACTGAACTGAACAGCTTAATAAAAGGGCTTTTGAGGTGCTTTCAGGGGTTAATTACAGGGAGAAAATAGTGGAAGTTGTCTAGCCTATAAATGTGTATAGACTTGGATAGTGAATGTCAATATCCACATGCCAGATAGTTTTGCTTGTTGCTTCAATTATATGAAGATCACAGTATGGAATCATAATTTGCTTGCCAAACTACCCAGGCCTTCCAGAACATTGCCTGAAATTAAATCTTCTGCTTGTGCATGGCTTATGAAAAATTGAATGGCAGTTCATTTTCACAACACATGACAAACATAAAAGAAATTATGAATTAATTTAAGCCCTGCTTAGTGAAGTCTTATCAAATTGATGGCACCCTTTGTCTCACTGAAGTCAGGCATCAGTTGATATGCTTAATTAGAATCAGGAATCACTAAAGGTTTCAGAGTGACAGCTTAGATCATCCTATTGGATCCCCAGTCCCCCATGGTTTGAAGCTTAAAACAAAACAGTTGACTTAAAAGGTTGACTAGAGATGCCTTTTCACTTCATTCACTACATTAAACACATCAGAATGTATCATTATGCTGGATGTTCCAATCAACAAAAGCCAAAGGCTTGTGAGGGCTTGTTTAGACAGATGAAAGGATAGAGGGAAAGACAGATTAAAAAAAAAATGATATTGGCTTATGTGTCATTGACTCTTTAACAGTTTTTCTTCAGTTTCTTTCAAGGGAAAACAAGAAGACGTTAGAATTAACTGTCCTTCTGCTGTCGTCTTTGGATTATTCAGAAATCAACTATGCATTTGATTAATTATTTAGATTTTTTCTCTCCCATCTTAACCATTTCAGCATTCATTAGACACAATGATCGGCTTTCACTTGACACTATACCATGAATACACATACATTATCATTTTTCACCATGAAAGTATTCTACTTATGAATAATGTCCACTGATGCTATGTGACACCGGCTCTTTGTTGTTAATCAGATGCCAAATCTGATAGAAAAAGCTGCCCAGTCCTCCACATTTGTAGAATTTTGATGATCCTTCTTTACCCACTAATAAGTGTGTTCTTAGGTTTGGAGTATATTTTTCCAGGGAAATACCATGGTCAAGAATAATGAGGAAAATATATATTTATATTTACATTTATATTTATATAAATACACATTATATATTATACATAGACATATATATATATATATATACACAAAGCACTGTCTGTATTTTTGCCAGCCTGTAATGATTGTATACTGTTTTAGAGCTAAGAACTATATGGTCAGTCAAGTTTCAGTTCAGTTCAGTTGCTCAGTCATGTCCGACTCTTTGTGACCCCATGAGTCACAGCACGCCAGTCCTCCCTGTCCATCACCAACTCCCGGAGCTTACCGAAACTCATGCCCATCGAGTCGATGATGCCATCCAGCCATCTCATTTTCTGTCGTCCCCTTCTCCTGCCCCTAATCCCTCCCAGCTTCACGATCTTTTCCAATGTATCAACTCTTCACATGAGGTGGCCAAAGTATTGGAGTTTCAGCTTCAGCATCAGTCCTTCCAATGAACACTCAGGACTGATGTCCTTTAGGATGGACTGGTTGGATATCCTTGTAGTCCAAGGGACTCCCAAGAGTCTTCTCCAACACCACAGCCAAGTTTATATCTGTTAAATTAACTCAAAAGTAACCCTGGAAAGAGTTGGTGGTTACTGGTTTGAAACACAATAAAAAATATAAAACTGTCCTCTATCATTCACTGAAGACTAGCCCCATAGCCATTATAGGATAAAGTTAAGACATCTCAGGTTCAGATGATTATGATATGGTTCAGATTTTACTTTATTTACAGCCTATCTCAGTCTCAGAATAGCACCAGCAATTACTGAACATGTCACATGTTCAGTTCAGCATTATAGTTTCAGGAATTTTTTTTTTTTTTTCAATTTGGAGGGGAAAAAGTTTCCATCTATTAAGAGCAAAATGCAGTCAAAAGAGGTGTGAAACTTTTGTGCCCATGGGAATAGACTTGTATTCGTTTCCATTTTTTTCATGGTTTATTACAGCTTCAAGTATTTCCTTGCATGACTGATACTTTTCTATTAAAATAGTGGTAGTCATGATAAGGATGAAAGGTACAGATCTGGGAATTAGTGTTACAACTAAATTTTCATACATTAATTCATTTAAAAATACAGTTTATTTACTCTTAATTCTCTTTGTGGACTGACAATGTAGCATATTAATAGCCCTAAAGTAAAAAAGAGCAAAACATTTTCTAAAACATTTTTTTTCTTTGTAAGTGCTTCCACACTAATTACTTTCATCTCTTTGCTCTCTTTTCTCACTGTAACTCCAGCAAGATCCTTGCTGAGCCATCCAGCTTTGTTTGCATTTCAGAATCAGCTCTTCATGTTTCAGTGAGGCACCCATCACTCCTCACAGGATACAAGCCAGATCAGGAAAGCATGGAAGGCCTGAAGTTAACTTCAGTGAAAGGTCATTCACAATCAATTACATTTCAGCTTTTTTCTTCTTTAGGTACTTGAGTTGGGCAATATTTTATGTTATCTGCTTTGTCAGAGAACTCTAAGAATTGAAAATGAGCCAATAATTGAAGCTTTTGGAGGAATTAAATGTCTTAAATTCGAAGGGTCTTTGATTTTGTTGTACTTTACAAGCAAATTTCCTTTCCTGCCATCTGATTTTCACATCTCCTACTATTATTGCCTATAAAAGTAAGAACAGCATTTAGGGAGCCCAACAAAGCTTCCCAAGTGTGAAGCTGTGACATTTTGTTATTCCAGAACCACTTCAGGAAGCAACGTTGTATTTCTACTTAACATTTAATGTTTTGCAGCTGCTAAAGAATTATTCACTGAGTAGTAAAACAGAGGAAAATCAATCTCTTTCTAACATCATTAGTAATAAATATGTTTGCTTGTATTTTCCAAGAGAAGTGACAAGGAACACAGATAATGAGCAACTATTTGACAGACAAATAAATGTGCCAGCCAGTATTAGACAAAGCAAAATGTAAAATAAGAAACTGAAACATTTTATCATTTCTTATAATAAAACCTCATTTTAAATGTCCAGTTAACATTACCAAAAATGTTGGTCCCTGTGGAAGGAGAATTGTAAGCATGGCAGGAAGAAAGCATTGTACTCCCTTCTTAAGAACAATCATTTCTTGCAAGAAAATGTATTTTTGTATTCTATTTTATGTTAATTTCCAAATTGAGCTCAATTAAAATGAATAATGAATGATCATTAAAAAAAATACTGTATTAAAAAAAGACAAAAATAGAATTTCTGTCTAAAGCTTTGTTTACACGCAAGTCAGTGGAAATGTTCCCCAGCATTCTGTGACACTCTATGCTAGTCTGTAGGGAGAAACTGGGAGGAGCAGCTTCTGGTCCTGGAGAAAGTGATCAGGATGGAATGTTTTTAGATTCCTTTCAGAAACCAAGGGTATTCATTGCCAAGGGTGGAGTTTAACTAGCAAGCCTAGCTAGGAGGCAAGAGAGATAAGACCTCATTGATCTCTCCTATTAATCAGTTTTGATAAAGCTGAAAAATTGTGATACTCGTTTGTAAGGCCATCTTTCACCTTCTCTGTCATCCCCAGAATATTTGACTACTCCTTTGTGCCTTCCCTGTGTTTTCTTGTCTGATGATTTGATACAATGTATTTTAATTTTCTGTTTTGTATTTTTGCTTCCCCTCCTAGATTATTAGCAGATAGCTCCTTGAAGGAAATGACCAAGCCAGATTCACATTGATTTATTATATAAATAAATATATAATAAAGAAAAGAATTTAAACCAAAACTTTATATTTGTTCTAAGAATTCTATGGGTGACTTTATATTTGACAAACTTTGATGTGAAGATAAAATGAGACAGAGGCCACTTGTGAATAATTTAGATCCTTAAGCCCCCTTTACCTGGCCTTAGATGGAAATTTGATTGGATTGCTTTCATCCAATCTGGGCTTCATTTGACCTGATTTGAAAGTCAATAACGTGATCTGATAGCAGGATTCTAATATATGCCTCATCTGCTTGATTTCAGGAGTTTTTTAAGAAATTCTGAAATAGATGGTATTTTTCATCACATCTTGGCTTCCTTCAGAGAGGGTGGTGGGACCAGGAACCAGAAATCTCTCCCTGGTGACGTTGGTTGCATCTGTGCAGCTATCAGCATTTCCTCCTACACCTCTATCCTAACAAATACAGTTTTTGATGTGGGTGTAAACCTAATTTCCCTGTGCATAATGTTAGTGCCTCTGGAGTGTGCAGAGCTGGCTGGAATCTGTACTAAGTGGTTTGGGAATCAGGCTTTCCTTGTCATTATTTGCACAGTCTGTAGTATTCAGCTGCCAACCCATGCCACATTATTTGTGTGATGCTTGGTGACAGTCTGTGTTGACTTTTAGCTATGATTCTTGACATAATTTAATGAGCTAGAATGCCATTTTCCCCTGGAAGAAATATGCACATATTTTCAATGCCAATGAAAAGTTGTTTATTTTACACATATATTATTTTTCTGCATCCAGGATTTTGACTCTTGAAATGTATTAACTTGATACATTCAGTATGTAAAAATGTACTATTTCCCACATGCATTTAAAAGAGGTTTGGTCTTCAGCATAATTGAGGGAGGAAAATGTACCCCCTTGCTTGTACTAGGCTTGCTTCTTTTCTCCCCTTCCTAATTAGCTTTTAACAAGCTGTCAGTCTTCCACTCTATATGTTGCATTTGTAGGGAAAGGACAGGGATGTGTTGAAAGTAGACTGTATTACTTAAGGGAGGCAGCCCCAGGCTGTCAGGGTGGGTCTTAGCACCACAACTTTGAGTCAAATACAGTCTGACTTTTCCTGGTGCCATAAACCAATGCTGAGAACTTATATTTATGTGTCTGTGTCATCTGTCTCCTTCCTTAGAGATGGCAGGCTTCTTCTGCAAAGACCCACTTTCATATAACAGAAAAAATCTCACTCAGTGTTTTATTTCCTTCATTAAATTATTTAAAATACATCTACTGTTTTAGTAGTAGAAAGGTTAGTTGCTCAGTCTTGTCCACTTCTTAGTGACTCCATGGAATGTAACCCAACAGGATCCCCTGTCCATGGGATTTCCCAGGCAAGAATACTGGAGTGTGTTGCCATTTCATTCTCTAGAGGATAGTCCCAGCGCAAGGATTTAACGCAGGTCTCTTGCATTCCTGGCAGATTCTTTACCATCTGATCTACCAGGGAAGCCCTATTGTTTTAATAGTAGAAGTAATACGCATTCTTTTCCATGGGGATGGTCTGGGTCCCTGTCTCCTGTACAATGTCACGAACCTCCATCCAGAGTTCATCAGGCACTCTTTCTATCAGATCTAGTCCCTTAAATCTATTTCTCACTTCCACTGTATAATCATTAGGGATTTGATTTAGGTCATATCTGAATGGTCTAGTGGTTTTCCCTACTTTCTTCAATTTCAGTCTGAATTTGGCAATAAGGAGTTCACAATCTGAGCCACAGTCAGCTCCTGGTCTTGTTTTTCCTAACTGTATACAGCTTCTCCATCTTTGGCTGGAAAGAATATAATCAATCTGATTTCGGTGTTGACCATCTGGTGATGTCCATGTGTAGAGTCTTCTCTTGTGTTGTTGGAAGAGGGTGTTTGCTATGACCAGTGCATTCTCTTGGCAAAACTCTGTTAGCCTTTGCCCTGCTTCATTCCGTGCTCCAAGGCCAAATTTGCCTGTTACTCCAGGTGTTTCTTGACTTCCTACTTTTGCATTCCAGTTCCCTATAATGAAAAGGACATCTTTTTTGGGTGTTAGTTCTAAGAGGTCTTGTAGGTCTTTATAGAACCGTTCAACTTCGGCTTCTTCAGCGTTACTGGTTGGGGCATAGGCCTGGATTATGGCTGTCTGAGGAGGTCTTACAAATAGCTGTGAAAAGAAAAGAAGCGAAAAGCAAAGGGGAAAAGGAAAGATATAAGCATCTGAATGCAGAGTTCCAAAGGATAGCAAGGAGAGATAGGAAAGCCTTCCTCAGTGATCAATGCAAAGAAATAGAGGAAAACAACAGAATAGAAAAACAAGAGATCTCTTCAAGAAAATTAGAGATTCCATTTCATGCAACGATGGGCTCGATAAAGGACAGAAATGGTATGGACCTAACAGAAGCAGAAGATATTAAGAAGAGGTGGCAAGAATACACAGAAGAACTGTACAAAAAAGATCTTCACAACCAAGATAGTCACGATAATGTGATCACTGACCTAGAGCCAGACATCTTGGAATGTGAAGTCAAGTGGGCCTTAGAAAGCATCACTATGAACAAAATTAGTGGCGGTGATGGAATTCCAGTTGAGCTATTTCAAATCCTGAAAGATGATGCTGTGAAAGTGCCGCACTCAATATGCCAGCAAATTTGGAAAACTCAGCAGTGGCCACAGGACTGGAAAAGGTCAGTCTTCATTCCAATCCCAAAGAAAGGCAATGCCAAAGAATGCTCAAACTACTGCACAATTGCACTCATCTCCCACACTAGTAAAGTCATGCTCAAAATTCTCCAAGCCAGGCTTCAGCAATACATGAACCGTGAACTTCCAGATGTTCAAGCAGGTTTTAGAAAAGGCAGAGGCACCAGAGATCAAATTGCCAACATCCGCTGGATCATGGAGAAAGCAAGAGATTTCCAGAAAAACATCTATTTCTGCTTCATTGACTATGCCAAAGCCTTTGACTGTGTGGATCACAATAAACTGTGGAACATTCTGAAAGAGATGGGAATACCAGACCACCTGACCTGCCTCTTGAGAAACCTGTATGCAGGTCAGGAAGCAAGAGTCAGAACTGTACATGGAACAACAGACTGGTTCCAAATAGGAAAAGGAGTACATCAAGGCTGTATATTATCACCTTGCTTATTAAACTTATATGCAGAGTACATCATGAGAAACGCTGGGCTGGAAGAAGCACAAGCTGGAATCAAGATTGCTGGGAGAAATGTCAATAACCTCAGATATGCAGATGATACCACCCTATGGCAGAAAGTGAAGAGGAACTCAAAAGCCTCTTGATGAAAGTGAAAGAGGAGAATGAAAAGGTTGGCTTGAAGCTCAACATTCAGAAAACTAAGATCATGGTATCTGGTCCCATCACTTCATGGCAAATAGATGGAAAAACAGCGGAAACAGTGTTAGACTTTATTTTTTTGGGCTCCATAATCACTGCAGATGCTGATTGCAGCCAGGAAATTAAAAGACGCTTGCTCCTTGGAAGGAAAGTTATGACCAACTTTGATAGTATATTAAAAAGCAGAGACATTACTTTGCCAACAAAGGTCCGTCTAGTCAAGGCTATGGTTTTTCCTGTGGTCATGTATGGATGTGAGAGTTGGACTATGAAGAAAGCTGATCACCAAAGAATTGATGCTTTTGAACTGTGGTGTTGGAGAAGACTCTTGAGAGTCCCTTGGACTGCAAGGAGATCCAAACAGTCCATTCTAAAGGAGATCAATCCTGGGTGTTCATTGGAAGGACTGATGTTAAAGCTGAAACTCCAATACTTTGGCCACCTCATGCCACGAGTTGACTCACTGGAAAAGAGTTTGATGTTGGGAAATGTTGGGGAGAAGGGGATGACAGAGAATGAGATAGCTAGATGGCATTACCGACTCTGTGGACATGAGTCTGAGTGAACTCCGGGATTTGGTGATGGACAGGGAGGTCTGGCGTGCTGTGATTCATGCGGTCGCGGCGAGTTGGACACGACTGAGCGACTGAACTGAACTGAATATGCATTCAGTCTATAGAAAAGCAAACAACTCACAACTTACATTGAATAAACCAAAATTGCCTGTTATTCCACCACACTGATTATTAATTTAATATTTTGATGCATTTCTTTTGGGGTTCATGTAAAAGTTTCTGTAGGATTTGTGTGTTTGTATCTATTTACAAATGTTTAATTTTTTGTTATTCACAGAAAAGGTCATATTTTATATTATTTTGTAACATTTTTATTAGCAATAGTTTATGAACATTTCTCATGTCAGTAACTGTTACAGTATAATTTTTAATACACTGTCATGTGGCAGTATAGTAATTTACTTAACCTACTGTCCCATTATTGGATATTTAACTCATTTTAAAGTTTTTGCTGTGCATAAATTCATTGCATTTCCTGGATCATATATTTGGACAGATTTCTAGACATAGAAAGGCTACCCTGGTGACTCAGTGGTTTAAAAAAAAAAAATCTGCCTGCAATGCAGGTGACCCAGGTTCAATCCCTGGATTGGGAAGATCCCCTTGAGAACGAAATGGCTACCCACTCCAGTATTCTTGCCTGGAAATCCCATGGACAGAGGAGCCTGGTAGTCTACAGTGCATGGGGTTGCAAAGAGTTGGACATATTGACTTAACAGTAGCAACCAAATCAAAGGCTAGTTCCGTGTTGGATCTTTTTATGTCTATTGCAAATTACCTTACAGAAAGATGAGCTCTTCTCATACTTCGACTGTTAAGAATGAGACTTTCTCTGAATTGACCTCTACTCAATGGGATATTCATTATCTTTAATCATTGCCAATATGCCAACTGAAATATAGAATCGTTTAAAAAATATTCACATTGGTGCGTTTAAATGGTTCTCATATGTTTAATACTCATTTCATTTAGAAGGAAAAACCAACTTAAATAGTAGCTTACTGTCATTTTTGAAAGAGGATTTCCTTAAATCACATTTCTTGGTTCCCCACAATATTTCACCCATGTCATGTGGCCTGGGTGAAATTAGTTTATCTTTATAATGCAACAATGGTATATACTAATTAGCTGTTAGGATTAATATATTCCTACATATAATAATAATAAGGAAAATAATAATATTATATACATCTCTATGGTACTTTCTACATGATAGGCACTGTCTTTAGTGCTTTATATATGTTAACCCTTTTACTATATTATAAAATTATATATAAGGCATTTAGCACATTCATTAGTAACCTCAGTAAACATTAACTGTTGTTTTTGGTAAATATTATACTTTTCTCACTGGAAAAGACTGATGCTGGAGGGATTGGGGGCAGAAGGAGAAGGGGACGATAAAGAATGAGATGGCTGGATGGCATCACCGACTTGATGGAGGTGAGTTTGAGTGAACGCCGGGAGTTGGTGATGGACAGGGAGGCTTGGTGTGCTGTGATTCACAAGGTCGCAAAGAGTCGGACACGACTGAGCAACTGAACTGAACTGAACTGAAACTTTTCTTACAAAATGTGCTACACATGGACTCTTAGGGATGAAAAATGATTTTACGAAAACATTTTCAAATTGTCCGCATAAAATTGCTTTAAAATATCCAGTGCAGAAGTTTATTGTGAGCAATAATTTGAAATTCATTTTTTGTTTAATGTATGACAAGATTATATAAAGGATGGATGTTTGAAAAAAGTATATTAGTAAGTAATATCACTATTATTGACATATCAAGTGCCAGTATTTGGTGTTCTTACTCATTGTTAGAATTGTAATATACAGATTACATGGAGTAGAATCAAATAGGCATTTAGTGAATTGGAACAGTGGAGGCAATTTATTTGGATAGTCAAAAAAAAAACACAAATGATTTCTCCATTTTACTGAATTGTAGTATCTGCTGCTATCAGAGTTCAAAAACTGAAAGATAAAGCAGTTAACTACTTATTCATTTATTCTTCAAAATCCTGATATTTGGCTTCTGGTGGATATGAGTGTGTTTTATTTATTTATTTATTGCATTTTTTTTAGAATAATATTTATTTAACAAATATCCAGTGCAAAACATCATGCTAGACTCTGATATAGATTTTTTAATGTAAAAATATAATTTGTTCAATGTTATCTTCTTCTGAAGAAGCAATCAACAGTACTTGCCTTCACTTCCATTTGAAAAACACATAACCTTTAAAATCATTGGTTAGTTCTCTGCTGATATTCTTTTTGTTTTAAATTCATTTTTTTTATTTTATAGTAGAGTTGAGTTACAGTATTGTGTTAGTTTCAGGTGTACAGCAAAGTGAATAAATTCTATATATACATATATCAGCTCTTTTTTTTAGATTGTTTTCCCATATAGACCATTACAGAGTATTGAGGAGAGCCCCCTGTGCTATACAGTAGGTTCTTATTAGTTATCTATTTTATGTATAGTAGTGTATATATGTCAAATCCAATCTCCCGTTTATCCCTCCTTCCCCTTCCTCCTTTGGTAACCATAGGTTTATTTCTTACATCTGTGACTCTTTTTCTGCTTTGTAACTAAGTTCATTTGTACCATATTTTTAATTCCACATATAACATGCACGTGATATTATATATTTGTCTTTTTTCTAACTTAACTCGGTATGACAACCTCTGGAGTGGTGTTATTTCATTCTTTTTTTTTTTTTTTAACTGCTGAGTAGTGTTTCATTGTAGCATTCAATGAATGTTTCATCCATTCTTTCAATATACATTTAGATTGCTTCCATGACTATGTGTTTTAAAATTAGTATCAACATTTAAAGCTCTATGAGGCAATGCAGGAGGAAGCATAGAGATATGGCTAAAGCACATATTTTGATGATGGGAAAACCTGTATTCAAACCTCAAGTCTGCCACTTCAAGCTGACTGGCACTAGAAATGTTACTTAAATTCTCCAGGTTATAATTTCTTTATTTATAAAATGAAGATATTTACATCAGAAGTTGATGTGAGAATTAAATGATAAGGAATGTTAAGTGTGTAGCACAGGGCCTGGAACATGAAGCACATTACTAAAGTAAATGTTAGTTGTTGATTTTATAATTATTACTATGTGGACAATGCTGAATTATCCAACATGTGTTCGATTGATTAGTCAAGATTTGATTTTGAGTTGTCTGAAGAACATAAATGTGAAGATGATCAGAAGACAAGTAGGTATCAGTTCAGTTCAGTTCAGTTGCTCAGTCGTGTCCAACTCTTTGCAACCCCATGAATCACAGCACGCCAGGCCTCCCGGTCCATCACCAACTCCCAGAGTTCACTCAAATTCATGTTCACAGAGTCGGTAATGCCATCCAGCCATCTCATTCTCTGTCGTCCCATTCTCCTCCCGCCCCCAATCCTTCCCAGCATCAGAGTCTTTTCCAGTGAGTCAACTCTTCGCATGACGTGGCCAAAGTATTGCAGTTTCAGCTTTAGCATCAGTCCTTCCAATGAACACCCAGGATTGATCTCCTTTAGAATGGACTGGTTGGATCTCCTTGCAGTCCAAGGGACTATCAAGAGTCTTCTCCAGCACCACAGTTCAAAAGCATCAATTCTTTGGCGATCAACTTTCTTCATAGTCCAACTCGCACATCCGTACATGACCACGGGAAAAACCATAGCCTTGACTAGATGGAACTTTGTTGGCAAAGTAATGTCTCTGCTTTTTAATATGCTAGGTTGGTCATAACTTTCCTTTCAAGGAGTAAGCGTCTTTTAATTTCATAGCTGCAATCAGCATCTGCAGTGATTTTGGAGTCCAAAAAAATAAAGTCTGACACTGTTTCCATGGTTTCCCCATCTATTTCCCATGAAGTGATGGGACCAGATGCCATGATCTTTGTTTTCTGAATGTTGAGCTTCAAGCCAACCTTTTTACTCTCCTCTTTCACTTTCATCAAGAGGCTTTTGAGTTCCTCTTCATTTTCTGCCATAAGGGTAGTGTCATCTGCATATCTGAGGTTATCGATATTTCTCCCAGCAATCTTGATTCCTGCTTGTGCTTCCTCCAGCCCAGCGGTCCCCATGTTGTACTCTGCATATAAATTAAATAATCAGGGTGACAATATACAGCCTTGATGTACTCCTTTTCCTATTTGGAACCAGTCTGTTGTTCCATGTACATTTCTGACTGTTGCTTCCTGACCTGCATACAGGTTTCTCAAGAGGCAGGTCAGGTGGTCTGGGATTCCCATCTCTTTCAGAATGTTCCCCAGTTTATTGTGATCCACACAGTCAAAGGCTTTGGCATAGTCAATGAAGCAGAAATAGATGTTTTTCTGGAAATCTCTTGCTTTCTCCATGATCCAGCGGATGCTGGCAATTTGATCTCTGGTTCCTCTGCCTTTTCTAAAACCTGCTTGAACATCTTTAAGTTCACAGTTCACATATTGCTGTAGCCTGGCTTGGAGAATTTTGAGCATGACTTTACTAGTGTGGGAGATGAGTGCAATTGTGCAGTAGTTTGAGCATTCTTTGGCATTGCCTTTCTTTGGGATTGGAATGAAGACTGACCTTTTCCAGTCCTGTGGCCACTGCTGAGTTTTCCAAATTTGCTGGCATATTGAGTGCGGCACTTTCACAGCATCATCTTTCAGGATTTGAAATAGCTCAATTGGAATTCCATCACCTCCACTAGCTTTGTTCGTAGTGATGCTTTCTAAGGCGACTTGACTTCACATTCCATGATGTCTGGCTCCAGGTGAGTGATCACACCATCGTGATTATCTTCGTCGTGAAGATCTTTTTTGTACAGTTCTTCTGTGTATTCTTGCCACCTCTTTTTAATATTCTGCTTCTGTTAGGTCCATACCATTTCTGTCCTTTATCGAGCCCATCTTTACATGAAATGTTCCCTTGATATCTCTAATTTTATTGAAAAGATCTCTTGTTTTTCCTATTCTGTTGTTTTCCTCTATTTCTTTGCATTGATCGCTGAGAAAGGCTTTCTTATCTCTCCTTGCTATTCTTTGGAACTCTGCATTCAGATGCTTATATCTTTCCTTTTCTCCTTTGCTTGTCGCTTCTCTTCTTTTCATAGCTATTTGTAAGGCCTCCTCAGACAGCCATTTTGCTTTTTTGCATTTCATTTCCATGGGGATGGTCCTGGTCCCTGTCCTCTGTACAATGTCACGAACCTCTGTCCAGAGTTCATCAGGCGCTCTATCAGATCTAGACCCTTAAATCTATTTCTTACTTCCACTGTATAATCATAAGGGATTTGATTTAGGTCATATCTGAATGGTCTAGTGGTTTTCCCTACTTTCTTCAATTTCTGTCTGAATTTGGCAATAAGGAGTTCATGATCTGAGCCACAGTCAGCTCCTGGTCTTGTTTTTCCTAACTGTATACAGCTTCTCCATCTTTGGCTGCAAAGGTGATATCCATGTGTAGAGTCTTCTCTTGTGTTGTTGGAAGAGGGTGTTTGCTATGACCAGTGCGTTCTCTTGGCAAAACTCTATTAGCCTTTGCCCTGCTTCATTTCGTGCTCCAAGGCCAAATTTGCCTGTTACTCCAGGTGTTTCTTGACTTCCTACTTTTGCATTCCAGTCTGCTATAATGAAAACGACATCTTTTTTGGGTGTTAGTTCTAAAAGGTCTTGTAGGTCTTCATAGAACTGTTCAACTTTAGCTTCTTCAGCATTACTGGTTGGGGCATAGACTTGGATTACTGTAATACTGAATGGTTTGCCTTGGAAACAAACAGAAATCATTTTGTTGTTTTTAAGATTGCATCCAAGTACTGCATTTCGGACTCTTTTGTTCACCATTATGGCTACTCCCTTTCTTTTAAGGGATTCCTGCCCACAGTAGTAGATACAATGGTCATCTGAGTTAAAGAATATATAGACCCAGATAAACAGTTTCAGGAGAAAGATGGTACCTGAAAAACTGAGTGTAAGTAGGCCCCAGGACACAGGAAGAGAACATTTTATACAGAGAGGAAGAGGGAAACTATGCCATAGCAACAGGAGGGAAAGTGAAAGATGAGTGTGGGTGAATTCATGAATATTTATCTATTTTTCACTCCAGTACTTGTGCTTATGAATCTAAAAAGGTAATGTGTTTTGTCTTGATTCTTACTAAAGTTTTATTTTAAAGTGATTATGTGTCTGGAAGCTTTAGTTGATTACAAAAAACTCACATTTACTAGCTATCCAGAAAAACCCTAGCCAGAATAAAGGAGTTTGGGGAAATTGATAAAAGATGCATTTTAAAAGTTTTTTTTAAAGAAAATATAAGACAGTTTGCTTAATTTTTAGGAATCATAATTTTATGCCCTGGATAAAGTTTGCCCAATGGGAAGACATCTTTCTTCACTCTTTTTTAACTTTAGTTAACACATGTGAAAAATGGCACTTACATATAGAGAGAAACAGCTAAACAATTAGATAATCAATATAAATGAGTATTTGGAAAAATATCTCCTCATACATTCTCTCTAGACTTACTGTTCCCTTAATGTAAGAATAGCATGTTTTCAGATGCCGTTTATTATAGTTGCAAATTCTCAAGGTATAAATATACTTTCTGAATATATTCTTAATTATTTCAATAATTGACTGCCAAAAGGAGAGCTTTATGTATGATCCAGCCTTTAGTCATTTTTCTTTCCTAGCAGAAATGATACATTTAAGAAATATAAGACTTCTTAATCTGCAGGGTGGAAAAGAGCAAAACTGTAAATGAAACATGATTAGAAAGATTTATTTCCTATATGACTTGGGTCATTTTACAAGTTCTACTTCTCCTTATTTTATTTTCAGAATAACTTCTCTAATAGCCAGTGCTATAAATGTCAATTTATAAGCTCTGAGGTAAAAGTGGCATCTGAATTGTGCTTTTGAAATCCTGTCTTTGCCACTTTGAAACTAAATATGATGAATTGTTAAATAATCTTCCATTGGTAAAACCACATCCTAAAACTGAAGTCATCCATAAGTGTTCAGCTTAAAAAATACTAAAGAATATCTGTATAATATTGTGTCAGAAAGTGAAGTATGACATTGCAATAAGCATAAAAAGAAAATTAAATAAAACTAGAATTTATACAAATTTATTACCATAGATTTACCAAAGTGTTGCTAGAGTTTAAGATGTCAGAAGGAAATCATTATGTCTTGCATTGCTAGATCAATTACCTTTTCAGAATCTAATAAATTTTGCCTTCTGATTTTGATGGATGTTTAACCATCTGCTTCTGGAAAGATTTCCGTTTATAGACCTGGAAAATGCTTCAACAGAGTGCTTATTAAGTGTCAGCAATTGAGAGATACAAATAGGTTTTGTGTGGTTACTGTGGCTTAAACAAATGTCGGGACCACATTTTATGACTAAGAAAATGAAGGGAATTTAATGAATTATTGTTTTTCTTCATTTGTTAAAATGTTCCAAAGAATATTTCATACAGTAATTTATGTTAAACTTTTAAACTGCAGTAACTCAGTGGGAAAAAATGGTAAGTACATTGAAAATTTGTCTCTGTAAATATTAAGATTTTCATTCAGCCAAGTGTGTTTAGCCTCATTTATAATAAGTATTAGTTAAGTATTTGATGACATAAAAAATGTAATTACTGAAAAATATAAAATATTTTTTCATAGTTACCAAATCATTTGGAATTGGAATGTTTAACATTGTGTTATAAATTTAATCATATTAAGTAAATGTTTATATGAAAAGGAGGGTTTAAATATATATATTCATATTCCAACTTATTCTTAAGTAGTCTTAAAAAGTAAAAACAAAAGATGTTTATATAACTAGATTTTAGAAAGACCTATTTCTCCATCTAACTAGGTAAAACAACCAAAGCCACAACATAGTTGATCTGGTCTCTTCCTATTAGATATAACCTCTTTAAGGACAGGTATCATTCTGATCTTTGTGTTTTATATCTTATAACCTTTTTGTGAATTTTAATATATGTCTTTACATACTCACATAATTTCACCATGGTTTAATGTTACATCATCTTATATAATTCTTTCACAGGATAACTCACGTACATGCAGTAGAAAATATATGTGCCTGTGACCTAGGGCATTCTGTAGCGGACACAGTACCATACTCAACGCCATACCAGGTGTGATTTCCTTTTCTTTTTTGTAAAATAACAATGCAGCAGGAGTAGAATATGAGGGGTGAGCATTCTCAGGGAAAAATACCTCTTTCTCACTATTTAAGTCTATACACTTTAGGCATGAGAACCTCCTTCCTACACAAACATAGATAAGCATGTCAACTGGGACAGGCCAATCAATCTATTGTTGTTCCATCGCTCAGTCATGTCCAACTCTTTGTGACCCTATGGACTACAGCACACCAGTCTTCCCTGTCCTTCACCATCTCCCAGAGTTTGCTCAAACTCATGTTCATGGAGTGGTGATGCCATCCAACCATCTCATCCTCTGTCTTCCCCTTCTCCTCTTGCCTTCTGTCTTTCCTAGGATCAGGGTCTTTTCCAATGAGTCTACTCTTCACATCAGGTGGCCAAAGTTTATTGGAGCTTTAGCTTCAGCATCAATCCTTCCAATGAATATTTAGGGTTGATTTCCTTTAGGATTAACTGGTTTGATCTCCCTGCAGTCCAAGGGACTCTCAAGAATCTTCTCCAACACGATGGTTCAAAAGCATCAGTTCTTTGGTGCTCAGCCTTCTTTATGGTCCAACTCACACATCCATATGTGACTACTGAAAAAAACCATAGCTTTGACTGTATGGACCTTTGTAGGCAAAGTAATGTCTCTGCTTTTTAAAACACTGTCTAGGTTTGTCACAGTTTTTGTTCCAAGGAACAAGTGTCTTTTAATTTCATGGCTGCAGTCACTGTCCACAGTGATTTTGGAGCCCAAGAAAATAAAGCCTATCACTCTTTCCATTTTTTTCCCCACATATTTGCCATAAAGTGATTGGACAGGATGCCATGATTTTAGTTTTTTGAATGTTGATTTTTAAGCCAGCTTTTTACTGTATTTCATCTGCATTAAGAGACTCTTTAGTTCCTTTTCACTTTCTGCAATAAGGGTGGTATTGTCTGCATATCTGAGGTTATTGATATTTCTTCCGGGAAATCTTGATTCCAGCTTGTGCTTCATTCAGCCTGGCATATTGCATAATGTACTCTGCATATAAGTTAAATAAGCAGGGTGACAATACACAGCTTTGACATACTCCTTTTCCAATTTTGAAGCATACTGTTCCATATCTGGTTCTGTTTCTTCTTGACCTATGTACACGCCAATCAGTCTATTCCACCTTAAGACAGAGTTTTAGGGAGCTCCTGCTCCAATGAGATCAATAATCTTAAGTCCCACAATTTGCTTCAACTCTTTATGCTGAGCGATAGAGATGAAAAATATAAACCTCAAGCTTCTGGCAGCCATATTGTCCACAAAAGGAGATATCCTACAAAGAGTCCTTGTGACATCCTTTGATTCTAAAGTTTTGACCTAATACTACCGTGGATTTTTTAACTAATAAAAGTTGCTCAGTGGTGAAGGATCTGCCTGCCAATACAGGAGCCTGAAGAGCCATGGATTTGATGCTTGGGTCAGGAAGGTCCCATGGAGGAGGGCATGGCAAGTCACTCCAGTATTCTTGCCTGGTGAATCCCATGGACAGAGGAGCCTGGTGGTTTACAGTCCATAAGGTCGCAAAAAGTTGGATGCAATTGAGCACATACACACACCCTTATTTTTGCTTAAGCCTTTTTTTTTTTTTTTTTTTTTACAGAAAAGAAATGAAGTTTATTTTATTTTTATTTTTTTTACAATATTATATTGGTTGGTTTTGCCATACATTGATATGAATTTGCCCCGGGTTTACATAAGTTCCCCCTCCTGAACCCCCCTCCCACCTCCCTCCTCCCTTTATCCTCCCTCTGGGTCATCCCCACATGCCAGCCCCGAGCATCCTATAACATGCATTGACCCTGAACTAGTGATTCGTTTCACATATGACAACATACGTGTTTCAATGCCATTCTCCCAAATCATCCCACCCTCACCCTCTCCCATAGAGTCCCAAAGACTGTTCTATACATCTGTGTCTCTTTTGCTGTCTCGTATACAGGGTTATCATTTGCATCTTTCTAAATTCCATATATATGTGTTAGTATACTGTATTGGTGTTTTTCTTTCTGGCTTACTTCACTCTGTATAATAGGCTCCAGTTTCATCCACCTCATTAGAACTGATTCAAATGTATTCTTTTTAATGGCTGAATAATACTCCATTGTGTATATGTACCAAAGCTTTCTTATCCATTCGTCTGCAGATGGACATCTAGGTTGCTTCCATGTCCTGGCTATTATAAACAGTGCTGCAATGAACATTGGAGTACACGTGTCTCTTTCAATTCTGGTTTCCTCGGTGTGTATGCCCAGGAGTGCGATTGCTGGATCATATGGCAGTTCTATTTCCAATTTTTTGAGGAATCTCCACACTGTTCTCCATAGTGCTTAAGCCTTTTTAAGTTGGACTTATATTACTTGCAACTGAAATATGTTTGATCCAGTAATCTATATTATGGTTGGGGCTTTCCTGGTGGCTCAGCAGGTAAAGAACCTGCCTGCAATGCAAGAGATGCAGGAGACTTGGGTTTGATCCCTGGTTCAGGAAGATCCCCTGGAGGAGAGCATGGTGACCTACTACAGTATTCTTGCCTGGAGAATACTATTGACAGAGGAGCCTTATGGGCTACAGTCCATTGGGTCACAGAGTTGAACACAACTGAAGCGACTGATTCTAGAAATCAGTGTACTAAAATGGACTGGAATGGGTGAATTTAACCTGGAGGACCATTATATCTATTAATGTGGACAGGAATACCGTAGAAGAAATGGAGTAGCCATCATAGTCAACAAAAGAGTCTGAAATGCGGTAGTTCTATGCAATCTCAAAAATGACAGAATGATCTCTGTTCGTTTCCGAGGCAAACCATTCAATATCACGGTAATCCAAATCTATGCCCCAACTAGTAATGCTGAAGAAGCTGAAGTTGAATGGTTCTATGAAGACCTAGAAGACCTTTTACAACTAACTCCAAAAAAGATGTCCTTTTCATTATAGGTGACTTGAATGCAAAGTAGGAAGTCAAGAAACACCTGGAGTAACAGGCAAATTTGGCCTTGGAGTACAGAATGAAGCAGGGCAAAGGCTAATAGAGTTTTGCCAAGAGAACGCACTGGTCATAGCAAACACCCTCTTCCGAGAACACAAAATAAAACTCTACACATGGACATCACCAGATGGCCAACCCCAACATCAGATTAATTATATTCTTTGCAGCCAAAGATGGGGAAGCTCTATACAGTAAGCAAAAACAAGACGGGGAGCTGACTGTGGCTCAGAACATGAACTCCTTATTGCCAAATTCAGACTTAAATTGAAGAAAGTGGGGAAAACCACTAAACCATTCAGGTATGGCCTAAATCAAATCTCTTATGATTATACAGAGAAGTAAGAAACAGATTTAAGGGACTAGATCTGATAGACAGAGTGCCTGATAAACTATGGATGTAAGATTGTACACGAGATAGGGATCAAGACAATCCTGAAAAAAGGAAATGCAAAAGAGCAAAATGGCTGTCTGAAGAGGCCTTACAAATAGCTGTGAAAGGAAGAGAAATGAAAATGAAAGATATACCCATTTGAATGCAGAGTTCCAAAGAATAGCAAGGAGAGATAAGAAAGCCTTCCTCAGCGATCAATGCAAAAAAATAGAGGAAAAAAATAGAATGGGAAAAACTAGAGATCACTTCAAGAAAATGAGAATACCAAGGGAACGTTTCATGAAAAGATGGGCACAATAAAAAGAGAAATATTATGGACCTAACAGAAGCAGAAGATATTAAGAAGAGGTGACAAGATACACTGAAGAACTGTACTAAAAAGATCTTCATGACTAAGAAAATCACTTGGAGCCAGACATCCTAGAATGTGATGTCAAGTGGGCATTAGGAAGCATCACTACAAACAAAACTAGAGGAGGTGATGGAATTCCAGTTGAGCTATTTCAAATCCTGAAAGATGATGCTGTGAAAGTGCTGCACTCAATATGTTAGCAAATTTGGAAAACTCAGCAGTGGCCACAGGACTGGAAAAGGTCAGTTTTCATTCTAATCCCAAAGAAAGGCAATGCCAAAGAATGCTCAAACCACTGCACATTGCATCTCACACACTGGTAAAGTAATACTCAAACTTCTCCAAGCCAGGCGATACATGAACTGTGAACTTCCAGATGTTCAAGTTGATTTTAGAAAAGGCAGAGGAACCAGAGATCAAATTGCTAACATCCACTGGACCATTAAAAAAGCAAGAGAGTTCCAGAAAAACATCTATTTCTGCTTTATTGATTATGCCAAAGCTTTTGACTGTGTGGATCACAATAAACTGTGGAACATTCTGAAAGTGATGGGAATACCAGACCACCTGACCCGCCTCTTGAGAAACCTGTATGCAGGTCAGGAAGCAACAGTTAGAACTAGACATGGAACAACAGACTGGTTCCAAATAGGAAAAGGAGTACATCAAGACTATATATTGTCACCCTGCTTATTTAACTTCTATGCAGAGTACATCATGAGAAACACTGGACTGGATGAAGCGCAAGCTGGAATCAAGACTGCTGGGAGAAATATCAATATCAAAGGGTGCAGATGACACCACCCTTATGGGAGAAAGTGAAAAAGAACTAAAGAGCTTCTTGATGATGAAAGAGGAGAGTGAAAAAGTTGGCTTAAAGTTCAACATTCAGAAGATCATGGCATCCTGTCCAAGGCAAATAGATGGGGAAACACTGTAAACAGTGGCTGAATTTATTTTTCTGGGCCCCCAAATCACTGCAGATTGTGATTGCAGCCATGAAATTAAAAGACACTTACCCCTTGGAAAGAAAGTTATGACCAACCTAGACAGCATATTAAAAGGCAGAGACATTACTTTTCCAACAAATTTGGTCTAGTCAAGACTATGGTTTTTCCAGTAGTCATGTATGGATGTGAAAGTTGGACTATAAAGAAAGCTGAGCGCCGAAGAATTGATGCTTTTGAACTGTGGTGTTGGAGAAGACTCTTGAGAATCCCTTGGACTGCAAGGAGATCCAACCAGTCCATCCTAAAGGAGATCAGTCCTGGGTATTCATTGGAAAGACTGATGTTGAAGCTGAAACTCCAATATTTTGGCCACCTGATATGAAGAACTGACTCATTGGAAAAGACCCTGATGTTGGAAAGATTGAAGGCAGGAAGAGAAGGGGATGACAGAAGATGAGATGGTTGGATGGCATCACTGACTCAATGGACTTGAGTTTGGGTAAACTCCAGGAGTTGGTGATGGACAGGCGTGCTGCAGTCCTTGGGGTCACAAAGAGTCGGACACGACTGAGTGACTATACTGAACTCTAATGAAATATTTCATTGTGTATATGTACCATGGTTCTCTTATCCATTCATCTGCCAATGGACATCTAAGTTGCTTCCATATCCTAGCTATTGTAAACAGTGCTGCAATGAACACTGGGGTACACATGTCTCTTTCAACTCTGGTTTCCTTGGTGTGTATGCCCAGCAATGGGATTGCTGTGTCGTATGACAGTTCTGTTTCCAGTTTTTTAAGGAATCTCCACACTTTTCCTATAGTGGCTGTACTCCTTTGCATTCCCACCAACAGTGTAAGAGGGTTCCCTTTTCTCCACACCCTCTCCAGCATTTACTGTTTGTAGACTTTTTGATAGCAGCCATTCTAACTGGCATGTACTTCACTGTGGTTTTGATTTGCATTTCTCTGATAATGAGTGATGTTGAGCATCTTTTCATGCACTTGTTAGCTATCTGTATGTCTTCTTTAGAGAATTGTATGTTTAGTTCTTTGGCCTATTTTTTTATTGCATTGTTTATTTTTCTGGAGCTGCAGGAGCTGCTTGTATATTTTTGAGATTAATTATTTGTCAGAAAATAAGCACTTTTAAAAATTATTGTTAAGGATAAACATAAAAGGAGGGAAAACTCTAAAAATATGGTATATTCTGATACAAACTATGTATGTGCTCTCTGTTACCACGTTTATGTAGTCATAAAAATAAAGTTTGATTTAAGAAAGGGACATCATGGAACATCTACTCCAGTCCTTTTTTATAGACAAAATAACCATAGCACGTGCATGCTAAGACCCTTCAGTTCAGTTCAGTTGCTCAGTCGTGTCCGACTCTTTGCAACCTCATGAACTGCAGTACATCAGGGCTCCCTGTCCATCATCAACTCCAGGAGCCTACCCAAATTCATGTCCATTGAGTTGGTGATGCTATGCAACCATCTCATCCTCTGTCGTTCCCTTCTCCTCCTGCCCTCAATTTTTACCAGCATCACGGTCTTTTCAAATGAGTCAGTTCTTCACATCAGGTTGCCAAAGTATTGAAGTTTGAAGTTTCAGCTTCAACATCAGCCCTTCCAATGAACACCGAGGACTGACCTCCTTTAGGATGGACTGGTTGGATCTCCTTGCTGTCCAAGGGACTCTCAAGAGTCTTCTCCAACACCATACTTCAAAAGCATCAATTCTTTAGTGCTCAGCTTTCTTTATAGTCTAACTCTCACATCCATACATGACCACTGGAAAAATCATAGTCTTGTCTAGACCAATCTTTGTTGGCAAATAATGTCTCTGCTTTTTAATATGCTAAGTTGGAAATAACTTTCTTTCCAAGGAGTAAGTGTCTTTTAATTTCATGGCTGCAATCAGCATCTGCAGTGATTTTGGAGCCCCCCAAAATAGAGTCAGCCACTGTTTCCACTGTTTCCCCCTCTTTTTGCCATGAAGTGATGGGACCAGATGCCATGATCTTAGTTTTCTGAATGTTGAGCTTTAAGCCAACTTTTTCACTCTCCTCTTTTACTTTCATCAAGAGGCTCTTTAGTTCTTCTTCACTTTCTGCCATAAGGGTGGTGTCATCTGCATATCTGAGGTTATTGATATTTCTCCCAGCAGTCTTGATTCCAGCTTGTGCTTCCTCCAGCCCAGCATTTCGCATGATGTACTCTGCATATAAGTTAAATAAGCAGGGTGACAATATACAGCCTTGACATACTCCTTTTCCTATTTGGAACCAGTCTGTTGTTCCACGTCCAGTTATAACTGTTGCTTCCTGACCTGCATACAGGTTTCTCAAGAGGCGGGTCAGGTGGTCTGCTATTCCCATCTCTTTCAGAATGTTCCACAGTTTATTGTTATCCACACAGTCAAAGGCTTTGGCATAATCAATAAAGCAGAAATAGATGTTTTTCTGGAACTTTCTTGCTTTTTTGATGGTCCAGCAGATGTTGGGAATTTGATCTCTGGTTCCTCTACCTTTTCTAAAACCAGTTTGAACATCTGGAAGTTCACAGTTCACGTATTGCCTGGCTTGGAGAATTTTGAGCATTCTTTTAATAACGTGTGAGATGAGTGCAATTGTGTGGTAGTTTGAGGATTCTTTGGCATTCCATTGAGTAATGGTATATTACTCAGCCATTAAAAAGAGTGCTTTTGAATCAGTTCTAATGAGGTGGATGAAACTGGAGTCTATTATACAAAGTGAAGTAAGTCAGAAAGGAAAACACCAATATGGTATACTAACGCATATATATGGAAATTAGAAAAATGGTAATCTTGACCCTATATGCAAGACAGCAAAGAGACACAGATTTAAAGAACAGACTTTTGGACTCTGTGGGAGAAGGCGAGAGTGGGGTGATTTGAGAGAATAACATTTAAACATGTATATTATCATATGTGAAACAGATCACTTGTTGAGGTTCGATGCATGAGACAGGGTGCTCAGGGCTGGTGCCTTGGGATGACCCTGAGGGATTGGATGGGGAAGGAGATGGCAGGGGGATTCAGGATGGGGAACACATGTACACCCATGGCTGATTCATGTCAATGTATGGCAAAAACTACTACAATATTGTAAAGTAATTAGCCTCCAATTAAAATAATTAAATAAAATTTTTTAAAGTGCTTAGTTTCTTTTTAACCTCTATATCTCTTAATGATTAATTATCTGTTCTATTTATAAAATTCATAGTAGATTTGAGTTATTAATTTTTAAAAATATTAAAAGCAATTAATTGTATTTAACCACATAAATGACAGTGAAAGAAAAAAAATTCACACTTATAAATCAGGTTATTGACTGGATTTCTTAACTAATACCCAAATCATATTATCTTTACCTAAAGTGATTTGCCAGAAGACATACTTTGTTTAAATTCCCCTTAAGCATTATTGTCTTGCAGAAGTTGCATTTTAAAAAAAAGGCACTGTCACTTTTTGAATAAAGTTATGTTAACTCTTAAAATTGATTGTTATCCAAATGAGTACAAATATCAAGTTGAGATCCTGGTTAATGGTGGACAGTCCTGGATTGCCTTGATCTGTTTCAGTTGGCATCTGTTTTCCTGTTGTAATTATTAATAGGGTCTCATTTTAATATTGTATATATCCCAGTTTGGAGAAAAATTTATAATCACCCCAGGTACAGCCATCAGAGATACTTTATAGCCAAATGGTAAAAGAAAAGGCTGATAAATGAAGTATGAGGGGATATAACTACAAATGGTATATATGGAAACAATATATACAATTTAAAATATTATCATCATTATATTCTGTAGTTTGAGGAAGAAAAGAATGAAAGAAATGTAAGTGCTTATTAATGAACTTTGCTATACTCACTAACATTCAATAAACTATTCCTGAAAAGCAGGAATTGAATGTCACCCCCAGATACTTGTTTTGTCTACATCAGTGCATTGTATAGGAAAACTCCGTGCTAAATGAAACATTCTTTACTAATCATCTACATCAGTAGTCACACCAAGAACTATAACTATAGTTATAGTTACTATAAACTATAACTATAGTTTATAAACTATATCTTGAGATAAATGTAAAATGTTATTATTGTTATAAGCATTATCATTAAAGTACATAACAGTATAACCATTTTCATTGGGAACCTTGCATTTAAAATTTATAGAAAATTTGTTTTGTGAGATGAATTTCATTTAAAACTTCCTGGATAAACTGTTAGGTTAAAGTGGAATCAGCATTTTACTAAATCTGCCACCTATTCCAAATGTCACTTTTGTTTCCTACTTTCTCCATGTGTATTCTTTCATTAGAAATATCATACTTCTGAAGGAATAAAAGAAATTAATAGTTAATTGATTAGAATTATTTATAATTCATTATTAACCATATTAAACCACAGTAAACTAGATTCAGACACAGTGGGCAAACTAAAACCAAAGCAGCTTCTCCTGGGCTTTCTTTTTAAATACACTTCCATCATTTTATTTAGATTACCTTATTCAGCCACATACACATATGCACACAAATATAGGAATGGTGGGCCGGCTCACAAATATGACAATTATGTATTGAATCTGGATAAAATACTGTGTATTTTTAGGATCCGTGAAAACCTCTTTAAGGTATCAACAGACCATAGGAAAAGATTAACAAACTTTGTTAGTAAAGGGGCAGATATTAACGGTTTTAGGTTTCATGAACCATATATATGATCTTGGCTGCAACTGCTTCATTCTGCCATTGTAGCAAACAGATAGCCACAGATAACATGTTAAAAATACATGTAACTGGGTTCCAATAAAACATCGACACTGGAATTTGATTTTCATGTAAATGTCACAAGTCATGAAATAAAATTTTTCTTCTGAATTGTTCCAACCATTTAAAATATAAAAGCCATTCTTAACTCATAGGCCGTAGCAAAACAGTCAAGAGGCTACATGAGCCCTGTCAGAGAGCATTAACACTGTGCCCTGTCAGAAAGAAAAAATAATAAAGAATTTTGTGTGGCATACAACAAACTTCTCAAGATTTAAGATACATATAATGCTTTGAAAAACAGGAGTTTAAATTTTTTCTTTCCTTAGAAAATACAGAACGTTATAGCAGTGGAAAAATTCTATCACAACAGCTTCTAACTGGTTTTTACATAAAGAGTCCATGACAAATACCCTGTCAAAAGAATGCTTTATTATGTGGAGATATAATGTCAGTTTCATGTATAACCAGCTTCATTGCCAATCAAATAATGCTATAGATAGGTGTGACATCATGTCTAGGCATAATCATAGTTTGACTGATAGGTTGGAATATGGAATATAAACAGGAAACTAGAAAATAATTGCTTGACTTAAACTTTAGTTAAAAATAATTGAAGAACGACAACATTACTAACATGTGAATGTATTAGGAATATCCTAAAATTGTTGCTTCTATAACTGTCAAGATATAATCTAATGATGAAGAACCTTGAAAGTGGTTGATATCATTTAATTTATTGGTTAATGGAATTGCTCATTTTGAATACAGTTCTATTATATAGATCAGTATTAATATAATTAAAGACCATTATAAATACTCAAGAATAAATATAGCTTATCATATGAAAGTATAGTTTAGTGCTAAATATTAGCAAAATATGGAATTAATGTTATGTTTTTACTAGTGACATAAGCTCTTTTTTAACATGAAGCTACCTAGAAAAACCTTTTCTGAGTGTTATAGAGTTTTTGCTACTGCTGCTGCTAAGTCACTTCAGTCGTGTCCGACTCTGTGCGACCCCATAGACGGCAGGCCACCAGGCTCCCCCATCCCTGGGATTCTCCAGGCAAGAACATGGAGTGGGTTGCCATTTCCTTCTCCAATACGTGAAAGTGAAGACGCTCAGTTGTGTCCGACTCTTAGCGACCCCATGGACTGCAGCCTACCAGGCTCCTCCGTCCATGGGATTTTCCAGGCAAGAGTACTGGAGTGGGTTGCCGTTGCCTTCTCCGTATAGAGATCTTCCGTTACGTTCCGTTCCGTTCCGTTCCGTCGCTCAGTCGTGTCCGACTCTTTGCGACCCCGTGGACTGTAGCCTACCGGGCTTCTCCGTCCATGGGATTCTCCAGGTAAGAATACTGGAGTGGGTTACCGTTTCCTTCTCCAGGGGATCTTCCCGACCCAGGGATCGAACCCGGGTCTCCCGCATTGGAGGCAGACGCTTTAACCTCTGAGCCACCAGGGAAGCCCCATAGAGATCTTAAATGTCATTAAAATAAAAACACCTATATATGATGAGACAAGTTTTTTTTTTCTCAAACATTGTTATAATATTGTTAATCTACAGATTTTATCAGATTTTGTCAATTGTATCAAGATATCTATTTAAATTTTATTTTTAAAATTTATTATCTGTTTCATATTTAAGCATGCTTGAAAATTATGAAGCATGATAATAAAATAATCATCTGTTAACCAGTCACTCAACTGAAGATCTAGAACAAGGTCCATAAACTATGTGCTATATTTATATAGTAGGCAAAATCCAGCCTGCTGGCCTGTTTTGGTGAATAAGAATTTATCAGAACACAGTCAGTTGGTGAGGCAGAGATTAAATACTTGAGTCATGTGGTCTGGCCAAGTCCTTCATTTTAGAAACACGGATATTAAGCAGAGAAATATAAAGAGACTTACCTGAGGTTATACAGCATATTAGTGGTAAATTAAGATAAGAACCCAGTTTTGTTTTGTTTTTTCCTCTTACAATATTCTGCAATTGAAGGAAACAAGCAAAAGCCAGCTTGTGAACTGAGAAAAGAAAATGACAGCATTTTAAATTGGCCACACGATCTTTCATTGTCATCATCATCTTCTCTCCTATCCACTTCCCCTATTCTCCTCCTCGTTCCTTAAAAGCTCGTGGTAAACTTAATGTTATGATTTTAAAAGAAATTTAATTTTATTTTATTTGTAGGTATTGCTATCCTAAATGTATTTTATGTATTCTCAATTAAAATATATTTTATGAAACAATTCCTCCATGGTGGTCCTGACTGTATATTTGAATGTTTCTTAACATTTCCAACATACTACATACACTTGATGTATTTAACATTGTTATGCGATAACACTTAATGTATTTAACATTAAGGAATGTTTCTTAGTATTTCCAACATACTAAATACACTTCCTATAACATACTAAATACACTTCCTATAACATACTAAATACACTTCCTTGGTGGTTCAGATGGTAAAGAATCTGCCTGGAACGTGGGAGACCTGGGTTTGAACCCTGGGTGGTGGAGATCCCTTGGAGAAAGAAATGGCAACATACTCCAGTATTCTTGCCAGGAGAATTCCATGGAAAGAGGAGCCTGGTGGGCTACAGTCTATGGGATCACAAAGAGTCGGACACAAATGAACGTGACTAACACACACACAAATACACTTAAAGAGTTGTATTCAATTTTATTTGTTCTATTCAAAATAAAGCATGATGATACTGTTCATGGTTGAAACTTATTGATAAATAATATTAAATATAATCTTATTGGTGAATCCTAAAGAAGATTTGAAAAACCCTGCATATTAAATAGCCCACAGATTTCCATGGGGATTAGAATATTTATTTTCTCCACTAATATAAGCATATGGAGGACTTTCTTAAGAGAATTCACTGATTCCTACCAAGCTAGATACTTTTTAATGAATTAATAATATGCTGAGCATGATGAAATGGTGATTTCAGGCATCCATGTGAAAGGCTATCAAAACAAAAAAAATTAGTGATACAGCCACAGTACTATGACTCATGATATAAAATTACAGAAAAAATAACAAATTTGAAGAATACTGTATAAGACAGATTTTAAATATCTTAGCATTAAATGTGTATGTCTTTCTGAGAAAAATATGGTATTTATCTGTATGGGTAAGTTGTTTGGGTTAAACCAACCCTAATTAATCACTGCCTGCACTAAGTCAAAAAGGGCTATATCAGAAAATTTTTCATGCTCAAAACCTACAGATCGTAATGCATATATAAACATCAAAACTTATTATATTTTAGATAGCTGTAGTCTATGGGGAACTTCTGAAATATTGTTTTTTGCTCTATTTTATTTTAGATAGATATTCTAAAACTGGATTTTCTTTTATTCTTCAGTGATATTTCTTGGGTTTTTTCCCTCTTTTTCTCAGTATTACATAAGGCAGAAATTGTCTATTTGATTGCCTTTGCCAAATAGCTTTCACTGCTTTTTTTCTGCTTTATAACTCATTAAATTTTTCACTGCAAAACTGAATAAATTGATTTGTCAGTTTACTTTTAGTTTTCATGTCTTAATAGTAAAAGCATTCGTAGATAAAATTTTAATTTCTGATTAAACCTTTGACTATGCCTTCGAAATTATGATATGCAGTATTCTTACCATCATTTTTATAACTAATACTTGAGTGGAATTTTTCCCTCTGTTTGGCCCCAATAGTTGTTATGTAGAGTCCTTTTCACTTAAATTTCAGGGAATTTTGGAATGTTTGCAATTTTATTTCTAACTTTATTTTTTTAGAGTACAGTCATCCCTCTGTATCTGTGGGTGATAATTCCAGGACCCTCTTCTCTTCTTTGCAGATACCCAAATCTGCAGATGTTCAAGTTCCTTAATAAAATGGTGTGGTATTTGCACATAACCTTTGCACATCCCCCCACATACTTACATTTTCTTTGCTGCTGCTGCTAAGTCACTTCAGTCGTGTCCGACTCTGTGTGACCCCATAGATGGCAGCCCACCAGGCTCCCCCATCCCTGGGATTCTCCAGGCAAGAACACCGGAGTGGGTTGCCATTTCCTTCTCCAATGCGTGAAAGTGAAGTCGCTCAGTCGTGTCCGACCCCAAGCGACCCCACGGACTGCAGCCTACCAGGTTTCTCCATCCATGGGATTTTCCAGGCAATAGTACCAGAGTGGCTTGCCATTGCCTTCTCCGACTTATAATGCCTAATACAATGCAAAAAAGTGAAAGTGAAAGTCACTCAATCATATCTGACTCTTTGTGACCCCATGGACTATAGAGTCCATGGAATTCTCCAGGTCAGAATAGTGGAGTGGGTAGCCATTCCCTTCTCCAGGGGATCTTCTCAACCTGGGATCAAACCCAGGTCTCCCACACTGCAGGTGGATTCTTTACCAGCTGAGCCACCAGGGAAAATAGTTGTAAATACAATATAAAATACTATGTAAGTAGTTTCTGATGCTCAACAAATTTAACTTTTGCTTGCTGGAACTTTCTGAAATGTTTTTTACAAATATTTTCTATCTGCTGTTGGTTAAATTCATCGTTGGTTGAATTCATGGCTGCAAACCCTGGGAACATAAAGGGCTGATTTTATTTGGATCATATGGCCTAAGAGCTATCTACTCTTGGAATTTATTCAGGTTTTTTGGTATTTATAGATGATAATTTTAAAATACTTTTGTGGATTTTTAAAGCAAAGATATAGAATATTGTGCATATGCATCCTTGGTTGTGACTCTTTGGACCCCAGTAGCCCACCAGTCTCCTCTGTCCATGGGATTTCCCAGGCAAGAATACAGGAATGGGTTGTGATTTCCTCCTCCAAGGAAAATTCCTGACCCAAGGACTTTAATTATAAATATAAAAGAGAAATACATTACTTCTATTGTATTAATTTTATTTTTAAGATCTTTGTATATACTTATCAGTTAACATACTGAAGTAAAACAGAGGCAAGTGTTTTTTTTTTTCCTGTGTCTAAAGTTTCTGCCCACTAAAATAATTTTTTTCTTTCTGTTTTAAATACACAATATTACTCACTTTGTGAAGGCTTATGCCTGATCTATATGTTGTATAGATTATCAATGTTATACCATCAATGTCCGAAATATCACTTAGGTTTACACTGTTGTGATTCCTGTTTTCACATCAAATTTAGATGTCATTTCCTAATCTGTTTATTTTTAATTGTCCTATAGCACATTCTTTAGGTGTATTATCTTGGGTATCATTTGAACTTGATATTGTAAAACAATTTAATAATATATTTTCTGTGATTCGTTGCTGTTTACTCTGTATACTTTACATCCCTTAGCCATATGAACTAGAATATAAATAGTATGTACCTATCTCTATACTTTTTTTCTGCTCATCTCCTGTCCTTTTCTTTCTTTCCTCTTCCTTCCTGTCTTTCTTTTCTTCTGAGTACTGTTGGCTGTGTGTGAAAATACACTACTGTGGAAATAATTGGAAGGAAGCTCAAAAATTATTACCTTGAATGTATACCACAGACTTGATGCAGTTCTTGGGTTTGGGATGTCTTTATCTATTCCCAACTTTACTAATCAAAGCTGATTATAATTTGGTTTCTCTTCCATTGAAGGGCCAATTTAGGAGTTCTATAAAATAATGTCTATCAGTTCAGTTCAGTTCAGTTCAGTCGCTCAGTCGTGTCCGACTCTCCGCGACCCCATGAATCACAGCACGCCAGGCCTCCCTGTCCATCACCAACTCCCGGAGTACACTCAAACTCATGTCCACAGAGTCGGTGATGCCATCCAGCCATCTCATTCTCCGTCGTCCCCTTCTCCTCCCGCCCCCAACCTTTCCCAGCATCAGAGTCCTTTCCAGTGAGTCAACTCGTCGCATGAGGTGGCCAGAGTATTGCAGTTTCAGCTTCAGCATCAGTCCCTCCAGTGAACATCCAGGATTGATCTCCTTTAGAATGGACTGGTTGGATCTCCTTGCAGTATAAGGGACTCTCAAGATAGGAAGAAACCATACGGATAATACCTTTACCACATGGTCAGGGTTAATATCCCCAGTGATAAGACATATGGACATTGTGGACCTCCTGATATGATGCTCTGAGAAGGGGTCTCCAGAGAAATAAACCAATAGGAGATATAGATCTAGATATCTGGATCTATCCATGTCTGTTTCTCTTATATAATAAATTTATATGGGCTTATACAATTATGGAGGCTGACAGATACCAAGATCTGCAGAGGGGGTTGGAAAGCTGGAGACCCAGGAGGGCTGATGGTGTAGTTCCAGTCAGAACTGGCTCAAGACGCTGGAAAAGCCAATGTTTCCATTTCCATAGTCAGCAAAGGCCTCTGACCTAGTTCTGAGGCAGTCAGTTCAGTTCAGTCAGTTCAGTCGCTCAGTCGTGTCCGACTCTCTGCGACCCCATGAATCAAAGCACGCCAGGCCTCCCTGTCCATCACCAACGGTGGATGTAGGTTTTTGTAAACCTAAAGAAAAACCATATGGCAAGACAGAGGACTCAGTACCACGGAGACAATGATGGTGCCTCCTCTGCAGGTGAGGAAGGATAGGCTCCATGCTGAATGGAGGATCTAGATTCAGCCTTCTGAAAATTAGAAGAATTTCATTAGAGAAGCTTCATTAGTATTGACCTTAAACCTTAATAATGGCAATCCTTACTGTCTACTTAGCTATCTTGAGCCCCAAAGTGACTTATAGTTGATCTGTTATTCATGAAAGTCTTCATCCTGAAGCCATAATGTCTATACATATGGACTATTTTAAAAATGTTATAAAGTAGACGTCGTTTGTAGTATTGAGATATATGCATATCTAGTTCCCTTGCATATACTGCTTAAGTTGAAGACAGACTGACATTAAATACAGATGTTGAATAAAAGGTGGATGTAGGTTTTTGTAAACCTAAAGAAAAACCATATGGCAAGACAGAGGACTCAGTACCACGGAGACAATGATGGTGCCTCCTCTGCAGGTGAGGAAGGATAGGCTCCATGCTGAATGGAGGATCTAGATTCAGCCTTCTGAAAATTAGAAGAATTTCATTAGAGAAGCTTCATTAGTATTGACCTTAAACCTTAATAATGGCAATCCTTACTGTCTACTTAGCTATCTTGAGCCCCAAAGTGACTTATAGTTGATCTGTTATTCATGAAAGTCTTCATCCTGAAGCCATCCTTCTGTCTTCAGCTCCTTAACTATCTGCTGGTCTGAGTAAAATGTGACAGGGAGGCAAAAAAGTAGTAAGCTGTTTTTAAAAGTCTTGAGTCTTTGTACTCAGTTCATGAACAGTTTCTACTGAGAAGATGTTTTTTAAAAATGAAGTTGGACTTTGAAAATCAAGCACAAGACAGTGATTTGCAACAAAATGAAGTTCAGAATATATGTATATATATACAGTTTTATTTTCCGTGTCTTTGAAGGCATTTCGGAGGTCACTATAAGGAGTCAAATAAGAAGCTTCTTATTCAACTGCCATCTTAAATTGAAGGCCTGGTGAAGACAGTATTTCATCCTCTCTTTATAATACAATGTGTTAAGTCAAACATCCTTTTTAGGCTGAGCTTACTCATCCAAGTCTATTCTTGGTGAAAGTACTACCATGAACTGTCATAGGTTAGTTAAAACTTTCAAAATGGATATTTTATTTCTCCCTTTATTTGAACATTCTTGAAATTAGTTTTCAATTCTAAAACAGATGCTAGAAAGTCTCAAATATTTCCTAAATAATCATTTCTTTTTTGAAGTGGGAAATTTAGTCCCGAAGTTTAAAGTTCTGAAAGGATAAAGAATTTACTATGCAGTAAACTAGGAAATTCTCTATTAATGCAAAAGCATGTGTTAGTTCCATTAACTAACAAATACATTCTTGGATGTGTCTCAGTAACTACGAAGTTATCCTTCTGGTACAGAATAGCCTAAGGATACTTTCTAATTAAAATTTTGAAAACTGATGCTCAGTATACCGTATCTGTCTGCAATTCTAAATTAAGTTGGGATCTCTTATGTTATGTTAGTCTATAATCTTTCACTGCTGTGTAACAGTTGAAAAAAATGCTAATTTAGTAAATCAGATCAAGTTCAACCCTGAACTATTATTGCTTTAGCAAATAAAGTTTGTGGTAGCTATGATCGAGTTGCAATTTATGGAACCTCATAATCCTACCTGTAATAAAAATAATAATTCTGACAATAATAATATTCTCTCATTTATTTCACTCCTGCTGTGTTCCAGGCCTTTTAAATATATCATATCATCTGACTCATGCCACAACTATGTGAGTTATTCCAATTTTATGGTTAAAACAGCTGAGGTGAGAAAAGAGGATGGTTTTAATTAAGACAGAGATGGAAGCCATGAAGTTAAGTGGGGGAGGGGGGTAAAGGGGACAGTTAGAAAAGGGGTTCATTAAAGAACTTTAGAATCTTATAAGTAACATTTTTGTAGTTTTATAAATTGCTTTTCTAATGTCTGTGTACCTTAGATAATGTGGAAAGGTAAAGGAAAACATAGAAGAAAATAAAAGTTTTCTGTCAGTTCTGTCTCACATGTGTCACACTCCACATGCTTAGCAGATTTTAGGAGAGATTGTGTATTAGTTAAGGCATCTGCAGTTCAGGAAAAGTCATCAGTTTTGAAAGTCATCGGTGTTAATAGAAGTTGAAGTTTCAGGTATGGAGAAGATTTTTTTGAGGGGTGTGCTGTATTGGGTCTTTGTTGCTGTGCGAGGGCTTTCTCAAGTTGGCAGGGGCTAGTCTTCACTGCAGTGAGTCGGCCTCTCATTGTGGTGGCTTCTCTTGTAGCTTCTCTGGTTGTGGAGCGTGGGCATGGTAGTTGTGGCACACAGGGTTTGTTGCCCTGCGTCATGTGAAATCTTCTCAGACCAGGGATTGAACCTGCATTAGCAGGCTGATTCTTAACCACTGGTCCACCAGGGAAGTCCTGGAGAAGCTAATTTAAAATACTGTGTAGACTGAGGGAAAAAGAAAAAAAAAGAGGACAAAGGATAAAGCCTGGGGAAACATTGATATTCAGAAAGCATAAAATTAGAGATATTAGGAGAATTAATCATTCAAACAGGGAGTTAACACCAACGCTAACAGAAGAGAGATTTTATGATATAGAAATAGTGAAAATGTTGAATTCTGGGGTCAAGTAAGATAAAACTTAAAGGTATCTAGTGGGTTTGCCAGTTGGTCAGCGAGTGAGCAAGAGGATATGGACAGACTTGAGAGCTCTGTGCTCGATTCAGGAGCATGTGGTAGGTGACTAGTGGGGAAATTAGTGGAAACTTTATAGAAGCCAGGGTGTGTAGAGAAGTAGATGACAAGGTCAGTAGCTAGAAATTCACAAAAGAGTTTTATTAGAGGGACTGAAACACGTATATTTGTGGAAAGAGAGAATATGAGGACATAGAGAAGATACCAAAGGAGTTCTTGAAGGAAGATCCGTACCTCTCAACAGGATGTCCCAAGAGGCCTGCTTCAGATACCGACATAGGGCTCTGAGTGAAAGGAAGACCAGATGCTGAAACCCAGCCTATCCCTGCTTGCCCAGCCATGTCAGCTGGAACAGAGGGTGCTTTTGTGTTAATAGTCCAAATGGGTCTGCTTTTTCTATTTAGTCTTCTCAGAAAGGACACCTTTTATAATTCATCCTCCCAGAAATGATGACTTCTTTTTTTGACTTCTAATTTGCACAAGTATTTGCTAGTAGCAGCCCAAAATTTAGCATGAAGCTGGTAGTTTTGTTTTTATTTCAATTCTCCATGTCATGTTATAAAAAATCTTTCAAGATTCAAACACAATTTTAACAGTTACTGTCAAATATCTTATCGAGGCAAGAATTTAGCACACATTTTGAACATCTTTGAACAGCTATCTAAAGAAACAAATGATTAGCAACATCATATAGACCTACCGTATAGGTCTTCCCTCGTAGTTCAGTCGGTAGAGAATCTGCCTGCAATGCAGGAGACGTGGATTCATTTCCTGGGTCAGGAAGAACCCCTGGAGAAGGAAGTGGCAACTCACTCCAGTGTTCTTGCCTGGAGAATCCCATGGTCAGAGGAGCCTGGCAGGCTACAGTCCACGGGATTGCAAGAGTCGTACACGACTTAGTGACTAAACCACCACCACAACCATATTCTTTTGTATCTAGATGAAATGTATTTGCTTTTTTAAAAGCACAATAGCAAAGCAGAATCTATTTGTCATGATTATAACATTTGGTTGGGGTTCCTTGCCCCTTGCAAAGAATTAGTAATTCTGTGTGTTTTCATACATCTTACACACAAAATTTTCTTTCCTTTTTTGTCTTCTTGTTTTTTTAAAGTTTTATTTGGAGTATAATTGATTTACAATGTGTTAATTTCAGTTGTACAGTTAAGAGATTTAGTTACACATATGCAGGTATACTTCTTTTATGTACTTCTGATTAGTGAGGGACAACATAGAGTCCTATAGTTTAGGGATCCCCAACTCCCAGGTCATGGACCAGTACCAGCCTGAGGCCTGTTTGGAACCAGGCCGCATGTCAGGAAGTGAGTGGTGAGTGAACGAGCAAGCAAAGCTTCATCTATATTTACAGCTGCTCCCCATCACTGCCGTTACCACCTGAGCTCTGCCTCCTGTCAGATCAGCAGCAGCAAAATAAAAGTAATTCACTTGTATCATCCTGAAACTATCTCCTCCCACCACCCACCTGGTCCATGAAAGAAACTGTCTTCCATGAAACCAGTCCCAAGTGACAAAAAGTTTGGGTACTGCTGCTGTAGTTCATCCTGTTACCAAACTGAAATGATAGAATGTCAGCATTGGAAAGTACCTCAAAGTTTTCTACAGCAACCTTGGACATGTTACATTTGACCACATTCAGAAGGTGTGGGACTTGCCGGTGGTCACATAGCTGGCCGATAGTAGAGCCATACGACTTCTGATTCCCCATTAAGTGTTCTTTCCACTAGATCAGGAAACAAAGACTTAAACTTATACTTTTTGTGGCAGAACGTTAAAGGACTTCTTCACAGAGCATCATGCATATCATAATCACCTTGTATGAGGTAGAAGCTTGAAATACAGTCCTCTTGCTTTCTAAACTTGCCCTGCTTGTCAAAGTTGGAGGAATCAGCTGTAATTCTGACTTTTTTCTTTAAATTTTTAATAATGGTTCTTCCTAAATGGATAGAAAAGGGCATGGTTAAATGTGGCAGTTTGATTTTTCATGATAGTCTTATACATTTATGTCCTTGAGCTCAAATAACATTTTTTTAAATTTTTATGCCAATTTTTTTTTAAAGTAAGAATATTGTTGGAGTTATATTTAACATTTTGAAATAGTGCATGAGGATGGGATTGGCAATCACATAGATAAAATTTAAAGAAGACCTTGGATTCTGTGGCAGCTGTCTAGATATCATATCTGAATAAGAACACACATAGTCATAAAGAGCTCTGTTGGATAGCTGTGAAGAGCAGTGTATCTTGATTTATATTTTTGGTCATTGTTTTCCAAATTGTGTTTCTTGAATTCTTTACAGGTATTATTTGAATTAAGAAGTCTGTGGTCTAAAAATGATGCTATACTTTATTATAACCTCTTGCTACCCTTATGTGAAAATGTATGTAGAAATATTCCACAGGTGGGAAATATTTTTCTTAGGGCTTTTTTCCTTTTCCTTCAGGATCTAAGTAACCAAGTTTTAAGATATCTGGACACAAATGATATCTTTACCTGAAGTAAAACTTCTCTTGCTGCTCTAAAGAAATTGCTAAACTAGCTGAAAAGAAAACATAACACACTTCATTACAGTAAATGCAAATGTTACTGATAATACTGTTAAAAAACTTAAAAAAATATATATATAAGTATATATATTTTTATAGTATGCATGCATATATTGTGTGTTAGGTTTGGGGAAAAGGACTCAAGCTTATTCATGTCTTAAGGATACTTTAATTTTATACAATTCAGTAGTATTTAGCTTGTACTCTTTTTGAGAATTGAAGATTTTTAACTTTGAGTAGTGTAAACTAATACTTGAGATACCTATTATTTTCATCACAATTTGGTCTCTTGTCTCTCTCTGTAACGATAGAGCCAGTGATTTAAAATCCCTCATTGCTATGCTCAGTATCTCTGTTGTTGTTAAGCCACTCAGCCATGTCAGACTCTTTGCAATCCCATGGACTGTAGCACGCCAGGCTTCCCTGTCCTTCACTATCTCCTGGAACTTGCTCAAACTCATGTCCATTGAATCGATGATGCCGTTCAACCATCTCATCCTCTGTCGTCCCCTTTTCCTCCTGCTTTCAATCTTTCCCAGCAGCAGGGTATTTTCTAATGAGTCAGCTCTTCACATCAGGTGGCCAAAGTATTGGAGCTTCATCTTCAGCTTCAGTCCTTCCAATGAATATTCAGGAAATACTGATTTCCTTTAGGATTGATTGGTTTTATTTCCTTGCAGTCCAAGGGAATCTCAGGAGTCTTCTCCAACACCATGGTTCAAAATCATCAATTCTTTGGTGCTCAGTCTTCTTTATAGTCCAACTCTCACATCCATACATGACTGCTGGAAAAACCATAGCTTTGACTAGACGGACCTTTGTTGGCAAAGTAATGTCTCTGCTTTGTAATTCTGTCTAGGTTGGTCATAACTTTTCTTCCCAGGAGCAAGTGACTTTTAATTTATGGCTTCAGTCACCATCTGTAGTGATTTTGGATCCCAAGAAAATAAAGTCTGTCACTGTTTCCATTGTTTCCCCATCTATTTGCCATGAAGTGATGGGACCAGATGCCATGATGTTAGTTTTTTGAATATTGAGTTTTAAGCCAGCTTTTTCACTCTCCTCTTTAACCTTCATCAAGAGACTATTCGGTTCCAATCAAAAGTCTACAACTCTGCCTTTCAAAGCACACTCATGCATTCCTCTTATAGGAGATAACTTGTTTTCCTAAATCTCAAAGTGTATGACATGAGCTAATCTGAAGATTCCAAGAGATATATATTTTTTGTTTGTTTTGATTTGAAATACTAATATGAAGTAAAATGTCAGTCTTGAAGGAACTGTCATCAGAAGCAAATATTATTGTGTTACTAAACAAATAATATAAAGATAAATAATAAACCAAGAAAGTATGTGAATTATTTGTACCACCCATTTTTTACATTACATAAAAAATATGAAAACTTATAGATATCATTTAAGAACGTTCAGATGACCCAGCTAGCTGCTGAACGTATATATACATTCCATACACTGACTCTAGCTGCCTGTATTACCACCCTCAGTGATAAGCAGACTTTATGAACTGTTATGTGCTTGCTCAGCAGAATCGACAATGACAATATGGTAGATTTTAACAGACAAAAATTGAACAGAATACTATAGAAATAGAAGAAATATTCCCATAAAATAGTGTCAATGTCATGCATCAGTTCAGTTCAGTTCAGTCGCTCAGTCGTGTCCGACTCTCCGCGACCCCATGAATCACAGCACGCCAGGCCTCCCTGTCCATCACCAACTCCCGGAGTTCACCCAAACTCATGTCCACAGAGTCGGTGATGCCATCCAGCCATCTCATTCTCCGTTGTCCCCTTTTCCTCCCGCCCCCAACCTTTCCCAGCATCAGAGTCTTTTCCAGTGAGTCAACTCGTCGCATGAGGTGGCCAAAGTATTGCAGTTTCAGCTTTAGCATCAGTCCCTCCAATGAACATCCAGGATTGATCTCCTTTAGAATGGACTGGTTGGATCTCCTTGCAGTATAAGGGACTCTCAAGAGTCTTCTCCAGCACCACAGTTCAAAAGCATCCATTCTCTGGCGATCAGCTTTCTTCACAGTCCAACTCTCACATCCATACATGACCACGGGAAAAACCATTGCCTTGACTAGACGGACCCATGCATAGACCTTGCTAAACCCCCAAATTGAGACTGGTTTCATTAAGTAGGATCCATTTTGCAAGGTAAGTATACAGAATTGATCTTCCCTGTAGCTCAGACGTTAAAGAATCTGCCTGCAATGCAGGAAACCCGGGTTCGATCCCTGGGTCGGGAAGATTCTCTGAAGAAGGGAACAGCAATCTACTCCAGTATTCTTTCCTGGAGAAGCCCACAGACAGAGGAGCTCGGCACTCCAGAGTCCATGGGGTCACAAAGAGTTGGGACAACTGAGCGACTAACACTACTACTATACAGAAATATGACATGAACCAAGACTTGGTGTGCATGCGTGCTAAGTCACTTCAGTTGTGTCTGACTGCGACGCTATGGACCGTAACCCACCAGGCTCCTCTATCCATGGGATTCTCCAGGCAAGAATACTGGAGTGGGTTGCCATGCCCTCCTTCAGAGCATCTTCCCAAGGCAGGGATCGAGCCCACATCTCTTATGATTCCCGCATTGGCAGGCAGATTCTTTATCACTACTGCCACCTGGGAAGCCGGAACCAAGCTTTACATTTATTCAAAGAGAAAAGTCTAGGACTAAATAATGCCAATGCCAAAGCTTCTTTAGTAGATGAATTGTAAATGAATATCTGAAGAAAAAAATCATACAGTTTCTGGAACAGTTGTATTAACTTTGCCTGCAAGTCATGCTTAACATCTAATAGCAAGACAAGGTCAACAACAGCAGGGTCCTGGGACATCAGTGTGGAAGGGGGCTCACTGAGATTCAGATTTACTGGACTGGACATGTGTAGAAGATGGATAACAGCAGGGTGGCGAAGCAGCTGATAGACTAGCTTAAATGAAGTGATTGTAAGCACAGTAGGCGAAAGAAGTACTCTGAGGCCTTCAAGCAATGTGGCAGAACTCCCGACTGCCAGACAGTGATCGCAGCAAACAGACCATACTGGCCTCCAGCAGGCAGAACCTGAGAGCCTCACTTCCTGTAACCCTGCCGGGCACAGTCTAGGACTCTTGCCTGAACTGGAATAAGGTGACTCTGATGAGATGTTTAATAGTATGTTTTCTCTTAAAAAATACTTTAAATACTTTATTGTACTAATTTTAACACAACTAATATTTCCACTAAAAAGGAGTTCTTGTCAAAATCTATCATTTGGCATTTTCATAAGGGCCTTTTTTTTCACTTTTCAGTCACCCTAAACTTCCCCTATAACTTCTGGTTAAGTTTTTACTTTTTTGACATAAAACTGCTTGGAAGATTTTAATAAAGTGTGTTAATCAGAAAATAAATACTTTATAGTCAAAAGATATTTAATAAATGCTTTACTGAATCCTAGGCTTTCTGGAAAGTTATCACAGAGTGAACTTTGATGTGTTCACTTTCTCTAACACTCTACAATTATTGAGAAATCATCTTTAACTAGACCAAATTGAATAAGAAAAGAATATATAAGGAAACTTAAAAAACAAAATTTGCTTGTTACTGTCAATGTGTATATAGGTTTATATGTATTTTTCACTTTATTTATTTTTATTTCCAATACTTTGGCCACCTCATGCAAAGAGCTGACTCACTGGAAAAGACTCTGATGCTGGGAGGGATTGGGGGCGGGAGGAGAAGGGGACGACAGAGAATGAGATGGCTGGATGGCATCACCGACTCGATGGACATGAGTTTGAGTGAACTCCGGGAGTTGGTGATGGACAGGGAGGCCTGGTGTGCTGTGATTCATGGGATCACAAAGAGTCAGACACGATTGAGCGACTGAACTGAACTTATTGTGTAAATGAAAATGACTTGAGGATGATTTCAGCATCAAAATGTGACCAAACATAGGGAATAAAAATTAAATTATAAGCAATTTTATTTTTCTGTAATCAAAATCACAGGCACAATATGCCATGTGCTGTGATTTTAATTATTTGATAAAGGAATGCAGACCAGTTCATCTGGAAAAACAAATTATTTCCTAGTATTTAATTTTATATGTACTTTATTAAATGAATCCTTACAGAGAGTTTTCAAGTAACATAATTGCAATGTAATTTTGAAGACTAATGGGGAAATTTCTTCACTATTTTATGTCACCCATTTATAAAAGCCAAGAACTAAATACCATTAGTAAATATTTTCGGACTTCCCTGGTAGCTCAGACAGTAAAGAATCTGCCTGCAATGCATGAGACCCAGGTTTGATCCCTGGGTTGGGAAGGTCCCTTGGATAAGGGAATGGCAACCCACTCCAGTATTCTTGCCTGGAAAATTCCATGGACAGAGGAGCCTGGCAGGCTGCAATCCATGGGGTCACAAATTGTCAGACATGACTGGAGCAACATAGCAAGCAAGCAAGTAAATATTTTAGAGATTATCTAAAATTTCGATAATTTATACTCTAAATTAGCCCATGTACAGAATATAAAAAACTAAAGCAAGAGTTAGCCTGTTCCTTGAACAGTCTGTCCCAGATACTGTAGATTAACATGAGTTTGTTTTAGAATTAAACTCAGTACAGGACTAGATTCTGTGATGAGTCTGAAGTGCCAGTGTTCTATGCTGTTGATTCAATAGTAATGCATATTGTTTAAACATGATGTAAGTCTATGTTAGAGCTAACATTTGTTATGAAAATCTGGGAACTCGATTTTTCTTCTCACCACTTTTGCACAGAGGGGTGCCTCAAGTAGAATGTAAATTGTTACCAAAAAGGAGTTTTGACTCATCCCAAGTAATTGCACAATAATTTATTTCAAATCTCAGAGTTCTGCTTCATGAAGCATGGAGAGGATATTTGTGCTTAAAAAATTTCACCATAAAGTAGAACCTTTTTATGGCCTATTTTTATTAATCACTATAATATTTTTTAAGTGAACTATATACAGTTATTTTGGAGAAGGCAATGGCAACACACACCAGTACTCTTACCTGGAAAATCCCATAGACAGAGGAGCCTTGTAGGCTGCAGTCCATGGGGTTGCACAGAGTTGGACACAACTGAAGCGACTCAGCAGCAGCATATACAGTTATTTTAATGCATTCAGTAGATGTAAAATCATGTATTAAATTTCTTACAGAGTTTATGTTTTTAACTCTTTTTATAGATTCTGATACCTAAAATAATGGGAGTAATTTAGATTGATATTTTGTAAATATATGTCAGTTAGAAAATATACTCTAGTTTATTAAGCTCCCAAGATAAAGTAAGCCCAGTCCTTTTTGCTAAAGACCAATAGAGTACATGTGTTTAGTAGTGGGTGATTCAAGTAAACGTTAGGAAAGGCTTGTGATAGTCTATGGTAAGTATTATGAGAGAAGATATCCAGGGTGCTTTGTGAAAACAGAGGAAAGTCACCTCAGCAGCCTGAGTCCTGAAGGTTATTCCATTGTTAGTCATTCTGGCTAGAAGGGACAGCATTTCACTGAAATTTGAATCCAAATGCAAGAAGTTGTATAGTTGCAGTCCAGATGTTTTATGGGTAGGTAGGAAGAAATTAAGGAGGAAGGACATAGAAGCCAGATAATTAGGTCTTCGCTTGCAATGGAAAGAAAGTTAGATTTTATTCAAAATTATAAGCAAACATTAAAGCTGGGACATTTGTAGGAGGAGTGGCTCAGATGGTAAAGAATCTGCCTTCATTGCAGGAGACCCAGCTTCAGTCCTTGAGTCAGGAAGATCCTCTGGAGAAGGAACTGGCAACCCACTCCAGTATTCTTGCCTGGAGAATTCCATGGACAGAGGAACCTGATGGTCTACAGTCCACTGGGTCGCAAAAAGTCGGACATGACTGAGCAACTAAACTTTCACTTCACTTTCAGACGCCAGAGCTACGGGAAGAACAGAGCATGGAAGACCTGCCTAGATCTGGATTCAAATCCTGGCCTTGTCTTCTAAGAGTTAAATGACTTGGACAAGTTATTTAACTTCTAAACATGTGTCTGTATCCATAGAATACTTGTGTAGTGTATAGTTACTGTGCAGCAGGCGGTAGTTGTTGCTGGTGATGCTAGCTGCTACTTCTTAAAAAGTAGAATTGAAGACCAAATTCTAGAGGTAGTGGAAGGATTGAGTACTACTGGAGAGCTGACTGGAAATAAAGGTAGAAGAGTAGATTTGGAGTTTGGTGTTTCAGACGTTAAATTTGAGACAGAGTGCAAATCTAGTGAAAATCAGTTTGTGAGTTACTGGTAGTGGTGTGTTAAATGGTATAACTGTGTGAATGGTGATTCGCCACTCATTCTATTGCCTAGAAAGGATTATAGATAGGATACAGATTGCAGGATGTTAATGGTGAAAACCTGGATACACTCTCTACTATTTAAGGGATAGTGTGGAAAAAAATCAAAACGATGAAGACTCTGAATGAAAGAAGGGACCATAAAGAAAGAAGGGGAAAGTGGTCTCAATAAAGAAAGACTCCAGGAAGGGAACTGTTCATACTAAGAATTGCCAATGAGAAGTCAGCTGTGATAAGAGCTGAAAAATATCCATGGAAAAGAGCAACTAGGCAATCACTGGCAACTTTCAGAGAGTGAAAAGGGCTAAAATCAAATTTCCATCTGATGGGAAGTAATTGAAACTTGAAATGGAGAAAGAATATATAGACTTGGCTGAAAAGAGAGAGAGAAGAGGTTAAGAATATGTTTTTCTAATTTGAGCATATTATCACACCCCATGGAAAGAAAGCTGTTTGAGGATAAGTATACAAAGTGGTGAATAATTTGGTAATAGAAATATTATTTGGAAATTTCCCCTGGATCACAGAGAAACAGTAGATGTGAAATCCTAAGGTGAGTTACCATGTCCCTCGTAAAGATGTCAGCTTAGATTTCCTAGGCTTCTCTGAGGCCATGACATGGGTTCCCTTTAGTCACAGGGACTTCCCTGATAGCTTAGTTGGTTAAAAAAAAAAAAAAATGCACCTGCAGTGCAGAAGACCCCAGTTAAATTCCCGGGTTGGGAAGATCTGCTGGAGAAGGTATAGGCTACCCACTCTGGTATTCTTGGGCTTCCCTTGTGGCTCAGCTGGTAAAGAATTCTCCTGCATGTGGGAGACCTGGGTTCAATCCCTGGGTTGGGAAGATCCCCTGGAGAAGGGAAAGCCTCTCCAGTAGTCTGGCCTGGAGAATTCCATCAACTGTGTAGTCCATGGGGTCACAAAGAGTCGAACATGACTGAGTGACTTTCACTTTAGTCACAGGGCACAGAGAACTGGTGGTGCCCAACTCACACTAAGTGCAAACCTCCCTATGCACATTTAGTAATAAAGTTCCTTCCCAGAATTTGCCAGGACTTAGGATGTGTTAGACAATTGCACTCATCTCACACGCTAGTAAAATCATGCTCAAAATTCTCCAAGCCAGGCTTCAGCAATATGTGAACTGTGAACTTCCAGATGTTCAATCAGGTTTAGAAAAGGCAGAGGCACCAGAGATCAAATTGCCAACATCCGCTGGACCATCAAAAAAGCAAGAGAGTTCCAGAAAAACATCTATTTCTGCTTCATTGACTATGCCAAAGCCTTTGACTGTATGGATCACAACAAACTGTGGAACATTCTGAAAGAGATGGGCATACCAGACCACCTGACCTGCCTCTTGAGAAACCTGTATGCAGGTCAGGAAGGAACAGTTAGAACTGGACATGGAACAACAGACTGGTTCCAAATAGGAAAAGAAGTACGTCAAGGTTGTATATTGTCACCCTGCTTATTTAACTTATATGCAGAGTACATCATGAGGAATGCTGGGCTGGAAGAAGCACAAGCTGGAATCAAGATTGCCGGGAGAAATATCAATAACCTCAGATATGCAGATGACACCACCCTTATGGCAGAAAGTGAAGAGGAACTAAAAAGCCTCTTGATGAAAGTGAAAGAGGAGAGTGAAAAGGCTGGCTTGAAGCTCAACATTCAGAAAACTAAGATCATGGCATCTGGTCCCATCACTTCATGGGAAATAGATGGGGAAAGAGTGGAAACGTGTCAGACATTATTTTTTGGGCTCCAAAATCACTGCGGATGCTGATTGCAGCCAGGAAATTAAAAGACGCTTACTCCTTGGAAGGAAAGTTATGACCAACCTAGATAGCATATTAAAAAGCAGAAACATTATTTTGCCAACAAAGGTCCGTCTAGTCAAGGCTATGATTTTTCCAATGATCATGTATGGATGTGAGAGTTGGACTGTGAAGAAAGCTGATTGCCAAAGAATTGATGCTTTTGAACTGTGGTGCTGGAGAAGACTCTTGAGAGCCCCTTGGACTGCAAGGAGATCCAACCAGTCCATGCTAAAGGAGATCAATCCTGGGTGTTCATTGGAAGGACTGATGCTAAAGCTGAAACTGCAATACTTTGGCCACCTCATGCGACGAGTTGACTCACTGGAAAAGACTCTGATACTGGGAGGGATTGGGGGCAGGAGGAGACAGGGATGACAGAGAATGAGATGGCTGGATGGCATCACCAACTCGATGGACATGAGTTTGAGTGAACTCTGGGAGTTGGTGATGGACAGGGAGGCCTGGCGTGCTGTGATTCATGGGGTCGCAGAGAGTCGGACACGACTGAGCGACTGAACTGAACTGAACTGAGTTTGTGTTAGGATTACCTCTGAACCCGTATGGTTTACAACCAAGAACTGGCAGGTAGACATTGGCTCTTACCAAGGGGACTACCTGAAGTGCAAATGAGTAGAGGGGTCTATGGAGAGTGAGCCTCTAGGAAATCAGGAGCCATGAAAGGAGCGATCCATGGCCACATATGACAGCTACAGTGGAAAATGCCCACCTGGGGAGCTTCTGAAGAACACACAGCAAACCAATGAAGACACAACAGGGCTAGAAAACATAAAACATCTACTACAGCATTAACCAAGTAAGACTATTCCACTTTCCCTTTTTCAGTGGGAGAAGAGAGAGTTAAGAAACACAGTCTAGGTACTTCCCTGCCAGTCCAGTGGTTAAGACTTCGCCTTCCAATGCAGTGGGTGCATCTTCAATCCTTGGTCAGGGAACTGAGATCCCACATGCCTTGCAGCCAAAAAAAATGCAAACATAAATGAGTCAATATTGTAACAAATTCAATAAAGACTTTAAAAAATTTCCATATTTAAAAGAAAGAAAGAAACACAGTCTGCCACATTCCTTTCCTTGGTGGCCTGCCTGCCTGCAATAGAAGTAGCTTCAGCTTAGATAAAAGTTCCGAGTTTTGACTATTATTTAGGACTGAACTAGTATTTAGTAGATATAGGATTTGTGATTTAAAGTGATTAGTTTTCTAAAAATAACTGGAAAAGTTATGGATTGTTTGGATTTTTATCACAGTAGTGGAAGAGAAGGATTTTTCCATTCAATAAATGTAGAGATGGGAGACAAAAATAAGTTGTGTCGTAACTGGACACACTGCTACTGCTGCTAAGTCACTTCAGTCGTGCCCGACTCTGTGTGACCCCATAGACGGAGGCCCACCAGGTTCCCCCGTCCCTGGGATTCTCCAGGCAAGAACACTGGAGTGGGCTGCCATTTCCTTCTCCAATGTGTGAAAGTGAAAAGTGAAAGTGAGGTCGCTCAGTCGTGCCCGACCCCTAGCGACCCCACAGACTGCAGCTCACCAGGCTCCTCCATCCATGGGATTTTCTAGGCAATAGTACTGGAGTGGCTTGCCATTGCCTTCTCCGAACTGGACACACAAGTCATGCTTATTCAGCTTACTGGTGCATGTTGTTAAATAAGATCCCAAGGGGGTGAGAGTAATGAAGTCTGCATTTGGGAAAACTGAGCTTGAGCAGCAAGCTTTCACATATGTGGAACAGGAGATAATGAGGGACAATACATTAGATGTAGTTGAAGGACGAGATGAGAGATCAGAAATAAGTTGGAAGAAATGTCCTATTTTCTGTGGGAATTGATGAGCCTTCCTACTGAGAGTTAAGATAGTGGGAAAGTGGAGGGTAGATTAAAAAAGACTGAGGCAAATGATAGAGGTTTGGAGTTTAATACAATACAGCAGTGGTTCTCAAAGTGTAGTCTCTAGACTTGGAGCATAGCGTCTCCTGGTAATTTAAAAAATGCAAATTATCAGGCCCCAGTGACACCTACTCAGTCTGAAACTCTAGGCACAGAACCCAACAATCTGTGTTCTAACAAACCCAGCTGGTGATTCTCACGCAGGCTGTAGAGTTTGAGAGCCACCCTGGTAAGATAGTGCTTTAAAAGCAAGGTTCTCTGTTTACAGTAGAACAAAGTCATTTGTTAGTTCAGTGCCTTTTGCAAATTATTCAGCCTCTCTGGGCCTTAGGTTCTTCATCTGTAAAATTAAGATATCTAATAGCAGCCAACTCATAGTATTCTTATAAGATCTATATGACTCAATGCATCTTCAGTCTTTAAAACAGTCTCTGGTATATTGAAAACAAATTCTTATTATTGTGAAAAATAAAATGCTCAGTATTCTTGAAACACCTGGTAGTTCTGATTAATCTAATGTGCTATGCTTTGAGATATTTGCTCCCTTGGGGCATGGATTCATTGTTTCAATCCCCTGCCACAAGACTGTGAGCCCAGGAGCTGTGTCATCTTTTCCTTTTTTGTGTAATGTCTTTAGCAGCATGAGGCAATGACTCAGGAAATGGGGGAAGAGTGAAATAAAATGTACAGAGCAATGCATATGGAATTAGTCAAATTCTGCAAGAGTTTTGAACAAAAACATGATAACTAACTTTTGAGGAATAAGATTATGTTTCTAATTTTTTAAAAAACACTTTAAGTATTTCTTTGAAGAAATATTGCTAGGAGACCATATCAAATGTAGTGACCTGGTGAAGGACAATTTCTGTGTTACCTCGAGAAGCCTAGTTTCCAGTGAATTTGAAAGAAAATATCAATCTGTGTTGATTATTTTTACATTTACTTAGATCTACAGAGCTTCATTCTTCAAGTCTTTAATAATGTTTTCCAAGACCCTTATCCTTTGATCATAATGTTAGCCACATAGATGATTCCCCAGTAGTTCTGTATTTATTATCAGTGATAAAACTACATTTAAAAATCTCCTATTTGTCTTTTTCTGGTTATACTCTAATAGTTTGGAAATGTGTAATAAAATACCCTAATGACTACACCTTGAGAACTGAATCCCATTCTAATTGTTTTGATGCATGGGCTAGCAGGATAATTGATTGACACTAAGACCACTCAGTAAACAGCCAGCTAACAGAATTAGATTAATGAAAACATATGGTAATTACAACTGTGCAGAACAACTTGGAATCTGCAATGTAGCCTCAGGGTAAATAATCAAAAGTCTGCTCAAAGAGCAATTAGACTTAATAAGTCTTATTATGCGATTAGGATTAAGAGAGGCTGAAAGATAAAATTATAAAGTTTTAGGAGGGTATTTGATGAAAGATTTACTTCATTCCTAAGAAAACAGTTCTAGTATTTAGAGTAATCATTGAATTTTTAGAGATGGGATTATCATGTATGTTTTTATAACTTTGCTATAAACTTAAGACTTTTCTTAGTGCTTTGTGTTTTTTATAAAATACATGTATTTTTGAGTTCTCAGACTTTGATTTATTCATTCACCTAACAAATAATTCTTAAGCACTTACTATATACAAGGCTCTAAATAAACACTATTGAGAAGAGGTAAAACAAGTCACAAATCCTGACATTTGCAATTAGATTTTGGCAGAGAATTAAAATTTTTATAATTTCAGCTGAGCTATTTCAAAGCCTAAAAGATGATGCTCTTAAAGTGCTTTGCTCAATAAGACAGCAAATTTGCAAAGCTCAGCAGTGGCTGCAGGACTGGAAAAGGTCCGTTTTCATTCTAATCCCAAAGAAAGGCAATGCCAAAGAAAGTTCAAACTACCACACAATTGTATGCATTTCACATGCTAGCAAAGTAATGCTCAAAATTCTTCAAGCTAGGCTTCAACAGTTGGAGAAGGCAATGGCAACCCACTCCAGTACTCTTGCCTGGAATATCCCATGGACAGTGGAGCCTGGTTGGCTGTAGTCCATGGGGTTGTGAAGAGTTGGACACGACTGAGCGACTTCATTTTCACTTTTCACTTGCATGCATTGGAGAAGGAATTGGCAACCCACTCCAGTGTTCTTGCCTGGAGAATCCCAGGGTCAGCGGAGACTGGTGGGCTGTCATCTATGGGGCCACACAGAGTTGGACATGACTGAAGCGACTTAGCAGCAGCAGCAGCAGCAGGCTTCAACAGTACATGAACCAATAATTTCCAGATGTTCAAACTGGATTTAGAAAAGGGAGAGGAACCAGAGATTAAATTGCCAACATCTGTTGAATCATAGATAAAGCAAGAGAGTTCTAGAGAAACATCTACTTCTGCTTCATTGACTATGCCAAAGCCTTTGACTGTGTGGATCACAACAAGCTGTGAAAAATTTTTAAAGAGATGGGAATACCAGACCACCTGACCTACCCCCTGAGAAACCTGTATGCATGTCAAGAGGCAACAGTTAGAAACGGACATGGAAAAATGGACAGGTTCCAAATTGGGAAAGGAGTACATCAAGGTTGTTTATTCTCATTCTGCTTATTAAACTTATATTCAGAGTACATCTTGCAAAATGCCAGGCTGGATGAAGCACAAGCTGGAATCAAGATTTCAGGGAGAAATATCAATAACCTCAGAAATGCAGATGACAGCACCCTTATGGCAGAAAGTGAAGAGCAACTAAAAAGCCTCTTGAAAGTGAAAGAGGAGAATGAAAAAGTTGGCTTAAGGCTCAACATTCAGAAAACTAAGATCATGGCATCTGGTCCCATCACTTCATGGCAAATGGATGGGGGAACAATGGAAACAGTAAGAGACTTTATTTTCTTGGGCTCCAAAATCACTGCAGATGGTGACTGTAGCCATGAAATTAAAAGATGCTTGCTCCTTGGAAGAAAAGATATGACAATCCTAGGCAGCGTATTAAAAAGCAGAGACATTACTTTGCCAACAAAGGTCCATATAGTCAAAGCTATGGTTTTTCCAGTATTCATGTGGATATGAGAGTTGGACCATAAAGAAGGCTGAGCATCGAAGAATTGATGCTTTTGAACTGTGGTGTTAGGAAAGACTCTTGAGAGTCCCTTGGATTGCAAGGAGATCAAACCAGTCAATCGTAAAAAAATCAATCCTGAATATTTGTTGGAAGGACTGTCCTGAAGTTCCAGGACTCTGCCACCTGATGCAGAGAGCCGACTCATTAGAAAAGACCCTGATGCTGGGAAAGATTGAAGGCAGGAGGCGAAGGGGACGACAGAGGATGAGATGGATGGATGGCATCACTAACTCAATGGACATGAGGTTGAGCAAGCTCCAGAAGATGGTGATGGGAAGCCTGGTGTGCTGCAGTCTGTAGGCTTCCAAAGAATTGGACACAACTGAGTGATTGAACAACAGCAAAGTTGAAGGTGAGGAAAAATAGAAATTCCTTAGGGAAAGGTATAGATAAAATACTAGCAAAGATAAAAAGAAGTGAATACTTTTGTGGGGACTTTAGAGAAAGCTTTAGGATTGTGTCCCAATTCTTAAAAGTGTGAACAATCTGTGACACGTATTAATAAAAAGAGAAATGTCTTATTTTACACTACTCTCTACGATGGCCCTATTTTATGTTTTATCCTTCCATAATAATTGAAATTATATATTTGTTTTGTAGTCTCATTGTCGTCTCCTAGATACATGAAACTAGAAGTAATGTCATGAGTCATAAATCATAAATAATCACCTTTCTACTCTCATTTTGATTCAAGACTCATTAATGTTCTTCTCACATGCCACCCTGAATATTTATTATTAGGTTCAATGAGCTCAAACATGGAGGTGACCTGTGGTCATATCTTTCTAGAAACAGAACACTGGCTAATGGGATTTATATATTTCCAAGCCTGGAATCTAAAATGGCTTCAGCATCATAGAAATGGATTATACATTCTTTTGAAGATGAGTCTATTTACACCTTCAACTGTCTTCAGATACATCATTGTTTTCTTGCTAGATACCTCAGTCTGAAAATAATCTAGTTTTTATCTGACCAATTTGAGGATTCAGGGAAAGTAGAGAATGAGTTCACATGTAGATTTAATGGAGGAGACTCAACAATGGGGATCTCCTCCAAACCCCTCCCGTTGGTCCCCTTCACTACTGTCCACCATCATCCTTTCTAATCAGTGAGGAATACTTGACTGGAAAAGAGGCTATGGGACAGTGAGAATGACGAGACAAGAATTATTGTATGATAAGAAGGTGACAGTCTGGTGTTATGTAAACCATGGAATAATATTGGTTCCAGAATGAAAATGTAATTGATTTTCAAGGAGGGAAAATGTCCTAATACTAATACTTAGAAGTGTAATAGTTCTTCTAAGCATGACAAATATGTGCAGGATATCTTTGAAAATATGAGAAAATAGAGATTCAGACAGGGTGTTTGACTTACCCAAGGTTGCACAGGCTAGTATGAGCTTTTTTTGGAGACAGTATCTTTTGATTCCTCTTCCAGTGCCCTTTTCTCATGTAACCTGAATGTCCAGGGCTTCTCTAACCATCTTGTCAACTCCTTCCCACTCTAGTCATCATATATCATATTACCCTTCATCTTTTTTTGTGGCATTTTTGTGTTCATGTCATTTTGATTGATTTTCTCGTGTTTATGTTTATTCCACTATAGACTAAGTCTCCGGAGAACAATAATATATCCTGTTCACCACTGTTTCTGCATCTGGTTATCATTGCTGTATCCCAAGCACCTGATACACTATTGTTAAATCCACAAGAAATATTTATCAACTGACTATTTACTATAACAAAATGGTTGCATGCGTGCTTAGTCACTCAGTAATGCCTGACTCTTTGCAACCCCATGGACTGTAGCGTGCCAGTCTCCTCTGTCCATGGGATTAAGTTTTGACAAATCAGGGTAATCACAACTGAGTGATATATTGATACATTGAGTGCAACAAGAGTTATGGAACTAGCATAAATATTGCCAAATTCCCACATTTGGGTTTTTTTTTTTTTTCTCTTATTTCAGGGCTGCCCAGGTGGCTCAGTGGTAAAGAATCCACCTGGCAAGGAGGAGACATGGGTTTGACAATTTATTCTTTTACTGATTCTCTATCATGGATAAATATGCCTTACTACAAGCTAGTCTCTCTAATTTTCTTATTTTCAGTTAGTTTTTCCAAGCTACACTGAAGAGCACAATTCTGCAAGCCAGTGATTCTTTCCATGACATGTGTCCTTAAGGAATCTATGACCTTTTATGTTTCACTATCATTTTCTCAAGTAAATATTAACATTTCTTGTCATCTTCTCTCATAAATACTGTTTAACTTTTTAACAATTTGATTTTTGACCACCTGCCAATTTGTTAAGTTTATATGTTGTTACTTTACTTCTATCCAGCTTCTATACTCAATATCTGAGCAGAGAAATTCACTCACACATTCATTCCTTCATGTGTTCTTTCACTTAACAAGTATGCATTGAGTATTTACCACGTGCTGGGTACTATAGGCATAATGTGATCAAATAAAGTCAAGGTCCTTTCTTCCTCGAGTTTCCACACACACACACAAACACGGATATGTCTATGACTATAACTGTGACAAATGCTATGAAAGTGAAAAGTGAAAGTCACTCAGTCGTGTCTAACTCTTTGTGACCCCATGGACTATACATTGGAGAAGGCAATGGCAACCCACTCCAGGACTCTTGCCTGGGATGGAGGAGCCTGGTAGGCTGCAGTTCATGGGGTCGTGAAGAGTCAGACACGACTGAGCGACTTCACTTTCACTTTTCACTTTCATTCATTGGAGAAGGAAATGGCAGCCCATTCCAGTGTTCTTGCCTGGAGAATCCCAGGGACAGTGGAGCCTGGTGGGCTGCCCTCTATGGGGTCGCACAGAGTCAGACACAACTGAAGTGACTTAGCAGCAGCAGCAGGACTATAAATTCGTGTAATTCTCCAGGTCAGAATACTGGAGTGGGTGGCAACACCTTTCTCCAGGGGATCTTCCCAACCCAGTGATCGAACCCAGGTGTTCTGCATTGCAGGTGGATTCTTTACCAGCTGAGCCACCAGGGAAGACAAATGCTCTAATAGATAGATACCCATGCTATGTGAACCTATAATAGGGCTATTGGACATCACCAAGCAGATAAGAGGAGGCTTCACAGAGAAAATGACACAAATGAAAATTTGAACCATGACACCATGACCAGTTGGTAATTAGGCAAACAGGGGAAGAAGGCATAATTCAAATGGGGATGCAGGTGGGGGGAATTGCCTTGATACAATGATCAGAGGGTTTATGGTAAAGGATAGGCAAAATAGCAATTTAATAATGTAACCAAATTTCAAAGGATAAAGGGGAGCTTTATCTAAGTTTGATGAGTTTGGTAAATGTTGAAGCATGTAAGATCATCTACAGCATATTAAGGAGTTTCTTAACCCTAAAAGAACTGGGAAACAACTAAAGTTTTTAAGCAGGAATTTAAACATTTCATATGAGAGGTTAAAGGTACCAAAGTTGATTTTTAGTGATCAGGTTTCATTGAGATTGAGAATAATGGACAGAGTCCAGACACTAGGAGCACAACGGAAGGAAATCCATGCATTCAATTTTGGCCATGTTGAGTTAGAGATGTCTTTGAAATACCCAGGAGTGAATGTAAAGTAGACAGTTGGTTATACAGATTTGGAACTCAGAATAGTGTATGGCCTAGAGATATAATTGTATGAATTGATTTTGACTAGCTGATAATTGAATCTGTGAGCATGGATGAGATCACATAGGGTGAAAATATCAAATTAGAAAAGGAAAGAGAATTAAGGAGCAGTTTTAGAAGATTATCAGCATCTTGTGGCTTGAAGGAAGATGAACATGCCAACAAAGTTAGAAATAAGAAGGAAAGAAATAGGAAGAAGACCAGGATTCAACTGTCTTGAAGCCAAGGGAAGAGAAAGTACCAACAATGTCAATGTCAGGGGATAAAAGGTCATGACTCTTGTGTTTACAAGTAACTAATAAATGGTATTTATTGACCCATAATGATCATGTCCAGCATTGATCTGGCTTCATATAAGCCTCAGTCAGACACAATTTCACCAAGAATCATATACCTCCTCCTGCTTTCTGTGACATTGACTCTGTCTTCATCCATGATGGACTGGATGGAAGGATGATTGATAAGGGAATATTAAAGATGGCTTCCTGGAACTTCAGCTGAGCTTTTGGTTAGCATGCAATACTTAGAAAGATGGATCCCAAGTTCTAGCTTGTGTACATGATGACATATTGGCATTTTTCACTAAGATTAATAAAACAGTTTTGGTGGGAAATTTTTAATTTAGTTGAGTTTCAGAGATATGTGAGCCATAGGCAGTTAAAAGTAAAAGTAAGTGGTAAGTAAAGTTATGAAAGTGCATGGAATTATTTATAAAGACACAGAGAAACTGAAGAAGGCCTAGCAACTAGCATTGAGAGACCCCAGCATTTAAGGATTAGGTACAAATTAAACAACCAATGAATAAGAACAAAAACAACTAGCCAGGAAGAAAGAAAATCAAAAGTATGGGATATCACTGAAGCCAAAGAAAAACGGAGTGATCAGCTTTGTCAAATTATCCTGAGAATCAAGTAAAAATGAGTAAAATAGGGACCAAAAACATTCATTTTAGTTAACTGGTGACATTAGGAGTTTTTCACTAATAAACTAATGGCAAAGGCAGGTGAGAATTAAGTCAGATTGGAGTGAATTAAGGAGTGAATGGGAAAATAAAGGATGAAGGAGGGATGGTAGACTAAATATATCTATAACCATTCCGGAAGAATGAATTGTAAAGAAGAAGAGGTAAAGCAGTAACTAAAGGAGAAAGTGGGATCAGAGAGTTGATTTCATTTGTTTGATGAGAGACATTTGGGAATGTTACATATAGAACGAAATAATCTAAGCGAAAGGAAGAAATCAGAAATACATAAGAGGGAAATCAACAGATGGGAAGGGGTGAGAGTCAGAGTATGAAATAAAGATTTTATAAGGCAGGTACAGATCACAGGATTATTAAACATGAAAGTTTATTTTAAAAATGATTCAAAGAATCTAGGTTGAATAGGAAAAATGTGAACATAAGACAGAGTTAATAGGTAAGAAAGGTCTTATATAAAGACTCCAGTGAGACAAAGGCTCTGTTTAGTGTAATTGAGCACCAATATTTAAACAGTGTTCTGTTTTAACAAAGTTTGGGCTAATCCTGGTACACAATGCAAAATTTTTCAAGAAACCATGAGACTGGAAGTCTTACCAAGGTTACTATAGGGACATTATCTTCGTATAAAACCATGGGACTATTTTTGCATTCCTTTTCTAGGCTTTTCAAAATATCCTTTTATTGATTGCTTATGTATCTTTCCAGTTAAGTCTAGATTATGAACTCCTAGAATTCTTTCTTTCCTCTTCTTAAGGATACCAAAGTTTTTTTGCTTTTTTTTAATAAAAGAATACTCTATAAATGTGTTCAAAGTATTGAGCTGACAGTTCTCATTTACCATCTTAATCATGACTGTATTGATACTTTTGAGGTTAATGTTAAGCTCCCAGGTAGTAACAATGGCATAAATTTACTTCCATCTCATCTTCTATATTGAAGTGTGGTGTCTCAAAGGTAAAATATCTAGAAGTAATGTGTTATTGCTCCTGATCCAAACCCACCTACTCAGTAAAAATACAGTGGGTTATACCAGCCAGTTGTATCTCTTGGCCAAGTTTAAATTACTGGAAAGTGAATTGGAAAATTGAGAAATTACTTTATAGAATTAACATATAAAAACCTCATTTAAAACATTTAACTATTAAGTAAGAAATAATGTATACAAAACTACATTGATTAAAAATACATATTACCCTAAAATATATCTTCTTTTAAGTTTCCTTCATGTTGCTTTCAACTTTCATTTTTATTTATATTATTTAGTTTATGTTTATCATTTTTAATGACTGCAAAAAATGCCACTGGGTTGATGCATTATAATTTACTAAGATATTCCTATTTTGTTTGAATATTTGGTTATTTCTATTTTTTTTCATTATTATAATACTTTAAGGAACATCTTTGGAAATATAGTTCTTCTTTCTTGTTGGATTGTTCCCTTGGATATATACCTATGAGTATAGATTGCTATATCAAAGCATAAAGACATTCATATGATTGTTGATATGGTTTCAAAAAAAGATTGTATACTGACACACTCTTCCAGACTCATCATGTATAAAAGTTCTTGCTTTAATATATATAAAATAGCTTCTCTGTTTAATTTGGTTGGATGGCAGTGGATGTTATTTCAAGTTAGTGTAAATATTCCTCTAATATTTGAGTACTATAATTGGTCTATTTATATTTTATAGAATATAAATTATTATCAATTTTGAGGAGAAATGAATTTTTTATCATTTAATCCTACGTTCTTCTCAGTCCTGACTTCCACAACTATTAATTTCAGTTATGTCTATTATACATAATTTTACATAAATTATTTTATTAAATTATATCAAACCTTTACTTGCATCCTATATTTAAGACTATATTAGTGTCTGACTCTGGATCTCATAGTCACATGAAACTTGATATGGAACCCAGATACGAATCTCTAGTTGTCTGGCTGATGACTTAAACTTCCAGTTTTATCATGTAGGAATAATAATAACTACAGTATAACATTTATGGGAGGATTAAATATAAAATACTGAAGTATTGTGTTCAACAAAGTTCAGCTATTCACTGATTTAGATTATCAGCCAAACAAGTCAGGATAACTGATTTTATTTTAGATCATTTGTTTTTATCACCCTCTTGTAGATTCACCAAGCATTTGAGTTAATAGTATTTGAATGGTTTTATACCATGAATTGAGCTTCCCTAGTGGCTCAAACAGTTAAGAGTCCACCTGCAATGCAGAAGACCTGGGTTCAATTCCTGGATCCGAACGATCCCCTGGAGAAGGGACTGGCAACCCACTCCAGTATTCTTGCCTGGTGAATTCCATGCACAGAGGAGCCTGGCAGGCCCATGGGGTTGTATAGAGTCAAATACAACTGAGCGAGTAACATACACACACACACACACACACACACACACACCACACACACACACCACACACACACACACACACACACACACACACACACCAGGAATAAAAGTATAGAATGCTGAATCTTTTTAGTGGGAATATTGGCCAAACGTATTTCCATATAAAGTTGTTTTAGCTCAAAATGCTAGAGAATTTTAGTCATTGCTTACAGGCATCACTGATATACTGTATAATTCCATCTATTTCTATGTTGTATTAAAGCTGGGATCTTATTTCATTTGATGTATTATATCTGTGGTTCAATGACATTGGCCAGATATGTCTTCTGTTTTTTATATTGCTAGGTAGGGGCATGTTTTGATGTGCTGTTTATTTTAATGTTGTTACATATGTCCTTTTCTATGACAGTTAACTTATATCTGTGTTACAGTGTCTGCTCTTTGCATTGTGTACCATGGTACCAGGCATATTTTCTTACATATAATCATATTCTAGCAATAATGCACATATTTATATACCACTTTATAAATTTTGAAGCATTTTGCAAGCATTCATTTTCTCTTTGATATAATAAATGTTGACAAGTCATACACATATGAATATCATAAATAAATAAATCACCTGCCATGATGTTTTCTTTTTATTTCAAGTAAAATTATTTTAATGACACTTTTGTGCCCCATTTATGACTGTCAAAACACTCTCACTCTCAAATTTTTTAAATCTCTTTTGATATTCACCTCAAACATGTCAGGAACAGAAAATATGTATTAGTGTCAATTTACACATGAGAAAGTTAAGACTCCAAGGCATTAAATAACATATTGCATGGTCATGTGTATAAAAAGTGAAATAAATAGGTCTAGAATCCAGGTATCTGACCATTAGCTCTATTCTAACTATTGATGTGTGCCATTATTTAGTTTGGTATGAATGTAAATGCCAAGAATGAGGCACTCTAGTTTCTAAGGACTAAAAGAAAATAGACAATTTCACTGAGAAACATACTAAGAAGTTTTATCTGAAGCAATAAAAAAATAGAAACTACACAATTTATATTTTAATATTTAATTATTCTATGCTTATTTTTTTCTTGAGAAAGAATTGGACTAATGGGAGTAAAAAGAAAATGCTTTTAGGAGAGAAAAAGTATAATTCCAATAGCCTACTATTCTAACTCTACCACATATTTTTGAATGCTTGGTTCATAGAATTTAAGAACCCACATATAAGGAGCCAGAGGATGTCATGGATTATAAATTTAGAGTAAGGGCAGTTAACTCTATAAGGTGAAGAATGATCATTCTAGAGAATAAAAAAATAGGAATGAAAAGTAGTAAATGATTGATTAATGGTCATAGGCAGACATGCCTTGTATCAGTTTTGAGTCAAAATGCTTCCTGTCTTATTGGTGAGGGTGATCCCTATTGGTAAGAGATTGATTTCATCTCCGTCGCTACTATGAGTTTCTGTGAGGGTAGTGCTGATAGGTACCTGGAACATATAAATAACTTGTAGGTATTATTTTCTCTTTTTTAAGTTAAGTTTTGATTGCAGTTTACTTTGAAAAATACGTTCCAAATTCTGGCTCACGCATTACATTCTTTTGTCACCACCAGACACTTATCTGTTGCCTAGCAACATGATACAACTCCATACCTGGAATGAATCTTGAAGAGGTATTTGTCACTAGTAAGTTGGACTGTGAAGAAAGCTGATCGCTGAAGAATTGATGCTTTTGAACTGTGGTGCTGGAGAAGACTCTTGAGAGTCCCTTGGACTGCAAGGAGATCCAACCAGTCCATTCTAGAGGAGATCACTCCTGGGTGTTCATTGGAAGGACTGATGCTAAAGCTGAAACTCCAATACTTTGGCCACCTCATGCGACGAGGTGACTCACTGGAAAAGACTCTGATGCTGGGAGGGATTGGGGGTAGGAGGAGACGGGGATGACAGAGAATGAGGTGGCTGGATGGCATCACCGACTCGACGGACATGAGTTTGAGTGAACTCCGGGAGTTGGTGATGGACAGGGAGGCCTGGCGTGCTGTGATTCATGGGGTCGCTAAGAGTCGGACACAACTGAGCGACTGAACTGAACTGAACTGAAGTAGTATGTGGATAGTTGTCTAAAGACACTGAATAGAGTTAGAATGATAGAGACACTACTGAAATTCTACTTGTTTCTTCATAAAAAAATCATTTTTATTTTCAGTTCAGTTCAGTTCAGTCGTGACTCTTTGCGACCCCATGAATCACAGCATGCCAGGCCTCCCTGTCCATCACCAACTCCTGGAGTTCACTCAAACTCATGTCCATCGAGTCGGTGATGCCATCCAGCCATCTCATTCTCTGTCATCCCGTCTCCTCCCACTCCCAATCCTTCCTAGCATCAGAGTCTTTTCCAGTGAGTCAACTCGTCGCATGAGGTGGCCCAAGTATTTCAGTTTCAGCTTTAGCATCAGTCCTTCCAATGAACACCCAGGATTGATCTCCTTTAGAATGGACTGGTTGGATCTCCTTGCAGTCCAAGGGACTCTTAAGAGTCTTCTCCAGGACCACAGTTCAAAAGCATCAATTCTTCGGCGATCAGCTTTTACCTATTACTTTTATTTTCCTCTCTGAAGGGAACAAAAAGGAACAAAATATGAAATAATTAAATTTAAAACTACAAGTTATTGATTTCTTCTTTTTTCCCTTTGTTATTTGGATAAGCTCCTTAGCATATTTCTCATAGACATTGTCAATTTTCTTTTATTTTATCTTTATGTTTGAAGAGGAATGCTTTACTTGGTTTTACATGTACTTATCAAAATGTATATCAATTGGCATATAATAAAAAATAGTAAGTTACTTTACTTAAACCATGATTACAGGGCACCCTGGGCCTTAAATTTCCCCGGATCACTTGTTGAACTGTTCCCAATTTGCCCTGGTAGTGTGAACTGTGAGTGGAGAGCACTGGTCCCACTCTGCTTAGGAAATGCTACTTATTTCAGATTTGAGTTCAGCATGTGCCCAAAGGATTAGTGCATAAATTCCTTACAGGTTTTTCATGACCTTCCTGAATCAGAAACACCTGTATCTTTGTTTGAAAGGCAGGATCTTTGTTTGATCTATCCCAGATCAGAATCCTTGGTACTGAATTCCAGGAATTTGACCTCAATGTCCATCTCTCTACCTACCTCTTGGCTCCTATGCTTCAGCCTATTTTGGTCTCTGACTCATGCCAAATCTGTCTCCACTAGATCTTGATGGCTCAAACAGTAGAGAATCTGCCTGCAGTGCAAGAGACCCGAGTTCAATCCCTGGGTTGGGAAGAGCCTCTGGAGGAGGAAATGATAATCCATCCCAGTATTCTTGCCTGGGAAATCCAATGGACAGAGGAACCTTGTGGGCTACGGTCCGTAGCGTTGCAAAGAGTCAGACGTGACTGAGTGACTAACACTTTCAGAGTCCACACACAACTCTTCCTCTGCCTGGATCTCTCATTTCCCAACTTCCTCTGAAGGATTCCTTCTCCCCATTCAAGTCTCAGTTCAACTGTTACCTCTAGAATTCGCTGATACCCCAAAGTAACCGCTACTGTCACTCAGGAGTTCCTGTCTCATTAACATCTTTTATTTGTATCTAAGTAGTTAGCAATGCCAGATTTTATTTATTTCTTTATTTTTGACATTTAATATCTGTCTCTTTTTGCTAAAGTTGAAACGCTACTCTTTTTACTAAAGGTGAAACTCTACTAGCACAGGAACTTTTCTATGCTTTGTTCACGGTTGTGTTTGTAGGAGGTGCTCCAACAAGAACAGGTAGAATAAATGACTGAATCTTTTTAATAAGCTCCTTAGGTTACTGTCACATATCCTCAAAATTGACACCTTGGGGCTAGAGGATGTCTCAGGACTAGCAGATATTTCTCAATTAAAACTGAGCAACGTGATGGCTGAGGTAATTTCCAGTTCTTTGGCATAAACAGATCTTCTCAGAGACAAATCAAATCTAACTGAACCCCCTAGGAGTGCTTAGTACATTCAGGAGCCCAGTGGCTGTGAGAAAGTTTACTGGATGTGACTGAAGATCCTGGCTTTGGGTTCTGGCTCTCTGGTTTATTATATACCTTCATTAAAGCCAAATAACCAAAGATTGTTGACTTTAGGGACCTCGTCATGATGCCTTATCTCTCATAGTCAAAATTTCTGCATATATCAAATGAGAGAATGAGACCAGATTAGTAATCCATACTAGCTTCTACAAAATGCCAATTCATTAAAACCTAAATATTGGCTTACTCAAAATAATGCAAGAAATTGCAAAAGCTTGTATGGTACAAAAATGTAGGAAATTCTGACTACTACAGCTCTCTCTCTTGGAGATTCAAAGTATACATTTTTAATTTTAAAATAATGAAAAATCCTTTGGAAATAAATCTCTTTATAGTATTTAACTGAGCATTCATCAGACTTATCTGATCATAGCACCTTTTCTTATCCTGCAACAGCTTGAACTAATATTCCACAAAATTCAGTTTGAGAAATGCTGTATTAGATTATCTTAAAGCTATCTTCTGGTACATGTGGTCCAGAATTGTCTGGCACCACATTATAATCACGCTTGCCATCCACTCTAGAAATTCTGTAATCCCCCTGGGAATGGCTGCACATCTGCAGTAAGAAAGAGCTATGGTGATTTGAAACTTTCTGCGTTATTTGCTGAAATCACTCGTTAGTATCCACAAGGTTTGGAGTGATCCCAGATAAGATCAGCCCCCTTCTATGAGAGCTGCTGCTGCTGCTAAGTCAATTCAGTCGTGTCTGAGTCTGTGTGACCCCATAGACGGCAGCCCAACAGGCTCCCCGATCCCTGGGATTCTCCAGGCAAGAACACTGGAGTGGGTTGCCATTTCCTTCTCCAATGTGTGAAAGTGAAAGTGAAGTCGCTCAGTCGTGTCCGACCCTTAGCGACCCCATGGACTGCAGCCTACCAGGCTCCTCCATCCATGGGATTTTCCAGGCAAGAGTACTGGAGTGGCTTGCCATTGCCTTCTCCGTCTATGAGAGCATGTGCAGGCAACCTTCCCACTCCATCCCAATAAATTCCAAATCTCAGAAAGCTGTGCAAAATTACAAGAGTTCAGGCCAAGGAAACCTTTATCTGGGTAGCAGAAACTCATTCTTGCGCCAGTTGACAGGTTAAGAGAGAAACTTCTGTCTAGTTTTATAGAAAATATACATTGATAAATTAAAACAAGGAGTTTTAAAAGTTTCCCTTTAACTATCACTAACACAATGTTTCCATACTTCAGATGCCTCAAATGAATTTGCTCAAAAGACTGCATACATATGCCTGAAGTCATGCATTTGGTAATAAGGTGATTTTTTACCACAAATACCGTATATTATCCCATGTATGTGGAATCTAGAAAAAAATGTTTCAGATAAACATATTTGCAGGGCAGGAATAGAGACACAAACATAGGGAACTGATGTGTAGAAACACTGGGGTGGGATCAGTTGGGATATTGGAATTGATGTATATGCACTACCATGAGTAAAAGAGACAGCTAGTAGGAACCCGCTTCATAGCACAGGGCGCTCATCTCGGTGCTCTGTGCTGAACTAGAGGAATGGGATGGGGATGGGGGTGGGAACAAGTTTCAAGAGGGAAGGGGATGTATGTATATGTATAGCTGATTCACTTCATTGTACAGTAGAAACTAACACAACACTCTAAAGCAGCTATATCCCAATAAAAAAAAGAAACTATTACATTATGGATTGAATTGAGTCCCCCAAAATTCATATATTGAATTCCTAACACCTGGTACCTTAAAAGGTTATCTTCTCCAGAAACGAAGTCATCACAGATATAATTAGTTTAATAACATTAGGATGAGGTCATACATGGAATAGAGAGGGCTTCTAATCCAGTATGAGTGGTGTCCTTATATAAAAGAGACATTTGGACAGCAAGACAAACATGTACAGAGGGAATGTGATGTGAAGAGATATAGGAATAAGATCCCGTTTACACTCTAAGGAGAGAATCCTAGTATAGATCCTTCTCTCACAGCCCTTGCAAGTAACTTACCTTGCCAACATTTTGATTTCAGACTTCTGGCCTTCACAAACATGGGACAGTAAATTTCTGTTGTTTAGGCCATCCAATTCTTGGATTTAGTTTCAGCAGACCTAACACACTGATACATAGGATCTAAATGTTGGGATCAAGTCTCTTAGTCCTGTAGGTACATCTGTCCAATTCTCAGATGAATTCCTCCCTTCAGAATATCAAATGCATGAGTGGGCCTCAGGTGTTTCAGAGCAAGTCAGTGAGTGGTCCTCCCCAGACCACTTTCTTTGGTTCTTGTCCCCCTAGAATAGCTGGTTTAGCTCAAGTCTTAGAGTAGACCCCTTAATGACATTTCAGTGAACTTTCCTTTAGTCTTCTAGAGAATTATGGTTCAGCTGAAGTAAAGATTGGAAGAAATTACAAATATTTGGAAAGATAAAAGGCAATGAAATTACTTTGAAACACACTTTATCCAGCCTCATAAGGTTGATCAAACAACATTTTGGGCAAAACTGCCTAGATTTTTGAAGTGGACATTAGAAGTGGGTAATATAGAAAATTGAAACAAATCTTCCCTAAAATTACCACTACCATGTCTAGTGTTCTTTGAGGACTGGCATAACGCAGTTCCTACCTCTTAGCCTAAGGCAGAGAGGTCAGAGCTTTAAATGGTACTTGTAACAAAGGGAAGAGTCAAATTGCTCTTGTCATTAATTAGTTCAGATGTTACTTCAAATTGACTTTGGCCCTGTTATTGAATCAAGAAATTCAAATCTGAAGGAATCAACTGTGGGAATGCTACTAGTTCAGAAAATCTGAGCTCCATTTTTTTTGCAATTAGAAAAGGAGTAAGTGCCTATGCTTAAATTCAGTTTAGCACTAATCTTGATATAAGAGGGTTGACAAAATATGGAAATAATTACAATAGGAAAAATATTATATCAAGGCTTGATTCCAAAAGCTTATAAACATTTCCATGACAGTTTCTATGTTTTGTTTCTTGTTTGCAGTTCCTTTCTACATCGTTACCTAGTTTGCCTTAGTGGAGTAGTATCATCTGCAACACCATAATTGTCACCATTAACTTCATTTTCACCAATAAAGCAGTCATTCAGGGCCTCATCCTCTGAACCTGTGCAAAGAGTAATGTGCAGATCCAGCTCTGCCCTGTGGTTATTTATAATTGTATCGTTGTATTGAGTATATGCCATACTGTGATTCAGTTGGACTTAGCAAATGACTTAATAATTCTTTTCACTTTTATCAGGAAAGGAGCTCTTACTGTCAAATTCTCACTTGCTTTGAGAATTAATGAGTCTATCTATTAGTTGTGGCTTTACTGTCAAATGTTCCAGATACCTTTCTTTATCAATACTGATATTTTAAAGTGTATTTTCACTTTTACTAAAGCTCATAGTCTCTACTTGGATAATGTGCCTAGAGCAATAGAAAAGATGCTCAGATACATTTTGGGAAAGCTCACCATTTTTCTATCACCTAAAGAAAAATTAGATACCTGGTTACTGAATATGCCCACTTACAAAATATAGTTTCATATGTTCATTTCTTATTTTGTTTCCAAACATATGAGAGATCTGGGAACACAAACATTGGAATAAACAGGAACAAGTATATAAAATACAATGTCTAGTCTGATAACCCCTATCAGGAGGCTGGTACCGGAAGTCATCACAGTTTGCTTCTCTCTGTGGGAAAAGAGTTGCAACAAATGGCAGATCCCATTTGAAATGTTCTTTCCTTGTGGGGAATAAAGTTTCTGTGTGAGTAAGGGACAAGCTCATTCTTAAAAAGAAAAGATGAGATGCTCTTTTATATTCTCTCTTCTACCATGTTTCTGTCAGGTCTTTATAATAACCTGCTGTTTTCTTAGGGAGTCGCTTAGCCAATTCTAGGATGAATGAAGAAAAATAAAAAGTTTCTCTGACGTTAACTGGAAGAACCAGGGTGAGAGGGCTTTACCTAATTCACACAAACTTACATATCATGACTTCCAAAGGGTACAAATATTTCTTCCAATGATTATTAATAATGCTTCCTGGAAAAAGAGTTGTGCACACAGAAATTAACATTTTCTCCTGTGTTTTCTTTGTTCCCTGTACAACTTTCCTGAATTCCCCATACCAACAGTCCTGTTTTTAAAATGCATTTATTGCCAAATATGTTTTATGTATTGCTTTCTTCAACTGAACTGGTTGATTCTACTTTAATTTTCCTATTAGATGCACATCTCTTTTTTCCTTTTCCTTCAGAACCACTGCTCTCTCCTCAGCATCTTCATGCCCCGCTTCATGTCCTTCTCTGGAAGCGACTGCCATCGCAGTCACCTCATTCAGTCACCTCTCAGCTTTGCTGTCTCTCTGTCCATCTCTCTTGTGCAATCCACTTTTGTTTTTCCCACTTAGAATGTGGAAGGAAAGATAAGGCAGGAAAGACTAGTCAGCTGATTGGCAAGAATCTTCACGAGGTGGCACCTAATTTGGTGAGTGCATCAGGCTTTGGCTCAGCTAACTGCCTTCTGTCACATCTCTCACAGGTTGTCACTCACTAACTCAGACTACAAAGCCTGAGGTATAAGGCAGCTATTATCATAGCATGAGAAAACCCAACAGTCAAATCCACTGCTATCACAGCACCAGCATGACTTACACATTCCTTACCTTTAGGCTAGTCTGCACATGAAATCACATGCTGTACTCAAAACAATCTGAGTCAGTTTTTCTTAAGAAATGATCCTTACCTAAGAGAGCTTGAAGAACTCTTTTCCACTGTACAGGTAACTTTGACAGCAGTGTCTTCATGCTTCAAGTCTGTTGCATGGGCAAGCTTGAATGGACATTCAGGGATGAATTTTTTTTTCCTCTGATGTTTTGTTTTCTCCTTACCTCCATATCTGAGCAAACTCTTTGGATTGACACTTCTTTTTAAATTATGACGACAGATGACTTGAGTCATAGTCCAACCTAGTAGTCTTCCCCTTTAAGAAGACTTTGTGTTGCTTCAACCTTTCCCACTATAAATGTTAGAATGTGTCCAGCCAAAAGTAACCAAAAATCTCATTCACAGTGGCTCAAACTATAAAGACATTTTAAAAGACATCTGAGAGTTTGTAGTCTCAAGGCAAGAATAGAAACCTGCTCAATTATGTCATGGAAGACTTTCTTCTCCCACCCATTCTTTCTCCCATTCTCACGATTTTGGTTTTGCATCTCATCATCCTCACTTCAAGTTGTCATAAAACAACCAACAGATCAAGAAGGGAGGGACAGGGGAAAAAGGCTCTCTGCTGTCTCTTATAGGACCTTCACCCCACCCTATCCAAGCTCTCCCTCCCTCTTTACTTTTCTTTGGGCAGGCCTGGATCACCAACTCAGCTCTAGACAAATTACTGGCAGAGAAGAACAAAATTGGCATAACTGGTTTAGAATAATCGTGATCCATGCTCAGCAGCTGGGCATATCGCCCAGGATGAGAGTGAGGGATGGCTTCTCTTAACTAGCAAGAAGTAGAAATGGCTGTTAAAAAGGCTAAAATGAATGACTACCACACCACACTCCACTGGGTGATTATATAGTTATTCTCTTAGGAAAAAGTGACTTCATTTATTTTTAAGTCTTTGGGTGCTAGGCAACCATGTACTGCTTACCTGTCCTTTCTCATCCAGACTCTGCCTGTTAGCTATTTTTCACTCTCCTTCTCTTGGGTGAAGACACTTTATAAAGAGAGTCAATAGTCCCTTTATAAAAATACATTTTGTTTTTTTACAAACACACTTAAGATTGCAACTTGTTTGAAAATTTTTGCAAACAAGCATGCAAAGTTTTATGTGACTTATATAACAACTCCAGTTAACAATGTACCATTGCCTTAAAGATTTATTTTTCAGAGAGTCTTAATCTATTTTGAATATTATTTGATGCAGCCAGTATCATGAAAATTATTTACTCTATTGGCAACTTGATGATAATGGTAGTTCAAGCAGTATGTGTCGTCTTGAGATAATGTCATTATAATTTAAAGGGAAAATTAGTAAACAGCTCACAGCTGTTTGGTATGAAATGTGTGTATATAGTTATAAATATTCATAAATATTTTATCCTAATAAAATATATTTATTTTTTCTTAAGAAAAATAGCAAAGGACATTAGAATATAAAATGTGCTTTTTGAGTCTGTTTTCTTACTTAAAAAAAATTTAAGTATATATTCATTTTTAACAAAATTTATTTTTTAGAGCAATTTTAAGTTTACAGCAAAACTGAGGAGAAAGTACAAAGGTTTTCCACAAACTCCCAGAACCCACAGATATATAGCCTCCCCTGTTATCTACATGCCCCACCAGAGTGGTACATTTGTGACAATTGATGAACCTATATTGACGTATCATTATCACTCAAGTCCAGAGTTTACATTATGGTTCATTCTTGGGTTGTACGTTCAATGGTCTTGAACAAATGTGTAATGGGATGTAACTACCTTTTAGTAGAGTTTACCACTGTTCTTGCCTGAAGAATCCCAGGGACGGGGGAGCCTGGTGGGCTTCCGTCTGTGGGGTCGCACAGAGTTGGACACGACTGAAGCGACTTAGCAGCAGCAGCAGCACCAGGTGGCACTAGTGGTAAAACACCTGCCTGGTAATACTGGGGACATAAGAGTTGTGGGTTCGACCCCTGGGTCAGGAAGATGCCCTGGAGGAGGGCATGGCAACCCACTCCAGTATTCTTGCCTGGAGAATCCCATGGACAGAGGAGCCTGGTGGGCTACAATCCATAGGGTCTCAAAGAGTTGAGCACAACTGAAGTGACTTAGCATATGTGCATGCACCAGGCTCCTTTGTCCATGGGAATTCTCCAGGCAAGAATACTGGAGTGGGTTGCCATGCCCTTCTCCAGGGGATCTTCCCAACCCAGGTCTCCTACAATGTAGGCAGATTCTTCACCATCTGAGCCAACAGGGAAGCCCAAGAACACTGGAGTGGGTACCCTGTCCCTTTTCTAGGGGAACTTCCCAACCCAGAAGTCAAGCTGGGGTTTCCTGCATTGCAAGCAGATTCTTTACCAGCTGAGCCACCAGAAATAAAAAATACTTTTAAAATCCAAAAAATATATATATTGTCTGTACGACTTGTGTGCATTTGGTAAGTTGTGTGTGGTTCAATATCATAAATATTTGACTATATTCAATCTGAAAACATTGTGCCAAATTCATAATTCACTAAAAACCTCTAGAGCAGGGCTGTCCAAATGAACTTCTGAGATGACAGAAATGCTCTTTATCTGCACTGTCCAACACAATAGTTACTAGCTTACATGTCTCTTGAACACTTGATATGTAGTTAATGTTACTGGGAAATTGATTTCATAATTTTATTAAATTTTAATTAAATTTAAATAGCCACCTGTGGCTAGTGGTTACTGTTGGATATCATAGGTAGAAGGAAATGTGAGGTACAAGGGGGAATATTTCTGTCATATTTTATTGATGGTTCTAGACACCCCTTCTCAGAGTGTGGAAATGGTCTCTAGTGCAGTGGAGACCCCACATATCAGAACACACAAGAATTACCTGGAGAACCAGTTTTATGTAAGCTCCTCAACATCAGAGATGATTGATTCAGTAGGTTTTGAGTGGGGTCTAGGTTCAGGTCATTCTGATGCAATTGTCCTAAGAACCAGATTTGAAACATACCAATATATTTTCCCCTGCCTGTTCATAGGAGCCAGCACCAAAAGCTGCTCTCCATTGTAAAGTGCCTTTCAAACATTTCTGTCTTTCTCCCACAATTCGTAGTAACCAATAAATTATCGTTCTCCACAACACACATACACACCCATATATATTTATGAATGTGTGTTTGTATACTATATATGTATATTAAATATGTATGTATACACACCAAAGGGCTTCCCTGGTGGCTCAGCAGTAGAGAATAGACTTGGAATTCAGGAGCCACAAGAGATGCAGGTTCGATTCCTGGGTTGGTGGTGGCCTGCTGAAGGGCTTGGGTCACTGAGTGTAGCAGTGCCTGCATGGGACCTTTTGAAGGAGGTCGCCATTATCTTCATTACTTCTGCCATAGTTTGGCACCAGGTAAATAACAGGGAGGGAACACAACCCCACCCATCAACAGAAAATTGGATTAGAGATTTACTGACCTTGTCAAATTCAGACTTAAATTGAAGAAAGTAGGGAAAACCACTAGACCATTCAGATATGACCTAAATCAAATTCCTTATGATTATACAGTGGAAGTGAGAAATAGATTTAAGAGACTAGATCTGATAGATAGAGTGCCTGATGAACTCTGGACGGAGGTTCGTGACATTGTACAGGAGACAGGGACCAAGACCATCCCCATGGAAAAGAAATGCAAAAAAGCAAAATCGTTGTCTGAGGAGGCCTTACAAATAGCTGTGAAAAGAAGAGAAGTGAAAGGCAAAGGAGAAAAGGAAAGATATACCCATTTGAAAGTAGAGTTCCAAAGAATTGCAAGGAGAGATAAGAAAGCCTTCCTCAGCGATTAGTGCAAAGAAATAGAGGAAAACAATAATGGGAAAGACTGGAGATCTCTTCAAGAAAATGAGAGATACCAAGGGAACATTTCATGAAAAGATGGGCACAATAAAAAACAGAAATAGTATGGACCTAACAGAAGCAGAAGATATTAAGAAGAGGTGGCAAGAATACACGGAAGAACTGTACAAAAAAGATCTTCAGGACCCAGATAATCATGATGGTGTGATTACTCACCTAGAGCCAGACATCTTGAATCTGAAGTCAAGTGGGCCTTAGGAAGCATCAGTACGAACAAAGCTAGTGGAGGTGATGGAATTCCAGTTGAGCTATTTCAAATCCTGAAAGATGATGCTGTGAAAGTGCTGCACTCAATATGCCAGCAAATTTGGAAAACTCAGCAGTGGCCACAGGAACGGAAAAGTCAGTTTTCATTCCAATCCCAAAGAAAGGAAATGCTGAAGAAAGCTCAAACTAGCACCGATTGCATTCATCTCACATGCTAGTAAGTAATGCTCAAAATTCTCCAAGCCAGGCTTCAGCAATACGTGAACCGTGAACTTCCAGATGTTCAAGCAGGTTTTAGAAAAGGCAGAGGAACCAGAGATCAAATTGCCAACATCTGCTGGATCATCGAAAAACCAAGAGAGTTCCAAAAAAACATCTACTTCTGCTTGATTGACTCTACCAAACCCTTTGACTGTGTGGTCAGAACAAACTGTGGAAAGTTGGGATACCAAATATGGAAAATGGGAATACCAGACCACCTGATCTGCTTCCTGAGAAATCTGTATGCAGGTCAGGAAGCAACAGTTAGAATTGGACGTGGAACAGCAGACTGGTTCTAAATAGGAAAAGGAGTACGTCAAGGCTAATAGTGTCACCATGCTTATTTAATTTATATGCAGAGTACATCATGAGAGATACAGGGCTGGATGAAACACAAGCTGGAATCAAGATTGCCCAGAGAAATATCAATAACCTCAGATATGCAGATTACATCACCCTTATGACAGAAAGCAAAGAAGAACTAGCGAGCCTCTTGATGAAAGTGAAAGAGATGAGTGAAAAAGTAGGCTTAAAACTAAACATTCAGATAACTAAAGTCATGGCATCCGGTCCCATCACTTCATGGCAAATAGATGGGGAAACAATGGAAACAGTGAGAGGCTTCATTTTTGCGGGCTCCAAAATCACTGCAGGTGATGGCTGCAGCCATGAAATTAAAAGACGCTTGTTACTTCAAAGAAAAGTTATGACCAACCTAGACAGCATATTATAAAACAGAGACATTACTTTGCCAACAAAGGTCTGTCTAGTCAAGGCTATGGTTTTTCCAGTAGTCATGTATGGATGTGAGAGTTGGACTATAAAGAGAGCTGAGCACCGAAGGATTGATTCTTTTGAACTGTGGTGTTGGAGTAGACTCTTGAGAGTCCCTTGGACAGCTAGGAGATTCAACCAGACCATCATGAATGAGATCAGTCCTGAATATTCATTGGAAGGATTGATGCTGAAGCTGAAACTCTTAATACTTTGGCCACCTGATACGAAGAACTGACTCATTTCAAAAGACCCTGATGTTGGGAAAGATTGAAGGTGGGAGGAGAAGGGGACAACAGAGGATGAGATGGTTGGATGGCATCACTGACTCAATGGAAATGAATCTGAGTAAACTCCAGGAGGTGTTCATGGACAGGGAGGGTTGGCGTGCTGCAGTCCGTGGGGTCTCAAAGAGTTGGACACAACTGAGTGACTGAAGTAAACTGATATTTACCTTTATTAGTAAAATGAACTTTGACCTTTTAAATTACATTCTGCTTTTTTCAGGTTTTAAGAATCTAGTGCTGACCCATTAAAATGATTTATTGCTCAACAGTATATTAGGACTCAAGTTTAATATAAATCATTATCTGGATAGTCGTGATTCAGGTCCTGAATTTACAAAAGACCTCAGGGCAGAGACACAGAGACAGCAAATGAAGAAAGATTTTTTGTTCCACTCTACATTAAGCCACGGGCACCCCTGCATGGCTATAAATCTGATTCAACAAATGAACCAGTGGCTCTTTGTCTTTTTTAAGTGAAATCAGGAATAAACCACATAGTTATGGTCTGACTGCCATAAAACTCAAACATAAATGTCTCATGTAAGAATTATTTTCATAAATAAAATAGACTTATCTTAAAATATGATGATGAAAATCAGTATAATAGTAACTTTTTATGCTGAATGTTAAATGAGTAGTTTTAACACACTCTCAGGTACATTATGTTAGTTTTTAATATATTTTTTTATTTTATATAGAACAAGAAAATGTAAGAATTTATGAATAGCACACATATAGTCTAAAGTTCTATTGTAAAAATCCAAATATTTATCATAGATGCTTAGTCCAAATAATGCAGCAATGTTTGTGCTTATTTGTTAAAAAAGAAATCTTGGAAGAGATTTCTGTTTACAGCAATCTTAGTCTGTTTTTCTTATGTCGGAATGGCTTTTAATTTTATCCATGTGGGTAACAAATCGGAAGTAATTAAAATTAATGATTGTCTGGTAAAATAGGACAAGAGGCTATTCAATCCCTGGGGGATAAATGTTTCTTCATTATCATTTATTACTCCTCCTGTTTCTTGTTATAATATGTAAATAAATAGAAGGGGGACACCTTATAGGCATTTTCATTATTTTGATGTCACTGGGACACAGTTTAATACTCTCATAATGAGTGGTCTCCGCAAAGTTGGATCCCATATTCAGTGATACAACATTTTCATCGAGATGACTTGAATATGCTGTGGCAACATTAAACCATCTTACAGATCAATTCCTCATGAATTCACTTGTATGTGGTCAAGAAAATTCACCCATTTAGTTATTCATGCTGCTACTTGTGATTTGTAAAAGATACACCACATGTGCACTAAATGGTCCATTCTGTGCTAACTGTATTTGTAACATCACATCAGATGGAATTTGGACATAAGTTTCATTCTCCTTGTTGCGGAGTAAATCAAGTGTATATATACAAACACATATGTATGCACACACAAATCAATTTAAAGTAAATGCATTTTTTGTTTCATGCTATTATATCTCAATATTATACATAAGTCAGTAGAAGTTGATTGCTGCTGCTGCTGCTAAGTCACTTCAGTCGTGTCCGACTCTGTGTGACCCCATAGACGGAAGCCCACCAGGCTCCCCCGTCCCTGGGATTCTCCAGGCAAGAACACTGGAGTGGGTTGCCATTTCCTTCTCCAATGTGTGGAAGTGGAAAGTGAAAAGTGAAAGTGAAGTCGCTCAGTCGTGTCCGACCCTTAGCGACCACACGGACTGCAGCCTACCAGGCTCCTCCATCCATGGGATTTTCTAGGCAATAGTACTGGAGTGGCTTGCCATTGCCTTCTCCGAGAAGTTGATTACATAAAGGATTTTACATGTTTAACTGTTATGGAAAAACTAAAATAAATTAGAAAAATATATATATGTATTTCATATTTTACTTTAAAATTTTGAAACATATAGACAATATATTGGTAGATACTAGCTTTGTAAGATTTTCTTTTGTGTGAACATTTCCATATTTAATCTTGATAAAAAGCAAAAGAGCCTTAATTAGTAATGCATTAACTCTATTTTAAAACCCATTAGAATTTAGCTTTCTATCTTACATCTGATGGCAAAATTTTAAGCTCATGCGTGATTCATTCTTCTTTTACACTAAAACATTTTGTGTAGCAAAGGATCCGGGCAAAATTAAGTGACAGCATTAATCCTTTCTTTCTCTCTACCAGATCTAATTCCTTGACTTTAAGTTAGAATTAAGGATATGTGCTTTGCCTGAAGAAGATGGAAATTTTTTGTTTTTAAAAATCTTAACAATTTTTGGAATTCCATGAGCATTTTACCAATGTCAAATAATTATAAAAATACAAAGCAGAAGGCTAGGCCAACATCAACAGCTTTACAGAGAAAATGTCTGAAACTTTAACCCTACAAAGAGGAAACAGAAGGAGAAGGATGGAAGCTGGCAGAGTTGGGCAACAAACCTTCAAAAACCATTAGAAATAAAAAATGTTGACTTGATGTGAAAATGTCTAATGTTTTTTATCTTTAATTTTTTAAACATGCTCATTTCTGTGGATTTTCTTGGACCAAAGAATTCATTTTTTATACTCTTAGTTTCTTAAAGATTATCTAGCCTACCAGCCTATGATTTGCAATATTTGGTTGCTTATAAGAGAAACTAACTAGGACTGCTGCTGCTGCTACTGCTGCTAAGTCACTTCAGTCGTGTCCGACTCTGTGTGACCCCATAGACGGAAGCCCACCAGGCTCCCCCGTCCCTGGGATTCTCCAGGCAAGAACACTGGAGTGGGTTGCCATTTCCTTCTCCAATGTGTGAAAGTGAAAAGTGAAAGTGAAGTCGCTCAGTCGTGTCCGACCCTTAGCGACCCCACAGACTGCAGCCTACCAGGCTCCTCCATCCATGGGATTTTCTAGGTAACAGTACTGGAGTGGCTTAAGCTAAAAGGAGATATTGTTTGAAGATTATTTGGGTATCATGAAACCCAAAGGCCAGAATGCCACTGCTCCCAAGGAAGGTACTGCAGCCAGGGACTTGGAGTCTGATAGAACTTTCTGCTTCTCTCTATGTGCCCACCCCATTCTTTCTGTAGACCAGCATTCTCTCTTTCAAAAGCTTATGGAAGAAAACATGCCACCCCTCACCCCTCACCTCCTTGAATTTCTGTGTTTCAAATCCAGCTGCAGAAGGAAAAAGGAATGAATGAATCTCTATGAATCTCAGTCCTAAATTCCTTAAAGGGAGACCCTGAGCTAGAATCGGTCATGTGCTTTTCCTAGACCAATCATCTGTGTCCACATGGCATCCTTTTGTACAAAATACTGCAGGGGACTTTCTGCCATGAATGAACTGAGAAATAAGGAAAAATTATCATTAGTTGGTCCGACACTCTAAAGTGCCCCTGTTTAATGGTAGACTATTTTGTGTTTTGTTTTTAATTATAGGAATGACTTCAATTATTTTCAAAATATCAACAAGTATATATCAAATTCTCAAGGAGAATATATCAGTCTAAGCATTGGTGTATCTATGTTGCCATATTTTTTTAATTGAAAATAAAGTTTGGAGTAGCAAATGATGTCAAATAGAAAAATAATTCTTACTTCTGTTCAGTGGTTGTGGCTCAGCATCTACAATTGATGTGGTACTTTGCTGCCATTCCACATATATAAAATTACCTCTGTCTCTATTTTAAGATACTTATTGTATATATAACAACAAAGAAATGTTGGGTTTTTTTGACTTGGCTCTTCTCAAACTTTAAAGTGCATCAGAATCATCTGGAGGGTTTATTAAAATACAGTTTACTTAGTGTCACAGCCAGAGTTTCTGATTCAGTAAATCTGGAGTGCATCCCAAGAACTTCCTTCAGGAATTTCCTCAGCAAAACTACCCTAAAAATGTAAAACATAAGCTCAAAATCCGTGTGTGTGTGTGTGTTAGTCACTTATTCATGTCCAACTGTTTGCAACCCATAGACTGTAGCCTACCAGGCTTCTCTGTCCATGAAATTCTCCAGGCAAGAATACATACCAAGTTTTTCAAATAGTGGGTTGTGATGTGTTAGTGTGTGATTAAATCAAATTAGTGGATTCTTTTTTCCAAATGGAACAGAATGCATTATGTGAAGGCATGTTGTATTTAAGGTAATTATTACACTATGAATAATAGCATAATATAGTTTCACAATACAGGTCATGGTCATAAAAATTTACAGTAAACTGCATCAAATCATTTTTAGAAGTGGATGAGATATATAAATGATAAAATCTTGGAATGGGGCTACAGTGTACTTTTGTACAAAATGATGATGATGGAAATATGAATATTCCTATTCAATATTCTGTTCTATAGAGATCAGTTATCCATCAAATGGATGGCATGAGAGACTCATATTAATTTATTAGAATTCTGCCTCTATCGGTTTCCAAATTCATGCACTTCTGATCTGGATAAAATACCCAAAATCACCCATTAAAAGTGAATTTTTAACTGTGTTTCAGAATCCTAAGAGTATATTAAGTTTGCTAAGAATTGCGAAATTGAGGCCTATGTGATTAGGGCTTTCGTTCATAACTCTAATTAAAGCCCTTTATCAAATGGATTCTAAGGTTAACAGTGGTTCTTGAGTTCTTACTATGTTTGTAGCACTATTCTAAGCAACTGTGCTTCTTCATGATTATTCTGTGAGGATTGTAATATTATCATCACCTCCAGTTTCAATTAGGGAAACTGAGGCATAGTGAGTTTAATTAACTTGCCCAAGTTTTCAGATTGTATTCTTAATTATTAGTTCCTGATCTAACCACATAATATAAGAAGGAGACTTTCAAAGCTCAATGAAGTAAAATAACGGAACCAAGCTTCATAGTAGCAGGAGACCCAGGGCTAGAATTGAGGTTCACAGTTGGTTTAGTACTGGTCCCATTAAACCAAGAGTCATCCAAGATCTTGCCCATTGTCAATAAACTTTGACTACTAATGTCCCATGGGCAATATAATACCATCAATGCAAATGTCTCTGTGGATTGAGCCACACTTGAGATTGGCTGAAGGGATGGCTATGGCTAGCTTTCATGATCTGTAGAACCTCCTGATAATTATATTTATTTTACGGAGAAGGAAAGTGAAGCCCAACACAGATGCATAGCTTTTCCTGTGTTATATTTTAACAAGGAGCCTAGGTAGGCTTTACCCTTTGAACAGCCGGCCTCTAAAGCATTCGTTGCTTTCACCTCATTCACTGAGAGTTCACTTGCCAGGTCCTCTGTTGTCAAATTAATTTTGAATTTGGAATATGCTTACTTCAGAGTCAGCTTTCCAACTCATGTGTAATTTAACCAACCTTAAAAACAAAGATCATGGCATCTGGTCCCATCACTTCATGGGAAATAGATGGAAAAACAGTGGAAACAGTGTCAGACTTTATTTTTTTGGGCTCCAAAATCACTGCAGATGTTGATTGCAGCCATGAAATTAAAAGACGCTTACTCCTTGGAAGGAAAGTTATGACCAACTTAGATAGCATATTAAAAAGGAGAGACATTACTTTGCCAACCAAGGTCCATCTAGTCAAGGCTATGGTTTTTCCCATGGTTACTCCTTGGAAGGAAAGTTATGACCAACCTTGATAATATATTAAAAAGCAGAGACATTACTTTGCCAACAAAGGTCCGTCTAGTCAAGGCTATGGTTTTTCCCGTGGTCATGTATGGATGTGAGAGTTGGACTGTGAAGAAAGCTGATTGCCGAAGAATTGATGCTTTTGAACTGTGGTGTTGGAGAAGACTCTTGAGAGTCCCTTGGACTGCAAGGAGATCCAGCCAGTCCATTCTGGAGGAGATCGATCCTGGGTGTTCATTGGAGGGACTGATGCTGAAGCTGAAACTGCAATACTTTGGCCACCTCATGTGACGAGTTGACTCACTGGAAAAGACTCTGATGCTGGGAAAGGTTGGGGCGGGAGGAGAAGGGGACGACCGAGAATGAGATGGCTGGATGGCATCACCGACTCTGTGGACATGAGTTTGAGTGTACTCCGGGAGTTGGTGATGGACAGGGAGGCCTGGCGTGCTATGATTCATGGGGTCGCAGAGAGTCGGACATGACTGAGCGACTGAACTGAACTGAACTGAACTGAAGGCACACTGTTACATTTTTAGAAGAAAACATCCATGCTCCTTGCATGTCTCAGCAGAGGAGGTAATTAATAATGTTATGACGTTTTCAGCAGATGGCTAAAATATTGATATATTAAGAAGAAATGGTAAAGTATAATCTCAAAGTCAAACTTCACTTGATTATGTGTATCAAATAATATCATTTCTATTAAAACCCAATTATGGCAATTTCATCCCTTCCATTCCCAACTAGGTACTCACCACCTACAGTCCATTTATCTCAGAGTCCTCAGAACGTGGACATATGTTCAGGATTAAATCTATTTACACTTTTATTTTCATCAGGAGTCGCTGCCTATCCTACCGCTGCTCCCACAGAGAAACCCAATGGTCCTGCTGATTTCAGTTCTCTCAAAGCTGCCAACCCCTGAAATACTGGTATATTCTAGACTCTAGACAGAGATGAAGGGAAAATCTTTTATCTTTTGCACCTTCCAAAGCCATACCAGACATTATCACCTGGATCTGAAAGCATTATTACCCATAACACAGTCTATGAAAGGTTCCTTGCAAACAATTTTTTCTGCTTCTGGTATTCAGCTCCTAACTACTATCAGAAGTTTTACACACCAACAGAGGAAGCATGCTTACTTCTATGATGGTCAGTAACAGTCTTCAGACATAGACCATGGTTTCTTCTATGGAGATAACAGTCTCTCTAGGAGCCAGTATCTCCAGACACTTGGTGCAACCCTGAATGTCCCATAAAATAAGCTTAATTACTTGATAGAACAGTTGAACTCCTTAGAGACACAGTTGATTGTCATATCAATTGCAGAAGAGTCTGACTCCTTGATGTTCTCATAATAGAACTCTGGTTAGTATTTTTTTCCAGAACACAAGAATAATTTGCCCCAAAAGGGGATTTCAAGGAGTTTTAAAGAAAGCTTTTAGATGACATTTTTTTTTTCCATATTCTACCCAGCAATGTTTTAAAAATTCTGAGTGGATTTTATTTGAAGTACTTGGTCACAGATGACATTCAAGAAGTCCTAGGAGATTATTTTAACTTCGATATCTCTGAATCTATGTCATAAATAACCAGAAATATAATTCTGGCTGTTTATCTTATAATAATGAAAAAAAATTACTAAGAATAAGATGATGCAAATAATGAACATTTCAAGAATGTATGTGTGAAAAATTGGTAAAAATCACTGGTTGAAAAAATTAATATAATTCTTTCAAGAATTATAGGTAAAAGGGTACCTTTATTCTCCTGCTGACACTTTGTATTTTAAAATCCTAATAACGTTTTGGGAACTTACCTCTTAATTTTCCTTCAGAGCCAATTTATAAGACAAAGAGATTAATTTTCTTTCTAGTTACACTTCGTTTTTGCCCAGAGCTGGTATTAACCAGCATGATCACTATTTTATTCACAAATGGAGCTTCAATTGACATTTAACTAATTCCAAAGAACTGAATCTACCCTTGAATAATGAAAGCATATTACTAGTAAGTACAAAGGGTAAAGCATTTCAAAGTAGAGTGGCATCTTCAAAAGAAGAGTGAAAACTTATTTTAAACAATGTGGTAATTGCATGTCTTTCTAAAGTTATCAATTTAAAAAAATAACAAGTTTTCTTTTCTAATATAACTAAATTTTTAAAAGTCCATTAAAGCAAGGACTTATAATAAAGATTTGCATGAATACCTTAAACATTTGTTATCCCTAAACATATAAATACACATTACCCACATTACTATGCCAGTCTTTTGATGTAAGACCAACAACTTTACTTTGCATCCTAGTCCATTAACGGGAATCCTTCACATTCTTTCTTTCTATAATACCCTGACTACAGACTTCCAGTTTCTATTTATTTGGAGTAAAATGTCTAAAGAAAATTGCTCATAAATATGAGAAAAAGATATTCTATATGTTTTCTATCTTCAATGATATTATGTACCTAATGTGGGCTTCCCAGGTGGCTCAATAGCAAAGAATCTACCTGCCAAGCAGGAAACACCAGTTTGATCCCTGGGTTGGGAAGATTCCATGGGCACAGGAGCCTGGAAGGCTACAGTCCATGGGGTCACCAAAGAATCAGACATAGCTTGATGACTAAACAACAATACCTAATTTACAGCAACGTATTAGTTTTCATAACAGTTAACTCTATTCACATTCATCTTCATTGTGAAAATGAATGTTTTTATCCAGCATAAACAATGTTGGAATACTTTTGCCAAGCAGACAGTTCCACTTGCAGAAGCAAAAGGGAGTGGATGAATCAGAGAAAATCCTACCACCTCCCAGATTCTGTAGGTTTTGGACAACTGTCAATAGGTTTTACAAAGTTCAGAGAGATTGATGAATCCACAGAATTAAGTCAAGCTTGTATAAGAAAATTCTAGTACATTGATTGAGAAATTATCTGTGTGTATTATGATAAAATATGTTAAACATACAGTGTGAGAGTCACATAATGAGGGCAATAATGCAAAGAACCCATTGGGTAGAGATGAATAGAGAAGAAACCATGACTTCAGTGAAACTTAAATGATAGGTAAATTTAAATACTTAAGATGAAGGAGGGAAGGATAAAATTGACCTGAAAGGGGCAGTGTGGTAAAGTGTGCAAGTACAGCATGTGTCAGATGTGTTCAGTGGTAGCCAGAATTAAATTATTAATACTTGAGTTAGGGGGATAGGATGGTACATGGTCTTCCTTTGGGCTCTTCCAAATCCCAGATATCTAACGAGTCCAGTCAAGGACTGCCTCTGTAGTGTTTGTTATGTAATATTTCAGCCTAACACAGTCTAATCCCCAACTCCAGATCAACCCAGCCCACCCCTTCATAGTTCAGTCCTGCTTCATCAGGCTTAAAAGCAAGATTTAATTATACCAAAAATTGATCAGCAAAAGACCTTAGAAAAGCATGCTAATCTAAGTTTCATGGAAGATAAAGTAGAAAAAACAGATAAGGACAAAATTAAAATGGGCTTTCCAACTGCCCTAAAAGTTTTAATTTTATCCTTCAAGATTATGAGAATGATTTGAACTGGTTATTTAATGAGTTTAAAAACCCAGGTTTAAAAAGGCTTATTTTTTTTGAAGTTGTACCAGTTTATACTGGCACCATTAACAAGTGCAAATGCTGTACCTGATTTTGGAACACTTCTACGTCCTACATTATTTTAGTTTTTTTTTTTTTTTTTAATTCCATTTATTTAAATAAAAAACCATGAAAGAATAATTCATCTATTTCTCCCACCCCTAAACCCTTGCCCCTGGGCAAGCAACAATCTCTTCTTTGTATCTGTTAGCTTGGTCTATTAGGAGTGTGTGTGTGTGTGTACACATATTATGTAAGTTTCCATATGTAGGAGAGATGATACATATCAGCCTTCTCTGACTTATTTCACCTAGCATAATGCCCTTTAAGTCCATCTATGTTATCTCAAGTGAGTGATTGCTTACAGTGATCAGGTATCTTTTCAAATTAGTGCTTTTATTTTCTTTAGCAAAATGCCTAGCAGTAGAATTGCTGGATCATATGGTAGTCCTATAGTAATTTTTTGAGGAACCTCCATACTATTTTTCATACTGACTGCACCAAATTACTCTCCCTCTGACAGTGCACTAAGGTTCCATTTCTCCACAGCCTTGCTCACACCTGTCATTTCTAGTCTTTTTGATAATAATCATTATAATAGTTATGAGATGATATCTGCTGCTGCTGCTGCTAAGTCACTTCAGTCGTGTCTGACTCTGTGTGACCCCATAGACGGAAGTCCACCAGGCTCCCCCATCCCTGGGATTCTCCAGGCAAGAACACTGGAGTGGGTTGCCATTTCCTTCCTGGGATTTTCTAAGCAAGAGTACTGGAGTGGCTTGCCATTGCATTCTCTGGAGATGATATTTATTTTTTTTTAATTGGGGTACAGTTGCTTTACAATATTTTGTTAGTTTCTGCTGTACAACAAAGTTAATCACCTCTCTCTCTCTTTCTCTCTCTGTACACACACTCACACACACACGTCCCCTCCCATTTGAGCCTCACTCCAACCATCTCCATCCCACTAATTTTTAGAGAAATACAAATCAAAACTATAATGAGATGTCACTGCAAATCAGTCAAAATGGCCATCATCAAAAATCTACAAATAATAAATGCTGGAGAGGGTTGGAGAAAAGGGAACCATCCTACACTGTAGGTGATAATGTAAGTGATCTAGCTGCTATGGAGAACAGTATGGTGATTCATTAAAAAGCCAAAAGTTGGACTAGCATATGCCCTAATACCACTACTGGGCATATACTCAGAGAAGACCATAATTGTGGTTTTTATTTGTATCTGGACGTGGAACAATGGACTGGTTCCAAATTGGGAAAGGAGTGCAACAAGGCTGTATATTGTCACCCTGCTTATTTAACTTATATGCAGAGTACATCATGAGAAATTCTGGGCTGGATGAAGCACAAGCTGGAATCAAGATTGCTGGGAGAAATATCAATAACCTCAGATATGCAGATGATACCACCCTTGTGGCAGAAAGCAAAGAGGAACTAAAGAGCCTCTTGATGAAAGTGAAAGAGGAGAGTGAAAAAGCTAAGTTAAAACTCAACATTCAAAAAAAGAAGATCACAGCATCTGGTCTCATCACTTCATGGCAAGTAGATGGGGAAACAATGGAAACAGTGACAGACTTTATTTTCTTGGGCTCCAAAATCACTACAGATGGTGACTGCAGCTGTTATTAATGAAACAATTAATTTCATTAATTTAATGAAATTAAAAGATGCTTGCTTCTTGGAACAAAAGCTATGGCAAACCTCGACAGCATATTAAAAAGCAAAGACATTACTTTGCCAACAAAGGTCTGTCTAGTCAAAGCTATGGTCTTTCCGGTAGTCAGGTATGGATGTGAGAGTTGGACCATAAAGAAAGCTGAGCACCAAAGAATTGATGCTTTTGAACTGTGGTGTTGGAGAAGACTCTTGAGAGTCCCTTGGACTAGAAGGAGATCCAACCAGTCAATCCCAAAGAAAATCAGTCCTGTATATTCATTGGAAGGACTGACGCTGAAGCTGAAACCCCAGTATTTTGGCCACCTGATGCAAAGAACTGATCATTAAGAAGGAGCCTGATGCTGGGAAAGATTGAAGGCAGGAGGACAAGGGGACAACAGAATATAAGATGGTTGGATGGCATCATGACTAAAATGGACATGAGTTTGAGCAAGCTCCGACAGTTGGGATGGACATGGAAGCCTGGCATGCTGCATTCCATGGGGTCGCAAAGAGTTGAATGGATAAATGATGCAAAGCATCTTTTTATGTACCTGTTGGCCTTCTTTGAAAAAATTCCTATTCATATATTCTGCTCATTTTAAATTGGATTGTTTTTGTCATTGATGTGTATGAGTTCTTTATATATTTTGTTGTTTAACCACTTATCACATATATGATTTGCAAATATCTCCTCCCATTCAGTAGGCTGCTTATTCTTTCTGCTGATATTTTCCTTTGTTGTGTAGAAGCTTTTTAGTTTGTTGTAGTCCCACTTTTAAATTTTGCCTTTGTTGCTTTTGCAAAAAGCTTTATCTTTACTCAAAATAGAGGCTATGTTTAAAAAGAAAAATATAGGAATCAGAAAATACTTTGAAAAAGTTATTATTGGTAGCTTTGTAGTATACTCTGAAGTCAGGAAGCCTTATTTCTCCAGCTGTTTTTCTTTCTCAATATTACTTTGGCTATTCAGTCTTTTCTGTTTCCATACAAACTGTAAATTTTTTTGATCTAGTTCTATGAAAAATATAATTTGATAGGGATTGCATAGAATCTGTCAGAGAAGGCAATGGCACCCCACTCCAGTACTCTTGCCTGGAAAATCCCATGGATGGAGGAGCATGGAAGGCTGCAGTCCATGGGGTCGCTGAGGGTCGGACGTGACTGAGTGACTTCACTTTCACCTTTCACTTTCACACATTGGAGAAGGAAATGGCAACCCACTCCAGTGTTCTTGCCTGGAGAATCCCAGGGACGGGGGAGCCTGGTGGGCTGCCATCTATTGGGTTGCACAGAGTCGGTCACGACTGAAGTGACTTAGCAGTAGCAGCATAGAATCTGTAGATTGCTTTGGGTAATATAGTCATTTTCATATTATTGATTCTTCCAATCCAAGAACATGGTATATCTCTCCATCTGTTTGTGTGTGTGTTTTATTTCTTTAATCAATGTCGTATAGTTTTATGCATACAGGTCTTTTTTCTCCTTGGGTGGATATTTTCCTAGATATTTTAAATTCCTAGATATTTTATTCATTGTTACAGTGATAAATGGGATTGTTTCCTTAATTTCGTATTGAGGGATACGGTTTCAGCCTATGAATCTGGAGAGGACACCAACATTCAGTCCATAACAACCTGAAAAGCCTGTGAAAACGGGTACAGCATAAAACCGAAAGGAAGTAACAGGGAGTTGAGGAATGGTGAGGCTGTGGTGGCAAGAGACAATTTTGTGAGCCCTTTTGAGGTGAGGAAGATGGGAAGAGGATTTAGTGTTTCACAAGAGTAATAGGGACATTAATCAGATGAACAGCATCATAAATGTTAAGGACTTATAGGGAAGAGAAAATTGCAAGGTTCTTTTCCTCTTTTGAAAATAATTTATTTTATTTTACATTATTTAAGTGAGAATTATTTTAGAATGATTGATAGCACTAGTGAAGTAGAGTTCATTAAATCTTTGCTAATCAGTGAGTGGTCCATATGGACCAGCAACATTGATATCACCAGGGAGCTTGCTAGAAATGCATAATTGAGGTTCCTCTTCAGATCTGCAGGTGTATTGTATGCACATTAAAATTTCAAAAGCACTACTCTAAATTAGGAAGTCAAGCTTTTGGTGAGTAGATATGTATTAAAATAAAATGACTTTAAGAACTTCATCTCATATTAGCCTAAAAACAAATTTAAAAGATTTTCATAATAAATATTTTACCTTCAGGAATACAAAAAAGGATATTTTAAAATTCTAGAATATTTCTTTATGTAAATTTCAGTGTAAAAAATATGGTTTATTAAAAGATGGACGGGGAATAAGATTTTCAAAGAAAAAACACACTTGTCTATCTTACCTGTAAAGCCTACATGATTAGATGCTTTTCCTTGAGTTAATAGGCTATGAACTGGTATTATTTCACAATTGAACTTATCAAGATAATAATAATTTTGATGCAAACTCATATTTATAAGTATTTGTAGTATATAATCAAAGACTGTGAAGAAAGCTGATCGCCGATGAATTGATGCTTTTGAACTGTGGTGTTGGAGAAGACTCTTGAGAGTCCCTTGTACCGCAAGGAGATCCAACCAGTCCATTCTAAGGGAGATCGATCCTGGGTGTTCATTGGAAGGACTGATGCTAAAGCTGAAACTGAAATACTTTGGCCACCTCATGCGACGAGTTGACTCACTGGAAAAGACTCTGATGCTGGGAAAGGTTGGGGGCGGGAGGAGAAGGGGACGACCGAGAATGAGATGACTGGATGGCATCACCGACTCTGTGGACATGAGTTTGAGTGAACTCCAGGAGTTGGTGATGGATAGGGAGGCCTGGCGTGCTGTGATTCATGGGGTCGCGGAGAGTCGGACACGACTGAGCGACTGAACTGAACTGAATCAAAGATTATATGTACAGTATTTGGTGGGATTTATTTGATATTAGCATGCTCTGTAGTAGTTTATACTTTCCATAGAATCAAAGAATTTTAATGTTTAATGGACCTTGTAAATGACCTAAAATAATTCACATTCAGTTCTGCAGTCCCTTCCTCAGTGTCTATGTATGAAGTTTTGAGTATCTGTATCACTTAAAATATGTTTCTCAGAATTTAACCAAGCATCAGATCCACAACAAGGATCACTTCTGACGAACTGAAACTTGTAATTCAATTTGTGTAGCTTGAAGCTTCCTGTTAGCTTTGTTATTACAAAGACCATTTGTAATGGTTAAAATTATGTTTAACCAAAATTATCAGAACCCTCCCATGACTTCTTGCCAGTGTTCTCTACCAGGCTAGGCTTGTGCAGTTGTATTTTTGAAAGTAAAATATAGCTGCTGCATTATCAGGTGTTTGGGCGTAGGACTGACTTGTTAGTATTGGTCAAAATAAATTTGAATCTTGACTCACTTCTCATATCAGCTATGCCTCTATGCTTTTTGCCATCTGCAAATTTTAATACATTTTATATCATTCTTTAAATAATAGACAAAAGTGTTCAAACCTAAGGGAGTATGCTGCTAAAATCAAGATATTCTTTATTAAAAATTAAATTAGTTTGGAAGAAGGTCCTATGTGAATTTATATTGGCTCTGTTTGTTAACTTTCTGAATGCAAAGATGCTAATTTTTAAGCAATAAAAAATATTTCTACTTTATCTTTAAAATGGAATGATAATCCTTAAGATTTCAAAATGCAGAAGTACTTTCATCTATGTCATCAAAGAACAACTCAGTCCAAATATTAGCATCTGTTGTTTAAACAGAGTAAAAGACCATATCGAGAGAGGGTGTAATATGGCCAGATATGGTTACCATGGGAGTCATAACTGTGTCTTAAATTATGTCAGTGTTAAATCTCAATCATAACATCATTTTACTGTAAGACTTTTTTAATTTAATTAAGTTCAGATTTTACAAATTATGTCTTTATTACTTCTGGAGAAAATGATAAAAGCCTCTAAAGATTATTCAGTGTATTTAAAATAACAAGTCTACCTGGGTCAAATCTAATAATTAATATTTCCCTAATGAAAATAAAATGAAGATTTCTTCTTATTAGATAGTATTATATGCTATTTTCATTTATTAATATTACTTTACCTCTCCAATGTGCCTTTTATTCAAGGATATAATCATCTGTTGTAATTTCATCTCTATCTCATTGATGGACAAACTGGGATATCAGAGGTGTAATGACTTTCTTTGAGTTGTATGTCCCATTAAGGATGAAGGCAGATTTATTATAATCTATGACCTCTGATATAAAATAGTACCTCCATTTTTCATCAAATTGCTAGTGATCCCTTTAAGTATCACTATTTGGAAAATGCATAAATTCTGGATTTTCCTTCATCATGTCTTTAGATTCTAGTGTAAGTGCCAGAAATGTAGTAGATATTCAGTAAATATTGAATATATTTTGAATATAAATATTCAATAATATTGAATATACTAACAAACTATAATATATATGGCTTTTTCATTTAGAAATTGACTTCAATTGCAAAGAGCAAATAAATAAACTTTACTTATTCCTTCAACTTGCTCCTGTTTTATCCCTTATGAGTACACAGCATAAGCCCATTGCTGCATTTGCCTTATCTCACAATTCCCCATCCCCCACCCACACAAACACATGCTTGTTCATTCTTGCCCATTTGAAATGTTCATGCTCTTCTTGCCACCTTCAGTGATTTTTTTTTACCATCGAACTAAATTTATATATAGACAAGTAAATGTATGTGTACTGGAGTGAGTTGCCCAAGGTCAAATATCTAGCTCTTTGATTAACCAGCTATGTAACATTAAATAGTATACTTCACCTGTGTCTCATTTTCCCCATCGTATAACAAGGATGATGGTAATTTCTAGCTCCTAGGCTGTTATAAAACTCAAACCATCAAATAGCTAGCAAGGTTGACTTCATCATACTTTCAGCTGTAAGACCTTGTTCTCATACTCCCCTGTGCCATATAATCAAGCTACCTTCTCCAACTTCCTTTTACATCTCCTCCATAACCTACCCTTGTCTATCACAGACCATTTGATAAGATTATCAGTACTGCCCTGGTTGCCAAATCTAATGACCTTTCTCAGAATTGGTTCTTCTTTTCCCCCATAAACAGTTTTAAACACCCCAATGACTTTGTAAATGCTTCCTCTTCTAACGTCACAACTCTTTTGGGGATCTTTTTCTACCTCTTTAGATTATATTTCTAGTTTCAAGACTTGTATTTCTTTTCTAATCAAGAGTTTTACCTTTGTAACCACCAGCATATAGTCATCCAGTCACAAAGTTAAATTCAGTTATATTTTCAATTTCATTATTCATTCTGTCTCTCATTTTCTCTCACGAGTATCTCCTCTGCTCCATCCTCACTGACATTCTCTTTTTTATTATTTTTAATTGGAGGGTAATTGCTTTACAATGTTATGTTGGCTTTCTTTAATCAGATCCTTAGTTGCCTGTAATTGAAAAGATCTGTCCAATCTCTCTGCTTGTCTTATTTACCTCATGCACAAACATGATGTATGTAAATCACAGATCTAATTGTTTGTCCCTCTCTTGATTATGCATTTTCAGTTCTTTCCATTTTCCAACCAGACCATACCTTATTCTGTTTGTTCACCTGGTTGTAGACTGAATTGTGTCTCCTCCAAATTCATATGTTGAGAGAGTCACTCTCAGTATCTCAGAATCTGACTGTATTTGGATATAGGGCTTTAAAAGGGGTAATTAAGTTAAAACGAGGCCATTAGGGTGGGCCTATATCTGATAGAACCAGACGCTTTATAAGAAAAGGAGATCAAGACATACAGAGATACCATGGGTGCCTTTGCACAGAAAAAAGATCACATGAGGACACAGTGAGAAGATGGCCATGGTAAGTCCAGGGGAAAGGCATCAGGTGAAACCCAACCTGCTGACACATTGATCTTGAACTTGCAGCCCCTAGACTGTGAGAAAATACATTTCTGTTGTTCAAGTCACCCTGTCTGTTGTATTTTGTTTTGTCAGCTGTAGCAAACTAATACACACCTCTTGCGTCCTTCAGTTTCATGCTTAAATCAAATGAGTTGTTATTTCAAGTTCTGTGCTTTAGATGATGCCTTTCTTTGATTTTCAAATGTTTTTATTCTCTTCCCATCAATCAACGATCTCAAAAACTGTTTTGTGAAGCATCCCCTGAATCTTTCCTGACTGTGACATCCCGGAGTGCTTTGTTTCACCTTCCCTTATGGCACATATTACATTATATCTTAGGATATGTTACAGCTTATCATGTGCATGTTTAAGTCTCTAACAAGCAGTCATTTTCTTGATAAGAGAAACTATGTTTCCTAAGATATGTTTGCATCATCCTCTGCTTTCAGCACACTACATGGGACAAAGCAGTGCTGAATGTCATGAAACAAGAACTAGTTTTTCATGTTCCAAGGATTTCATGTGTGGAATCTCATAAATATCGTGAACTGTAGAAAGCAGGAGTCAGGTCTTTTTGTTGTACATATACCTGGAGATGCAGGTAGATTCAAAGATAGATAAATCTCTGTATGTACACACACATCCACTTGTTAATATGAACACGCATGAACAAAATTATGCTGGTTACGTGTGCAGTTTTTAGAACTGAGTTCTCCAGAATGATCAGAGTGAGTATAGTGGTTTTGCTGGCCCAAATTAGTCTTGACTGATTTGGGGTGTATGTGTGTGTTTGTGTGTGTAGGAGGAGTATGGGGGATGCCACTGCAGGGTTTTGCAAGAGGATCTTACTTGATGAATGAACCCCAAAAGGGTTCTGTATTAGTGTGGTTTTTGCTGGGTTATGTTGTGATTTTTGTTGTTCAGTCTCCCAGTTGTATCCAACTCTTTAAACCCCATGTACAGCAGCCCACCAGGCTTCCCTCTCCTTCACCATCTCCGGAAGTTTGCCCATAATCTTGCAGCAATAAAGATTTTGGTGTAGTTGTGTCCCCATTCCATCTCCTCTTCATTTCTGCCAGGCACATGTCACTGGAGGGGAAAAGATTAATGAAAGGACCACAGAATATCCCCTAGTGCTACTCAGATGTAGCATATGTCTCTACTGCTCACATTTTATTGGCCAAAGCATGTCACATGTTAAAGCTTGATGTCAGTGGGAAGGGAATTATACACCTCCCCCAACAGAGAGGGACCCGTTATGAATAGGACTGTATCACTGTTTGATTTTGAAGAAAATATGTGAAAGTAAAGGCAGATACATAAAAATCCTAAATTCCTCTTGCTTCTCACCCCAATATCCCCCCCCCGCCATGTTCTTTTCTATTTCCTCCTCACGTTTACCCTTGCCCTAACTCCATAGAATCATTCTTGGCTCTTCAGGCAGACATTCAGATTTGCTTGTACAGGTATGCCCATCCCTAGAGGAGGAGAACATATCCTGAGTGTGTTCAAAATACTGATCCTCACTCTACTGTGCAGTTAGGGAGAAACACAGATTAATGTCAGACAACAGGACAAGGGCCATATCTTCCCTGTATAAACATCAACCCAATAAAGAAGAAAATTTCTTTATGAAACTTAGGGTCCTTTCATGTTCTTGGACATATAGACAGTGATTCTTGGGAAGAATTGAAAACCCCCTTTCAAATTAGAGTCTTTTTTTTTTTATTGATTTAATTTCATTCATTTATTCAGTTCCTCATCTAATGGTATTGAACATCTATTCTGCGTTACATTCTGTGTTCCTCTATGAAAGATACTGAATAACTATTAATTAAAATATCTAACAGCTACAGAGTGTTGAGTATATGTCAGATAACATGATAAGTGTGTTAAAAAATGCATTATTTCTTGAAATTTTTTCAAAATCTCTATCTAACTCTAAGAGATAGATACTATAATGTTATAGTAGAATAAACAAGACTTAGGTTCTGTAACACTGCTACATTTGCTCACTAGAAATTGGTGGAGTTAGAGCATGAATTAACCAAGGTTTCTTTGACTTTTGAGTCAACACTCTTAAACACTAAGTGTACAATAGTTTGATTCTTCAGGAACCTTATTATCTAGCTGGTGATGAGGGAAAGTAAATATCCAGGTTAAATTAAAAGTAGAAAATACAATATAGAATTTATAAGGTGTGTTTCATGGGAGAATAGGTAAAAGTAGGAGTGATTAATTTCTAACAGGCAACAGAAGGGGGACATGGGAATCCTTTATCACAAGGGCAATGACTTATCTGAGCATAAAAGATGGTTAAGAGTTCTGTAGGCAGAAGGCATATATAGGTTGAGCAAGATCAGAGAGGTGTGGCCATGTGGAGAGGACAAGGCATAGAACTGGGTGATGCTACATGAATAGGACACTTAGTGAGGTTAGGGAAGGTGAGGATCCCAAGGACCTTAGTGACTATAGTAGTAGAATTTGGAAACTTTTATGGATGTCAGTAGGAAGGTGCTTCCTCTCTAAATCAGTATCAACTTTTTATAAGTATTTTAGGGAATGTGAAATGAAAACTTTAAAGATGGCTTACAAACAGGACTTCAAAAAATTTTTTAATTCAAACACATAATACCTCTGAAGATAAACTCTGTGATGTTTAAGGACAATTTAGTCTCTGAAGTTCAAATGAGCATGAATATAATTAGCCATTTGCTCCCTCAAAATGAGGATAGATCTGTCTAATGTAGCTTGTAATTTGCCAATTGCATGTAAATCATGTTCTTCTGAAAATCACTGAAGTTATATAAAGGAACAGTCCTTTTAACAATATTAAACCAAAATACTGACACTTTTCAATTATTATTTAATTTTTAAAATTTACAAGATAATAATACAAAAGGATAAAACTCTTTTCAATTGAACTAAATATTATTTAAATACTTCAGGAATAATTCTGTTAAGGCGTCTGTATGTATAATAGTATCATCTATTCTATACAGTTTTTCTTCTGATTTGATTGTTCTTTTCTGCAGATAGTAATGATTCTTTTGACAGATTTTATATAATGGCCAAATTGCTTATTAGCTAATATCTTATAGCAAGTAAAAAATTGAATGAGAAACCTGAATTAATGAATTAAAGTTGAGCTTCATCAAAATTTGTTTCCGTATGAAAACTGATGAATCTGTTGATGATTTATTGCATTTTCCATTTGGAAGCATTTTATTTAGTGCCATTAGGTTACCATATAAAATATAAAAGGCTAGAAAAATTGATACCATGTCTCTGTTAAATCTGATGATGGGATGAGAAGGTAAAATCTAAATCTCAGTCTTCAAGGTCAAAAAGAGATTTCTTGCCTGATTCAATTACTGTTCAATTTGATAGCAGTAAAGGAGTTAAGAGCATCTCTCTTATAATTTGGCTAGACTTTCATTATAAAAATAGAACACATTAACAGGAAACCATTAAACACAATTTACGTGTGAATAGCACCCTTGGTAGAAGCTTTGCTTCTGCCATTTACAGGATAAAGTAAAGGTAACCATTTCACATCAATTACCAGTCACTGCGGACAACATACTTTTATTAACTCTATGGTCAAAAGCATTCATATTTATATTTTAAGAATGACACAAATCCATTCTTTTCAGTATTAATCTGTGTCGCACACAATTACTGCCCTGACATTTATTGGAGTAATAAATTGGCTTTAGTGTTTGTTGGCTTTTCCCTTCCTTTTGGCCACCCTGCTTTGCTATATTGTGTAATGTGCCTTCATTTTTTTAACTGACTGGAGGAAAATGGTTCCAATTTCACATTAGTGAATGTGGCCCATTTATTTTAATTTCCTTGGTACCCCTAAGAGAAAAAAAAAATGTATAATCAGAGTTTCAATTCAGAACAGTAGCTATAAACACAAAACTAGCTTGGGGGTTTAAAGATTCTATTTATTATCAAAGTTTTAGTTTATGTTTCTTGGATCCATAACTGTGCCATAGTGGTTGTAGCTGTCTAATGGTAAAGAAGAGATCCAGGTTCAAGTCTAGGCTATGCTTCTCTCTCTGTAACTCTGGGGCCCTGATAGTTCTGTGAGTTTAACTTTCTCATCTGTAAACTGGGGATACTAATAGCTCCTTTCAGAGTTATTGTACAGATGTATTTAAATAACAAGTATTCAACAATACTCCTTGAAGTTCACATTGTACTGAAACACTGAGCTAAGAAAGTTAACATGAGCAAACAAAACCTAGAAAAATCTCTTCTCCCTTGGAACTTTTCTTTTATCATACAAGAAAACAAATGGCAGTTCTATGGTATAGAGTGAAAGTGAAAGTCACTCAGTCCTGTCTGACTCTTTGCGACCCCAAGGGCTATGCAGTCCATGGCATTCTCCAGGCCAGAATACTGGAGTAGGTAGCCTTTCCCTTCTCCAGGGAATCTTCCCAACCCAGGGATCAAACCCAGATCTCCTGTATTACAGGCAGATTCTTTACCAGCTGAGCCATTAGGGAAGCCCAAGAATACTGGAGTGGGTTGCCATGCCATCCTCCAGCGGATCTTCCCGACCCTGGAATCAAACTGGGGCCTCCTGCATTGCAGGTGAATTCTTTACCAAATGAACTATGAGGGAAGTCCTATGGTATAGAGTAAGTGCTTAATATTTCCAGAACTTTCTATAGCCTATAGCTTGTAAAATGAGATGGCTTTTTTTTTTTAATGCTGAATTGATAGATGTAGGGCCAGAGCTTCTCCTGAAAACATCCTTCAGTGCTTCTCAGAGCTCCCAAGGAACCCTCTCTGTAGCTCAGAGAACTTGCTAAAGTTCTCACAATCCTCTGCCTCCTCAGCCCACTGTGACAGCAAGTCTGTGCTTCTGACCTTGTAATTGATGTAGCCCAGTGCCCCCACGGTGGCCCTGTCCACCTCCCTTAGTACCTACACTCCAGTCTCAGGGAATTCCATGTCCACTTTACCCTACTGCCTGATAGAAAAAATAAGAATTTACCCCAACTTCTTTCTTGATGAAGTCTATTTTTCTAGTCGTTATTTTTCTATCCCTTGCGTGCTAAGTTGCTTCAGTCGTGTCTGACTCTTTGTGACCCTATGGACTGTAGCTCACCAGGCTCCTCTGTCCATGGGATTCTCCAGGCAAGAATATTCCATTGGGTTGCCATGCCCTCCTTCAGGGGATATTCCTGACCAGGGATCAAACCTGTGTCTCCTGCAGTTCCTACAGTGCAGGAGAATTCTTTACCACTGAGCCACCAGGGAAGCCCCTTAATCTGATCATTTTTTCAGTGTGAATGACTTGGAAATGTCACTGGTTTCAAAAGAAATACCATTTCCCACTCAAAGGGCACATGCCCTGACACTTAGCTTCCCATGGAACAATTAACAGGACAGATCACTCTTGATCTGTCTTGATCTAACACTATGGGTACCTAGTGTCTTGTTCATGTCATCTTTATCATTTCGCCTTCAGTTGGAGGAGTTCTAGTGTTCCTTCTACAGTCCTTGAATAAGTTTCATAATTTTTAAGTCAGCAACTTGAAAATTTGCAATTCTGTTCTCACTGTCATTGTTTCAGAGAAACCAGGGTCAAATTTTGGTCATTACTCCGCCCTAAGGTGAGAGTAAGGGATGGTCTGTTCGCTTTTACTCATCTAATTCCTGGAATTAAGACTATATTCTGCTTATCATGTTGTGTGCAGTATGGTTGAGATTGTGGGTACCACTTTCAAGGGATATATTAATAGTAGAGATGCTAGATTTGAATATAACAATTAATCAAGAGCTCCTCTTCTTTCCTCTGAGGATTTTCGATATGATATTGTAGGAGAAAAAAATAACTGCCCCCTTAATCCTTCTGAATTCTTAGCTGAGGCTGCTATAATAAGAGACATATTAACAAGAGAAAAACAAAGAAGCTGATTAACAAGTATATATGTATACCTGGGAGAACCCAGAGAAAAGTGAATGACTTCCTAAGGTGGCTTAGAATTTTAGTTTATATAGTATCATCAGCAAATAGCTATAAATTTTTGAAGAAATGACAAAGAAAAGCAGTTTTAGGCTTCTAAGGACTATTAAGTAGAATGTGTTGTATAGATTCCTTTGGTGCCTTCTCCAGACTGTTCAGGTCTAAAATTGCCTCTGGGAATTAAACTTTGTCCTTTCTGGTAGAGCACGGAGGACAAACACCTTTGAGGGCAGAGAACTTTCTTTTTATCTATTTCTTCTCACCTGCTTTCAACTCTAAATAATCAGTATGCCAAAGTGCCATGTTTGGGGACAGCACAATCTGCTATACTTCAACATGAAGTTACCAAAGCAGGGCACAAAGTTTAGAGCAATAAAAGTGCATCAGATAATAAGGAGGAAACACAGGTGCTTTATTGATATTTATACATGGCAATAAATGAATCAAAATTGTCATCTTTAAATATAAAGAGCAGTTTCTGCAAAAATGTGAGGAGATAGTAAATTCAGAAATGAGAATAACTTTAAACTGTGATGCACATGACAGATAAAGTCTTTAAAATAAGATTTTGCACAAAGTAGTGCTTTTTGATGAGTCCATTTCTTGGTTAAAGTGTTTTCTTGGAATGATAACAGACACTTGGGATTTTGAGTGTTCTTGAATGAATTCTTTATTTCTAACAGTATTCACACTGTTAATACTTTACTATAAAGAATTTGAAAGGTTTTAATGCTGTCATGATTTGCAAATAACTGTTTTTGCCTTCCAAATAACAATATAATTGAGTTTAAGACCAATATGTTCACAATTGAATGAAATAATTTTTTAGAATGCTGAAATGATAGTATCTTACTAACTCAGAGGCAATTATGTCAGTTAGTGAATTTATCTTCAGGAAGATCAAATCCAATACAAAGGTGTCAACTTCTAATTAGCTACAAGGTCATCCAGCAGTTATTTAAAATTATTAGGGATTGAATAGACCTTAAAATTTCATACTAAGAGACAGAACCTAAGCATATGTAATGCTTCAAATACATTCTTTAAGCCAGAGAAAACATCAGATAAATCTCCATTTTGCTATTCTCATTTAAAAGTGTTATTTTCTAAAGGTTATATCTAATACTGCTCTGTAGTTTAAGTAAATTGAAACTTTGTCAAAGACTTTGCAAGTGTTGAAAAGTTAACACGATAGTTAACAGAGAATCTCAAAATTGAAAACAAACCAAGACCCATGGAAACTATAAAAAAATAAAAATCACCAAATAGCTTATAAGTATCTTAGGATATGTAAACCACATTTTTCTATATAAATGAGTGTTACATTTATCCTTTTATTTGTCCTGAATAATAAAGAACAAACTTATTAACGTATCATCTTAAACATTTTGCTATATCACCACAAGCTTTTCAGATTCACCCATATTTTGCTTAAGTTTAAACCACTCAATTCCTTCCCCGTCTATATTGTTCTCTTTCTTTTTGCCATCTGTGGATATTCTACTTGTGCTTCGAGGCCCTATTTAAATATTATCACTTTTGGAAGAAGCAGTCGCTTCCCCCTCACCTGTTACGCTTGATGCACACTTCTATTAAAGGTTATTACTGTCTTCCCCATACAATTGCATTTCATTCTTTACTTGTATTTCACCATTAACTTGTATCCAGAGGAAAGAGATCACACTTTATCTGTCCCTTTAATCTCTAATAGCCTGTCATAAAAGATAGAGGCTTTAGAGCCAGGTAAACAAGGTAGGATTTTGAATCTTAGATCACAACTATTATGTCTCAGAGCAAATCATTCAATCTCTCCAACCTTCTGTTTGCTCATCTATAAAATCAGGGTAATAACGTACCTCTCAAACTTGTTATGGGAATCAAGTGAGTTCCCATATAAAGCACCTAGCTCAGTACCTAACCCTGAGTAGAGACTTAATAAATGATGATTACTATTCTTGAGGGAAGAGTAATTGAAAGGAGAATGTTTCCAAGTCTGAGTAGCAGTGAAAGTGGAAATGGTCATTCGAAGAAGGGCCAGCAAACAAACTGAGTAGCTGGAGAAAATTTCCAGCAACTCACATATTTGAGTGATTTTCATATGGACAAAAACAAGTCTTTTTCATTCTGTGTCTCAAAGTGGTCAACTTATACACCATATTTTTGCTCTATTTATTTATAGTTTAAAGTTTGCCCTACCTATAGTTTTAAAGATAAAATTATGTCAAATTATTTTAATTTTATGGCCATCAGTCAATAAACAGCTCATGATATTCTTACAGAACCTGATTTCAAATTGTATGCTATATATAAAAATACTTGAATATTTAACCATAGACTCAATATGACTCTAGATTTTTAAAGAGACTTAGTTTTTATTTATCCAAATCCCTCATTATGCAGAAGTCTATGGTTGCTTCACAAACATTTTAATCAAATTCAGGTCTTTGATGAATACCTGTGTACCTTAATCTCTGGGTCTTTGATGCATACCTGTATACCTTAATCTCTGGGTTGAATAGATATAAAAAATCATTTCTTTGGCAACTTGTCAAATACCCTATTTAGCTGAATTCAATTCACATGACTGTCTCTTTAGAGGAATCAGAGATTAGTACAGTCTGTGGCCATTTTATAATGGATTTATTGAGAAGGCCCTACCTGATTTCTCAGGTAGGAAAGATTTAAGGCGGGAGGAGAAGGGGACGACAAAGGACGAGATGATTGGATGGCATCACTGATTCATAGACATGAGTTTGAGTAAACTCCGAGAGTTAGTGATAGGCAGGGAAGCCTGGTGTGCTGCAGTCCATGGGGTCGCAAAGAGTCACGCGCAGGACTGAGCTACTGAACTGAACTGAACTACCTGATTTCTCAAGCAGTGAGATTCCATAGATTCATTTGGAAACACCCTTAAGACAAAATTTAAATTGCCTTTAGAGGACGTTATCCACAAGTTCTCCTTTCAAGACTATGAAATACTCAAGTATGTTAATTGGTTTCCCTACTTTTCCTTTACCTCTGCAAACTCATTTGTAGGTCAGAAAGTACAGGAGTATTTCCTTTGAGTAAAGTAGCCAAATATGCCTGTGTATTAATAAGATCCCATACAAAGTGGATTGTGTTGTATAACTTTAATGTGGATTGTGTGTATAAAGTGTATATAACTTTAATACCATATTTTTAAAAAATAGGCCCAAACCTATAACAATACATATGTATTTATTTTAAAATATAAGGAAGACAAATAACCCTCAGTTCAGTTCAGTTGCTCAGTCGTGTCCAACTCTTTGCGACCCCATGAATCACAGCACGCCAGGCCTCCCTGTCCATCACCAACTCCCAGAGTTCACTCAAACTCATGTCCATCGAGTCGGTGATGCCATCCAGCCATCTCATTCTCTGTCGTCCCCGTCTTCTCCCACCCCCAATCCCTCCCAGCATCAGAGTCTTTTCCAGTGAGTCAACTCGTCGCATGAGGTGGCCAAAGTATTGCAGTTTCAGCTTTAGCATCAGTCCTTCCAATGAACACCCAGGATTGATTTCCTTTAGAATGGACTGGTTTGACCTCCTTGCAGTCCAAGGGACTCTCAAGAGTCTTCTCCAGCACCACAGTTCAAAAGCATCAATTCTTCGGCGATCAGCTTTCTTCACAGTCCAACTCTCACATCCATACATGGCCATGGGAAAAACCATAGCCTTGACTAGACGGACCTTGGTTGGCAAAGTAATGTCTCTGCTTTTTAATATGCTATCTAGGTTGGTCATAACTTCCCTTCCAAGGAGTAAGCATCTTTTAATTTCATGGCTGCAGTCAGCATCCGCAGTGATTTTGGAGCCCCAAAAAATAAAGTCTGACATTGTTTCCACTGTTTCCCCGTCTATTTCCCATGAAGTGATGGGACCAGATGCCATGATCTTCGTTTTCTGAATGTTGAGCTTCAAGCCAAACTTTTCACTCTCCTCTTTCACTTTCATTAAGAGGCCTTTGATTTCCTCTTCACTTTCTGCCATAAGGGTGACCCTACATATAAACAAATATTAGTTAAGAGGATATCACCACAGCAATGTTTTTGTATCAAAAATGGAAAATTCCCAATGACACAAAAATGGGATAATATTTAAATCACTTATTTAATAACACCAAATACTAGCAGTAATAATAAATATATATAGTTGAATTTAAGCAAGGAAATGTGTTCCCAAATATATCTATATATTATGCAAGTAGATCATAAAATTATATGTACAGTATGATGCTATTTTGTTGCAAGTAAATACTTTCAAGAATGCAAATAGAGCTAGAGATAGGTACATAGAAAGGCACCAATATCTTCATAGTGAATTTCTCTGGATGATAGACTTATTGGTGATTTTTGTTTTTCTTCTTACTCATTCAGGTTTTCTGCTCTGAATATGAATCATTTCATACTAAGGGAAAGGGAGAAGTTAGTTTTCACAAAGGAAATAATACTCCAAAGTTTTAAGCATTTAACTCCAAACATTTAGCATTTGGTTTAAGCACTTTAAAATGTTTGCATAGGTATATACTAGAATGAATGATTGACTTTACCAGAATATTAAAAAGCAACCATGATGAAAACCATTCTAGCAGTATACCTTGACTCTTACTGTAACTCAGCCCTCAAGGTCTCAAGTCACAAGATTGTATGATGAGTTTAAAAATGTTCAATGAGCTGCTTGTAAAACTTGAATACTCTTGCCTAGAAAATCCCATGGCTGGAGGAGCCTGGTGGGCTGCAGTCCATGGGGTCGCTAAGGGTCAGACATGACTGAGCGACTTCACTTTCACTTTTCACTTTCACACATTGGAGAGGGAAATGGCAACCCACTCCAGTGTTCTTGCCTGGAGAATCCCAGGGAGGGGGGAGCCTGGTGGACTTCCGTCTATGGGGTCACACAGAGTCGGACACCACTGAAGTGACTTAGCAGCAGCAGCAGCAGGTTGGAGATGTCCTGTTACTGAATTCTGTACTCTAATACATCATGTTATGGTAGCTTCTGTTGCTCTTACATTTTAACGCACAGGTGGTTCTGAAATTTTTGTTAAAAAGACAAATACTTATATAACATAAATTTGTAGGTCACACATCCATCTGAACCTGTCATTTACCCAAATTGTAAAGTCATCATGTGTAATTTGTCTCAATTAGCAATTTTATAGTTAGTAATTAACTTTTCTGTTAATTGATTCTCTCTGCAATAAATGCTTGAGGAAGTGAAAAGGATATGATGTGATTTTTTGTCAAAGAGAAAAATTTTAACTTGAGATTTGTGCAAAAGCTGCATTGCCTTGGAAGGACAAATTTATTTTCTTGCCAAAATTGACACAACAAGATTGATGGGATTTCTATCAGCTCTTTTTGAAAATTGAAAATTATGTTGATAATTTTGGTATTGTTTTAATTTTTTTCTCATTAGAAATGTAATTTTACCTAATTTTTTAAACATTGATGTCTAGGTCTTGATGTAATACTCTCCCTAAAAGGTGTGATTAAGTGTGCTTTCATAAGGAAATCTATTACACTAACAGTTTGAGGAAGCCTGTATAAATTTGTAAAGGATTAATTTTATATTATATCAGAGTCATTCACCACTAATGCAAATGCTAATTTGAAAGCTTGGCTTGTTGTTGAATGACTGAATATATTCCAGTGTAGCAGTTTGAGTTTTGCTCTTTAACATTGGAGAAAAATTTTCCATTTAAATACCTCATTATGCTTATGAAGGTATGGGAGGGACACATAAAATGCAATTAGAAAACAATACCAGCAAATTAGGCTGCATATTCTTACATGAATATTTGGAATTCGGAAGAAATCTTGTGTCCTTTAGTTGGTGCTAAACGAAAGATCTGGGGTTGTGGTCTGTGCTTTATATTGTGTAGCATATTCAAAGAGAGGAAAGGATTTAAAAGTACATAGTCCAGAAAGTGATGAGATGTGTTTAAGAGGAGGAAACACTTTTACTCTTAAGGTCTCTGACTGGGCCTGAAAATTAGACTGAGGAAGGCAGATTAACAGGAGAAAAGCAGGCACATTCATTTAATGTAAGTTTTATGAGACATGAGAGCCCTCTGAAGGAAATGACAACCCAAAGAAAAGCCTGAGCGTTTTTACTGTAGGTTTGATGAAGAGTGGAGAATCATGGAAACCCATGATAAGACAAAGGGTGTGCACTAAGGGAGGTTAACTGGGGGAAGAGCCAGGCCTGACTGTTTGGAGTCCTCTGGGTGTCCCTCAGTCTTCGCAAATAGGATGCTCCTTTGCGACCCGCACGGGAAGGGCATCTCTCCCGTGAGGGTCTTCTGACCCACTCCAGGGGAGGTGAGGGAGGTCAGAGAATCCTTCCAACTCCTGCTGTTTCTGTGACCTGCTTCAAGGGAGGGGATTTATGACAACTGAGTTCTTTGGGGAGGCCCTGCTTTTAGACAGTTGATGATTTCAGGAACTCAAATGCCTTTAGCTCAAAATAAATCTGATGTCAAAGTGGCTTATTTCCGAGTGTCATATCCTAATTCCCTTCAAGCTTCACGTCTTTCCCATGAATGATTTAACCACTGAGTATATCTCTTTATCCTTTTTTTTTTTTCTCTCTTGCTGGCTTTTTCTCCTTGGTTTCTTCCTTTTAATAAATCTGTCCTGAGTCTGGTTTCTAGTGAATGAGTGGATGGAGAAGGGTGGGCAGTGGTGAAAACAAACTTAAAACAAGATTGTGTGGAGAGAGAAATACATTTATACTGCTTGCAGGTCCCCACAGTACTTTTCTCATATCTCTTGGTGCCACTGAATGATGATTTGCGAAGACCGATGCTGGTCAGTTATGATGCATTCATGGGTGAAATGGAAAAAATAAAGTAATAACATTTCCTAAAGACTCTGATGCCGGGAGGGATTGGGGGCGGGAGGAGAAGGGGACGACCGAGAATGAGATGGCTGGATGACATCACCGACTCTGTGGACATGAGTTTGAGTGAACTCTGGGAGTTGGTGATGGACAGGGAGGCCTGGCGTGCTGTGATTCATGGGGTCGCGGAGAGTCGAACACGACTGAGCGACTGAACTGAACTGAACTGAAAGCTAAATATATTCAATTTAAAGAACTGCGCCTTATTTTGAGATTATAAAAAATTCTCTCAAGTTAAAACTATCCCTTTGTTTAATGAAATGGTAGTATTTGTAGAAGAAAGGTTGTTTGTTTTGTTTTATATCTCCTTTGGGGAAAGCAATTAGGTGGAAATTCTGTTTTGGTTTCCCAGATACATTTTTTATTATAATTTAACTATTTTATGAAACACAACCATATCGGAAGCCAGCTAATAGAAACTAAAAGAAATAAAAAGTAAGGCAGTTTCTCTCAACATTCAAGTAAAGATGCACACCTGGGAACTGCCAGACCCTGTGGTTCTAAGTGTATAGAGAAAACAGATTTAAGACTATAAATTTTTATGCAGAAAGCCTGAAAAAAGTGATGAGACAGACACGGGGAGAAAGAGAGAAATCCAGAGGTCATCACATTTCTGATTTGTTGTCTCCAAGTCTAGCTCTTCTCTTGATTTTCCTTACATGAAATAATGCATGCCTTTTTTTTTTTTCCAATGAGAGTTTGTGTTGACTTCAGTCACTTGCAAGCAAGAGTGTTTCCAGGTAAAGGAGTTTCTGGAAAGGGCAATCTCCAGTTTCCTTGGAAGGGCCCTTGAACGTTTTCTTTCAAGAGCAATGCCCAAGAGCTTGACTTGGTTATAGTGGTGCAAGTCTCAGAGGAGGCTTCCATGATGCTGCCTCCCCAGCTCTAGGCTCTGTTGCTTGCTGTTCTACAGATGGCCAGTAGGTGGCAGATATCTCTACCTCGTTTGTCAAATTTCTGGTGTCTCTCTTGGTTTCTTGGTGCATGTTTCTTGTTAGCATAAACCTTTAATGTCTAGCATTCCCTCAATCAGATGAGCAGCACTGGGGTCTCTCCTCAGCCCCAGTGAAGCAGCTTCCTCTGTTTATTCTGTTTGCTTTACACACCCTTCTGCTGTGGGGCTGAATTAAAATTTAATGTGTATTTGTTACTGTGATATAAAACAATCTAGGAAATCCTAGAATTGCAAAGTGAAAAGGAGTTTATGAGCGTTTAATTTTCCAAAGCTGTAGGTACAGAAACAAGGTGGTTGGGGGCTTGTATGACTACATTTTCAACACATTGTTTGCATATACTTCATATTTGGGAACTCTTTATTAAAATATGCATAGTATTTATTTCCATTTTTTGTCTTGCCTGTCTCTTCTACTGATGTATAATTTTCATATTTCTATTGTTTTAAGGGCAATTAAATAATAATAATAATCTTAATAATCTTCCTTAACTCAGATTAGAAAATTTATTGTAAATTTATGTGTCTTTATCTTCATAAAGAGAACAATGTTTTTTTGCAGAGAAAATTAATAATATTATCCATAGTTTAGTAACTAATTTTTGAAGCACTTTAAATCTGTATATACATACAGATAATTGATATGCTAATTTTAGAACAATTCAAACTTATCTTCTGAAGTAGTCACCTGACAACAAATGTAATTATGTATGCATTGTAGTAATAATTAAAATTTAAAATTTTCAGTTACTCTCATTGACTATACCTCAAGTTGAATAATTAGGGTTGTACCAATATGAGTTTACACAACATAAAAATCTTAGGGTTTTCTTCACAAATAAATCCTGATTATTAGAGATTTTTAATTTTTTTCTGAATTATTTAACAATGTCACAACAGAATCCATGCCCAATGAGTACCATCAAGCCAACAGTTATGGCTAGTGGTGAGTTATCTTGTCTTTGGAAAGTTAAATTCCCCATTGCCAAGACACCATTTTGGACTAGCTTGTAGGAAGATGCAACGGAGAATGTAATCTTTAAACACAGCCTAGAACATTAGCTTTGTTTTTTTTTTTTATTGGAGGCTAATTATTTTACAATATTATATTGGTTGGTTTTGCCATACATTGACATGAATCCGCCCTGGGTGTACATAAGTTCCCCTTCCTGAAACCCCCTCCCACCTCCCTCTTCCTTTTATCCTCCCTCTGGGTCATCCCTGCACACTAGCCCCGAGCATCCTGTAACATGCATCGACCCTGAACTGGTGATTCGTTTCACATATGACAAAATACATGTTTCAATGCCATTGTCCCAAATCATCTCACCCTCACCCTCTCCCACAGAGTCCCAAAGACTGTTCTATACATCTGTGTCTCTTTTGCTGTCTCATATACAGGGTTATCATTTGCATCTTTCTAAATTCCATATATATGCGTTAGTATACTATGTTGGTGTTTTTCTTTCTGGCTTACTTCACTCTGTATAATAGGCTCTAGTTTCATCCACCTCATTAGAACTGATTCAAATGCATTCTTTTTAATGGCTGAGTAATACTCCATTGTGTATATGTACCAAAGCTTTCTTATCCATTCGTCTGCAGATGGACATCTAGGTTGCTTCCATGTCCTGGCTATTATAAACAGTTAAAATCAAAAGCTTCTGCACAGCAAAGGAAACTATAAGCAAGGTGAAAAGACAGCCTTCAGAATGGGAGAAAATAATAGCAAGTGAAGCAACTGATAAAGGGTTAATCTCCAAAATATACAAGCAGCTCCTGCAGCTCAATTCCAGAAAAATAAATGACCCAATCAAAAAATGGGCCAAAGAACTAAACAGACATTCCTCCAAAGAAGACATAAAGATGGCTAACAAACACATGAAGAAATGCTCAACATCCCTCATAATCAGAGAGATGCAAATCAAAACCACAATGAGATACCATTTCACACCAGTCAGAATGGCTGCTATCCAAAAGTCTACATGCAATAAATGCTGGAGAGGGTGTGGAGAAAAGGGAACCCTGTTACACTGTTGGTGGAAATGCAAACTAGTACAGCCACTATGGAGAATAGTGTAGAGATTCCTCAAAAACTGGAAATAGAACTGCCATATGATCCAGCAGTCGCACTCCTGGGCATACACACCAAGGAAACCAGAATTGAAAGAGACACATGTACTCCAATGTTCATTGCAGCACTGTTTATAATAGCCAGGACATGGAAGCAACCTATAATATTAGCTTTGAAAAGTCAGGAAAGAAATCTTTCGAGTGAAAGTCCTGGGATGAACTGCTGAAACACCACTGTCCCTGAATACTGAGGCAGAACTAGATACAAGTTGGGGAAATCATAGTTCTAGCTTCCTCTTCTAGAAGAACATTCATTTGACATACAATATAGTGTTTGTCCCTGATGCAAAATTTCTCGAGATTCTTTGAATCTTCTGGGTACATTCCAGCTTACTATTATCTTTCACAACTTTACAGGACCTTGAAGGAGACAAACGGGGACTATGGAAAGTGCTGGTAATGATCTCTTTTATAATAGATCAAGGTGTTGGTTACAGGATTGTTCACTTTGCAAAAGTTCATTAGGCTATAAACTTAGGATTGGGATGCTTATCTCTGCATACAGTGGGCTTTCCAGGTGACACAGTAGTAAAGAATCTGCATGCCAGTGCAGAGGATGCAAAAAACATGGATTTGATCCCTGAGTCAGGAAGATCCCCTGGAAAAGGAAATGGCAACCCATTCTAATATTCTTGCCTGGAAAAATTCCATGAACAGAGGAGCCTGGTGGGCTACCGTCAGTCCATGAGGTTGCAAAGAGTTGGACACGATGGAGCACACATGCACGCTCTTCATACTGTATATTTAAATACACTTTTACTTAAAAATGAAAAAAAATCTAAAAGGATATATTTAATTTACTCCCATAAATTCCTGGAAAGGGGAGTAATTGAGAGATAAAAAGGAAAAGGGAAAAATAAAAACCAGGAAGTAAGAGAGGCACTATGCCAAATTACCACAAGGCATATGACTACCTGCAACAGTTCACATTCTTCCAACACCTGTGGTGTGCGAGGAAGATGCTCTGTGCTACGCATATAACACTTCATTTAGTTCTCCCCAAAACGTGATGAGTAAAGCATTATCATCTCCGTCTTACTGATGAAAAAAATGTAAAGTTCAACAAAGATATATGATTCTAGTGTCCCAAACCTGGTCACTGCAGGAGCTGGGATTCTGTTTGGAGACAGGCTCCTTCTCCCAGGTTACATACAAGGCTTTTGGGTAATCATAGGAGGTCCGTCTTCTCAGGCATCAGAAATGCTGGCATCTGCCTGCCATTTGCAAGGGTGAGGAATGAGGTATGGGTAGAAAAGCACAGAATGAATATCATGAAATCTCAAGAGGATTAATGCCCATTACTTCCTTTGAGGTGGAAATCCATCATCGCAGTGTGGAGAGGCACTGCTGTTAAATTCTCTGCAAACAGCCATCTGTCTGAGATCTCCCTGGAGTGGCTGCCATCCAGGACGACTGTGTTGCTGCAGTCTTTGAGTGGTTGGAGCGCTGCAATGTCTATGTTAATATCTGGGAAATAGCAGCAGCAGCCAGACCACTCCAATGGAACAATTCAAATTGGGATAAGTTTGATTGAGCAAAAGAAGTCATGCTGACTGTGTGATGAAGAGGCAGAACTGATAACAGTGACAGGCCCTGCAGTCAGCAGCTGCAGATTTTATGTGAAGGGCAGACTGATCTGGTAAATGGGAAGGGTTGACTGCCAACAACAGTTTGGGGAGTTTTGTTCTCTACACCCCCTCCCTCCTTTTATACCACTCATCATATGTAAACACTTAGGAAATAAAACATACTTACCATATCACAAGTTGCAGATGAGCGTATGTAGATACTAGTGCTGAGAGAAGATAGAAGATAGAACTAGTGTTCATTGGAAAAATCTAAACAGGGCTTTGTCTACTACATCCAGAAGGTCATAAGTCCCTGGTGTTCCTAGTAGTGAAGTCGTTCAGTTCTGTCTGACTCTTTGCGACCCCATGGACTGTAGCCTACCAGGCTTCTCCATCCATGGGATTTTTTAGGCAAGGGTACTGGAGTGGGTTGCCATTTCCTTCTTGAGGGGATCTTCCCGACCCAGGAATCAAACCCAGCTCTCCCATATTGCAGACAGATGCTTTACCCTCTGAGCCACCAGGGAAGACCTGGTGCTTCTAGTAGCCATTTAAGAATAACACGGACTTGACCACAGTTAGACTTCCGTAGTAGAACATGTTGTAGTTGTTGTTTAGTTGCTAAGTCATGTGTGACTCTTTTGAAACCCCATGAACTGTAGCCTGCCAGGCTCCTCTCACCATGGGATTTCCCAGGCAAGACTAGTGAAGTGGGTTGTCAGAATTCTCTGGGGAATCTTCCCAACCTAGGGATCAAACCCATGTCTCCTCTTGGCAGGTGGATTCTTTACCACTGAGTCACCTGGGAAGCCCCATAGTAAAACATAAATCATCTGTTAAGTCAGAAAATACTTGAGTATCTGTTGGGTATAAAGCTTGGAGTGTTAGGTATTTAGGGGAATAGAAAGAGAGAGGTCCTATGACTTGTGCCAGTAAATGAGTACTACATGCAATGAGCATCACAGGAGTACATGGTCTCTCTTCTGGAAAACAGTTTATCTTGTGGGTAGGATCAACTATATTTTCAAGAATGTGAAAGAGGCTAGGATTGGGAATACTTTAGGTTTATGACCCTTATATAACTTCTCAGAGTTACACTTTCTGTATCCCACTGAGAAAAATTTTCTCCTTGTATACAAGATAGTCATTTGTAGGTGGTCCTCTGTAGATCTCCCCAGGAGATTCTGGCAAAAATAGAATGAAATTTAAAAAAAAAAAAAAAGTGATCATTCAGAGCCATGAAAGATTCTGATGTCCTCTATCAGATGCACAGGAAGGGCTGGTAAAAGTCAGATTTCCCACGAAAGGGCACTATGAATCAAGTCTTTCATAAACACCAGTGACTCCTTGAATCATTTTGTCTGCTGATTTGCAATATGAAATCATCACCATACTGTCAATCTAGCTGTAGTTAAACACTTGGCTCTGTAGGAGTGCCATTTGGAGTTTGTGGCATCTTTCATATAAAACTCTTTAGAAGAGAAAATAAACGCATTCCATTTTATTAGCATTTAATTGCACAAGATAGACAAATAAAAATTAAATGCCTACCTCTAAATCACACCCGTCATTTTTCATGAACCCACATGGTTCTTTCTTTTAGCTCTTTCTGGCTAATAATCTCTTCTTATAGTAATAATAATAACTACTATTTAGTATAGGCTTCCTGTGGGCCAAGAATTAGAGACACTTTATTACACATTATTTAACTACATTCTCAGTTCCTATTAATCACAGTATTATGAAGATTTTTCTAGAAATCCATTTTCTATGGATTTCTGTGGATTTTTCTAGAAAACTATTTTGAAAAAATGGTTAATGAACACATAGGCCAAATTTAGATTTCCAAATGAAGGTATCAGTTGCTGAGAATCATTGAGTAACTAGCCTGTAATCTTTCTGACTTACAGTTACAAAGTATGACTTAAACATGATTCAAAAAGCACAGACAAGAAATACAAAGCATAAGGAAGAAAATTAAGATAATCTGTTCTTTGGACAATGTTATACACAAAACTGAAAGGAAGGTCGCAGCTTAAAAGGAGATATATTCAGCATTTAAAATTGATAACAGGGGTTGTTATCTAGAATATACTAGGAATTCCTTTAAATCAATGACAATGCCACAGATTCCAAGAGAAATCATAGAAGTATATGACTTAGTTGGCAAAGTATTTAGGAAAGGAAAGATGCAGAAAGGGAAGCCCAATGGATAATAAACATATAAAATGATGTTTCGTAAGGAGGGAAACACAAATTAAAACAATAAGATGCCATTTTGTATCAATCCAAATGGCAAAAACTTCAAAGGAATAACTATCAAGGTTGCTGAGGATGTGGGAACACTTATGTACTGTTGATAGGAGTATAAACTGGGTTAGTTTTTCTGAAAAAGTTATTGCTGCAGAGAAGCGGTTATAAGACTGTTCTGTGACCTTGGTTACACAGCAGAACTTAACTATGTGAAACTGCTTTATTTAAAAAGTCACAGAGAGACAGCTACTTGTATTTTGTGGGAACTATTTTCTTACAAGAGGGAAATGAGGCCATTTTATCAGTAGCTTTAAACCTTTTACTAGAAATTTAAGTTAGTAAAAAAATTGAAAAAAATTCAGATATCCTCATTTATTCAGTATTCTATTCCCAGAAGCCAAACACTGATGTCCACTATTGTGCCTTGAGTGTATTTGATACTAACAGTTTTGGATGAATAGAAAAATTAAGAAAAAATGTATTTTAAAAAGTCCTAATTACTCAAAATGTACGCATAGCTATATGGCTAATTTTAAAAATCATAATTGAAAAGAAAAAACACAACTAAAATGTAGACAACATCAAAAACCTTACTCATATAAAGAACAGATAAACCTAAAACCCTGCTACATATTTTATAAGCATAACTCACGTCAACTATCAAGCATAATAGAGTCTGAGTCAGGAGGAGTTTGAGTAAAGGAATTAGTAACAAAAGAGTCTGTATAGTCAAAGCTATGATTTTTTTCAGTAGTCAAGTACAGATGTGAGAGTTGGACCATAAAAAAGGCTGAGTGCTGAAGAATTGATGGTTTTGAAATGTGGTGCTGGAGAAGACTCTTGAGAGTCCCCTGGACAGCAAGGAGATCCAACCAGTCCATCCTAAAGGAAATCAACCTGAATGTTTACTGGAAGGACTGACGCTAAAGCTGAAGCTCCAATAACTTGGCCACCTGATGTGAAGAGCAGACTCATTGGAAGAAGACCCTGATGCCGGGAAAGACTGAAGGCAGTAGGAGAAAGAGGTGGTAGAGGATGGGGTGTTTGGATGGCATCACTGACTCAGGGAGGTGAGTCTGACCAAACTCCAGGAGAGAGCGAAGGAATGGGAAGACTGGCGTGCTGCTGTTTCAGTTCAGTTCAGTTCAGTCGCTCAGTCGTGTCCGACTCTCTGCGACCCCATGAATCACAGCACGCCAGGCCTCCCTGTCCATCACCAACTCCCAGAGTTCACTCAAACTCATGTCCACAGAGTCGGTGATGCCATCCAGCCATCTCATTCTGTCGTCCCCTCTCCTCCCGCCCCCAAACTTTCCCAGCATCAGAGTCTTTTCCAGTGAGTCAACTTGTCGCAAGAGGTGGCCAAAGTATTGCACTTTCAGCTTTAGCATCAGTCCTTCCAATGAACACCCAGGATTGATCTCCTTTAGAATGGACTGGTTGGATCTCCTTGAAGTCCAAGGGACTCTCAAGAGTCTTCTCCAACACCACAGTTCAAAAGTATCAATTCTTTGGTGCTCAGCTTTCTTTATAGTCCAACTCTCACATCCATACATGACTACTGGAAAAACCATAGCCTTGACTAGATGGACCTTTGTTGGCAAAGTAATGTCTCTGCTTTTTAATATGCTATCTAGGTTGGTCATAACTTTCCTTCCAAGGAAGGGGTTACAAAGAATCGGACACAAATGAACAACTGAACAACAACAAAAGGGGAAATAAATAGCTTTGGAATACTTGTCCTGACCATGTGCCACAAAGTGTTAAGAATGATTAGCCCAGTTCTTTGCATTTGAGATCCAATAAGCAAATAAAGCCTGCTGTCCAGGTTTCCCTGGTGGCTCAGAGGTTAAAGCGTCTGCCTCCAATGCGGGAGAACCGGGTTCGATCCCTGGGTCCGGAAGATCCCCTGGAGAAGGAAATGATAACCCACTCCAGTATTCTTGCCTGGAGAATCCCATGGACGGAGAAGCCTGTAGGCTACAGTCCACGGGGTTGCAAAGAGTCGGACACGACTGAGCGACTGAACGGAACGGAAGCAAATAAAACCCCTTCTATTTATAGCCTGTTAATAACAAAGGCAGAACTTGGAGCTGAGTTGCAAGACTTTCTGCTCCTAATCTTACCCTTTTTCTATATTGTGTATTTGTATACTAAATATTTTCACAATTCACTCATGCTATAAAGATCATTATAACTCAATTTAAAGATGTTTACTAAGTATCGGTTGTGTGGGAAAAATGGATTGTCCTAGGTTTTCAAGAAGAATATAGCTAGAAGGATAAACCAAATAAAACTTGGTTAAGTTAGGTGTAGTTCCATTTGAAAAAATAAATGCTAAAACAATAATGAAACTTCACCAAGTCTTTGATGCAATGTAAACTTATACTAATATTGTTGAATAGTATAGCACTCAGCAGAATTTCTGAAAAAATATCATTTACCTAGCTGTCTACTCAAAGTCCTGGCAACTACTCCCTCCAAAATGTATCTACTTGAACTCTCTAAACACTCCAACCCTTTTCTCTCATACCATCTTCTTTAACTTTGTGATTGTTTAGTTTTCTTCTTCATAATATAGTTACTTCTATTCTCATTCTGATCTCTGCATCTCTCAGTTCACTTCAGTTCAGTCACTTAGTCATGTCTGACTCCTTGCGACCTTATGAACTGCAGGACGCCAGGCTTCCCTATCCATCACCAACTCCCGGAGTCCACCCAAACCCATGTCCAATGAGCCGGTGATGCCATCCAACCATCTCATCCTCTGTCACCCCCTTCTCCTCCTGCCCTCAATCTTTCCCAGCATCAGGGTCTTTTCAAATGAGTCAGCTCTTCGCATCAGGTGGCCAAATTATTGCGAGTTTCAGCTTCAACATCAGTTCTTCCAGTGAATATTCAGGACGGATTTCCTTTAGGAAGGACTGGCTGGATCTCCTTGCAGTCCAAGGGACTCTCAAGAGTCTTCTCCAACACCACAGTTCAAAAGCATCAATCTTTCTGTGCTCAGTTTTTTTTATAGTCCAACTCTCACATCCATATATGACTACTGGTAAAACCATAGCCTTGACTAGATGGACCTTTGTTGGCAAAGTAATGTCTCCGCTTTTTAATATGCTGTCTAAGTTGGTCATAACTTACCTTCCAAGGAGTAAGCATCTTTTAACTTCATGACTGCAATTACCATCTGCAGTGATTTTGGAGCCCCCAAAAATAAAGTCTCCCACTGTTTCCATGGTTTCCCCATCTATTTGCCATGAAGTGATGGGACTGTTGCCATGATCTTAGTTTTCTGAATGTTGAGTTTTAAGCCAACTTTTTCACTCTCCTCTTTCACTTTCATCAAGAGACTCTTCAGTTCTTCTTCACTTTATGCCATAATGGTGGTGTCATCTGCATATCTGAGGTTATTGATATTTCTCCCAGCAATCTTGATTCCAGCCTGTGCTTCTTCCAACCCAGCATTTCTTATGATGTATTCTGCATATAAGTTAAAGAAGCAAAGTGGCAATATACAGCCTTGATGTGCTCCTTTTCCTATTTGGAACTAATCTGTTGTTCAATGTCCAGTTCTATCTGTTGCTTCCTGACCTGCATACAGATTTCTCAAGATGCAGGTCAGGTGGTCTGGTATTCAGTCTTCTTCAGAATTTTCCACAGTTTGTGGTGATCTACACAGTCAAAGGCTTTGGCATAGTTAATAAAGCAGAAATAGATGTTTTTCTGGAACTCTCTTGGTTTTTCGATGATCCAGCGGATGTTGGCAATTTCCTCTGCCTTTTCTAAAACCAGCTTGAATATCTGGAAGTTCACAGTTCATGTATTACTGAAGCCTGGCTTGGAGAATTTTGAGCATTACTTTATTTGCATGTGAGATGAGTGCAATTGTGCGGTAGTTTGAGCATTCTTTGGCATTGCCTTTCTTTGGGACTTGAGTGAAAACTAACTCCAGTCTTGAAGCCACTGCTGAGTTTTCCCAATTTGTTGGCATACTTAGTGCAGCACTTTCACAGTATCATCTTTTAAGATTTGAAATAGGTCAACTGGAATTCCATCACCTCCACTAGCTTTTTTCGTAGTGATGTTTCCTAAGGCCCGCATGACTTCCTATTCCAGGATATCTGACTCTAGGTGAGTGATCACACCATCATGATTATCTGGGTTGTGAATATCCTTTTTGTACAGTTCTTGTGTGTATTCTTAATAGTGTCTGCTTCTGTTATTTCCATATCATTTCTGTCCTTTATTGAACCCATCTTTTCATGAAATGTTCCCTTGGTATCTCTCATTTTCTTGAAGATCTCTAGTTTTTCCCATTCTGTTGTTTTCCTCCTACACTGTTGGTGGGAATGTAAATTTGTGCAGCACAATCGAAAAAAATATGAAGGGTCCCTAAAAAAGTAAAAGCAGTGTTGCCATATGATCAAGCAATCTCACTTCTGCGCATATATCCAAAGAAAACTCAAAAAAAATTCATAAAAAAATGCATGCACCCCAATGTTCACAGCAGCACTATTTACAGTAGTTAAGACATGAAGGTATCTAAATATCTATTGACAGGAATGGATGAAGAAGGTGTGGTGCATATGTACAATGGAATATTACTCATCTATAGTAAAGAATGAAATAGTGTCATTTGCAGTCACATGGATGGACCTAGAGATTGTCATGCTAAGTAAACCAGAAAAAGAAAGACGAATACCATATGATATCACGTATATGTGGACACTAAAATGTGATACAAATAAACATATTTACAAAACAGAAAGAGACTCACAGACATAGACAACAAACTTCTGGTTACCAAAGTGACACTGGGGGACAAAAAGAATGCTGGAGTAGCAATGTTAGCTTCTCTGAAGTAGATGATTTCAGAACAATAGAGATTATCAAGAATTAAGGGTATTACAGTTGAAACACCTGCTGTGTGTCTAACATCATGACAGTTTTTTCACTCACAATATCCCATTTATTCCTCACAAAAATATAATGGTCAGGAAGTATTTACTCTTTGAATATAAGGAAATTAATAAAATGCAAAAATGGCATTGCATTGGTTTCATTTTATGAAATTAATTTCATTAAAACAGTTAACAAAAATCTATCACTTGAAAACTAAACAGGAACTCACTGCATCATTAGGGACTTTGCTCATCTTATATCATACTGATCATTGTCATATAAGCCTATTTAAAACTGCTGCTCTCAGTTAGGCAAGACACCAAGGAAGACATGTGGTCTGCAGAACCTTTCAGGTCAGCCTGTTGCCTTGTGTGGTCTGTGGTTATCTTGTCTCATATGTGCCTGATGCTCCTGTGTCTGTGTCACATGTAATCTTGGTGGCAATTTTGACTGCTTCCCAGTGTCTCACAGCTCTGCCGCGTGGCTTGATGTTGCATTTGGTATGTGCTTAGCACATTTCATCTGCCTGCCAAGTTTGCATTTGCTCCACTTAATGCAGCTCCTGTCTCGGTATCCTGCTACCATTTATCATTCACAAACATCTCACCCTGCAGAGTAGAGCTGGAGTGAGCGTGGCTTCCTTGTTGCTGCGCTGGCTGGAATCCAGGGTCTTGTTGCCAGTGTTATGCGATTCCATTTAATAATAGAAAGGGCTGATGGTGTGGCTGGTGAGACTGCCTGAGAAATCCACATGCTAGCAAATCTACATCCCATTATCACTGCCCTGAACTTCAGTGTTTCAGGCCACTAACTTCATTCATTGCATGATCCTTTGGAGAGCCAACTGTGTACATTGCCCATGTAAAAAGTAGACAATGTGTTATTTGGCCTGATGTGAGAAATGGCATGATTTTTTTTAAATATCATTACAGTAAAGATAGTCAGTGTCATTCATTTTTAAGTGTTAAGTGTCAATTCATTAAATAAGCAAGAAATTAAAATATTATTTTTATAATATAAATATTATTCTTTAACAAATTGTCAATCAACTAAAGAAATTTAAAGCCCAGATTGTACTTAAAAACAAAATAAAAGAAGCATGCAGATAATTTAGCCAGGATATTCATGCCACAGGCCTCCTCTTCAATTCCTGACTTTGCAGATTTATTTTATGCATATTAGTTGTATTTAACACACTCTGAGGTAGTGATTTTTGTATGTCAGATAGTCTTTTAAGCACTTTACAAATATGACAAGATTTAATGCTCATAACATCTGTATGAATTAGCATTGGAAGGACTGATGTTAAAACTGAAACTGCAATACTTTGGCCACCTCATGCGACGAGTTGACTCACTGGAAAAGACTCTGATGCTGGGAAAGGTTGGGGGCGGGAGGAGAAGGGGACGACAGAGAATGAGATGGCTGGATGGCATCACCAACTCTGTGGACATGAGTTTGGGTGAACTCCGGGAGTTGGTGATGGACAGGGAGGCCTGGTGTGCTGTGATTCATGGGGTCACGGAGAGTCGGACATGACTGAGCGACTGAAGAAGAAGAAGATTATCCTCATATTATAGATTAAGAAACTGAGACACAAGAAGCTTAAGTTGCAGAAAGTGGAAGGACTGCGAATCCACTGAGGCAGAGCTACTGCATTATCTCAGATGATAACCTTGTCTGTGTTTTATCATCTCACCCACAAGAGAATATCCCCAGTGCTAAATTTCAGTATTATTACTAGCCAAACTCCTCATTCTATGGAAATGTATTTTATTTCCTCTCACAAAACATGGAAGGACACTGTGGATGTTTACTGATTGCAGAGAAACTTGACGTGATACAAACAGTTCAGTTTTGGCTCCAAACTAACAAGTAAGTGGGGTGGTGAAGTTTAGCGTGTTGTTCACAGAAACTAAATGTGATTTACAGCATTAAAGGGAACACTATGATGAAAATTATGTTTTCCACCTGCACACTGACTAGGACCCCTTGGATAAATGGAAAACAACAGCAGCAGAGGCAAATGAGTAAGGCAGCCTAGTGTGGGCCAAAGATGACAGACTGGAGACCCTGAGTGGAAGTTCTAGTCCCTCTGATGTCCTGGCATAATTGAGTTATTTTAAGTGTTAGAAGAATGACTCCTCAGATTCCCTTCAACAGCAAGGAGGTCAAACTAGTCAATCCCAAAGAAAATCAACCCTGAATATTCATTGGAAAGACTGATGCTGAAACTAAATCTCCAATACTTTGGTCACCTGATGAGAAAAGCTGACTCACTGGAAAAGACCCTGATCCTGGGAAGGATTGAAGGGAGGAGGAGAAGGGGATGACAGAGGATGAGATGGTTGGATGGCATCACTAATGGACACGAGTTTGCGCAAACTCTGGGAGACAGTGAACGACAGGGAAATGTGGTGTGCTGCAGTCCACAGGGTCTCAAAGAGTCAGACATGACTGAAAGACTGAACAACAAAAAAGGTGTTAGAATATAACCATGTAGTTTCTGGAGTCAAAGCAAGTCACCAAACCAGCTTCCCCCATTCCTCCCCATTGAGAAATAGGCTCATAACTTGTCACTTTATGTGATTTTTTTTGACCATCAGCATTGTTCATGGGTCAAACATAAATCTAGACAGTGCCATCGCACAAAATCCTATTTATAAACAAGCACAGATGAGGAAATAGGAAACAGAACTACTTAGATATTAGCTAAGGTTGATAGCGAAGGGTGAACTTCATTTTGTAGTGTGTTTACTTAGAATAATTAAGTTTTTCAAGGCCAATATGTCACTAATGCTATTTTGCATGTTTTAGCACCTTTTGCTTCCTCGAAGTAAACATGTGAAAAGAGTAATTAAATAGCCATAGAGAAAGTCTAAAGCAGTGGTTTTGGGCATATTAATCGGGTGGTAATTTCAACAATAAACAAGTACCCTTGACAGTGTGATGAAAAATTACTGAAGAATGTGCTATGAGAACTGGGACTGTAATAGGTTGAAAGAGAAAAAATTAGTGCAAAAAAGTCAGGGCAGAGATGATAACCTGATGTTAATGCCTCCGGTAGTAATAAAAATACATTGAATGAATTTTATGACACAAATACATTTGCAAATATGAAAAACTATGTTTCTTTTTCAAAGAATGTTATGAGGCATGAACCTCCTAAAGAATAAGAACTAAAATAAGGTAATAAAGAGAGAGTGTGGCAGTCAGTGTGAATCTGAAGAATATAATCCTCACTGGGTTTTAACTCTAATTTCTGTGAGCAAGTCATAGAGCTTTACTGCCCCACTGAGTTGTCAGGTTTTGGTCAAAACTGATTTTTTAAAAATCTGTTGTCTAGTTGTCCTGTGGCCAGTTGGGCACATCTTACTCATTGTACCAAGCTGATTCATTGAAGGTCAGCCATTATAACTTCACTTGATTCTCAACTCATTCACCATATTGAGAAGGAATTTACCTATATCCTTTGCCCTTCTTGTGATGTGGGACATGTACTTTACCTCAAATATATTCCCATTAGAAGATTCCCAGCAGTAAGCCACTTCTACAACTTATTATAGGAATATTCTAATCATGTAAGCACATATTACAAATAAAGTTTAATGCCAACATCTACCATCTTTCTTACAGAAGTTCTATTCAGAATGCTCCTGCATGTGCTATATAACTTAGGGAATATTCTAAGTTTGCCCACTGGTTTATTAAAAAAAAAAATTCTTCCAAAAACAGCTACTACAAAGAATTAAATTCTTTTGCTTTGGAAAAAAAATTACTGTTCTGAGTCTAGCGCTATCCTAAATTTCATTTCCTGAGTGTTCAGGTGACCTTTCATAACCCCTACATATTCTTAAAGTGGTCTCCTTTCTCGTTGTTTAGAAGTCTTGAAGAATTAAATAAACATACTCCAGCTCTCTTAATCCCTTTCCTTCTGTACCCACAGTAGCCAATGATGCTTAATTATTTTGTGTTTTAAGTGGTTCTTTAGTTATTTGTTCTGTGTAAGCCTTGAGGCAAAGAACATGTGATATTTTCCTTATATGTGCTCCACACAACCTATCATAGTCTTGAGCATCGAAAATTGCTCATCAGATGTAAACATAATTCACTTAGCAAGCTCTAGTTTCCTTTGAAGTAGTTTCACATAATACAAGATTCCTAGGGCATGAGAAAACAAGTAGACTCCTTGAAAAGCCAGTCATTTGGGAAGGAGGTACCCAGTCTCCAGTGCCAGTCACCTCATAATTTTCCCTTCTGTCCCAGGATATATATATATTTTTTTTAACTTCAAAAGGGGTTATCTTATGGAAAGGGCTGTCCAAGATTCCTCAGTTACTTTCTGTAATTCTAAAAGCCTTTTCATTGGTTCCAAGTGACTTTTTCCCCCTTGAGAATGAAGCATTCAAAGGTATCGGGTAAAAATGATAACACTCAGTAGGTTAGTGCAGTTATTGGAGCTCACTCCTTACAAAGGACAAAATTTGCATACCTGAAAAAATGAGAAAAGCAATGGGTTGAGTTGCAGGACCGACAAGCGCAGCCAGGGTTTCTGGCCATGAGGGTGCAGTGTGTTTGGAATCATTTGTGTTCGCAGAGCCTTTGTAACAGGCCTGTGACTGCCTGTGCTTAGGAAGATAAGGAACATTAAGAGGTAACCATTTTCTGCTTAAGAATGTGAGAAACTCCAGTAAAATAGGCAGGACCTTCATGTCGCCACAACGGTAGCCGAAAAGTTTGTTGAAGTTGAGCTACTGATAAGCCGAGAATAGAAATAAGGCCAATCCTTGGATGTTCCGACCACTTTCCTGAAAATGATCTTTCTAAGGTCAGTATTCACAGTTTTCACAAGTCAAAGACATTTTTCTCTGTCCTAATTCTCCTTGACTTTCCGTAGCAGTTGACTCTGGCTCCCCACTATTCGTGATAGGCTCTAATTTGACATCCAGCCTGCTACATTCTTCTGTCCTCTTTCTTTTTTGCCTACTCTTTTCAGAGAAAAGATGCAGGAGGCTAAAAAAGCTGAATGTCCACTGTGGATCTACTTCTGATTAGTTCTGTGTATGGTGAGGGGAAAGATGGGGAGGGAGGTCTATTATTCCTTGGGGAGGTCAGGGACACCCTTCAAAAGAAATTCTGAGCAAGTGACAGCTAACTCTGTACAGGAGGAGTGAGGAATGGAAGTTAGGTGGGAAAATATGAGCAGATTCTAGCCTCCTCTGAAAGGGGCCTCCTGTGACCCTGAAAGGGGATGTTGGCGAAGTAAAGAATAAGAGAACCAACACACATGACACACACAGTAGGTCAGCTTTGTGCTGGGCAACACACTCATGCGTTATCAAAAGAATATTGATCAGCTACACTGAAATTGAAAGCTTCTGCTCATTGAAGGACACCTCTGAGGAAAATGAATAGGTAATCCACAGTGTAGCCTTCCCTGGTGACTCCGTGGGAATTCTCCGCCTGCCAATGTAAGAGAAATGGGTTTGATCCATGAGTCTGGATGACCCCCTGGAGAAGGAAATGGGAACCCACTCCAGTATTCTTGCCTTGGAAATCCCATAAACAGAGGAACCTGGTAGGCTATACTCCATGGGATCCCAAAGAGTCAGACGTGACTTAGTGACTAAACAAAAACAAAGAATCCACATTGTGAGAAAACAAATTTGCAAAATATGTACCTCAGATGTCACTGTCTCCTTTTAACTCAGAAAAATTCTTTAGGAAGAAATTATGATTTCCCCTTTACCAGAAGATGAAAAAGCATCAGAAAATTTCAACTTTTTTTGATACATTTTATAAAAAGTTTCAAACATCAATAAAGTTGAAAGAACTTTACAGCAAGCACTCCTAAATCTACCATTAAATTCAGTCATTAACATTTGTATACTTACTTTCCTCCATATTTATCCATCTATTTATCCCTCTATCCATAAATCTATATTAGTTTTTAATGTAATTCAAAGCAAATTTCAGGTATCAGTACATTTCTGATACTTCAGATGCTTTAATATACATATGTAACCAGAATTCAATATTTTCCTCATAGCTTTTTTTTTTCCTGTTGATACAAAGCACAGACACGGATGCACAAATCTTAAATGTTTTTTTAACAAAGTTTTGACAAATGCAAACAGACTGTGTAACACTGACAGCATGCTTCATCACAGTCATTGCCCAATCCCAAGTACAATCACTGATTTTTTTTTCAGAATAATTCTGCTTGTTTAGAAATTCTTGTAGATGGAGTCAAAGAGTATGCATTTTGCCTATAAGGCTTCATTTATTCAGCATAATTATATTGAGAACTGTCCATGTTGTTGGCTTATTAGTATTTTTCTTGTGTTGAATAGTATTTCATTCTATTATTATTGTACTGTATTCTGTTTACTTATTCTTCTATTAATGGACACTTAGGTTGCTTGCAGTTTGAGGTCATTATCAATAAAGCTTCCATGAATATTGTTGTACAAATCTTTTTATGAATCTAAATTCTTACCTTTTTGGTATAAATACTGAGGAATAGAATTTCTGTGAGTTATTTCTTCAAGTGACTACCATTTTCTATAAAAACAATATATGTCAGTTACAACTATTCCACAATCTTACCAATACTGGTGTGCTCGGACTTTAATATTATTCATTTTTGTAGTGTTTGTAGTCATTTTAATTATTATTTCCTGGATAATAATGATCTTGACTGCTTTTGTGTGCTTTTTTTTTTTTAGCTTTGTATGTGCTTATTGGCCTTTTTTTATCTTTTTTAATGAGAAGTCTGTTCAAATATTTTTCCCACATATAAATTGGGTTGTTGGGCTTTTTAATAATTAGAATGTAGAATTTGTATGTTTTGCATAGTTTTTCTTTATCAGGTATACATTTCACAGATATTTTCTCCCACTTTGCCTATTCATTTTCTTAAAGGTATCTTTTGATGAGCATAAATTTAAAATTTTGATGTATTTCAATTTATCAGTTTTTAAATACTTACTTATTTCTATCTTCTAGAAACTTTTGTTTAGCTCCAAGTCCTACAGATATTTTGTATTTTTCTTTAAAAGCATTAATGTTTGGATGTCACAATCGGGCAAATGTTCAGATTAATTTTTGTATTGATATGAGGTAATTTTTGAATTTTATTTTTTTCTACGTGGGTATCTAACTTTCTAGTACCCTTTTCTGAAAAGACGTTTCTTTCTCTATTGTATTGCTTTAGTTCTTGTCAAAGACTTTTACATAAATTACTCAAGATTTCTCAGGCCAAGGAACAAAAGCCAAAAATCACATTTGACTGAATAAATTGACTTACATTCTTTCCCAAAACATATATGCCTAATGAAAAATAATGCTAATAAAAATAATCAAAAGTTAATAGTCACTGTGCTATTTCTTAGCATAGGTTGTTCCACTTAATTTTCAAATCCACTCTATTAAATAAGGAGAAGGAAATAGCAACCCACTCCAGTACTCTTGCCTGGAAAATTCCATGGATGTGGGAGCCTGGTAGGCTACAGTCCATGGTATTGCAAAGAGTTGGACACGACTGAGCGTCTTCACTTTCTTTCTTTCTATAGTTCCTTTTGGAGAAGGAAATGGCAACCCACTCCAGTGTTCTTGCCTGGAGAATCCCTTGGACAGAGGGGCCTGGTGGGCTACAGTCTGTGGGGTTGCAAAGAGTCAGATGAGACTAAGCAACTAACACACACACTATTAAATAAACATTTTTTTATGATGCTTTCTTAGAAGTAAGGAAGCAAACTTATAGTGGCAGAATAATTTGTTAAAGTCACACAACTCCTAGGTAACAAAACCAAAGCTTAATCCAGGTCCAGTTGAATCTCTAAACTGCATTCTTAAGCAGTGTGTTGCATCATCCTGAAATGAAGATCAATATTGCTAATCATACATTTCATATGTGAGAAATGACTTAGCATTAGGTAGGACTGCTTCTGCTACCTAGCAAAAAGTCATCTGTGAACCAGCACAATACCTGGAAAAAGCTGGAATTTCAAACCAGCATTTTTAAAAATAGTATCATGATGGCTTAATGACTTACATTTTCGTGCTTTATATTTTACTTATAGTTTTAAATAAATCTACTTGCAAATATGATTTTAAAATAGTGTAACAGAGGGTAAAAATGGAATGTTGAGTTTTGGTTGTTGTTTTTTTTCTTTGTTGAAACAAAGCAAGCCGTTCAGTGCTCTGGAATAATTTCTGTTACAAAGGTTCTGATCTCAAATCACACTTTCTTAGTTTCGGGAACTCTGAAGAAAGGCACTATGATTTAGAGTACTGCTAGGGTAAAAACTATTTGTTTGGAGACTATTTGGTGATTATAGTCTTAGTGTTTCAACAATGACCTAAAGAAAAAGGTATTATCTCAATATGTGTGAGATTTATTGCAAGCATATTACTAAGAATTGTACCTACTATTTTGCAAACACAAGAAAAATTGAGGCTCCACACAATATTTTCTTAAATATAATTCAGCAGTGACTTGAAATTGCTTTTATACATATAAAGATGACAATAGTATTTCCTCAAATGGACTCGAATATAGCAGTTTCGTTCTTTAAATAATAATGGAAAACTGAACATTGGCAGAATAACATATTTACTCCTGTTTCATTAAGAGCAGGCACCAATGCCTCTAACAGAAGCAAATAGATTAAAAAAGAAAAAAAAAAAAACTCTTTTCCTTTGTTTGTGTGAATGTTTATGCATCCTGGAGCTCTACGTTAGTGCATAGGAAATAGGGCTGTGCAGAATTTCTAGGCTCTGCTAATGATCTAGCTGCAATCTCCCCAGTGTAACACTTGTTAGACTCTAGTTACCTCCTGTTTCTGTGACTGAGACCATAATTTGGTTTCAACAGGCTCATGATTTTCTATGTTTACATGGAAAAAAGAAAACAATCTCAGTGCTAACTTTTAAGTATCTCTTTCTTCAAAACTGTATCTTGGATAATACAGATTTATATCTCTCATATCTCCCATGCTGCCTACATTTTAAAATCAAGGTGAGAATTTTAAAAAATTGCTAAATAATTGTAAGTTTATAAAGTATCAGAGGGTGAATTCCACTGCTAAGCAAAAAAATTGCTTTCTTATTCCTTAGTTTTATTTAGCGTTGTGTCACCTATCCAACAAAGTTTACAAGAGCTAATAGTGAATATCTATGAAAATTGTATAGTATACTTAAAATAGTTTTTGAAAGATTTGAGGGACGTCCCTGGCAATCCAGTGGTTAAAATTCCATGTTTCCAATGCAGGGGTTGCAGGTTTGATCCCTGGTCAGGAAACTAAAATCCCACATTATGAGCCACATGGCCAAAAAACAAACAATCCACTTTGAATGTAAACAAAAATTGTTAAGAGAAGTTATTAATGATAAATATGTGGAATTTATAGAGTTTTAAATATTTCTATCTTCATGCTGAAAGAAATATTAGATAAAATAGAAATGTTTTTAAAAAAACTATAAAATAAATGTCATTAGATGAGAAACTCTTGTATTTTTCTCTGCCTTTACTTACTATATTTCTTATATTTAACTTATAAGCACAAAATAAGATTACTATATTCTGAATATATATTCAGTGCATTCAGTGATAGAATATATATATTCTAAGTGCATTAGAATATAATCAAGTTGCCCTAATTTTAAATATTGGCTGCATTATAAATACAAGTATACTTCATTTAATTGCACTTAACAGATATTGCATTTTTTACAAAGTGAAGTTTTGTGCAACCCTGTGTTGAGCAGGTCTATTGGTGCCATTTTTCCAATAGCATTTGCTTGTATCCTGTATCATATGTTGGTAATTTAGTAATACTTTTTAATATTTCAGACTTTTTTATTATTATATTGGATATGGTGATATGTGATCTGTGATCTCTGTTTGACATTACTTCTGTAATTATTTTGGGGGTATTGCAAATATATACAATTGACCAAAACTATAGATGGCCAAACCAATAAGATGGCAAGTGATAGATATTGCTGTCTAATCTGACTGCTCCACCAACCTGCCATCCCCCCAATCTCTCTCCCTCACCTTTGGCCTCCCTAATCCCTGAGACACAACAGTACTGAAATTAGGCCAATTCATAACTCTAAAATGGCCTTTAATGTTCAAGTGAAAGGAAGAGTCACACATCTCTCACTTTAAATCAAAAGCTAGAAATAGCAAGCTTAGTGAGGAAGGCATGTTCAAAAACTGAGGTGGGAAGAAACCCAAGGCCTCTGGAACCAGAGTTAGTTAAGTTGTGAATTCTAAGAAAAAGCTCTTAAAGAAAATTAAAAGTGCTACTCCAATGAGCACAAAAATGGTAAGGAAGAGATATAGCCTTATTGCTCATGTAGAGAAAGTTTTAAGGGTCTGGATAGAAGATCAAAACAACCACAGCACACCTTTAAGCCAAAGCCTAATCCAAAGCAAGGCCCTAACTCTCTTCAGTGCTGTGAAGGCTGAGAGAGGTGAGGAAGCTGCAGAAGAAAAGTTTGAAGCTATCAGAACATTGATTCATGAGGTTTAAGGAAAGAAGTCATCTCCATAACATTAAAGTGCAGGTGAAGCAACAAGTGCTAATATAGAAGGTATGGGAAGTTATCCAGAAAATCTAGCTAAGATATTTAATGAAGAGTTTCAGCATAGACAAAACAGACTTATATTGAAAGAAGATGCTATGTAGATTTTCATAAGTAGAGAGGAAAACTCAATGCCCGGCTTCAAAGCTTCAAAGGGCAGGCTGACTCTAGTTAGGGGCTAATGTAGCTGGTGACTTTAAGTTGAAGCCAGTGCTTACTTATCATTGGCTACACCAAGGGCCGTTAAGAATTATGCTAAATGGATTCTGTCTGTGCTCTATAAATGGAACCTAGCCTGAATGACAGTACGTCTGTTTACAGCATGTTTTCCTGAATATTTTAAGCCCACTGTTGAGACCTACTGCTCAAAAAAAAAGGAAAAAGATTTCTTTCAAAATATCACTGCTCATTGACAATGTACTTGGTCACTCATGAGCTCTGATGGTGATGTACAGTGAGATTAGTGTTGCTTTCATGGCTGCTAGCACTACATCCATCCTGCAGTCCATGGATCAAGGAGTACTTTCAACTTTCAAGTCTTATATACTTAAGAAATAAATTTCATAAGACTACTGCTGCCATAGATAGTGATTCTGATGATGGATCTAGACAAAGGAAGTTGAAAACCTTCCAGAAAGTATTCACCATTATAGATGCCTTTAAAAACATTCACAATTCATGGCAAAAGGTCAAAATAAGAACATTAACAGGAGTTTGGAAGAAACTGATTCCAACTTTCATTAATGACTTTGAAGGGTTCAAGTCTTCAATGGAGGAAGTACCTGTAAATGTGGTATAAATAGAAAGAAAACTAAAATTAGAAGTGGAGCCTGAAGGTGTGACTTAGTTGTTCCATTCTCATGATAAAACTTGAATGGATAAGGAGTTACTTCCTATGGATGAGCAAAGAAAAGTGGGTTCTTGAGATGGAATCTATTTCTAATGAAGATGTTGTGCAGATTGTTAAAATGACAACAAAGGCTTTTTAGAATATTACTGCCTAAACTTAATTGATAAAGCAGTGGTAGAGTTTAAAAGTATTGACTCCAATTTTGGAAGTTTTACTGTGGGGAAAATGCTATCACATCACACAGCATTGCATGATACAGAGACATTGTTTGTGAAAAGAAAAGCCAATCAACACAGCAAACTTCATTGTTGTCTTATTTTAAGAAATTGCCATAGCCACCCTAACCTTCAGCAATCACCACCTGATCAGTCAGCAGTCATAAACATCCAGGCAAGACCTTCCATGAGCAAAAGGATTATAGCTTGTTGAAAGCTCAGATGATAGTTAGACATTTTAGCAATAAAATATGTATTAATTAAAGCATATCTATTTTTAGACATAATGCTATTGCATCCTTAATAGACTACAATGAAGTATAAACATAATTTTTATATGTGGTGAAAAACAAAAACAATTCATGTAGCTTGTTTATTTTGATATTGACTTTATTACAGTGGTCTGGAACTGAACCCACAATATCTATGAGGTACACTTGTATATTTTTTTGAAGTGCAAATTTTTTTCATTTCCCTCAAGTTAGTGAGAAGTCAAGATTCCATTAACAGAAATTCATTTTACAGTAAACCCCAAGATTACATATCTATTCTATCAAGTAAAGGATTACAGTTTTAGCCAAGGTCAGATAGACAGTTCTATATATAAGTGAGATGGTGACTGAGAATTGAAATATGAGTTAGGATTTAGCGGTAGATTGAGAATTGTCCAAATTCAGTTATTGGGTTGATACCATATGCACATACTATTATATTTGCTTGAGAAGATTGTCAAAAAAATATTTATAGACAATTCCCATCCTTTGGGATTTTACAATCTGATAGGAGGGATAAGAAATGAATAAATCTTAAGCATACACATATACTTACACATACAAGTACATATTTCTGTATGTATCAAGTAAATATAAAGAACAGCCAGGTAAGACAGAGTGTGCCGCTGAGAGTCTGGAGACCTTGTACCAAGTTCTATCCCTATCACTGTGTTGTTTGTACAGCTAAATATTTTTATTGAAAAATGTTAATTTTCTCAGTTTTGTTCTTCCAAAATATTCAAGATAGTCAAAAATAGATATAATTTACAAGTTATTTCCTTCAGACAAAGGTAGTTGATGAAATTTATGTGAAGGAAAAATTTTGGAAGGAAAAATAATTTGAAACCAAGCAGCACCCCGGGGTTCTAAATAGGCACTCTGAAGTCTGAAATGTTTGCTATGCGTAGGCAAAAATTGGAGTATGAGCTTTCTAGAAGGCAATAAAAAGAAGATTTGATCAAGTTTACCATTTGAAAGGTCTAAATAAAGCATTTGCACAAGAAGAAACTCATCTATTCTCCAAACTTGGTAAGAGGAGATGTGTTCAAGCTGCCCTCAGGAAGAGACATTGTAGGACAGAGTCGGCATCCTGAATCATCATTGTTACAATACAGCAGGTTTCCTGGGATTGTTTCTGTGACACCCCTCTAGATGGGCTACTGGTTTAATATTAACTGATCTGAAAATCAGTTATGTAGTTTTGGGCTGGCCCCTTACCCTTTCCAAGCTTTAGTTTCCTTAGGTGCACAGTGAGAGAATTAGATTGATTTAGAGGGTAAATTTCAGCTTAATGTGCCAAAGAGAGGTGAAGTCACTGGTGTCAGTGATGGTCAAAGAGTCTCTGGGGAAGAGGTGTGAATTTGGTCACATACAGGTTGATATCCTCCCAGAAACATTAAGGAAACTATTGGAAGTAGGGTAACAGAGAATGATCAGGGCTGGAGAAAAACTTGTAGGTAGTATTGCGTGTCACACATTAGAGCTGTAAGTGAAAGAACTCCTCCTGGAGACAGTATATAGGTAAGAGACAAGAACCAATCCATAAAGGAGTATCTGAGAGTCCACATGGAATGCCAGGATTAAGAGATGAAAGAAGAACCAGCAAAAATAATAGAGAAAAACAGAATTCAAGAATTTTAAAAGAATGTTAAATGATGATCTTGTGAATGGTAATGAAAAATAACACTTGAGGATCAGATACATTAATAAGTATGATGCAATACAATTAATGAAATCAAATTAAATACATAAAGAACTTTGTTAGATAAATACTTATAGATGCTAGTTACTACAAAAAGCTTTTAAAAGTACTAGGGAAAGAGTTGTTGCTACAAAGATATTTTATGTTGTATGAATCTGATAAGTAAAAAAGAGAAAGAAAGAATACATTAGACTATCATAAACACCAAAAGACAAGCAAAAATTTGTTCACCTTTGCAAAAGACAGATTCCAGCTGACTCACAAATCTAGAATGAACTTCATGTAAGTAGAAGCATTGGAAATGATCCCCAAAGAGCAAAAGTGACAGGACTAGTGCATGGGGGGAGAAACGTGATTTTGAGCCTCAGAAACAGTGTGAACAAAGACTTGGAAGTGGAAAAGTTTGAGACTTTCAGGAAACAGCTAGTAACTATATTGGTCACACAGAACATTCATACATTGATATAAGGCAGCAGTTATTGATATATTTGAAAAGTTAGATTGAGACACTCAAATGCTGGTGTGAGAAAAGTCAATTCATTGGATGATAGGAAGCTATTGAGGTTTTTGAGTTAGTAAATGGCATGATCAGAGAAGTTCTTCAGGAAGACACATCCTGGCCATAATAGGATAAAACAGAGGAGATTAGAGTCAAAAGAATGGGAGGTCTCAGAGGAAGTCCAATTGTGGCAATAGCGTATGTAGATGGCCTGGACTAGAGGGAGTCACAGCAGGAATGCAAAGAAGGGGATTGAGAGGGCTAGCTAGCACACTTGGCCAGGGGTTGAATGTCAATTTGTAACTACTAGAAAATGACTGTATGAACGAAGGCTAATTCCCTATCTCCACTGCCATCTTTCTTACTTAGTAAAAATGGATTACAGTGCTTTGCTTCTACCTGTCTCAGAAATGCTGTCAGAACTGATTACACATATTTCCCCAAAGTAATCTAAAGTGCTTTAATTCCTTGGAACTGGACACTATGTAAATACGATTATTCATTATGTGTAAAAGAGGAATACAGGATGATGGATGTGTCAAGCCTATACAAGAGGACTGTTTAAGAATACTGAGAGGGAAAGAAGCTGGATAATCAATATGCTGCTTAATGTGGAGGGCTAAAGACATTGATAGAAGGATACTGAGTGAAAGGGAAATAAAAGAGGGTAATGTATTGGGGAGTTAAGACTGATGAAAGATGGTTGTTGCGTTAACTAACGAAGAGAAAATGTCAGTTTTATGGATTCTCTGCTAAATATTAAGCAATAAGAAAAAAGTTTAAGTCATTTCATTTAGATCATTGGTATGGTTTATGAAAAGAGATGAAAAGAAATTAGAACAGTTTTACATATAGGTGTACATTCTAAATATACCAAAAGTAGCCAGCACTTCTATGTACAGTCACATTAGAGAATAATGATTAGAAACCAACCACTAGAGTTCAAAAGAATGGGCACTGATATAGGCTACTGGCGTTGACATTAAGAAGACAAATGTAAAGTACTCAGAAAAATCACTTTAGGATCAGGTTTTTAGCTGATACTTGTATCAATAACCATGAAAAGAAAAGAATTCAATTCCATGAAACCGGGACTGTGAAATGTCTACTTTTTCAAATTTTCCTTTCATGATTGTGGGTCACATTGACCTAATATTTATCACAGATTAAAAGCCTGCAATCAACTCTCGGAACTTCTTAGGTGACACTAGCGGTAAAGAACCTGCCTGCCAATGCAGGGCACATCAGAGACACAGGTTTGATGCTTGGGTCAGGAAGATCCTCTAAGGAAGGCATGGCAAATCACTCCAATATTCATGCCTGGCTGGGCTACAGCTGATAGGGTCACAAAGAGTCAGACATGGCAAAAGGGACTTAGCACACACACACAATCAACAGTCAGGCAATAATGCATCATTTAGCATCAAATAAGCAAAGTCACTATTAGACAACTAATGTTGTGGCTGCTTACAGAGAATAGGCTCTGCTTTGGATTAAAAAGGTGGAGTTAATTATGTCGGTCTTTCGGGACTTCCGTCTCTCTAAATGTTACAACTGCAGCCTCTTGGCCTCTTTTTAGTTTTTCTTCTCTCAGCTGAAAGTATCTTTTTTAAGTTAATTAAATAAGAAAGCTGTGGTACATATACACAATGGAATATTACTCAGCAATTAAAAAGAATACATTTGAATCAGTTCCAATGAGGTGGATGAAACTGGAGCCTATTATACAGAGTGAAGTAAGCCAGAAAGAAAAATACCGATACAGTATACTAACACGTATATATGGAATTTAGAAAGATGGTAATGATACCCTGTATATGAGACAGCAAAAGAGACATAGATGTATAGAACAGTCTTTTGGACTCTGTGGGAGAGGGCGAGGGTGGGATGAATTGGGAGAATGGCATTGAAACCTGTATATTATCGTATGTGAAACGAATCGCCAGTCCAGGTTCGATTAATGATACAGGATGCTCGGCGCTGGTGCACTGGGATGAACCAGAGGGATGATATGGGGAGGGAGGTGGGAAGGGGATTCAGGATGGGGAACACATGTACACCCGGGGTGGATTCATGTCAATGTATGGCAAAATCAATACAATATTGTAAAGTAATTAGCCTCCAATTAAAATAAATAAATTAAAAAAAGAAAAAAATTTTATTATAGTTGCTTTACAATGTAGTGTTAGTTTCTGCAAAATGAATCAGTTATGCATATACATATAGCCACTTTTTTTAGATTCTTTTCCCATAAAGGCCATTACAGAGTATTGAGAATAGCTTTCTGTGCTAATAAGTAGGTTCTTATTAGTTATCTATTTTATACATAGTAGTTTGTATGTGTCAATCCCAGTCTTCCAATTTATCCCTCTCCCTTCTTATTCGCTGGTAACCGTAAGGTTGTTTTCTACATCAGTAACCCTATTTCTGTTTCATAGATAAGTTCATTTATACCCTTTTTTCCTTTAAAGTGTACTCATGAATGTTGAAGAAGATTCTAGAATCACAAGAGGGAAGCTATAATGGTGAAATGGGGACTAGAGTTATTGCTGTGAGGGTGAGAAGTGTCACTTCTGTCTGTTTGTCTGACCAGTTGAGCATAAGTCTCATCAGAGAAAGAAGAGAGTGCTAGGCTGACAGGTTAGATATTGGGAAAAGGCTTGGCCAACTCTGGCATCTAACAGTCAGAAACATTGTGAAGATATACCCTTCCCAGTGCTTCTGAGGATATTGTTAGTATAATTATCAGAAACTGCAGGTTTTTCACAGGGGTTTAGGTGTGTGTGTGTGTGTGTGTGTGTGTGACATCACACACTGATCCCACAGTTTCCAAAAGAGTCCTATGAGATGCTAATGTTCCTTATATTTCCCTCATGGCCAAATGCAGGAGGTAAGGAACCCAGGGAGGCCTGTGATTCCCTTCTTCTGGTTCTGCTGCACCAACTCTGTTTTACATGTTTTACTTGATGTGGTTTCAGGTATTATTACTCTAGAAAATAAGATTCTATTCTTAAGATGAAGTAACTTGGAGCTGAGAAATAAAGTGACTCACCCAAGTTCCCACTGGTTTCCCATTTCGGAGCACCACCTGCGGTATTAGACCGATTTGCAAAGCGACCCATGTGAACTGAATTTCATAGCCCTAGTCTAAGAGACAGAGTAAATGAAGATTTGGTATGTCCCTCCAAAGAGTTGCCAAGTCTTGGGTTTTACTGATGAAACTGTTCCATTCTCACCTTTGTTAGCTGGTCAGCCATCACATAGACCAAGGAGAGCTCCCTTTTGCTTTGTGTGAATTGGCTTTTGCTGTAGTAGAACTAACTGGCTGCAAGGCAGATTTCTTACAATCAATTTGGAATGGCTCTGACTTTCTCTTACCCTTATATGTGGCAGTCAACTCTACATGGATGCCTGGAAGATGCTTCAGGGATTGGAGGATGTGAACGGGACAGAATAGCTTATAAACCAGGGCATGTCACAAAATCTAAAAGAAGAAGGTAATTAAAGTACCCAGGGCTATATGGGGAGAACTAATGGGATCAGACTAATAGAAGGAGATGTTGCCTGAGAGTAAGTAGCATTAGCCTGTGTGAGAAGCTCAAAAAGAATGTGGAATTATGCTTTTTGTGTCATTAAAATATTGATCCCACCTACTCAGAAATCAAAAGTATATCCCTGGCAGACAGATGAACGTTGTATGGTTTTTTTTTCTTTAATTGAGATGTAATTGCTTTACATTATTGTGTTAGTTTTTGTTTTACAATGAAGTGAATCAGCTATATGTATACATACATTACCCTCCCTGCTGGATATCCCACCCACCCCACCTCCATCCTACCCATGTAGGTCATCACAGAGCACCGAATTGAGGTCCCTGTACAATACAGCAGCTTCCCTCATATGCTTTTACTCTATCTAATTTTCTGTTTGTCTGGATAAAGATTCAGGGCAATACTATTGAAAAGAGATGTAGATTTATGTGCTTGACAGTAATAGTTCTAGACACGAATTCTCTGCCTTTCCAGTCCCCATAAAGACCCTCTTCTCCTCTATGGAGAAATTTAGTTATTCATATAGCATAAACTTTTAACACGTAACTCAAGGCTCACAAACTCCAAGCAAATCTTCAGCAAGATGTTAATTTCTTTTTTTACTTGCAGCCTGACACTCATAATAAGATGTCGCAGGACTCTTTTCCCTATGAACCACTTTATGAATGTGCTGGGTTGGAGATGTAAAATGAAGTGTCATTACAATCTGGGGCAAAGAGAATGCATGTATAGGAGAAAAATACTCAGTGCATGAGGCTGTAATTGATGTCTAAGAGAGACTCGGACACAGTTCTGGCCTTTTGATCGCATGTTCTACTTTTCCTTTTCCTTCATTAAGTATATAAATTATTTTCTCTGGAGACCTCAGAGTTAACAAAAAATTGATGATTTTTTTTTTTTAATTAAGCAAGGAATATACTTGAGACCAGGACTTCCCAGGTGGTGCTAGTAGTAAAGAACCCACCTGCAATGCAGGAGATGTAAGAGATGTGGGTTCAGTCCCTGGGCTGGGAAGATCCTCTGTAGAAGGAAATGGCCACCCACTCCAGTATCTTTGCCTGGAAAATCCCATGGACAGAGTTACAGGCAGGCTACAGCCCATGGGGTTGCAAAGAGTCAGACACCACTAAGCAACTTAGCAGGTTCATACTTAAGAATGGACTTCCTTGGTGGTTCAGACGGTAAAAAATGTGCCTGCAATGCAGGAGACCTGGGTTCAATCCTGGGTTGGGAAGATCCCCTGGAGAAGGGTATGGTATTCCTTCCCACTTCAGTATTCCTGCTTGGGAAATCCCATGGACAGAGGAGCCTGGCAGGGTACAGTCCATGGAGTTGCAAAAGACTCAAACATAGCTGAGTGACTAACTTCTACTTTTCATTCTTGAGAATACATAATTTGTAATAAATATCAATACTAAAAAACCCATGATGAAAAGTTCACTGGAACCTGTTAATTTTTTAACTTAAAGTGAATAGCCATATTTCTTATTATAGCATATAATTTAATGCATTAAATAGGGTTTTATACAGATATTTTTTAATATGGTAATAAAAATCAAATGGAACCAACCAAACTTATATTATGGTGAACCTTGAGGCTAATATTTTACTATATCATTTATTTAAACTCTCATGTTACTAGTCATTAATAAGAGAGTGGTGAGATAATTAGGTGCTTCTAGTAGAGGGTGTCGGAGAAGGCAATGGCAACCCACTCCAGTACTCTTGCCTGGAAAATCCCATGGATGGAGGAGCTTGGTGGGCTGCAGTCCATGGGGTCGCGAAGAGTCGGACATGACTGAGCGACTTCACTTTCACTTTTCACTTTCATGCATTCGAGAAGGAAATGGCAACCCACTCCAGTACTCTTGCCTGGAGAATCCCAGGGATGGCAGAGCCTGGTGGGCTGCCATCTATGGGGTCGCACAGAGTCGGACAGGACTGAAGCGACTTAGCAGCAGCAGCAGCAGTAGAGGGTGTTGGAGAAGGAAATGGCAACCCACTCCAGTGTTCTTGCCTGGAGAATCCCAGGGACGGCGGAGCCTGGTGGGCTGCCGTCTATGGGGTCACACAGAGTCGGACACGACTGAAACGACTCAGCAGCAGCAGCAGCAGTAGAGGGTGTACAGTTTAAGCATTTGTGTCACTGACACTAATGACTGATATCGGTGAGATTTTCAGTACTTCAAATCTGACAACAAAATTCACAACCAACAGACTTCTAGAGGATTCCCAATTTGGTTTAATCACCAGAGATTACATTACAGTACCAACTGCTTTGTGAAAGTAGCAGCAATACTCTATCAAAAATGCTTCTAACAAAATAGATGTCACAATAATGTTTTATAGCTAGCTAATCACTACCTTATCCAGGGAGAAACATTACAGAATGAGGTTATTTGTACTCCATGCCTGCTGCTGCTGCTGCTAAGTCACTTCAGTCGTGTCTGACTCTGTGTGACCCCATAGACGGAAGCCCACCAGGCTCCCCCATCCCTGGGATTCTCCAGGCAAGAACACTGGAGTGGGTTGCCATTTCCTTCTCCAATGTGTGAAAGTGAAAGTGAAGTTGCTCAGTCGTGTCCGACCCTTAGCGACCCCATGGACTGAAGCCTACCAGGCTCCTCCGTCCATGGGATTTTCTAGGCAAGAGTAGTGGAGTGGCTTGCCATTTTATACTATTCCCAAAGCACACGTGTAAGAATGTTTAGAGTTATAGCATTCTGTCAGAGCAATATTATTTTTAGGAGAATAGTGGAATGTGGAAGAAAATACCTTGAAATAAACATTAATAGCCAAAAAAAAAAAAAAAAACAGCTTGGGTGTGTCTCCTGCCTTCAAGACTTAATATCATGCAGTAAGGGGCAAATTTCTCACTATACCTGAGTCAGTCTGCTCATCTGAAAGTGGATTGGAGTTCCTTGTTCCACTTAGGTTTCAGTGTCATTATGTTGATTAAATATGGTGATAAAATTGAAAGAATTTTACAAACTGTGAAGCAAAATCATTGTTTTAATTTTAAAAATTAAAATTAAAGCCCTCTGTAGTGGGCTTACAAACACAATTTCACTAATTACTATACTAATCATACCTTTTGACACTGGCTATATAGTTTTGACATCATATTTATAGTACTTTTTTCAGTTGCTTTTACTGGAGTTTTATTAGTTTGAAATCATTCTAAGTAAACCAGTGATGCAGATGCTTAAACTGTACACCCTCACACTCTGTGAGAAAGACTCTATGATTATCCCTTCTTTAAAGATGCGGAATTTAAAACTTAACAAGGTTAAATAATTTGCCCAAGGAAATCTGAGCAAAGACCTATCCCTAGAAATCAGGCTCCTAACCATGATAACTCAGAGAAGGCAATGGCAAGCCACTCCAGTACTCTTGCCTAGAAAATCCCATGGATGGAGGAGCCTGGTAGGCTGCAGTCCGTGGGGTCGCTATGGTTCGGACACGACTGAGCGACTTCACTTTCACTTTTCACTTTCACACATTGGAGAAAGAAATGGCAACCCACTCCAGTGTTCTTGCCTGGAGAATCCCAGGGACGGGGGAGCCTGGTGGGCTTCTGTCTATGGGGTCACACAGAGTCGGACATGACTGAAGTGACTTAGCAGCAGCAGCAACCATGATAACTTACAGCCTTTTTTTTCCCCAGAAATACATTTAGATAATTTACACTGATGTAATAAGTGTATTGGGTGGTTCCTTATGTCTGTTCTTTCCCCTCTTCATGCTACATTCTCTTTCAAATGTATTTTCTAAGAGCAGAATAGTTTTTCTTGCTGTCTTTTATAGATTCAGGTTTTGGAGGTTCTGAAAGCAAGTCATATAGATGGGAACAAAGATAGACTGGAACATCTTTTTTAATCTTTCCTGTCTGAGAATATTTTTTTCCTTTTATTGAATTATATGTAATACAGAATTATCATTCATATGTCATTTAAACAGTCTACTTGGGCTTTTCCCTATGAATTCAGGGTTATAATTTTCTTAAAAATTGAGTAAACCATAAATCTTTCATTGGAGCAGGTTTTACTTTCAATACAAAGGGGAATTCAAAATTCTCACCATAGAAGTTGTCTGAGACTAGTATATATAATCGGATTTTTATGGTTACTCCTCGAAGATAAATGGCCATTTCTGTTTCTATTTTTCTGTAATGAACTATTTAATAAAACATTAAATTTCTCTGTGTCATTTGCTAATAAGCTCAAGTGCTATATTTTAGGCTTAAGAAAACCATTCTCCTTTCAGGCATTTTAATAAATTGAGAAACCTTGTCATTTATTATGGTAAACGTGAACTTCATCAAATTAATAATAAAGGACTTCTAATTCATCTTTAGTTGCTTTCATTTTCTTGGGGATGCAGTTTTTATAATATGACTTTTAAGCCATGTATATATATATATTTTTCATTTTTCTACATTAAGATTATTTGCTGATTGACAGTTTGAGTTGAGTCCTATTTTCCTCCTGCCTAATTACATCTAATCGTTTTGTTATCCTTCTGTAATTTCATGACAACTCTACTGAAAGTATTGTGACTGTAGATTGATGTTACACAGCTTCTTATAGTCTTGTAATTTAGGGCCTATTAATGGCAGACTGGGGAAAAAATAACAAGAACTTAATTGGTTTTAAATTGGTCTTAAATTGTAATTAGAGGAGAAGAGAAGTAAGTCATAACTTAGGTGTTTTTTATCACAACAAAATTTAGAGGCATTGATGTGTCAGGGCACTGTTTTTGTGGGGGGAAGGGAAACTTCCTAGTAATTAGACATGTGTTAATGCTTCAGTGCTTAGCAGAAAAAGAAGCCAGCACATGTGAGATGCTGATGAACCTTAATCTGCAGGGACTCTGAACATCTTATACTAAGAGTGCAGCTCTAGGTCTGGCGATGGTTAGGCAGAAAGGTAAACATATAATTATATATATATATATATATATACACACACAAAACCTTTCACCAAGACACAGGACATAAAATTGAGTTGCTTTGCAACTGGATTTGAGGAATTCCCCCTCCATGTAGTTTTCTAATCCTTTAATATTTTTGTTATATATTATTGTTATATAATTATATATATATATATATATCTCCTTATATATTATTATTACCACTGATAGCCAGCTCTGGCTCAAAGTAACCTTGATCCTGCAATGGTCTTGGTTTGGATGTCCATGGGAGGGCAGTCTGGTTGCCATATCTGTCATCTGTTGGTTCTCCAGAGTTGTTTCTGGTCATCTAACTTGCTAAGTGGGGGTCCATTTTTTGTTCCCTTCAACTGTCCACCTAAATCTGCTGCAAGCCTCAATTTAAAAAAAAAAAACCTTCTAATATAGAGAAGAGTCATCTTCAGTCAAGTGAATTATTGGTATTAAATTCGCTGGATATAATTATAAATTTAGATCCTCAGGGGGGGGTAAATTATTTCCTTTAATTTGCTAAAACCTCTTACCTCTTTTACAGTAGAAAGGAGATAGTCTTAGATGATGAAAAGAAGTCCTTGTGAAGTCAAAAATAGAAGAAAGAGTAAAATATTTGGATTAGTATTGGTTGCGAGTATTGGATTAGTATTAGAAGGAGAGGAACAGACTAATCAAGTAAGAGACAGAGGTGAGAACAGGATCCAGCCTTTAGCTTATTTATATTCTCAAGCTTATCTTGGTAATGACACTTTATAGCTAAGAAAAGCTCGCTTCCAAAAGTGAGATCAGGGTAAAATGGCTAAGTGGATGGTTGGGAAGAGAAGAGCTCATCATCATAAAGTCTGCCTGAAGTCATCAGTCTTCCCCTTGAGGGGGCTCTCCGAGGAGCAGAATACTGGCAGGGGGGCAGCAGCTTTTCTCTCACGTGAACCTCCCAATGTTTGATGAACACAGAACTCTTGCTGAGATATCTGCCACACTGGATGCACCCATAGGGCTTCTTCCTGGTGTGTACTTGCCGGTGCTCGTGAAATCTCGTACAGTTATTGAAACTTTTCTCACAGTCCACACACTTGTAGGGATACTTGCCAGTGTGGGCTCTCCGGTAGGTGCTGAAGTGCCAACTGTTGGTGAAGCTTCTCCCACACTCTACACACTGGTAGGGCTTCTTTCCAGTGTGGGTTCTCTGGTGTACAACGAGACTCGAGTTCTGGCTGAAGCCTTTCCCACATTCTCCACATCTGTAGGGCTTCTCCCCTGTGTGAATTCTCCAGTGGGCACCAAAGTTGGAGGAGTCATTAAAGTTTTTCCCGCAGTTGAGACATTTAAAAGGTTTTTCTCCCGTGTAGATTCTTTGGTATCGGACTAAACTCTTGCTTCCGCCGAAGCACTTCCCACAGAAACTGCAGTTAGAAGGGTTTTCCTTCTGGTGGGTCATGTGACACATGAGACACACACTCCTTCCAAACTTTCTCCATATCTGAGGAGCTGGAAAGGCCTCTTCCCCACAAGAGGCCTCTGATGCACTACGGTTTTCCCCAAATCTCAAGGCTGAGGCATCAGTTTTCCCTGTCCGATTCCATGAAGGTTTTCCCACTGACTTCCTGAGATACAATCCCTTTTATGATATTTACCTGGATCTACATTCTGGGAAACGACCCTTTTAGACTTCTGTATGAATGCACTGTGCTGCTACATGTCCTTACAGATCACCTGTGTTGCATCCTCCTTGATACTACTTTCAATTTCAAAATCACTCGGGTTTTGCAGTAAACCTGGAGGTCCCTGAAATTCTGGTTCTTGCATTATTTCCTCCTCACTCATTCTCTCACTGCCAGAGTCTTCAATAAGTGCCTCCTGGGAGTCCTCCTCAGGTTCCCAGCCTGTAGTTTCCTGAGGTTCAATTTCCATGTCGTCTCTTTCTTGAACTGAGGGTGATGGGGCTTCTTCTGTGGAGCTGGTGGGAAAAGAAGATGCCCGAGAGTTAATCAGGGCATCCATCTCCTTATAGAAACCGCCGGTCTCTAGCACATGACCATTTTTCACTTTGCGGTAACTCTTCTGATGGCTTTTGAACTTGGTCTGGCACTGTTCCGGAGTTCGGAGGAAGCCATACTCTCACAACTGCTCAGCCATGGCCCCATACAACTTGCTCTTCCGATGACAGGCTTGCAGTGCTTCCTAAAACCGAGTCTCATGGAGGATGTCAAGGAAAGTCTTGGTTTCCTTGTAGTCCCTGTGCACACCACTCAGGCTTTGAAATATGACAGGGCCACCATGAAGCTCAGGCTTCCGGATAAACTCAAAGCCCATTTCATCACCATCAGACTCCTCTGCAGCTTCTTTTTCCTCCACCAAATTGATCTGTTCTTTAGCACTGATGCCAGTTCTCTTCAGTCTGGGGAGAGACAGAATCTCCCTTGACTTATCTGTGGATGAAACATGAACTGCAGGATTCAACAAAGTGCCCATGTCCTCAAAGAAGGCACAGGGTTCTAGCACATGGCTATTCTCACTTTTTGGTAACTCTGCTGCAGATTTTTTAACTTGGTCCGACACTGTTCTGGTGTTCGGAGTAAGCCACATTCTCGCAACCATTATTAATCCAATACCATGACACTGACTGTGATTTTGAGGGAAGAGAGTTGTAGCTAAAATTTCTTTGCATCTGTCATGAAGTGACTATAGAACGCAGTAACAATACAGATGGCAAATGGCAACAAGGCAGGTAAGAATATATTTACCGGTATTTTCTATGCCTCCTTTGTCAGGTGAATGAGCTCAGGATCTTTTATATCGTTATTCACGTAAAAGCAGGATGTGCATGGGGAATTAGGCAGAGAGGCAGTTTTTATTTTCACAGTTGACTTTTTAGAATTATGAAAACTTCACTTCTTTAACTCCATTTGCTTGTACGTCGTTTTGACACATTCTGTAATGAAATTTTATGGCAAGATAAAGCATTTATACTGGAAAGTACCTGCTTCAGTTAAATTAGATAAAAGCACATGAATTGGACATCATTCCCGTTCCACTGCAGATGAATCTCACTTTTACAGAATTTTGGAAAAAAGCATTAAGAGTGCTATGTTATAGCACTAATAAAGAGATTTATGTATTTCATCTTGCTTCTTTCATGACATTCCCCAGAGCCCATGAAATTGCCTGAAACACAATAGGTAAATACTCATAAATATTTGTTGAAGATTTCCTAAGTAAGTAGATGAATACTAATCAAAAAATACTTGACTATATGGCAAGTCAACTTGCATATGTATATTTTAAACATTAATGAAATATTATTCTCCCATCACTAATTTTATCTGACCTACTTCTGCCAGAAGGTGTGAGGATAGTTTGGAAATACATATGTGTATTGCATGATTACTGTGGAAAAAATTTATTCCTTACAGTAATCTATGCCATTTTTTGAAGAATTTTAAGCAGCAAATTTCTATGCGGGAATATCTAAAGCACTGAATTTGTCGATACTTCCTTGTCTGTAGATAATTTCTGGTACCAAAGGTTCAGTATATCCTTGGGCAAGATATTGAGAACTCTTAAAGCAAATGCCAGGTCTTTCACATTCAACCCTGCAGGCTTGAGGATGAAATGTGAGTAATCTGATCTACAAATATATTCACAAATGTGTATAACAGCTGTATGTAGAGAGAATATGAGCAGTTTCCCGTTGCTGTTTAATACTTTTCTGAGCTTCCACAATGTGCCTGGTGCTAACTGGGGCACCTCAATTATTCTCCATCTGTGCTCACTACCAAAGCTGCCAGCCGTCATTCTGCTTGGGCCCTGAAGCCTATGGCAGAGAGCCTGACAGGGTAAATGGTGCAATCTAGTATTTCTTCCTGGATAGCCTTGCTAGTTAATCTAGTAAAGGGATCTCTTTGTGCCCAGTATTGACTTAGACCATGAAATAAAGCCATGGCTTAGCATGGCCTCAAAGGCAACTTTGCATAGAAGAGATACTATGTTGGAATTCCACATAAGAGTATTTTCAGTGCCAATGGGACAGGATGGCTTAAGAGCAAAACTGCTGTAAATGAAGGTGTTCTAGGGGACTGTGGGGTAAGTTTAGTAATCAAACTTGTGAATAGATTATAAAATGCATCAACCTATACTCCCAGTTTTGTTGTTGTTGTTTAGTCACTATGTGATGTCAGACTCTGTGATCCCATGGACTGTAGCCTGCTAGACTCCTCTGTCCATGAGATTTACCAGACAAGCATACTGGAATAGATGGAATAGGTTGCCACTTCCTTCTCCAGGAGATCGTTATTACCTAGGAATCAAACCTGCATCTCCTGCTTGGAAGGTAGATTCTTTACTACTGAAGCTCCTGGGAAGCCATTCCCAATGTTACTTCCTATTAAATAGTGTGCTATGTCAAATCAGATAGACTTTTCTGCAAAAACCTTGGGAAAACCATATTTTTTCTTTAAGCTAATAGCCATGCTGCAATCTTGAGACTACAGTTGGTGAAAATGAAAACCTATGACTTCTGGCAATATTTGAATCAAGTCATATGCCTTGTGACTTATGATGACCCCAAGTTGTTTCATGAGAATCCATGAAGTGGCAAACTCTATGCAGTAAGCTCTACATGGATTATTATTCCTAATTCTTTCAATAACTACCCAAGTTAGTTGTTATTCCTAACTGACAGGAAGAAACTGAGGCACAGGGGAGTTAAGTAATTGTGCTGAGTTTGCATGGCTATAAAGCATCTAAGTTGGAGATTTGAACCTGGCTGTATAGACTTCCCTGTAGCTCAAATGGTAAAGAATCTGCCTGTGAGGCAGGAGACCAGGGTTCAATCCCTGGGTTGGGAAGTTCCTCTGGAGAAGGAAATGGCAATCTACTCCAGTATTCTTGCCTGGAGAATTCCATGGACAGAGAAGCCTGGCAGGCTACAGACTGTGGGGTTGCAAAGAGTCGGACACGACTGAGTGACTAACATATAACACACAGTATGTGACAATATAACACATTCTTGTACACACTGCATCTAAGGGCTCAAAGCCCTCATGGATTTAGAACTGATTCCTGTGACTTCTGAATTCTCATCTTTGTCCTCTTTAAAACTTCTGGTGAGTGTGTGAGTTGGAAGAAAAATTACTTAACTCTGCTAAGGACATAGAAAGTAGTCATCATGGTACCACCAATGTTGGACTGCTGCTAAGTGCTAAGTCACTTCAGTCGTGTCCGACTCTGTGTGACCCCATAGACGGAAGCCCACCAGGCTTCCCCATCCCTGGGATTCTCCAGGCAAGAACAGTGGAGTGGGTTGCCATTTCCTTCTCCAAATGTTGGACTAGAGGCCTTCAATTCAGAGTCATTTTTATTTTTCATTTCTCTTTCCACATGGTTCTCAGTATATACTCTATAATAAAAATTTGAGTTGAGGGACTATGGTAGGGGGAGCAGTGAATTGGAATGTTTTCCCTTTTCCAGCTAAACTTGAACAAGCCATTCCATCTCATATGTTAGCAGATCACATAACTTCGACCATGTATAAATTGGACTTTTTGAGCTGATGTGAAAATAGAGAAAGAGGAAAAAAGAGGAAGATCAGGAAAAGAGAAAATGGAAACAAACGCTGGAAATGATTCAAAAGTACAAAAAGAAGAATCAGAACATGTGTTCTCCTCTACTTTCCTTGAGCAGTAAGATTTAAAGCAAGTAGAAATAAACATTTCCTTGAGGCTCTTTCCCTTTACTCTCGCTCCCCAAGCAAATGTTCATTTTTCTTGAAGGAGATTGCTGATCAGAATCAAATTCTTCCTTCCTCTTTCTTGCCACATCCCATCCTGCCCTACAATTCAACTTGCTTACTCCTACACCTTCAAGATTCCTCCACTTTCAGTCAATCAATCATGAGAAGAGCCATGCTGTAATTTTGTGCTTTTCACATTCTTAACTTACTTTACAATGGGATTTTGAGGTGCTTTTTGCTGGCTCGAGCTGATAAGAAAATATATATATATATAAGAGTGTTGGCTTCTTGAGCTTACATCAATGTTGTGAATTATATAATGAAACCTGTCTGGGTTGGAATTCTAAAGCTATTATCCTCCTAGCACTGAGATAGGACACGAAAAGAACTGTTTAGGATCTGTTAGCCATTTATAACTTGATAAGTCAGTTTCTTTTCCTCTTAAAAAAAGGTTTGTTGAGAGTTAGTTATTCAACTTACCACATTGTCAATATTTTGCATTACCAGCCCTTGGGGAACACACTAAATCCTAAGGTATGATTTCTCCATAAGGTTATTCTGCCTCTTAAATGAGGTCTCAATATCTATTCTAGTGGTGTTTGAAAAGTTTTCACTTGGGATCTTCTGTGACCTTGGTGTTGTGTGCCATTTGTGCATCATTAAAAGGTTGTAATGAAGTTCTGCCGCACACAGATTGTAAAAGGTCAAGCAGAAAGTTAGGAGCCAATGAGGTTGGGAAGAAAAATTGTGCTTGCTGCAGAAGTTGAGGGATTCATTATATTGATGCTATGGGGTTTTCAGCAGAGTAATAACTGGGTTAGCAATAGAATGTAAATCTTCTCAGCCACTTAGTCTGAATCTGCTTCTTCTTGATTTGTGGGGATATATTTTTAACAGAGTACAAGGAAAGTCATTACACTCAGAGGAAAGCCAGTAGAATTGGTAAATGCACTATAGATGGTTCAGCCATTCAGCCATAAAGAAGAGTAGAACCAGAGGAATAAAGCATATCAGCCTTCCTAGTTGCCACTCAAAGAATTATTGTCAACCCCTATAAAATAATTGTCTCAGAAGAACTTTGCATAAATGATTACTTTTATTCTTAAAAGGATATACATTGTTGTTTTTAGCTTCAGTAGTCCAGAAGTACAAATATAGCTAATTAAAATGTTTAAAATAATAAACAGAATTAAATGTGTTTGAGATAAAACATATCAAAATAGCAGCAGCTTCAAGCCAATTTATTAAGGACCAGTAAGACAAGCTAATGAGGTCCTGACTACTGTAAAAGGAAAAGAAACTCTAAAGTTACTGATTCTCTACTAAATATTCTCTGGATGCATTTTCCTAAAATGAAATTCTAGAAATTATGTGCAAAAGTGCAGCAGTTGATTGCATGTCTCACAAGCTTACATATGGAGTGAAATAATTTCTTCTTTAAACAAGCCCCAAACCATCTGTTGACTTAAGTCAATTCTCTGAATTTTACTTGGAAATAATTGGAAGTCTAGATATTCTATAAGACTGGCTCAATGTGTTTATTGAATTTATTCATGAGGTTTTATGTATGTGTATATGAGGGGAGAGGGATAAGAAACCTTTTTCTTCAGAAGGATAAAGAGTCGGTAAGCTATGTCATAATATTAAGACTATTATTAGACATTTCAAGTTGATTCAAATCCATTGATTTAAGTTGAATGATTTAAAAGTTTTAGAAAAATAAAAATGACTTTTTAGAAATCTTTGAAATTTGGAAATGAAGGACAATGGGAAATTACAGATAATTTTTTTCAAAAACTTGTTTTGTAATTATCAAAGGATAAAGTATTAGACTAAAATTTAAGGTAGAAAAGCTACCTATAGTTTGATTTACCATAGGTGGCATTCTGCTTTTATAAAAATTGATTTATTTTCTTTATCAAAACTGTATAAATGGCATCCTCGGGCCAGGTGGAGTTTGAGTATCTCTTGCTATCTTTTAAATATAATAATCCCAATATTTTAAAAAATTTTTGTCCAAAACTTCTAACTGATTAAATATCAACTAAGAATTCAATGATTTAAGTGTTCCTTGAGAGGAAAGCAATAATTGGATGAATGGGAATGTTATATCACAGTCCTTTAGAACTAGAACTTCTATGCTTCATTCATTAATATAGTCTCATTGTTCAGAGGCGATAGATACTTTTTCTATCTAGAATTTTTTCTCCAAAATATAAATACTATTGAAATCATTGTCTTTGTGATAAAGAAGCATAGTCATTTATTGATATGCTATTTATTACTTTGAAACTGCTTTTTCTATTAAAATTTGTGTATGGAAAATACTTTGGTTACTAATTTAATACTGATTTAGTGTTATAATTATGTATCATAAATATTGCATATATTATGTTTGCATCTAACTATTACATTATATTAAAATAGCATCCAGAGTCTTTTCTTGGCAGTGATACCTGTCTCATTTGTTTATTCATTTATTCTCTCATACAACAAACAGTTTCTTAGTAATTTCTCTCTATCAAGCTGTAGTAAGTTTCCCGTCAGAAAAGAGCCTATAATCTAGTAGAGAATTGGATATATTGGAAAATAATTGCAAGCAAACATGATAATGTATATAGTGGAAAGTATAAGTATACATATACCAAGTAGAATCATTGTCAAAGGGTATCTTACTGTATCTAAGAAATCAAGGTCATTGTGAGAAATAAATAAGGTATGGCATTCAGAAAGCATTCATGGCTATTAGAGTTAATTTGATTACTATCATCAAGTATTTATTGAGGATCTACTATGTACCACACGTTGTATGAGACTATTTAGGTATAAAAATAAAAACAGTAAGTTCCTTGCACTCAAAGTGCTTACTGACAAGTAAAGGAGACAATAGAAGGACAGAGGAACTAAAATCATTACATCATTCCATAATAATAAATACTTAAATAAAACACAATTGCACTCATCTCACACGCTAGTAAAGTCATGCTCAAAATTCTCCAAGCTAGTCTTCAGCAATATGTAAATCGTGAACTTCCAGATGTTCACGCAGGTTTTAGAAAAGGTAGAGGCACCAGAGATCAAATTGCCAACATCTGCTGGATCATGGAGAAAGCAAGAGAGTTCCAGAAAAACATCTATTTCTGCTTCATTGACTATGCCAAAGCCTTTGACTGTGTGGATCACAATAAACTGTGGAACATTCTGAAAGAGATAGGAATACCAGACCACCTGACCTGCCTCTTGAGAAACCTGTATGCAGGTAAGGAAGCAACAGTTAGAACTGGACGTGGAACAACAGACTGGTTCCAAATAGGAAAAGGAGTATGTCAAGGCTGTATATTGTCACCTTGCTTATTTAACTTATATGCAGAGTACATCATGAGGAATGCTGGGCTGGAAGAAGCACAAGCTGGAATCAAGATTGCTGGGAGAAATGTCAATAACCTCAGATATGCAGATGACACCACCCTTATGGCAGAAAGTGAAGAGGAATTCAAAGGCCTCTTGATGAAAGTGAAAAGAGGATAGTGAAAAGGTTGGCTTGAAGCTCAACATTCAGAAAACTAAGATCATGGCATCTGGTCCCATCACTTCATGGGAAATAGATGGAAAAACAGTGGAAACAGTGTCAGACTTTATTTTGGGGGGCTCCAAAATCACTGCGGATGCTGATTGCAGCCAGGAAATTAAAAGACGCTTACTCCTTGGAAGGAAAGTTATGACCAGCCTAGATAGTATATTAAAAAGCAGAGACATTACTTTGCCAACCAAGGTCCATCTAGTCAAGGCTATGGTTTTTCCCATGGTCATGTATGGATGTGAGAGTTGGACTGTGAAGAAAGCTGATCGCCGAAGAATTCACGCTTTTGAACTGTGGTCCTGGAGAAGACTCTTGAGAATCCCTTGGACTGCAAGGAAATCCAACCAGTCCATTCTAAAGGAGATCAATCCTGGGTGTTCATTGTAAGGACTGATGCTAAAGCTGCAACTCCAATACTTTGGCCACCTCATGCGGCGAGTTGACTCACTGGAAAAGAGTCTGATGCTAGGAGGGATTGGGGGTAGGAAGAGAAGGGGACGGCAGAGAATGAGATGGCTGGATGGCATCACCGACTCGATGGACATGAGTTTGAGTGAACTCCAGGAGTTGGTGATGGACAGGGAGGCCTGGCGTGCTGTGGTTCATGGGGTCGCAAAGAGTCGGACACGACTGAGGGACTGAACTGAACTGAACTGAACTGAAATAGAACTATGCATCATGCTTTCAGCAATCTGCAGGGGAGAGACTAATTATCTTCCTAAGTGGATTGGGAAGACTTTACTGAAAAAGAGAAGGTGGAGGAATAAGAAACAACTTAGATGAATGAGAGTTTGCTGGACAAATAAAGTTGATCCAAGGGGCAAGAATAAAAAATATACCAACAAGATGATCTGAAAAAGTATGGCAAGGGTGCCTAATATTAAAGAATGAATTTCAGGGAAATGTCCCACAGTGAGTTAAAGAGATAGATAAGGTTGATTACACCTTGAAATTTCTCAACATATGAGCATGAAATTCTTCTGAAAGGCATAGATCTTTCTTTTTGATTTATATAGTTGTAGTTTTAAAATGGCATAGCAAAATAAAATTTCAATACAGTTGTCCCTTGAACACCATGGTTTTGAAATCCATGAGTCCACTTGTATGCTAGATTTTCTTCAATAGTAAACACTAGAGTACTACACAATCCATACTTGGTCAAGTCTGTGAATGCAGAGGAACCATGAGTATGGAAGAAACTCAGGTACCCTGGAACCAGGGCTACAGAGAGTAGATTTTTCAATTGTGCAAAGGGTTGGCACCCCTAACCCTCCTGTTGTTGAACTGTATATCAATTTCCCTCTAAGATATGGCAAAATTAAATACAGTTAAGTCCCCTACATATGAAAGAGTTCCATTCTGAGAGCATGTTCATAGTCCAATTTGTTCATAAGTCCAACAAAGTTAGCCTGGTACCCAATTAACACAATCAGCTGTATAATAAGTTTATACTTACTGTACTGTCATAAGTTTATAATAGTTTTCACACAAATGATACATTCAAAAACAAGCACCAAAAAGAAATATCTTTAATCTTATAGTATCATGAAAGGTACAGTAGTACCGTACAACAGCTGGCATAGAGTTACTGGCATCAAGTGAACAGGCAAGAGTTATTGATTGGAGGAGGGACAGGAGGTAGGAGATGGTAGAGTTGAAGGATCATCAGCAATAGGAGACAGAGGGCAAGCTGCAATTTCACTCATGCCTGACATTGGTGGACTACACGTTTGCATCTTTGAAAGTTTGCAACTTGAAGATCTGTATGTAGGGGATTTACTGTAGATGCAGAAGAACTAAATACTATCATTAGTAAGGTAGATACTTTAAATGTACATTGAAATATACATTATGAAAACAGAAAATATACATTTTTCTCAGGTACTCTTGGAACATTTATGAAAGTTTACCATTATACTAAGTTATAAAGAAGATCTTAGTATGTTATAAAGTTTTAATAATACTAACATTTTTGTATCAATACATAACAAAACTAGATATTAATTTAAAAAGACTTTAAACCTGGAAATATCAGAATTATCTATTACACAAATCCTGAGGAAAAGGAACATACAAATCCTAATTTCAGTATTTCCAAAAATTAATATAAAACTCCATATATTCAAATCTATGTGATACAAATAAATCAATAGCAGAAAATATCATAATCTTAAATATTTATATCAATAAATATAAAAGAATAATATAAATGAATTAATTTCTCAACCCAGAAACACAGCAAATAAAAATAAAACTACTACAAAGAAGTAAATAATGAAGAAAGAGACTGAAGTTAATTAAGTATAAACCTGAAAAAGGAAGACATAGTAGACACATCCCATGTTGACATTTTGACACATTAATAAACTAAACAAGCCACTGTCTATCCAGATCAAGAAAAAAAGAGGGAAATAAAAAATTTTTAAAAATAAAATATATATTAATATATATATGTATTTTATACATAAACATAAATACTGTGAATCAAAGAAAACAAAGTTCAAAAATTTTTATGTCGACAAATATAAACTCCCAGCAACATCATCTGTAATGTTTAATATAAAATATTTAAAATATGTTAGACATGTGAGAAATCAGAAAAGTATGCCTCATAATTAACAAAATGACAGTTAACAGAAACAGACCTTGAGTGATTCATATTTTGGAACTAGAAGAAAAGGACTTTAAAGCCATTATTATAAATATATTCAGTGATTTAAAAGAAAGGGTGTTCACAATAAATAAATATGTGGAGAAATATCAGCAGAGAAGCAGAAACTATAAAAGTGCACCAAATGAAAATTTTAGAGCTAACAATTAGAATGTCTTAAGTTTTAAAAATCAAGGATGGGCTTAAAATGAAATTGTAGAATGCAAAAGAAACAATAACTGAACCTGAGGATGGACCAATAGAAAGTACTTTATCCAAAGAAAATAGGGAAATCTTGAAAAAAAAGGAAGAAACTCAATGTTTTGAGAGACAATGTCAAGTAATCTATGTTACATGTGATATGAGTCCCAAAAAAGGTAGAGAGAAAAAATGGAGAAAATTTTTTGAAGAAATAATAGTTGAATAATTACCAAATTTGTTTTAAAATATCAAGTTATGGATTAAAGAATTTCCATCAATATTAGACAGAGTAAATAGAAAGAGAACCTCATTCAGATAGATTCTAGTCAAATTGCTAAAATTCAATGCTAAAAAGAAAAATCTGAAACCAGCCAAAGGAGATAAAATATCATTACATACATGGAAAAAAAATGATAATGAACCATAGCCAGATATGAATGAGGTTGGAATGGCATCTCAAACATGTTGAAAGGAAGGAAAAGTTGAACCCTGGGTTTTATACCCAATGAAAACGTCTCCGGAAATAAAGGATTAAATAAATGTATTTTTTGGATGAATGACAACTGATAGAATTCCTCATTGGCAGACTTGTACTACAAGAAATGCTAAAAGAAAAAAAAAAAGTTATGGTGCCAAAGGAAATGACACCAACAGAAACTTTGACCTACAGGAAAGAACAGAGGTCTCTGGAAAATGATACATTGAACAATGAACTTTTTAAAAATTTCTTTTTAAAATGTCTGTCTGTTTAAAATAATAATATGGTTTTATTCCATCAGTTCAATTCAGTTCAGCCGCTCAGTCATGTCCAACTCTGTGACCCCATGAATCGCAGCACGCCAGGCCTCCCTGTCCATCACCAACTCCCGGAGTTCACTCAAACTCATGTCCATCGAGTCGGTGATGCCATCCAGCCATCTCATCCTCTGTCGTCCCCGTCTCCTCCTGCCCCCAATCCCTCCCAGCATCAGGGTCTTTTCCAATGAGTCAATTAAGTGTAAAATATATGACAACAATTGCACAAAGGATGGGAAAATAAAATTAAGTTCTTGTGAGGTTTTCATATTTTTAAAATACTAAAATTTATTATCAAATAGCATATAAAAATGATGATTTGTGTGGGCACAAGCACACATGTGTGTGTATGTGAGAAAGAGCCAGGGAGAGAAAGAAGGAGACAGCGAGGAAGAAAGAGATGGAGATGGAGGATGTGGTGAAAATATTAGTGGATAACTTAAGAATAGGGCTTATAAGTAGTTATTAGTCTTTTAACTTTTTTATAGTTTGAAATCTTTAATAATAAAAAGGGAGGAAAAGGAATAGCAAATATAAAGTACCAATAACTGGATATTTTGGGGATAAAGAAGAAACAAACAAGGAAAGAGTCTAAGAAAAAGATATTGGAAGCTGCATTAAGACAATACTTTTTATTCTTAATATAGTGCTGGAATTTAGTAGGTATAAAATATTTTGGATAAGTTAGTTGATGAACAGAAACTTGAGACATGGGAGATTAGAAAGAAGAAAAGGCAAGTAATTCTGAGTATTAATCCACCATCCTAATTTAGCAAACGTGTGCATACTGGGCATGCTAGGTCGCTTCTTTGAGACCCTATGGACTGTAACCTGCAAGGCTCCTCTGTTCATGGGATACTCCAGGCAAGAATGTTTGAGTGGGTTGTCATGCCCTCCTCCAGAGGATCTTCCTCACTCAGGGATCAAACCCACTAGCGCCACCTGGGAAGCCCTTCATATACAGTGTATGTAATTAAGAACATGAACTATGGTGCCAGATTCAAAGTTTGAGTCTGAATCTTGATGCAGTTACTTACTAGCTATGTTGTTGTTTGGTCATTAAGTTGTGTCCAACTCTTTGGGACCCCATGGACTGCAGCACTCCAGGTTTTCCTTTCCTTCACTGTCTCCTGGAGTTTACTCAAATTCATGTCCCCTGAGTCCAGTGATGCTATCTAACCAACTCATCCTCTACTGCCCCCCTTCTCCTTTTGCCTTCCCTCTTTCCCAGCATCAGAATGTTTTCCAATGATTCAGCTCTTCACATCAGGTGGCCAAAGTACTGGAGCTTTAGCATCACTCCTTACAATGAATATTCACGGCTGGTTTCCTTTAGGATTGACTGGTTTGATCTCCTTGCAGTCAAAAGGACTCTCAAGTCTTCTCCAGCACCAGAATTTGAAGGCATCAGTTCTTTGGCTCTCAGCCTTCTTTATGGTCCAACTCTTAGATCCACACGTGACTACTTGAAAAATCAAGTGGAAAGCAGAAGCACTTTAAGACATTATTTTAACTCCATCTGGGTAATGTGATACACTTCTTCAACAATGACAGGCAATGATCCTGTGTCCTCATAATCATGCTTTTTTATAATACCCTTTCCCTGGATTTCCTGATGGCTCAGACAATAAAGAATCTGCCTACAATGTTGGAGACTGGGAGACTGGGGTTTGATCCCTGGGTTGGGAAGATCCCCTGGATGAGGGCAACCCACTCCTGCCTTCTTGCCTGGAAAATCCCCATGGACAGGGGAGCCTGGTGGGCTACAGTCCATAGGGTCGCAAAGAGTCGGACACAACTGAGTGACTCAGTACAACACAGCATTACCCTGTGTGTGAGCACAGTCCCTGGTGAATATCTTCTAGTGAAGCCTGGTGAATATCTTCTAGTGAAGAGAATATGGCTAATGTGATGAGGTTATAAAAGAAAGTGACTTTTGTCTTATCCTTATTCCCCTCCCCACCCCGACCAGCTCTCCTAACTTACTTGGTCTGAGGAAGTCAGTGGCCGTGTTGTGATCTTCTCTTTGGAGAGGTTCATGAGATGAGGAACTAGGGTAACCTTTGATCAAGCCCCTTGAGGAACTGAATCCTACAAACAGCTACTTAAACGAGCTTGGAAGCAGGTCCACCCCCTAGCTGAGCATTAAGATGACTGCAGCCCTACTCCATACCTTGAAGGCAGTCCTGATGAGACTCTGAGTCAAAAGATCCAGCTAGGCAGTGCCAAAGAGATAATAAATATCATTGTTTGAAGCCATGAAGTTTGGGATTAATTTGTTGCATATCATAAAATAACTAATACACTTGGCTTTGTAAATGTGTATTTTTACAACAAATTTGAACAGCTGGAAAGTTTAATGATATTTTTGAGATCTTAAAAGGGTTATTACAATAGACTTAATGCCAGCTTCACCACTATACAAATGATTGTTAGTCTAATTATTCATGGTCTCACTAATGTAAATTTGCAGAGACAGTTTGTTCTTTATCTTTTTTTTTCTTCTGTTCCCCTCATTTATAACAGATGATCTAGTAACTAAAGTAACTTGAAAATGATGGACTTTTAAAAATTAAAATATTCTAGAAGAATCTGACACAAAGAAAAAAAAGAAGTTATGTTAAGACACTGTATTCGACAGGGTATTTGATACTTCAAATCTGTGTAAGTAACCTGTCAACTTATTCCAAGGTTGAATATACTTTTAAGAAGTTTGTTTTCTTAGTCTTTTCACTGTTGACCATGATGTCAATTCTATATAAATACAGTTTTTAGATGGATTATGGAGCAAATCTTGGTGTATCTGCATGTGTATATCTTAATTTTAGTTGTCTTTAGGTTTTCCATTGTGTAGTAACTAGTATCTTGTCACCAAGGATATCTGACATAACTTGGAGGTAAAATCATGTCTCTATGACACCTTCTTTCTTTAAGTGCTAACCTTAAGTTGGTTTTTGCTGTGGGCAAAGTGTGTTTTGGCAGGACTTCATATGTGAATGACTTGTTTGTATTGAAAATTATGATCTATATTCAAAAAATCAGAACCAACAGTCTTTCAGATGATTAGTCTGGCATTTGAGAGAAGAAAAAGTTGATAGCAAGTAAGTTCTTCAGATATACCCACTGAAGCTAATGTGTTTTTCTCAGATTGTGATGCTCTTGGTGATAAAAATAATAACATAAAGAATATTTGACACAATCTAAAATCTTTTTCCTTCCCTATATTCCTGAGTTCTCTGCTTAATAAACATTATAAATATTTTGCTGTTGCCCTGAAAGTATGGATAGTTGCCAAACATAACTCCTTCAGATAAGGAAAAAAAATTCAAAACCATAATCTCAAAGGAAAATAGGTAAATAATGATACTATGTTTAAAGTCATCAGAGTTGGCAGATCTTGACCTTTTTTCTTCTGTTGCTGAGAGAAATGAATTTGATAAATTTACCTTTCTACCTTCCAAGCCCCATTAAATTAATCTTATTACAAGTGGGAATTTAGTAAAACTAGAATATATCTAGGGGGCATATTTTTACTGACTATAGAGGCAGTCTGAACTGTACTTTTATTTCCTCTGAGTATTCAGAAACAGTAGATGAATAATTACAAATTCAATATCCAGAATTGATTTTCTTCCATTTTAAATCAGCAAAGAGATTTTTTTTTAAACAATGTTTGTTTAGAAAATGCAGTTTAAAAGTCCACATGGAAAGTTAGTGTCACTTTTCTTCTCAGTGACATTATAGAGTTAGATGAAGTCTTCATTGGGTTAAAGTAAGCAGATCTGAGTAGAGTTCTATGAAAACAATTATTCTCAGGTCTCCCGTGCTCTGATGGGCATGCACTGTCCTACCAGAGGAATTTCATTGGGCAAATTTGTGATGTGTCTGTGCAGACCAGCTCTGTTGCCTAGTTCAAGTCATCTGTTACCCTCTGTGCCAGAGTCTCCAGATATCTAAACTTAGACACCCTTTAAGAAATGGGATAATCAAATTCATCTATTTGAAGAAAATAGTTTGGGGCTTTTGAGGAAAAGCTCAAAAGGACATAAATATTAAAGAAAGTAAATATAGACTGTTCAAGTACAGAGAATCGTCTTGAGAATCAGAACACAAAGCCCTGGAAAAGCTCACCCTAGTTCTTTACTTTGAAGCTCTACAGGATTTCCTCTCAGCAGGCTGGCCTGAGGCAGAACTGGGAAGTAGATGAAGTTGGAGTACATTTTTTACCCCTTGAGTCTTTTCTTCTAGCGCTACATGTGAATTTGCATCTTAACTGAGCTTCCTTGCTTTCCCTACTGGAAATTGACATTTTAGGTGCTATGAAAATAGCTGAGAGGGAAAAGAGTTTCTGAGTATGATGACCATTCAGTGCTTCTCCAGATTTGCTAGATAGCAGCTGCCTGCTCTGCCTAAGCACCTAGGGCCCTCTCTTGAGGATAAGCTAGTGAGTACAGTGAAAATGAAAACATATGAAATACTTAAACATCTATTGGAAAGCTTCAAGTCTATCCCAGCCCACTAACATGAGCCCAGTCTGCTAGATATCCTAACCTCTATGGACCACCCCCCCCTTGTTAAACCGTGTATGTTCTTGATTTGAACCTGATAGGTCTCTTTTGCACTTAGAATTAGCACAGCATTATTCGGACACGACTGATCTACTTCACTTTCACTTTTCACTTTCATGCATTGGAGATGGAAATGGCAATCCACTCCAGTGTTCTTGCCTGGAGAATCCCAGGGACAGCAGAGCTTGGTGGGCTGCCATCTATGGGGTCGCACAGAGTCGGACACGACTGAAGTGATGCAGCAGCATTCACTTATCAGAAATGTTCACCTTGGACTGACTTTATTTGTAGGCTTTTAAAGTTTGTTTTAAAATATTAATTTAGAAAATGTTGGTGAACCTGAAGTTATATTTGATAAAGAAATGATCCTAGCCACAAGTTCCCTTTTTTTGAGTGTTTTCTCTTTTTTTAATTGCTTTTTTTTGGAATATAGTTGCTTACCAGATGGCACAAGTAGTAAAGAACCCGCCTGCCAATGCAGGAGACATAAGAGATGCTGGTTTGATCCCTGAGTGGGGAAGATCCTCTGGAGGAGGGCATTGCAACCCACTCCAGTATTCTTGCCTCGAGAATCCCATGCACAGAGGAGCCTGGTGGGCTCCAGTCCATAGGGTCACAAAGAGCCAACACAACTGAAGCAATTTAGCATATTAGTACACATAGGTACTTTACAATATTGTGTTAGCTTCCACTGTACAGCAAAATGAGTTAGCCATACATATACATATATCGCCTCCCTTTTGGACTTCCTTACTATTTGGATCACTACAGGGCATTCCGTAGAATTACCTTAAAAAACAACCTTATTTCTGCTTCATTTTAAACTCTTAACATGATGTTTATCTAAAATAATAGATGGGGTAGAAATTCAGTTTTTATTTTTAACGTAAAAAAATCAGACAAAGCATTTTGTTGAACATCAGGTACACACCACATTAAGGTGTGTGGAGATGGAGTGATACCTGTAATATGCCAGGTACTGAGAGAAAAGAGTTGGTGAGATGAAAAGAGTTACTGCTGTACATATGTGTATATATATGTATGTGATTCTGTGCTAAACTGTGGGGTAGAGACGAAGAGGATAACTTAGTTTCACAGAAGGAAATCCTCATTAGCAGACAACGGATGTGCACAGGCTTTGGAAATGGATAAAAAATGGTGTTTAATCTTTCCGTAAATCCAAAAGAAACTGTATGATATTGAAGTCAGAATAAGTGTAATTTGGCATAAGGCATAGACTAAGTCATATGTTACCTGTAGCAGTACCTCACAGGGCAGTGAGGTTAAATACTTAGGAATAACTTGATTACCTTGGATATAGGTGTGTCCTGCAGTTTTTTTTTTTTGTAGTTAATTTATTTTTTATTGGAGGCAAATTATTTTACAATATTATATTGGTTGGTTTTGCCATACATTGATATGAATTTGTCCCGGGTTTACATAAGTTCCCCCTCCTGAACCCCCCTCCCACCTCCCTCCTCCCTTTATCCTCCCTCTGGGTCATCCCCGCATGCCAGCCCCGAGCATCCTATAACATGCATTGACCCTGAACTAGTGATTCGTTTCACATATGACAACATACGTGTTTCAATGTCATTCTCCCAAATCATCCCACCCTCACCCTCTCCCATAGAGTCCCAAAGACTGTTCTATACATCTGTGTCTCTTTTGCTGTCTCGTATACAGGGTTATCATTTGCATCTTTCTAAATTCTATATATATGTGTTAGTATATACTTTGGCCACCTCATGCGACGAGTTGACTCACTGGAAAAGACTCTGATGCTGGGAAAGGTTGGGGGCGGGAGGAGAAGGGGACGACGGAGAATGAGATGGCTGGATGGCATCACCGACTCGATGGACATGAGTTTGAGTGAACTCCGGGAGTTGGTGATGGACAGGGAGGCCTGGCGTGCTGTGATTCATGGGGTCGCGGAGAGTCGGACACGACTGAGCGACTGAACTGAACTGAACTGAACTGATACTGTATTGGTGTTTTTCTTTCTGGCTTACTTCACTCTGTATAATAGGCTCCAGTTTCATCCACCTCATTAGAACTGATTCAAATGTATTCTTTTTAATGGCTGAATAATACTCCATTGTGTATATGTACCAAAGCTTTCTTATCCATTCGTCTGCAGATGGACATCTAGGTTGCTTCCATGTCCTGGCTATTATAAACAGTGCTGCAATGAACATTGGAGTACACGTGTCTCTTTCAATTCTGGTTTCCTCGGTGTGTATGCCCAGGAGTGCGATTGCTGGATCATATGGCAGTTCTATTTCCAATTTTTTGAGGAATCTCCACACTGTTCTCCATAGTGGCTGTACTAGTTTGCATTCCCACCAACAGTGTAAGAGGGTTCCTTTCTCTCCACATCCTCTCCAGCATTTATTGCATGTAGACTTTTGGATAGCAGCCATTCTGACTGGTGTGAAATGGTTATCTCATTGTGGTTTTGATTTGCATCTCTCTGATTATGAGGGATGTTGAGCATTTTTTCATGTGTTTGTTAGCCATCTTTATGTCTTCTTTGGAGAAATGTCTGTTTAGTTCTTTGGCCCATTTTTTGATTGGGTCATTTATTTTTCTGGAATTGAGCTGCAGGAGCTGCTTGTATAATTTGGAGATTAATCCTTTATCAGTTGCTTCATTTGCTATTATTTTCTCCCATTCTGAAGGCTGTCTTTTCACCTTACTTATAGTTTCCTTTGCTGTGCAGAAGCTTTTGATTTTAATTAGGTCCCATTTGTTTATTTTTGCTTTTATTTCCAATATTCTGGGAGGTGGGTCTTGGAGGATCCTGCTGTGATTTATGTCGGAGAGTGTTTTTAACCAGTGTAATGTGAGCAAAATGGCCTTTTGGTAATGTAACTGACAACTGGGCACAGGTTAGATTAGAGAGGAAGAGACAGAATGAGGGAAACAAGTTAAAAAATTGTTGCAGTGACCAGATAACTGATGATAGTGGGAATGAAGAGGAAGGGAATACCTTGGGAGATATTTTGAAGATGTAATTAATGAGACTTTCTGTTTATATAAATACAGTACATGAAGGAGGCTATGAGGCCCCTAAGATGCTCAACTACATGTGTTTCATACACTTTTTTTCTGTATAAAATAAAAATAAAATTTATATTATCTAAACATACATTTTCTGGAGCAAATGAGTATTTTAAGGTTAGATGAAGGAGGAAAACAATCGAATGAGTTGATAGTGGACTTCCCAAGTGGTGCAGTGGTAAAGAATCTGCCTGCCAATGCCAGAGTACAAAAGAAACGTGGGTTTGATTCCTGGGTCAGGAAGATCCCCTGGAGGAGAAAATGGCAACCCATTCCAGTATTCCTACCTGGGAAATTAGATGGGCAGAGGAGCCTGGCGGGCTACAGTCCATGGGGTTGCAAAGAGTTGGACAAGATGGAGGAACTCAGCACACATGCAGGAGTTGATAGAGCTCGTGAAGGTCTGAAACTGAACCACACGGGGACAGTATGGGCAGCTCATTGCTTATACAACTGTCTTGATAGCTTTTGGCCTAGAAGTCAAGAGATAATAAAGAAACCACCTTGAGTGTGTCAGAAGAGTGACAAGAAAGTAGTTTGAACCTCATTTTTGTTATTCCTGAAAATGTTGTATACTAGTATGGTTGGTTAATAACACTTGTAGCGAAGAAAAACCTTTCCTTTCTTTCTTTTGGGAGAGTTAGAGGAAATTTGGAAGGTTGATCTTTTCTGCAACTCTAAACGGGAAACTAGGACAATAATTAAATTGATATAAGACATATTAAGCAGAGAAAAACAAATTTAATTTTTTATGTACAGTATCCCCCAAAATATGAGATTCAGAGAAGCAACCAAAGCAGGTAGCTTTTATACCTTTTAGGCAAAGAAGCAATAAATTAGTGTTGAATTGACAAAGGATTTTGAGCTCAGGGTAGCTAATTAGTGAAGAAGTAACAAGGTTAATTTATATAGGCTTTTTGCCCCTGAATTCTCTGTCTCTGGTGATAGAATGTATTTTTACCTCCTGGTACAGGGAGGGTCTCCCCTAAACATGGGAGATTCATTTCCTGTTTTTAGGAAAACAAAGGAGGATCAGAGTGTCCTTTTAGTAACTTCTGTTTCTTAAGTAACTTTAATTAAATATAATCAATATGTCAAAGTGGCATATTTTAGATGGCATATTTTGCTCCTTTTCCGACAGGATCTGGAGACAGAAAGAACAGATTTTGAGTTCCAACTCTTAAACTTACTTCTTATATGACCTAATAGCACTAAATCTCAGCATCCTCATCTGTAAAATGGAAACAACAGAGGTTCAATATAGGGTGATTGTGAGGATTAAATGAGACAGATAATATGCAGTACTAAGTGTTCAGTTCATTTCAGTTGCTCAGTCGTGTCTGACTCTTTGCGACCCCATGGACTGCAACACACCAAGTTTGCCTGTCCATCACCAACTGCCGGAGCTTACTCAAACTCATGTCCACCTAGTTGGTGATGCCACCGAACCATCTCATTCTCTGTTGTCTCCCTCTCCGCCCTCCTTCAATCTTACCCAACATCAGGATCTTTTCAATGAGATGGTTCTTCGCATCATGTGGCCAAAGTATTGGAGTTTCAGCTTCAGCATCAGTCCTTCCAATGAATATTCAGGACTGATTTCCTTTAGGATTGACTGGTTGGATCTCCTTGCAGTCCAGTGGACTCTCAAGAGTCTTCTCCAACACCGTAATTCAAAAGCATCAATTTGTCAGCACTTAACTTTCTTTATAGTCCAACTCTCACATCCATACATGACTACTGGAAAAGCCATAGCTTGGACTAGATGGACCTTTGTTGGCAAAGTAATGTCTCTGCTTTTTAATATGCTGTCTAGGGTGGCATTAATATGCTGTCTAGCTTGTCATACTAAATGTGGCATTCAGTAATTGATCAGTACCTAAGTAATAGTTGCTCTTGTTATTACCATGTTTTTATAATATGGAAAAATGAACATAGAATGATGATTTGGGACATGGTTAGAGGCAATATGGAAAGCTGATCTTTTCTGCAACTCCAAAGGGTAAACTAAGATTATCAAAGGTGGAATTATAAAGAACTTAGAAGATTTCTGCCTAAGATTTTTCTATTAAATTGAAAATAAAAGCCTTATAGCTTTGCATTATAGTTGGTTCAGTTCAGTTCAGCTCACTTGCTCAGTCATGTCCAACTCTTTGCGATCCCATGAACCACAGCATGCCAGGCCTCTCTGTCCATCACCAACTCCCGGAGTTCGCTCAAACTCATGTCCATCGAGTCAGTGATGCCATACGGCCATCTCATTCTCTGTCATCCCCTTCTCCTCCCACCCCCAATCCCTCCCAGCATCAGAGTCTTTTTTAGTGAGTCAGCTCGTTGCATGAGGTGGCCAAAGTATTGGAGTTTCAGCTTTAGCATCAGTTCTTCCAATGAACACCCAGGACTGATCTCCTTTAGAATGGACTGGTTGGATCTCCTTGCAGTCCAAGGGACTCTCAAGAGTCTTCTCCAACACCACAGTTCAAAAGCATCAATTCTTCAGCGCTCAGCTTTCTGCACAGTCCAACTCTCACATCCATAAATGACCACTGGAAAAACCATAGCCTTGACTAGATGGACGTTTATTGGCAAAGTAATGTCTCTGCTTTTTAATATGCTATCTAGGTTGGTCATAACTTATTATTTGCCAAATAATTTATCACATGCACTTAATAATTCCTGACTTTTTAATATAAAAGTCTGTATATTAAATAACAAAAGTTTGTTATATTAAAATGTCTGAAATAGCTAAATATATAAACTGATAAATTACTATGAAGTTGGTGTACTCATTAAGAGTAAGTAAGGGTCATGGCTAAGATATGATTTTTAAAAAGTGAAAGTCTAAACAGGAAAACTTCTGAAATTTTGGTGACTAAATGAAAGAATAAAAGGAATTTGAGGCAGCTTCCAGTTTTATGTTACTGTATCATTTGATATGAATTTTTTAAAAGATGACTGATGAGTTGTTCCTGAAAGAGAAATGTTGGCAGAATACAGAAGGACATAGGTTTGTAGGAAAATATAGTTAATTTAAAAGGATGTGTTGAATGCTTAGTTATGTTGTATGGAATTTGAGGCAAAGTTGCCTATCCCACCTTCGATGATGTCAGATGGGCAGTTGAAAATACGAAGCTGGTGAGAAGGTTAAGAAATAGTCTCAAGTCATTCTGTTCTTTATTAAGTACGTGCTTTCTGTGAGAATCCATACTCAGAATTTCTTTTAAGCCATTTATATACTGATTCGATCTGGTTGCAGGATCAAGAAAGCCAATGCCTTCTAGAAAAATTTAGACAACAGAGATTAGAAGACATTCCATATGGAAGGTATCCAAATGAATAAATGACTGGAAAATGTGCATGGTTGCTAAGAAATGAATACAGTTCTGTTTCTTGCTACAAAAAAGGACAAATATAGCTGAGAATCTTTGGAAAGTAAGTCTGATACAGGAAAAAGCTTTTGTATTTATTGTATTTAATACAGTTGTACTAAGTGGTAGTTGCTTGCTTTTTATTCCGCAAATGAGAAATTTGAGAGTGAGAGAATTCATTGGCTTGTCTAACATGTTTAACCAGAAAGTATGATATGAGGACTTCGATTCCCAAGGAGAGATTTTATGTCTTTGGGAAAGGGACATAAGGAGGTTTTGATCTTCCATGAGCTGAAAGATGGTGTTGCTATATAGGAACTAGAGCAAGACAGCAGAAAACTAACTATGGCATGATGATGAAGAGTTTGTTCTAAGATTGCTATGTAACAGGTCATCCAAATCAAAATTGGAAAATGCAGCCTCAGGAGTTAAAGGTTGACAAGTTATAACAATAAAACTATGAAAATGATGGACATATTAAGGGTACTGATGATAAAATAAAAGGATGTGGCTCAGTGATGAGGTCTAAGTTATAACTAAGCAATACAAAATTTGAGACCTGATAGATTGGCAAAGCTATTTAATCACTTCCCACAGTGTTTTCAGTCCACAGCAGGAACAGACAGAACAGACACTGTGGATAACAGAGACAAGTATTGGTGTGGCTGCCGTGACATAAGGTAATAGGTTACTAACAATTGTGTGGGGAGACCCACTGAAGGAATTGACCAGAAGAGTCCAAAATAAGTTCATGGCCAGAGCAGCTATGAAGAAGCTAATGGTTTATGAGTGACTGGGGAACAGATGAGTGAATCATGACCACTGTTACGTGTTTTTGTAACACATATTTGTATTTGTCATAAATGACTCAGATTGAAGACATTAAGATATACTGCTGCTCCCATGTAAAAAGTGTAATATTCCCTTCTTAATAAAGTGAGCGACTCTCAATAAAAGATACCTTCTTATGTGGAATTTCATCTGTATCAAAGGGTTTCATTACCTAAATAATTCCTTAAGTTCTGTTTGTATGGTATTGCTATGCACATGTAGCTCAACTATTTAATCAGTCTCACGAGAAAACAAATCAATAAAAAATAATATTTTAGATTTAATGAGTTCAAGAAACATAGATTGTCAGAGATGGAACTAGAAAATATTTAAGTCATGTTTTGTGTTTTTTCTTTTCTTGAATGAAAAATCACATAGAATTATATTAGGGATACAGGGGGGCATTTCTTTAATACCATTTGAGTAACAGTGTAATCAATCATGAAGCTTATATGCAAAGTTTACATATTTGGGTATTTTATTTCATTACAATTAAGAGTTTATAACTAAATATAAGCAGCATATATTTCAGTAACTCTTAAGAGATAGAGTTCAGAGTTCTTGGGGGGTGGTCACTTTAGAATATCTGAACAGTGTTGGGATGAGTGTTTAATAAGAGGATATCTATTTGAGCCCAGAGCTGCAAGGCTTACCTAAAATCATTTCCTTCACTGGTAGAAAATCCTAAACCTTGAAATCACTGCTTTGGACTAAGACACTGATTCTCTGCTTCAGTTCTCTTGCTTCTAGAAGTCCACATGGGTAGCAGTAGAGCCTGAAAGATTTTTTTCCAACATTTTGGAAATCCTCATGAAAACCTTAATTTACTTCTTTACATTTGGCTGAACATATAGCAATCCTAATTTCATGCTAATCAGAAGCTCAGATTAATTGTTAGTGGCATCACTGAAACTTTTGAGATGTGATGGATGGAGCAGACTCACTGAATCACGTGTCTGGTCATCAACGTGCTCATTTCAATCACTTATTACCACAACAACTGCAAAATGAGAGTCAAAGTATTCAAAAACATAAGATCTACAGGGAAAACAATAAAATGGTCCTTTATGGGTTAAAAAAAGGCAAAAAATATGAGAACCACTATTTTAAAGTACTCATAATATCCCGATTTAAAATGTAAATATTTCCAGGAATGACACAATAATCTGTTGGCTCCCATCTAATACAAAAGCAAAGATCAATTATCAGTTTGGGGCTTTCCAGGTGGCATGGTGGTGAAGAATCTATGTATCAATGCAGGAGATATAAGAGATGTGGCTTCGATCCCTAGGTTGGGAAGATTCCCTGGAGCAGGAACCCACTCCAGTATTCTTGCCTGGAAAATTCCATGGACCCAGGAGCCTGGCAGGCTCCAGTCCATGGGATTACTAAAATTGGACATGACTGAGCAACTAAACACACACACAAACAACAGAGCAAAAAGCAGAGACCAATACAATATGCAGAAAGAATGTCAATCAAATTGAAGGCAGTGAAAAGGTCAGGAACAGGACTCTTCTGGGAATGTTTGTAACATAAGGTTATTTGGACTTTAGTGTAGAGAGTATCTTGAAGTAAAAGACTTGATTCCAAAAGGAGGACTGAGGTAAGCGATAACTGCCTTAGACAAGCTCTATTTAAATCCTGGAGGAAGGGATGGAGAGGAGAAAAAAGAGAATCAAACAGACTTTCTAAATCACAATTATTACCCATTTTCTATTGACAAAGATGATGACGTGCTAGTACTTATTGTTAAGCTTCTGTGGTTTAGGTGTCGCTTATGATTAATGATTTCACACTAATTTAAATTATGTTTATTTTAGTAGAAACATAGACAAGAAAAATAAAATATTTAATTCAAAGCATTTTTCATAGTTATAACCAATTAAAATGTGAAATGAGTGAACTTACCTTCCAAGGTATTACTTATTTTCTTGCTGAAAACATATTGAAAATCTCAAACAAAATGCAAGTCTACAGTATTCAGGATCAGACATGAATTTAACTTTAGCAAATTACACCAGATTTACTTTTCTAAAGAGTAGAAAGCTCAGTCATTGCAGTCCAAGTTGACAGCAGAGAAATCAGCCACATTATCCATAACAAATGAGGTGTAAGCTGCTTGGTTTCCTCATTGAGGTCTCACTAATGGATATAGTTGTGGATGATCTTAGTGAGTAAGACCACAGTGGATCTTCTGAAAGCGCAACTTCTCCCTTCAACTCAGCCTTAAAAACAAGGTTAAAGGAGGCTGAGACACAACTTTGTCCAGAAATATGCTGATGGCCACCGTACTTGAGCCAGGAGCTTCTGATCAATCTTAGGGTTATACAAAGCACAATTCAAAAGCTAGTGTATACTAGGAATCTTGTTCAATTCTGAACAAACTTCTCATCCATCACACTTGCCCTTTCTACTATTACCCCCACTTGAACCAAGTACATTCTTGAATTTAATGCTCTGGAACCAGAGCGAGATTTATTTACCTCGATGTCTCTCGGAGTGATGCTAACGACCCATAGGTGAGCTGTAGAAGCTATTTGACAGAAGAGTATAGGATCTGTCATAAAATTTCATCCCAAATCTGAGTGATATTCAAAGAGTGTTTTTATAGTAATTTAACTTAATTTTTAATATTTCTGAGAAAAAAAGCAATTTCATCAATATTTGAAAAATGCATATTTCCATTTTTTAGTTGTTTAGGGAACCTCCATACTGTTCTCCACAGTGGCCATACAAATTTACATTCCCACAATCAGTGCTGGGGGATTTCCTTTTCTTTACATCCTCTCCAGCATTTTTTGTTTATAGATTTTTTTATGATGGCCATTCTGATCAGTGTGAGATGATACCTCATTGTAGTTAAATCCAAAAAGAAGGGATATATGTATACATATAGCTGATTCATTTCACTGTACAGCAGAAACTAACACAACATTGTAAAACAACTATAGTCTAATAAAAATTAACTAAAAATGTGTATTTTCATGTCCTGAGATGTGGAGAAATTTAGGAAATAATCAATAATTTATTTTAAGGAAGCATCAGTTCAGTTCAGTTCAGTTCAGTCGCTCAGTCGTGTCCGACTCTTTGCAACCTCATGAATCACAGCACACCAGGCCTCCCTGTCCATCACCAACTCCCGGAGTTCACTCAAACTCGTGTCCATCGAGTTGGTGATGCCATCCAGCCATTTCATTCTCTGTCGTCCCCGTCTTCTCCCGTCCCCAATCCCTCCCAGCATCAGACTCTTTTCCAATGAGTCAACTCGTCGCATGAGGTGGCCAAAGTATTGGAGTTTCAGCTTTAGCATCAGTCCCTCCAATGAACACCCAGGATTGATCTCCTTTAGAATGGACTGGTTGGATCTCCTTGCAGTCCAAGGGCCTCTCAAGAGTCTTCTCCAGCACCACAGTCAAAAGCATCAATTCTTCGGCGATACTATTATTATATGAAGATAATGATTTTAAACAACATAAAATTGGTTGATTGTGTTTCTTAATCAATCAATAAAGAGCAAATCAATTAAAATGATAATCAGAGTCCCTAGATTAGAAACGATTTTGATGAAGTGCTCCTTTAAAATAAATGCCAGACATGATTGAAAATGTCACAAAATGAATCAAAATTATTTTCTGATATTCATGTTGGCAGTGTAACCTGCCCAGAATTTACACATTCTAATTAAGGACAGAATGGAGCCACATAAGATTAGACATATCTGTAAATTAATGTGATTCTTCCTTCAGTTTTTACCAGTAAACCTCATAAGCATTTGTGTGTTGAAATATCATAAAATTTACTTTAAGATATTTATATTTTGCAGTTAGAGCTAAAAAGAAAAAGAGGACACAGAAGTATTCCATATGTAGATTATTGATTCTTGTGTGTATCAGTATTTAGATGTCTCCATGCAACTGAAAATAAACCAATAATATCTTAATTTCATTGCTTTAATTAACTTTATCAGTATCAAATCATGCATGGAAATAGCTAATTTAATATTAAGTATATAAACTTTACACTGTTCTATGAAGAATCACTGTGGGTGTAATAACATCTGAGATAGTAATTAAACTAAGCAACAGCACTTTATTTTAAATATCTCTGCCCACATTCCATCATTCAATTAGCTTGTAATTACTAACCCAATTAAATTATAATTTATATCATATTATCTATATTATATAACATATTATGTTTTTTGTCTAGTATATATCATCCCTTGTCTCCAAAACTGAATCAGTGAAACATACCAAAATGTTTGAAAATTTTGAAAACAAATTTTTTCCAAATAAATTTTGTTCTTCTTAGAAGTGATACAGGCATATTGTAATTCTAGATTTTAGAATATTTTAAGATCAGTTCTTTAACCGTTAGACCCAATTTTCCTTTATTGTTTAGCTACTTTGTAGGCATAGAGAGATAACTTCACTTTCTTCCCATCACTCTGTTCAAACTTCAATGAGGTTTCCTGAACACTCACAGTGGGTCTGGATTGCCATCCAATTCCAGGGATTCAGGATGGGTCAGAGAAGATCCCAACATTGTTCCACTGTGCTCAGCTGAAACTTTTATCTCGATTAGAAATGCTTTTCTATGTTCTCTTTGCCTAACATCTTTCTCAATACAATTAAATTGTCTTATCTCCTTTGAAGCCTTTCTTGAAGCTGCCAGGAAGAGTTAAGGATTAGTTCTTCCCTTCTCTGGGACCATAAAATGCAAGTGCTTTTGTATGTGTGTAAGTATATGCGTGTGCCTGTGTGTCTGTTTATGTTCCATGTACGTGTGTGTGTGTGCATGTTTCTAAAAGTACTGTGGATTTAAGGTGGATAGCCTAAAGTTTCATTACCAGGATTAACTTGTAATATTACTGAAATGCATTTGAATCATCCATTCTCACTGTAATTTATATAATGCTAATGAAAGTTAATATTCAGGCCTATTGCATAGGCCCTGTGATCACTCCCTGGAGTAGGATATGGCGACCCATTCCAGTATTCTTGCCTGGAAATTCCATGGACAGAGGGGCCTGAGCGGGGCTACAGTCCATGGGATCGCATAGTCGGATGCAACTGAGCAGACACACAATGTAAATACTGATAGTTACTGGAAGGTATATAATGTTACATATCATGAAACATTTGCTTGTATTTCTGGTGGAGAGATTGCAAAAGAAGGCATCTGAATCCCTAATGTTTCAATATTGGTATGTTTTACTTTCTAGTTTTAAATAAATATTTACTTTGTGCCTAAATTAGTGTTTGGATTTTTTTTTTTTTCTTTTTCTTAAAGAAGTTACCCCAGACTGTATAATCCTCAGGCACCACAAAATCTAAATCATCCTCTTTGGAATCAGAAAAGTAGATGCAGGAGAACTATTCACTGAATTCGTGAGAAACCTTAACATTTTTTCTGCACTCATCACTGCATTCAGTGGGGTCTTGCCAAGGTTCCAATTAGAGGTATAAAATTCTTTGCATTTTTTGCCCTTGTTTCCTGTTCATATGTAATTTTTGCAAGGCAAGTTTCTGGAGACTCAAAAATAAAGACGCTGTAGTAGAGAAAAAAGAAACAAACTGAAATCAGAGAGATCAATGTTCAAGTCCTATACCGACCCTTTATTCACCTAGCCTTTAATCATAACTAATCAATTTAAAATTTCTGGTTCCTTATTTCTACATGTATGTAATGCAAACAGTAGTCCCTTCCCGGCAGGGTTTGGGATGATTAGAGTTCACATATTTAAAATTTTTCATAGATCTAAAGCTAATCAAAAACTGATGTAACTGCCATTAGAATTACTTTCCCCTGAGTAAAAGATGTTTGGGGAAATGGTTTCTGCTCATTTCTCTTTCATAATTCTAAGGATAGCCATGAAAGAGTCTCAGTTTGGTGCTAATGTACCTTTAACAGCTCTTTTTGATAGGGTAGTTCTGATCTTACCCAACAAGGAAAGATCTCTGAGTGCCATTTTTATGAGAGAGACATGGCATTTCTTAGCTCAGGCTATTTACCTTACCCACTAAAAAAAATACCAGGGAGAAGGCTGACAGAGGGCACAGAATATTTTAAATCAAAACAATCAAACATATAAGACTAGAAGATTTCTTCTTCAATAACATTTCCTCTATCTGGATGACTGTACATTTTGGATACAGGAAAAGGCTAACGTATTCTATCTGTATACCCTCCCATTCCTTTTCTTTGTTTTTTCTTTTTAATTGGAGGATCGTCGCTTTACAATGTTGTGTTGGTTTCTGCTGTACAACAAGGTGAATCAGCCAAAAGTATACATATATACCCTCCTTCTTGAGCCTCCCTCCCACTGATCCCTTATCCCACACCCTTCCATCCCACCCCGCTAGTTCCTCACAGAGCACCGAGCTGATTTCCCTGTGTTCTACAGCTGCTTCAAGAGCATACCATCATATGGTCTAGGAAGCTGAGATGATTTGGAACTCTTGGAAATCACTGACAATGTTAACTAGATAATTCAAATTTCTCCTATCCAAAGCAACTCTGGGCAGTCCGTCTTGTGAATAATTAACCTACAGAATATTCTTCAGCTGTTCAGTTCAGTTTAGAAGCTAATTTGTCCAAACAACTGCATATTTTAAACAGATTCCCCAAAATGTATTTTTTATGTATCTTTTGTGTATATTTGGCTATTAAACTAGCTCTCTGATGGACACATCAAGTCACAAACTGCAGTGAAAAATACATTATTTTCTAAGAAAAATTCCCATTTTAAAAATGAGATTATGGAGAATATATTGTGGGAGGAAATGGAGCATTGCTCTACTTTGAAAGTGTTGCTCCATTAAGATCAAAATGCGTCAACTTAGATACCCTAATTTTACAGGAGTTTAATGCATTACTACATCATTGAAATCTGTGAAATAGCTTCACTAACTTGGTTTTTAAGTGAGACTTGTCTTATTAAAGGGAAGCAGTTTACTTTCTAAAGTTGTAATGTTAGAGTAAGTAATATAAAACAACTCTATCAGTTCAGTTCAGTTCAGTCGCTCAGTCGTACAGTAGCAAATGCTCAGAAAATAGTCGAATAACATGAACAAATTTGGCATATTTAGACCTTTAGCTTCATTGCTCAAATTTTTGGTTCACAATAATCAGGCAAGGAAGGCACATTTTAATGTAGCTCAAAATATTAAAAATTTGGTCTCTAGTGGGAACAAAAGGCAAAACCATCTCACAGATGTGCAGTTACTCTCTGCTGAATTACAAAGTCAATTCTAAAGTGGATCCAATGGAGGAACAAAATCAAACATCTACATATGTTGTATAGCATTTTGCCTACAGATGAAAAATACTCAGTACTGCTAAAACCTTAAGTAGAATATTTTAAAAATCTAACTTATATGATGGATTCATTGTGTTGTTAGAAGAAAGTTACTACTCAGTAAACTTTCCAAGGAGAGCAGCAAATGGAAGACTGTTCCTTTTGCTAACATATTTATAACATGTAATATTGCAAGAGGGTGACAAGCATACATGTTAGAGTCTCCTTTTTGGAGAAAAGTTTTCATACATTCCATTGTGTTATGTTCTAGAGTGAGCACAGTCTACTCATTGAGGAAAACAGAGGTGTCTAATAGCATATGTTTACAAGTATTAATAGTAAATTGTTGTCCATCTGAAGGGTCCTGGGCAGAAATTTAGACTATATCATTTCTGAAGGCTCTTATAACACTAAAATTCTATGTGGTTTCAATTTTGTTATCCTAGGCATGTATTAACATATATAGGATTCTTCCTCACAAAAAGCGTATAGACATTTCAAAAACAAAAACAAACAAAAAAATGGTAATTGGCTAATGGAAAGAGCCTTCTCTTTAAAGTCAGAAGAAAGATCAAACTTAAATCCTGCCTGCCACTTCCTACCTACGTTACATTAAAGTTATTATCCGATCTTTGAGATCCTGGTTCTTTTTTCATAATTTAATATTAAGGATAGAATTTACTTTCCCTATTTTGCTTTATAGTCACTGTAAAGGGGGCTTCCCAGGTAGCACAATGGTAAAGAGTCCACCTGCCAATGCAGGAGACACATGAGATGCAGGTTCAGCCCTTAGGCCAGGAAGATCCCCTGGAGAAAGAAATGGCAACCCACTCCAATCTTCTTGCCTGGGAAATTCCATGGACAGAGGAGCCTGTCAGACTACAGTTCATGGGGTTGCAAAGAGTCAGACATGACTGAGTGACTGAGCACCAACTGAAAAAGAAATGGACTGGCAATTTATTTACTGCTGTTTTACATTAGAAGCAACATTGGATATGTTAAGAGAAATTTTATTTCAGTCATGCTTTGCAACTTCCTACTCAGAGTATCTTGCATAATCCTTCCCCACCTCTAAATCTAAAGAACACTTGCTTTAATATTAACTGTATTTCTGTAAATGCAGATTACTTTTCTTTATTATTTTAGTGAAGCAAAACCCATGATATAATTATGTGTGTGCATGTGTCACAGTATAAATGTAAAAGTATTTTTCTCCTCCTTCTTATCTGTCAGATTGCAATACTAAGGCACTGGGCTAAAGACTGTGCATGATCTCTGTATATTACATCTGATTCTTTCCACTCTTCTATCATAATTTCTGTACAAACAACCATCACACCAATGCCTACATTCAAAACATATAGCCGATGGGATGGAGATGCTCAGTCATAAGAGACAGAATGAATTAGCCCTTTTCTATCATTCTGGTAGAGAATTCATGTCAGAAATTTGGTTGCTGTCTTGGGCGGCTGGCTGAGTTTAAAGATTGTTTCATCAGTGGGTGGGCTGCACCTCTCTGCTGTGTACTCAACCGTGAGTTTTCAACTGGACAAGAAAAAGTCTGCATTGCTCCACATTGGTGGCATCAGAGAAAGGCATGCATTGTATATTTATTTATAACTGGGGAAAAGAGAGATACTTAAATTATAGAAGCCTACCTTGAATTATTTAACCAAATTTAAGGACATTTCTACCACCCAATTTGTTCATATCAGAGAGCAATAGAGGGTTCTAATATGAGGTATTTAGGCTATAAGACTGATACTGAATGTACACTGTAAATGTACAATAGCTACAGTATTATTATTATTTGGTTATGGATGTTAAAATGAGAGCCTAAGAAATCAATTTCATTATTCAAATTATACTTTTGTACTTGCTTCTCTATATAAAGTGAAAACAACAAACAAGTTTAAAAAGAATGTTCAATTAGGAGGTTTTCCAATGAGGCAAAATACACATTGATATAAGAGGTATACATGTATTCTCCATACTTTCTTGATATGACTGCCCATTCTTCCTTTTTTATACACATCCTAATGTTCTTTTACTAAAACTTTATTTAGATCATTGGGCCAAGAGGAAGTTCATTAAAAAAAAAGTAGCAATTAAAAGAGGTAGATTGTAGATATTCTATCACACTTACTCATACTAGCTTTAGCTATCATTCTTTATTACTTTTGGTTGAAAATAAGACCAGTATATAAGCAGTTGATGGCATGCTATTCAGTCATTGAAAAATATTAATCAGAACTGCATAATAGATTGGAAATGATTTTAAGATGTAATAGTAAATTGAATAAAGGATATATAATAAATCTCAAACATGGGTCAAGCTTTGTTTATAAAACTTTTTAAAATAGGAAAATATACCAAAAGTAGTTTCTTTTCCTGTGTGTGGTAGAATTCTGATCATATTTTACGCTTTTTTCTATTTATTTATAGTTTGTTTGTTTTTTACTAAACATAGATTTTGTTCTTAAGGGAACATATATTAGATGAACATACATATGCATGATATAGTGGAGTGGTTAAGCTGTAGATTCTGGATCCAGACTGACAGAGCTTAAGTGGAGATTCTTCTTCAGCAAGTTGTCTCATCTCTCCCAACCTTCATTTCTTCAACTATGAAATGTGCACACTCATTTGTCTGTGGTGAAAAACCATGTTAATGTATATAAAGCAATTAAAATAGTGTGTGGCACGATGGAGGTAATCAATATGTATTAAGTATGATGGTTAAATTTATAATTTAAAGCACATTACAAATTGAGGACAATCTGACATTCAGTGTACTTTGAAAATACATATTTAAAATCTATAATTGTATTTATAATATTCAGTAACATCCAGATTTTGAGGTAACTTACTTAAAATTTGGAACATACTAGCTATTTGGAACATAGTTAAAATATGGATTTTTTAAGTCTTTGAATATTTAAAAAATAGATTCAGAAAGTTCATATACTAGTGCTAGTGCCTGTGTAATTTATTCTTTAAAACTCTCAAACCCTTGGAGTACTTTTTCTTATTTTGCAACCAGCTCATACCCTGATCTCAATTTTTTTCCTTTATAACTACAGCAAATAAGATGAAAAGATACTGGTAACAGGGTTTCTGACAAGAAGAAAGAAAGAGAGTTGGTAGACAGATTCTTAGGACAGGGACATAATGACAACTATGTATTGTGAAAAACAACAACAAAAAGCTCAAGAACCAGTCATTCTGCAGAGGAACAAACAGCTTCTGGGAGGAAAAAAAATACTGTTTTTTATTTTGCAGTACAGTGAATACAAAAAGATAATACTTCTGCTAAATTTTTAGTCAGTTACCATTCAATTCACTATTTCACAAAGCAGAAACATTTTTCACACATTTTAGAAGATTTTTTTTTTAATTTAGTACTTTTGTGTGGGAAGGGATATAGGAAGAAATAATTACATGAAAAGGCTGATTACTTAATTTCAAACAACTGAGTACTAAAACAGAAATTCCAAATTACAGTTTTTTTAAAGTTCTCTCCTTTTGCGTTTTTCATATATTTTTCTAAGATTGTACAGGCACTTACTTTACAGCTGTAGTCAATTTATTTAACTATAGTCATTCCTAAAGAGAGTTGTTAATAAATAGGTTACAAGAAAATTCCATCTATCTTTTCATAGACCATTCTCTCTAGGTTTTACTTAAAACAAAACAACATACTCTTTCTACTCTTGAAGATGGTATGGAGTAAAAAAACAAAGGATAAGGGAGGAAGACTCAAAAGAGACTGAGCACATAAATTATATTCTTAAATTCTTTGTTCTCTAAGAATTCAGAATACAGACGAACACAGATAACTGAAGTAAGGATGAGATGATGGTTGGGTTCATCAATATTCAAAGGAAAAAGTGATTGGAAAGGATTATCTGATCTAAATTAAGAGAGAGTGATGTCAGCCTCTTAATAACTTCTCAGAAAATACTGTTCCTGATATTTCATGCTTCAAATTTTTCCTATAATCTTTGTTCCATTCCACTCATGTATATGCCATAAAAGTCTATCTTCTATAATTCAATCATGATTCATGTTTTTATACTAGAATGATGAGCTTCAGTCTTGATATCTTACTTAAAGTCGACTTCAAATATTTAAATAATGTGAACTCTTTTTAAAAAACTTAATAGGAAGACTGAATTGTAATTCATCTTTTTGTCAAAACTATGACTATATTTTCTCAACTATAAAATATCTTTGTAGGAATTATCACCAAGTTAGAAACAGTCCTTGAAAGAAAAACAGCACTATCATATTTAAGGTATATGTTGGTAGTTGGTTGTGAAATGTGATCCAATTTCATAAAAACTTCAATTATAAAAATATAAAAATTATTACTTAAAATTTGCACCTTAGAAATGGATAGATGGCACGTATGTGAACAAGCAAATGTAATAATAGGTTGGGTATAGTTGTTATATAATTTTCCTTCCAAGGAGTAAGCATCTTTTAATTTCATGGCTGCAATCAGAATCCGCAGCGATTTTGGAGCCCCCAAAAATGAAATCTGACAGTGTTTCCACTGTTTCCCCATCTATTTCCCATGAAGTGATGGGATCCAGATGCCATGATCTTAGTTTTCTGAATGTTGAGCTTCAAGCCAGCCTTTTCACTCTCCTCTTTCACTTTCCTCAAGAGGCTTATTAGTCCCTGTTCACTTTCTGCCATAAGGGTGGTGTCATCTGCATATCTGAGGTTATTGATATTTCTCCCGGCAATCTTGATTCCAGCTTGTGCTTCTTCCAGCCCAGCATTCCTCATGATGTACTCTGCATGTAACTTAAATAAGCAGGGTGACAATATACAGCCTTGACGTACTCCTTTTCCTATCTGGAAGCAGTCTGTTGTTCCATATCCAGTTCTAACTGTTGCTTCCTGACCTGCATACAGGTTTCTCAAGAGGCAGGTCAGGTGGTCTGGGATTCCCATCTCTTTCAGAATGTTCCACAGTTTATTGTGATCCACACAGTCAAAGGCTTTGGCATAGTCAATGAGGCAGAAATAGATGTTTTTCTGGAACTTTCTTGCTTTCTCCATGATCCAGTGGATGTTGGCAATTTGATCTCTGGTGCCTCTGCCTTTTCTAAAACCTGCTTGAACATCTGGAAGTTCACGGTTCACATATTGCTGAAGCCTGGCTTGGAGAATTTTGAGCATGACTTTACTAGCGTGGGAGATGAGTGCAATTGTGCAGTAGTTTGAGCATTCTTTGGCATTGCCTTCCTTTGGGATTGGGATGAAGACTGACCTTTTCCAGTCCTGTGGCCACTGCTGAGTTTTCCAAATTTGCTGGCATATTGAGTGCAGCACTTTCACAGCATCATCTTTTAGGATTTGAAATAGCTCAATTGGAATTCCATCACCTCCACTAACTTTGTTTGTAGTGATGCTTTCTAAGGCCCACTTGACTTCACATTCCAAGATGTCTGGCTCTAGGTGAGTGATCACACCATCGTGACTATCTTGGTCGTGAAGATCTTTTTTGTACAGTTCTTCTGTGTATTCTTGCCACCTCTTCTTAATATCTTATGCTTCTGTTAGGTCCATACCATTTCTGTCCTTTATCGAGCCCATCTTTGCATGAAATATTCCCTTGGTGTCTCTAATATTCTTGAAGAGACCTCTTGTTTTTCCTATTCTGTTGTTTTCCTCTATTTCTTTGCATTGATCACTGAGGAAGGCTTTCTTATCTCTCCTTGCTATTCTTTGAACTCTCTATTCAGATAGTATATTAAAAAGCAGAGACATTACTTTGCCACCAAACGTCTGTCTCATCAAGGCTATGGTTTTTCCAGTTGTCATGTATGGATGTGAGAGTTGGACTATGAAGAAAGCTGATGGCTGAAGAATTGATGCTTTTGAACTATGGTGCTGGAGAAGACTCTTGAGAGGCCCTTGGACTGCAAGGAGATCCAACCAGTCCATTCTAAGGGAGATCAATCCTGGGTGTTCATTGGAAGGACTGATGCTAAAGCTGAAACTGCAATACTTTGGCCATCTCATGCGACGTGTTGACTCACTGGAAAAGACTCTGATGCTGGGAGGGATTGGGGGCAGGAGGAGATGGGGACGACAGAGAATGACATGGCTGGATGGCATCACCGGCTCGATGGAGATGAGTTTGAGTGAACTCCGGGAGTTGGTGATGGACAGGGAGGCCTGGCGTGCTGTGATTCATGGGGTCGCAAAGAGTCGGACAAAACTGAGCGACTGAACTGAACTGAATAGTTGTTATATGAATGCTTACTGTATTCTTTTACTTTGCTGTATATTGAAATTCTTCCAAATGAAATGTTAGGGAAAGTATGCTTCTTAGGATGGAATAATTAAAACCTCCTAATTCAAATTAAGAAAAATAGCGTCTATTAGGCCTTCAATTACTTCACTGAATTATCTTTCTATTATCACTCGCTTTCCCTAGTGGCCTGTGGGAAACTCAGTTTCCATCTCTAGTTTTGGAAAATCCCGTGGAAAGGAAATGGCAACCCACTCCAGTATTCTTGTCTGGAGAATTCCATGTGTGAAGGGCATGGCGTACTACAGTCCATGGGGTTGCAGAGTCAGACACGACTGAGCAGTTACACAGCAACAACAAATCACTCACTCATGAATGTGTCTTCATGAAGTTGTATTCTCACAAGTGAACTGTGAATCAAGTAATTTCTTTGGCAGTATATGTCCTGTCAGTAATTTAACTCTTATCCATTGGGTCTTGTTCAAATCCTTCTTCCTTGTTATTTAAAACTTCATGCTGAGGAATATTCATAACACATATCTCTTCCTCTTAAGCTATCTCACACCTTCCTGTTGTATTGTAGTCACTGTGTCTGATTCTTAACATTTTGAGCAAAGATCGTTTGTATTTTGTCCTTCAAAGCAGAGGATTACAAAGTGGGAAAGGAGAGCTCGAGGAAGAGAAGGAAGAAGATTTTTAATCTTTGAATTAAAAATCCAATTTTTATCGATTTTTTTCTATATTTTTATCTATTGTTACATAGCGTATTGATAGCTAGTATACTCAGTTTATTGGCAGCAAACAGATTTTAAGATATCGGAATCTTTTTTTTTTTTTTTTTTTACAGAGAAGTTTTACTAAATGTTCAAGAAACAGATTATTCTAAATGTCCAGAATGTTTTCCAGATAAATGAAAAGAAAGGAGTATTCTTCCAAAGGATGAATGTAACTTAGAATCAAAATCAAAGACTGTATAGAAAAAAATCATAGGTCAGTCTCACTCATAAACATAGATTAAAAAAATCACAACAAAATTTTGACAGATTTAACAATGAATTTTTAAAAAAAGCATAGTATATACTTATCCCAGAAATGTAAGTTTGGCTCATCACAAATAAATAGAACCAAAAATAGCCAAGATAATTTACCACATAAATTATAGGAGAAACACCTATAGATTATAGGAGAAACATCTCAAAAGATACAGAGAAAGCATTTGATAAATTTCAATACTCATTTGTGGTAAAAAATCTCTAACAAACTAGGTATAGAAAATAAATTTCTTTATCTAATACAAGAGATCAAAAATCTATAATAAAAACACATCCAAAGCTTTTGTTTGAATCACATATAAGATGTATCTGAACTGAACTGAAGGTAGGATATTTAAAGAATCAATTCAAATAATCATTTCTCTGATACCAGTAGGTGAGACCCTTTGAGATGCTGTGGAAACTCTGAATTCTGTGTCTTCAAGGGCAGTTAAGCATTTGCCATGATATCGGAATCTTAAGTTCAACTTTTTAAAATGAATTTATTTATTCTATAGTTTTTAACAAACAGTATTTGAGCTCCTACCATAGTCAAGTGTTTGAATAAAAGTCTCCTAATTACCATTACAGAAAATACTGTCAGTTGATTTTCAAGCATATGAATGCATTTTTGGATTAAATCATTAATATCCATCTGTGTGTGAATTTTTAAAAGTCAAATAGTATACATGTATATATATGTATATATACACATATGTATATATATGTATATATAGTGTAAGGTAATTCTCTGACCAAATGTACTAAATATCTCACCAACTTCTTACCTCAACCACAATCACTTGGTCTTTCCATAAATATTTAATGAAGCATGTGTGTGTGTGTATATATATATGTGTGTGTGTATATATATATAATGAATATATATACAATTTTGGATTATAGTGACTGTTAAACAAGTGATCTTAAACATTTTTTTCTGATTTTGAGACATTAATTCAGTTATTAATAGCTTTAATGTGCTGTGCTTAGTCTCTCAATTGAACCCTGCTATCCAATGGACTATATCCCACCAGGCTCTTCTGTCCTTAGGGATTCTCCAAGCAAGAATACTGGAGTGGATTGCCATTTCCTTCTCCAGAGGATCTTCCCAACCCAGGGATCAAACCCAGGTCTCCAGCACTGCAGGAGAACTCTTTACTGCCTGAGCCACCAGGGAAGCTGAATAACTTTAATATGTACCCTTAAAGAAAACAGTCATATAATAAAATATTCATTATGACCTTTGAAATGATAGGATAAAAAGCTCCAGTAGAAATTTAGAGAATTGAATATATCAAAATGTTAAGTTCAGTAAACAGTACAAATTTTATAACTCAATGTAAGCAGCTCTATATATCATATACTTGCTTAAAATTATTGGAATGGAAAACTCAAAAATTTTAATAGCCTTTGTATCTTTGTGGTAAAATTCATGAACATTTTTCCTCCTATTTCCTAAAACAATCTCAAACTTTCCAAAATATTCAAAGTATTATTTTATTTGAAATAAATATTTGTAAAAAGAAAAAAACCCAATGCCATACCTAAGTTATCCCTCTCTCAAAATATTGCCATTTATGTTATAAACCATGAGCACCCCATCAAAAGACGGGAACTGTTTTTGTTAATTCATATATATATATATATATATGACTGTATCACTTTGCTATACACCTGAAACAAACACAACACTGTAAGTGCCTGAGGCAATTTTAAAATAATGTAGCTTTTTACAACTGTGTATTCTATAGTATTTATTCTTTTGGTGAAATTTTAACTGTTAATGTTTTTGGCACTGTGCTTTGTACCATTTATTAAATAAAAATTTTAGTTGCTATGATTAGAAAAAAAAATTTAAAAAAAAGAACTACCAAAAAAAAATGAAAGAAATATTTGGAAAATACCCTTAAATAATATATAATACATGGATCCATTTTTTTTATAAATCAAAAGCTTATAGCAGGTTCTCTATGAAGTATATTTGTATTGTAGTCTTTAATTTTTTCTAGTTATAAATTTTCAAAGATAAAATTCAGAATCTCTTTTAGCATCCAAAATGCAATTAATCTGGTGATGTGATATAAAATCTTTTCTGAAGTATAATATCATTTTTTTTCATAGACAAACTATTACTTTTTTTTCAAACAATAAGGTAGGAGTTTGTTTGATGCACTCATCCTCTTAAAGCCATTTTGTTTTATATTTAGCACAGTAAGAACAAGCTGATCAACCTTTCTATAACAGTTAAGTGTAGAATTACGAAGCTTGCCAGTGCATACATAAATTCAAAGGTATAAAATGCCTTTATTATCTTAAGCTACATAAAGATAATGTGAAAGAAAAAATGTGTACTGATGCCAAGTTTTAAGTGATTTAACTAACAAGTACACCCTGCTCTTTCACTCTCACTGCAAGTCCAAGTATGGGGTTTAGATCTTTGCATAGACTCATTCTCTGGGATTTTTTGTGACTCTATATCCTGGCCTTTAAATGTAGTATAAAGTTCTGTGCCACAGTTGGACCTGTGGACACTATCAAATTAATTTTAGCCTGTTTATGTTTGCCCATGTTCCTGTAATACTCTCCCTAATTGATTGTAAGGATCCATTGCCCCATGCTTTTCTCATTTGAATAGTTATGACAGAAAATTATAGTGATGTATGGAATTCTCTTAATCCCAAGGTACATAACAGAAAAAGAAAGCACATGAGTTCTCCATCTCAGGAAGGACTTTTTATTGTCATCTTTTGCTTTGTATTCCTGTAGTGTGGTACCGTTTGCTACTCAAGGCAGAGACTTTTAAATCATCATGAATGCAAACAAAGTTTTAATAGTTTTTACTAAATGGTATATATTTAGCATTTATTACATTTTGTGTTTTTCCCTATAATGCCATGATGTAAAATAAAGTAATATCATAGAGTGATTGGGGAAAAAAATCCATTTTGTTTCAAGATTTACTTTGTATTGACCTTAATGCCCTAACTTAATAGTTAACTTGAAGAAGCTTAAACAATTCAACGTAGGGGCCAACAGAGGTTCAGATGCCTTCCTCCAGGAGAGAAAGCAGTAAGATTCAAAGACAAGTGAAAATTTAAAAGTGACTAGAAGGGAAAATAGACTACTTAGGAGGCCTCCAGAGAATAAAAAATAAAAACCTCCTGAAAAGTGTCCAATTTGCAACCTTAATTGTCACAATTGAAGGCCTTGCTTATCAAACTGTCCAAAGAGAGTGTGGAAAGAAAGATCTTCAATCAAAGCAAAATGATTTTTTTATTGTTTAAAATTAAACAAGTATCCAAATTTTTCAAAACGGAGTAAAGAAGGTACCTAAAATGCATCACCAAGTTCTGGACCATCTGCAGTGAAGACCTGTTTTATGACAGATTTGAAATAGAAGTTGAGGATACCACACAACAGAACTGCAGTCTCTTTTTAAAAAATCAATAGCTTTTAAAATCTCAGACGCTTTCACGGCTGAGATTAATAAAGACCAAGAATCCATCCCGAACACACACAATGACTTCTATTACAAAAGGAAAAATGAAAACGCTGCTATTACTGACACAGTCAATAGATCCCACCTCAGTGTATACTGTACTTTGCTATATTTTTAATTTAAATGCATATAGTTCCAGGGACTGAAGCATGATCAGCATTCTTTCACTTCAGAACATAATGGAAGATGTAGAAGTTTGTCCCATAAATAAACATATAACCTGTCTTGGGTACCGTTTGCTTAAAATATTTCCCCTGGAAGCTTATCTAGCCATTCTCAGTATGTGGTTCTTCCTCTGACCTGCTCTTTATTACTGCTTTCCTTCTTTCAACTAGAACTTGAGCAGAATATCACAAAATTGTGCCTTCTGCCTCTGACTCGTGGATGTATAGTACAAAGTCCACAAAAACAGCACCTTTGTTAAAAAAAGAGAGAGAATATATTAAAATATTTACATTCAGAGTTTCATAAGCTTAAAGAAATGTACAATTTATAAGCACATAGTCTTTCCCAGGGACCTGAAAATATTGCTTACACTTCGTGTTTGTAAGCCCTGGGGGCAAAAGGAACCTATACTTAAAAAATTAAAAAGTACTAATAATTAGTATTAATAAATACTAATCTAACAGATCTTTCAGCAGCATTTTTATTCTTATTGTAAAGGGTGAGGGTACCAATAAATCATTCAAAAGAGTTCTGCAGCATTCACGTGGAGTGTATCACAGATCCATTTAATCCAGTTACGTTCAAGATGTAATTCTCTTACTGATAGACATCCAGGATTTCTATGACAAATTCACAAAGGCATACAGAAAGCTAAATATGCTGCACAAAATATACCTTAGAGACTGTATGAACAGACCATTCCTTCTTTCAAGATAGCATATAGCAGACCCAGGTTCTGTGATGGTATGTTTACTATATCTAAACATTTTGCTTTAACTTATTAACTCTTTATCAGTCAAAAAGCAGTTCAATAGACAAAGACTTGCTTTTCATTAAGGATCTACCATTTGTCTCATAGCATAGGCATCCATTCTATCATTAACTCTTAAAATGAAGAATAAAGTAAAAACTTTCCATGCATATAAGACAGACAAAAGCCATACAAGTAGAGAGAAATCAGCCTGCCTGTTGTAAAGAACATGTATCTTTAGGTGTAATCATTTCGTTTCTGTGTGAGAATCAACAAAATGTTCTGTATATATAGTGCAAATTATTTTGAATTAGAATTTTAAATAGGAAAAAGAAATAAAATTGAGAGTGCCTTAAGAAAGGATTTTTTTTTTTTTTTTTTTTTGCTCTAGAAAGCCTCACAAAGATATTTCAAGGGGAAAGAACATTTGGATCAATTCATTCAGGGTGACTTGGCTATTTGAGAACCAACTAAAAGCAACTTTTTGTAACCAAACCAATAGAAATCAAGTTGCATATAAGGGCTCATAAGGATTAAAAACCTGAGAGGACTGGCAATATTTGTACATGACCCACAGCAAAATTTAAGAAAATTAAAATTTCTTGCAGGAAATCAGAGCAATGTTCCAGAAAACCCAGGGATTTCTGGTCACTTCCCATTTAAAATGTGGTCCTCAGAACAACAGTGTAGATAGACATCATTGGGAATTTGGATAGAATGTCAATCCCTGGCCCTTGTCTGACCCATCCAGGTGATTTTTACTCACTTTAAAGTAATAATGTCTCACCTTCAAAGTTATTTGCCACATCCTCCAGATTTTCACAATTGTAAATAATGTTGCAACCTTGATGCATTGCTAGGCCATAATCTGTGTAGCCTGAGGAAGCATAGTGCTTAAACTATGAGGCAGAATTTCTCTTTTCCAGACAGCTCTGACCTACCCAGAGCAATGATTGATCTGAGATGAACTGGTAACTGAAAGAAATTAACCTAGAGCTATGAAACCAAGATAAAATTTGTGGTGGTCTCTAATCAATCTGGCAAATGGATTATTTAAGGGCTTCAGTGCTAGTCTTCTCTGGTTAAACTTTTTAAAACAGCTATTTATTTTCATAGGAATCTATTTTTATTACCAGTGCTTCATGTGAGTTGTGCATTTATTCAACTATTATAGAATGTATTTCCACTCTGAGTTTTTAAAAATTTCTTAAGGTGATTTATAAATTAGACCTAATGATAGGAAATACTTTCCACTTACTTAAAAGGAAAACCCAAATTAATAATAAGTTCACATTTAACCCTGGTCTGTTCCTGAAATATTTGCTTTAGCTAGTATAGTATCTAGCCAGTGACCATATGAGATCCAAAACTAATCTTTCATAGTGTTTTCTTCTTTAAAACTAACAGAGATTAATACTATCACTACTATTGTATTATCACTACTGTTGATATTATCACTACTATTATAAGGCTCCTTATGCTGTGGTCACTATCATTTTTAATCCAAAATATAATTTTTTTTTTATTTTTATTTTTGTCTGTGTATGTGGCCTGCAGACTCTTAATTCCCCAATCAGGGATTGAACCTGTGCCCCTGAAGTGAAAACACAGAATCTTAACCACTGGACTGCCAGGAAAGTCTCTAGAAATATTATTCTTTAACATACTTTGATAAATTATTTATTTTTCCTTTCCTTAGATACTGGAAGACATATTTGTAACAGTGTTAAACTTTGGTTTTCTAAAAGTAGTAAAATTTGTTTTGGGGGATTTTCCTTGAATTTTTTGGATATATTATGAAACTTTACAAAGTCCACCTAATTTCAAATGTCAGTTAAATTTATGAATATGTTTAAAAGGTAATTTATAATTCATTAATTACTAACCAATGTTTCCCCTGCCTCTATAAATTATCTAAACTTTAATATTATCACTACTATTAAAAGGCTCCTCAAATATGGCCAAGTTCCAAAGTAAAGAGCAAAGTATTTGAATCTACTCCACAAATACTGTGCCAAAGAAATCCTGAAGTGAGTTGAAAATAAATCTTTGACTATCTCTGAGCTTTTGGATCTCTCGATTTATGAAAGAACAGACAAATACATTTAAATTATAATTATAAATAAAAATACAATGAATTTTACAAAGCATAAAGAGAGAAAAATGGGTATGTTGTGTAGAAAGCAGTCCTCAAGTACCTAATAGCCCCTTGACTATAGCTGTAAAATGGGATTATTCAGAGAAAAGACCAAAAACAGGTGACTAGAGCTTTTGAGACAGTAGTGGACGGGCAAATGCAAGGAGGCAGCTATGAACTGGGAAGACACATACGAAAAACCAGAGGGAAGGGTATATGCGAAGGATGTATGAGTGTAATAGGAAAAAGAGAAAATAATTTCATTTTCAAAATGGAGGGCCATTGCTATGACAGAAAAGATATGTTGTATTTTTAGTGATTAGAAGACAAAATTTTTCAGATGGGAACATGAGAATTTTGGTTATCAGGAGGTGTAATTTATCCATAGGTACTCTGAGCTGTACTTCTAATTAAGAACTGTTATCAAAATAAGTTGCCATTTGGTAATTTAGGAAAATTAAATGGAAATGATAATTTCAGGATCCTGTGTTTCACATTTTTGAGACATACCAAAAAGTTATATTTTTCATAAAATTTTTCTCTCTCTTTTTCACTTCAGGAGGAAAGGGATCTCTGGAGCACTTGACACATGTTGGTACATGACAGTTCTGGTCATTTCATAAAGATATAAAGTTAGACCATAAATTTAACCTTATAAAAAATTGTTCAAACCTCAAATACAATTTTTTCTGTTCAGCTGTTGTAGCTTTAATATTTAGAAAATCCTTTTAGTCAATGTCAGAATAATTTAGTTAATATATATTTATTACTATACATATTTATTAAAATATAAAGATTGAACCTCCTGCCTGCTTCCTCTCATCCCCAACAAATACCCATTCTAATGTGTTTCGTAAATCTCCTTTTTTTCTCTCAGATGGTCTTGTCTGTGCTCTTATATATCTAAAGAAGAAAGTATAATAAATTTAGTATTATGGTTTTGGAATATAAGTAAGGAAATTCTATTTTCCATGGAAATTGAGTTAAGGAAATTTGTCTTTATCACATGGATGTACAGATCTGAACATTATCCAAGAAAGCAGTATGAACACTCTGTCCTAGTGTTCTATATGTTGTTGTTTTTGTTGTTTAGTTGCTAAGTCCGTCCAACTCTTTTGTGACCCCATGGACTGTAACCTGCCATGGGGATTTCCCAGGCAGGAATACTGGAGTGGGTTGTCATTTAGTGTTCTGTGTAGTATCCGTCTCCTATATTGCAGGCAGGTTCTTTACCATCCAAGCCACCAGGGAGGCCCCATATTCCGCTATACTGCATGCTTGCTTGTGTGCTAAGTCACTTCGCTCATGTCGGATTCTATGACCCTGTGGACTGTAGCCTGCCAGGCTCTCCTATTCATGGGATTCTCCAGGCAAGAATACTGGAGTGGGTTTCCATGCCCTCCTCCATGTAGTATAGTAACTCTAATACAAATATAGGGGTAACAAGATGATTTTGCATATTTTTTATTTAATTTAAAAAATTTTTATTTTATATTGGAGTATAGTTGATTTACAATGTAGTGTTAGTTTCAAGTGTACAGTAGACTGATTCAGTTACACACACACACATATATATATATGCATCTGTTCTTTTTCAGATTTCTTTTCTCATTTAGATTATCACAGAATACTTACATATTTTCTTAAACTTTTTAGTAACTTTATATTTAATTAATACTCTAGAAAGCAATTTAGTTTGAAACATAAATGGAAAGATGGTTACTACCTTTTGTTTTCTATCTAATATGTTTAAACAATTGTATTTTAAGGACTCAATACCTTTTACAGGAACTGGTAGCTACAGGGTAAAGTCATTATCTTGCAGTTTGATCAAAGCTTATGTGGCTTGCAACTCAAGTCCTTCCATGTCACTTTGCCTTCTGTTCCGTTCCATTCCGTTGCTCAGTCGTGTCCTACTCTTTGCGACCCCGTGGACTATAGCCTACCAGGCTTCTCCCCATATGCAGACTGAGGCTGTTTATTACACCATATGCTATTGAGATCTAATAGGGATCCATTGGGTTTCATTTTGGTTGGACTCCTGTTTGAATGTTACAGTTTCTATTAATCTACCCTAAATCCTCTGAAAAATTTTGCTTGAAACTTTCATTGTGAACATAATTATCTCATGGAGTAAATGTGGGAATTTAGGAAGGCCTAGGTTTTACCTATCTGCTAGTGTAATGCCCTAGGCAATTTTCTTCTCACTGAGCTTCAGATTCTTCTTTAATAAAAATAAAATAATAATAATGTCTATCTCACTAGATAATTCTAAATAATAATAATATCTATCTCACTAGATAATTCTAAGAAATAAATGTGTATATAAAAACTGTAGTAAATTTTGAAGTTGTACTGCATATTGATATTAATGCCAATCAGTAATATCACTCTGAAAGCTGCCATTGCCAGCTTTATTTTGTGGGTGGCTCAGTCGGTAAAGGATCTGCCTGCAATGCAGGAGACCCGGAGTTTGATTCCTGGGTCCGGAAGATCCCCTGGAGAGAGAAATGGCAACCCACTCCAGTATTCTTGCCTGGAAAATCCCATGGACAGAGAAGCCTGGAGGGATACAGTCCATGGGAATTGCAAGAGTCAGACACGACTTAGCGACTAAACCACCAAAAAGCAAACAAAATTTCACATTTACATTTGAAATAGCAGGATTTAAAAATATGCAGTGTGTTAGATAATATTTCTAAACATATAGCTTTCCTCTTCTTAACCACACAAAATTCACAAGGACTTCACCTTCCCTGTCTCATAGCACAGACCCACACTGATGAGTGGTCACTGCAGCATTTTCTTCATTGAACTCCTAGTCTCCTTAATGAGATGCTTCAAAATGGGGGGAGGCGTGATGTCAATTAAATGGAAATCAGGAAAATGTTTATGTTTTCAAAAGAGTACTTTGTTCTTAGTAAATCACCTTTCATTTTCTTGTCACTGGCAAAACTGGCTTTATATCTGACACATATTTTACATCTCCATTTAGAAGTCTCTGTAATTGCAAATTTGCTAAAATTGACAAGCTCTTATGGGCCTCAGGATGAATATACATGCTATTCTTTTTGCCTAAAATAATCTTCAAATGCCCAGCTTCTTGTTTTTTGAGTCTCGGGTTATATGTCATCTCATTCAAGAGAATGTCCTTGACTACCAAATTCAAGACACAACCCACCTATAGCACCCTTTTCGTTTCCCTTGTAGCACTGATCTCACTGTGTAGTTATGTACCTGTTTATTTATTTATTTGTTGTTTGCCTGCTCCAGTTTACTTTGAACTCCATAAGAAAGGGTGACCATGTCTGTTTTGTTCTGCTACACATATCTAATGTAGTACCTGGTACATAGAAGGCATTCAGAAAATGCTTATTGACTAAATGAATAAAAGGAATGGAGAAAATATAACTTTTAGTGCTTTGTGAAATTAGAATTAGTCCAGATAAACTGTCTCATAAGACTGGATTCAGTTCACTTCAGTTGCACAGTGTCTGACTCTTTGCAACCCCAAGGACTGCAGCACACCAGGCCTGCCTCAGTTCACTTTAGTTCAGTCGCTCAGTCATGTATGACTCTTTGCGACCCCATGGGCTACAGCATGCCAGGCTTCCCTGTCCATCACCAACTCCCAGAGCTTACTCAAACTCATGTCCACTAAGTCAGTGATGCCATCCAACCATCTCATCCTCTGTCATCCCCTTCTCCTCTCACCTTCAATCTTTCCCAGCATCAGGGTCTTTTCCAATGAGTCAGTTCTTCGCATCAGGTGGCCAGAGTATTGGAATTTCAGCCTCAGCATCAGTCCTTCCAATGAATATTCAGGACTGATTTCCTTTAGGATGGACTAGTTGGATCTCCTTGCAGTCCAAGGGAAGCTCAAGAGTCTTCTCCAACACCACAGTTCAAAAGCATCAATTCTTCGGTGCTCAGCTTTCTTTATAGTCCAACTCTCACATCCATACATGACTACTGGAAACCCCATAGCTCTGACTAAGTGAACCTTTGTTGGCAAATAATGTCTCTGCTTTTTAATATACTTTCTAGGTTGGTGATAGGTTTTCTTTCAGGGAGCAAGCATCTTTTAATTTCATGGTTGCAATCATCATCTGCAGTGATTTTGTATTCAAAGAAAATAGTCTCTCACTGTTTCCACTCTTTCCCCATCTATTTGCCATGAAGTGATAAGATGGATGCTGTGATCTTAGTTTTTTGAATGTTGAGTTTAAAGCCAGCTTTTTCACTTTCATCAAGAGGCTCTTTAGTTCCTGTTTGCTTTCTGCCATACGGTTCATGTCATCTGCATATCTGAGGTTATTGATATTTCACCCTGCAGTCTTGATTCCAGCTTGTGCTTCGTCCAATCTGGCATTTCACGTGATGTACTCTGCATATAAGTTAAATAAGCAAGATGACAATATACAGCCTTGACATACTCCTTTCCCAATATGGAACCAGTCCGTTGTTCCATATCCAGTTCTAACTGTTCCTTCTTGACCTGCATACAGATTTCTCAGGAGGCAGAAAGGTCGTCTGGTATTCCCATCTCTTTAAGAATTTTCCACGTTTGTTGTGATCCACACAGTCAAAGACTTTAGCATAGTCAATAAAGCAGAAGTAGGTTTTTCTATGATCCAGCTGACGTTGGCAATTGGGTAGTTGCAGCTGTTGGGTGAACATTTCCTTATGAATCTTTTGCTAACATTTCAGCTCAATATACCTTAAGCTTAAATCATTATTATTTCTCTTCTGCCTGTACCCTCCATCACAGGTGCTCATACTTATGCACTTACTGACTCTTGTAATGGCTCCGTCTACCTTTTAAGTAAATTTGGGAATCATATTTAGGTCATTTATCTTCTTCACTCTATATATCCAAATAGATTTCCTTCTCTGAAAGTCCCTTCTTCATTCTTATGTATATTTGTCTCTTATCTGAAAATTTTCATTAACTAGTGACTAGATTACATGACTCCAGTTTCTCCATTTTTATATACATGAACAAGGAGATCAAACCAGTCCATCCTAAAGGAAATCAACCATGAATATGGAAGGACTGATGCTGAAGCTGAAGCTCCAATACTTTGGCCACCTGATGTGAAGAGCCAACTCATTGGAAAAGACCCTGATCCTGGGAAAGTTTGAGGGCAGGAGGAGAAAGGGGTGATAAAGGATGAGATGGTTGGATGGCATTAACAACTCAATGGACATGAGTTTGAGCAAACTCTGGGAGATAGTGAAAGACAGGGAAGCCTGGTGTGCTGCAGTCCATGGAGTCACAAAGAGTCAGACATGGCTTAGCGACTGAAAACAACAGCAACAACAATTTACATGCTGATTTGTTGTTGCTATTTAGTCACTAAGCTCTGTCTGACTCTTTTACAATCCCATGGGCTGTAGCCCGCCAAGCCCCTCTTTCCATGGTATTTCCCAGGCAAAAATCCTGGAGTGGGTTGCCATTTCCTTCTCCAGGAAATCTTGCCAACCCAAGGATGGAACCTGTGTCTTCTGAATTGGCAGGCAGATTCTTTACCACTGAGCCACCTAGGAAGCCCTTATATGCTGATGTCTCCCATTTAATTATTAAAACCTTAAGGGCAGGGATTCTCTTCATTATCACAGTTCCTAACATAGTGACATATTCATAATCAGTTCCTGCTTAGTGCTTATTTCCTTACCCTAAGGGACTTCCCTGATGGCTCAGCTGATAAAGAATCAGCCTGCAATGCAGAAGACCTTTGGATTCCCGGGTCGGGAAGATCCCCTGGAGAAGGGATAGGCTACCCACTCCAGTATTCTTGGGATCCCCTGGTGGCTCAGATGGTAAAGAATCCATCTGCAATGCGGGAGACCTGGGTTCAAATCCTGGGCTGGGAAGATCCCCTGGAGGACGGCATGGCAACCCACTCTAGAATTATTGCTTGGAGAATCCCCATGGACAGAGGAGTCTAGCAGTCTACAGTCCATGGGGTCACTAAGAGTCAGACACAACTGAGAGATTAAGCACACACACACTTACCCTAAGATCCTGTAGCTTTTATACTCCTTTGTAGAGTCAAACTATAATGTGTAATAATGATGAATTATATTTGTAGAGTTGTTTTCAACATGTCTTCAAATCCTTTGTCTCATAACTTAGCTCTAGTTGGTAATCATTCAAACATCATTTAAAACCTACAGTGCTGATTCTTCTATCTCTTTCAGGCAGTCTGCCCTGAGGATATAAGCAATAGTATCTATTATTTACTTTTTTTAAGATTCGTTGTTATACCCTATTAAACCTTGATAAATATCCTCTCTGTGTGTGTTTCCAGGGAAAATAAATTGTGTTTCTGCTCAGCACTCCTTGGCTCTACAGACGCACAAAGAAGAGTATGTATTTTTAAGTAGAAAAGGGAAACAGCAAGCCATTCACAAAGTGTAATATTTTTCATCTCAGCAGCTTTGTGACTTGGTCAGCAGTGGTCCCACCTTTTGCAAAGTAATAGCCTAATCAGAGTGAAAAGAGGCAGAGGGATCAGGCTGATCAGAGGAGACTTGCCTGTAGCATCTAACGGTTTCTCTCTTGCCCCAGCAAGGAGCAAAAGAGTTCATCAGGCATGCAGCCTCATATCAAATGTTCTGGACACTTTCTTTGGGGCATTTTTGGATGTTTGACTAGACAAGCCTTTTTCTGCCTCAGCACCCTTGTCATGTTGTTTCTTCATGGTCAACATGACTGAGATAAGATAATGTATGAGGGTAACTTGACAGGATCTGAAAAATAGACAAATAGACCTTGAACCTGCTGAAGAAGCTTCAAAAGTTAGTTGTAAAGGTGCTTTGTGGGAAAAAAAAAAACGGAACACAGGTATGGAGCTGGATTTAGTTCTAGAAGAAAAATCCAATTTTAGTAGCAAACAGGTAGCCAATGAAAATTAAGGGTAGTTGTTACATACATCTTGTAGATTTCCTGAAAAGTCACTAACAATTGCAGAGATATATGGTAAATTAGATTGCAAAAACACAACAGGGGAGTCACTGTCTTGTGTAAGAGCCCCTATATACATACATATTATATGTGTAACATTTTACAGACACTACTTATAAGCACCACATTCAGGGAGTAAATTTTCAAATAATTTTGGCAATAGAATATTTTTATGTGACATTTTTAGTGGTCATTGAATGTATGATATAAATGGAGATACTGAGATTAAAACAATTATGGGAATGAATTAGAAACCGCATACACTTAGCCTTCACACCTGTCTCCCATGGTAACCCCTGAAAAGTCTTCTACACAACATGGATTTATTTAATCAAGTACCAATAAATCTATATATTAATACTTAATAGTGTAAAATTTTCTAAAGTCTAGTAAACAATATAATCATGGAAGTGTTATTTAATAGAGCACTGTGTGAGTTATATGTCTTACCTTATTTTTATAGCAACAAATCAGAAAGTCAATAAATATTTCACAAATGCTACAGAACGAAGGAAGACTGAGAGAAATTTGACAAATGATTTTGAAGAAAATGTGGCTCAAAGTGGCTCTCTTCTCATGAATTTTCCAAGGAGGGCATATGGACAGTTAAAGAACAAATGGTTTCTCTGCATTTGTCATTACAATTCCATTTCCTGGAACTTGAATAGCAAACATATTCTTCCATGTGTTAGTCATCATAAGGATCATGAAGAATATCAGATGTGATAACAGAGATCAGTACACTCACAATGACCTCAGATCAAAGTAATCCGAAATTAAAAGATCAAAGACCAAATCATACAACTAGACAATGCTCTTGTTCTCAAGCTGCTCATATATTTAACTGTGTTAAAGCAATTTGCAAATACCCAGTGTACAGTTTTTTAAAAAATCTTAACAAAGTAAACTTCTGTCAGCATTTAAATGCCTGAATGGCAAAGCTGATCATACACTTTGGACTTTAGAGGGAGGTCAGAAATCGTCCTCATCATTTCCACTCCCAAAGAGAAAGAGTGAAATAGATTCCTTCTTTTCTTCATGCCTCAGGCATAGAAGGAATTCTTGGCCTCAGAAATCAACATGGTACGAGGGAAAAGAAGTCACAGAGTGGATACTGAAGCCAATCTCTAGTCCAGACTAGTTTTCTACTTAAAGATTTCCAGGAATCATGCTTACTTGGTTTTGGTACAGAGTCAGGATGCTGCTGCTGCTAAGTCACTTCAGTCGTGTCCGACTCTGTGCGACCCCATAGACGGAAGCCCACCAGGCTCCCCCGTCCCTGGGACTCTCCAGGCAAGAACACCGGAGTGGGTTGCCATTTCCCTCTCCAATGCGTGAAAGTGAAAAGTGAAAGCGAAGTCACTCAGTCGCGCCCGACCCTCAGCGACCCCACGGACTGCAGAGTACCAGGTTCCTCCATCCATGGGATTTTCTAGGCAAGAGCACTGGAGTGGCTTGCCATTGCCTTCTCACAGAGTCAGGATAGATTCTAGGCAAGAGCACTGGAGTGGCTTGCCATTGCCTTCTCACAGAGTCAGGATAGATTATATTTATATTTAGAAAGGAAGTAGGCAACAAATAGACATTTTCAAGCATTGATTCATTACTCATCTATGAGAGAGGCATTCAGGGTACAAGTGGACTAGAGTATGGCCCCAGAAACCTGGGAGAAGTAGGTGGATCATTTAAGGTTTGAGCCTCATTTCTTTTCTCAGTCACTACTATCAGTATACTCTTTCAGGTTCCCAGTAACACAACTGCTATATGAAATCCATGTACATTTTTGTAGGCATCATGAAAATAAGTAAATCCTAAAATAAGACTGTGACAGTAATTATTAGTATTATCATAATCCTTAATAAAAATAATAAGTGTGAGTTTTCAAAATCAATATCAAAGAGGATATGAACATTGATGATTATTTTTTGTTGAGGTAGAGCTGATTTATAATATTAGTTTCAGGTATGCAACATAATGATATAATATTGTTATAGATTGTACACCACTTAAAGTTATTATAATATAATGGTTACGTTTCCCTGTGCTGTACAATGTATCCTAGTGACTTATTTATTTTATATATGGTAGTTTATGTTTCTTAGTCCCAAACACCTATCTCACACCTTTCCCTTTCCTTTCTTCACTGGTAAACACTAGCTTATTTTCTTCATCTGTGATTCTGTTTCTGTTTTGTTATATATATTTGTTTGTTTTATCTTTTAGGTTCCATGTATAAGTGATGACATAGAATAGTTGTCTTTGATTTATTTCACTAAGCATAAAACTCTCTAGGTTCATCCACATTGTTGCAAATGGCAAATTCTCATTCTTTGAAGGGTGAATAATATTCCACTGCACTTTTTATCTCTTTATCTGCTCAAGATCACTTAGATGGCTTCCTTATCTTGGCTATTGTAAATAATTCCACTATGAACATTGAGGTGCATGTATCTTTTCAAATTAGTTTCCTCCCCCGCTTTGGCTTTATACTCAGGAGTCAAATTCGTAGATCATATAGTAGTCCTATTTTTGATTTTTTGAGGAACCTCAATACTGTTTTCCACAGTGGCTGCACCAATTTACATCCCTACCAACAGATTATGAGGGTTCTGTTTTCTCCACATTCTCACCAACATTTGCTGCTTCTGGTCTTTTTGATGATAGCTAGTTTGATAGGCATGATTTGACATCTCACTGTAATTTTGATTTGCATTTCTCTGATGATTAATGATGTTGAGCATTTTTCCATGTACCTGTTAGCCATCTGTATGTCTTCTTTGGAAAAATTTCTATTCATTTCTTCTGTCCACTTTTTAAGTGGGTTGTTTGTTTTTCTGATATTGAGTTCTATGGGCTGTTTTTATATTATGGATATTAATGCCTTATCAGTAACATCATTTGAAAATATTTTCTCCCATTCAGTAGACTGTATTTTTTGTTTTGAGGATAGTTTCCTTTGCTGTGGAAGAGTTTTTAAGTTTTATTAGGTCTCATTTGTTTATTTTTGCTTTTGCTTTCTTTGCCTTAGGCAGCAGATCCAAAAAATATATTGCTATGATTTATGTCATATAAATGTTCTGCCTACGTTCTACCTATGTTCTTCTCTGAAAGTGTGATACCTTCAACTTCATTCTTTTTTCTCAAGATTACTTTGACAATTCACGGATTTTTGTGGTTCTATGTACATTTTTTTCTATTTTTTCTAATTCTGTGAAAAGTATCATGGTTATTTTGATAAGGATTATATTGAATCTCTAGATTGCTTTGTGTAATATAGTCATTTTACAGTATTAATTCTTCCAATCTACAGACACAGTATACCTTTTCATTTGTTTGTGTTATCTTCAGTTTCTTTCATCAGTGCCTTATACATTGCCTCTGTCCTTTTCCAAGTACAGAGCTTTTACCTCCTTTTTGAGATTTATTTTTAGGTATTTTATTGCTTTTGATGTGAAAGTAAATGGGATTGTTTCCTTAACTTCTCTTGTTCCTAATCTTAGAGGAAATGTTTTTAGGCTTTCACTGTTGAGTGTGATGTTAGCTATGGGCTTATTTTATATGGTCTTTTTAATATTGAGATATGTATAACCACTCTGTGGAGAGCTTTTTAATCATAAATGGATGTTGAATTTTGTCAAAAGGTTTTTCTTCATTTATTGAGTTGATAATATGGTTTTTATTCCTCAGTTTGTTAATGTGGTGTATCACATTGTTTATATATATTAAACTATCTTTACTATCTCACTTGATCATGGTGTATGATCCTTTTACTGTATTGTTGAATTCTGTTTGCTAATATTTTGTTGAAGAATTTTGCACCTGTGTTCATCAGTGATACTGGCCTGGCATTTTCTTTTTTTCTGTGATATTTTTATCTTGTTTTGTTATCAGGGTAATGCTAGCCTCATAGAATAAGTTCAGAAGCTAAACACTGATGATTCTTTTTGCTTCATAGCACTTGCTGCATTGTATTTGAGTTTGTATTATGTATCAAGTTTGTACTTGAGTTTGTATTATGTGGAAACTATTCATTTTTGGAAACACAGTTGAAGTAAATTTTTTTAATAGTGAAAATAAGCCTCTTCTCAAATTGATAAGCATTTGCTCTATTTTCTCTTGACATATTAATAACCTGCTGGCATGGTTCCAGTGAGTGGCTGGTTTCAGCTTCATTAGGTTGACTGAAATTCTTGTAACCTGTTCACAGAAGCTTGTCACCAGTCCGTTAGTGTCAATGTTGCCTTCTTCCTTTTTCTGTGTGGATGAGAATTAAATAAAATTAGGACATCTGACATATAACATTAAAGAATCATCTGAAATTTAGGAACTCTTGGTTTCATATCCTTCCTCCTGCTTTGCTGAACGATGACAAAGAAGTTGAAATATTATCTGAACACGCTAATACAAGGTGCCCTTCCCACGGTTTCTCTCTTTCAACTGAGTTTAACTCTCTAATTCACCCAGGCTGGGCACGCTACCCATCTTTTCTATTTATTTATCCCCTAATACTTCACCATAATGCTTTTCACATGGTCCAGGAGCTATGTGAGTGAAAACGGAGATCACATCACTTTGTCATTATAACCTCAGAATCTATCCTAGCCTCTGGTCCATTGGAGGCTTTCGATTTTATATTAATATAGCAACATTAATTTTATGAGTGATAAGCTCAAGCCATGCCAACAGATAGCACTCTTGATAAATAAGAATGTAAATAAATTATTTTTGGAATGAGGTAGCTCCACTTCTTCATGCTTCTGCTTTCAATTAGATAACACCATCAAATATCGATAGGAAATTAGGAACAAATGGCATAGTTCCCCTACTCTGTCCCTGAAAACCACTCTTAAGAAATCCAGTTCTCCTATCATTGATACTTCCTATCATCACATTCAATTATACATATTCATTTTTTCTTTTACAATCCAGATTTCCATATGAGAATCGGCTTATCTAGTAAATTAATTCACAGTTAATTTATGATTAATAAGTATGTGTTAATGTCAACCGAATAGCTTGGACTTCTTTACTCTTACAAAGAATACATGTATTTAAAATGACCTGTAAGGTTTAATCAGAAGGAATAATCCTGACTGGAGTGTTAGGCATGCAATTGCAAGGGGTTATGACTATATGTCTACTGCTCCATTACAAAAGTAGATAGTAGTTAAGTTTGAAAATGGATAAAATTTAAATGTGAAAACCCCAAAATAAATATAAAAATCATTATGTTTGACTGAGATGGGATTTCTACTAAATATTTTGTGATTTTTTTTTTTTTTTGAATAACATAACTGATAACAATGGAAACCACTAGTCTGTTTTACTAGTATGTTTTTAGGTTTTTGTTAGGGGTGATAATTTTTTAGAAAACCTATTGAATTATGTTATTTTAGTGGAAACTCTCAACATTCTTCTTCTTAATTAAGAGTATTTGTTAGAATATTTTTAAATATAATTGAATTTGTAAAACCCATGCTAGTGACATTTAGAAACTCTCTGAGACTTTCATAGGTGACCTTAAAAGACAAGGCAACATCTTTCTGAGAATATCCTGGAGTGAATTAAGTAATTAAGTAAACATTACAAGCAGACAAGTGGTGTGTGTTTGTGTGTATATGTAATTTTTTAACTGATAACGTGTGACTTTCTCTACTACCAAATATTCGAAGGGCTTCAATTTTTCCACTCTGAGAATGATTTGATGGCTAATGAGACAACTGGTCCATGAGTACCATTGCAGAAAGATGCTAGCTACATATAAATGATTATAATTATCCAATTTTCTGAATGTTTTCTTAATAAGCAGATGGGAAATTTCTGTCCATGGCAAGGAATTTCAAAGGCTTAATCATTTCATTTTTGTAACTATTCAAAATTTCAAGTATAGCTCTGCTTAGAACTCAAATCACTTTTTGAAATCATTCATATTTATTCTTCAGGGCAAAAATTAGTGAATGAATGTGAATAAGTTTGGACGGTCTACACACCAAACAGAAAAGTAAAATCTTGGCAGTTTATTTGATCAGTGTAAATTGTCAAATGGAATATTAATAGCCAAAAGGAAGCCTTTAAAATGATTTGGATTTAGATCTGCAAGGAATTGTTTTTCTGTATTAATATAATGTACGTGAGTACTTTCTATCAAGCTTCCATTAAAAACAGATAATTCCCCTAGTCACTCACTCAACCTTTTGAATAGTCAATCATTAAGTCTGAAATGATTTCAATTGATATGAGTATAGGGCACAATTATGTAGTGTTTTGGAGTCAGTGTATCCAGCTGTGAATAAAAACACAGTGTATAATGGAAAATCTCTGCTCTAGGTTTACAAAGAAAGCAGTTACAAAGGGTAACTGAAATAGCTCCTGGGGTTTCATAGAGAGAACAAGTCCTGATGGAAGTGGTCAGAGGTGTGGCACAGCCTCTAATTAGGAACAAGGATACCCACTCATTATCACTCCACAGCAGCTCCCCCTAATAGGGCAGTGATTCATTGTCAGTGGATAAGTGGTACATATGTACAAGCGTAAGTGCCCACAGTTCAGTTAGTGTAGCTCTAAGCTTATGTCTGGATTAGCTGTTTTATCTGTCTTTCCTCCAAGTATTTTCTCTGCAGCATATCACTGAAGTGGTATTAACATTCATCTGATTAAAATCAAAGCATTTCCCTATAAATGTTGGACCAAAGCAAACGCATTCACAGGAAATATAAAAAGGAAATTTAAATACAAATCGCATGCATAATGCTGCTAATTTGTTACTACTTGCAGTAAAGCTCTTAATGAGATTATCCAGGATTGGGTCTGTTTCCACTGAGAGTTTCATTAACCCCCTGAATATTTTTCCTTTGTTTATGAGATGTACTGAATGTATTTGATTATCCATATTTCACATCTTGTAATTCAGTCTTTGAAAATTTGCATTTATCATAAAAGAAGAAAATTCAGATGTGCATGACATAATTGTTCTTTGTATAAAATATATATACATGTCTATGTCTATTTGCCTGTGTACGCACTTAAAAAATTATTCGATGAAGGTAAAAGGTGGAGGATATTTTTATCAAATTCAGGGAATTCGGTGACTCAAATGCTGTTTCAAGTGGGGAGGACAATAAGAAAATATATAAAAAGTTGGATGTCTGGTAGTCTCAGTTTTCTGCAGTCCTGTTCAGAAGAGATACACTCAATAGCGTATAGAGTCCTGTAGTACTTCTCAGACTTTCATGTGCATCTGAGTCACTTAGGCATCTTGTTAAAATTCAGATTTTTGATAAATCAGTTCACTGTGAGGCCTGAGTCTCTGCATTTCTAACCAAATCTCACAAAGGCTGCTGCTCCATAAATTGATTGCATTTTGAGTAGCAAAAGGATTTTCTTTTAAACTACCAATAGGTAGAATCATTTCCAGTTTAAAGAACAGAGCATAAGGCAAATGAGTGGTATAACCAAAATCCAAAAAGTGAATGTCTTAAAATACATATGCCATTAGAAAATGTATTACATAGAAGCCTGGCTTTGCATTCATCAGGAATCTTAGCTTTGATAACGTGAATAAGATCTCATTAAATAAATGAAAATGCCACAAAATGAAGATATCAACTAAGTTGGGCTCCCTGCTGGGAAATTCTGATAGTTACTCATATTAAAGATAAACTGCTTTATTAAAACTGGACATTTCTATTAAAACCAAAAGCTGTTTTAAAAACAACTGTATAAATCAAAAGGGAAAATCAAGGGAAAACAGTGGGAGTTATGAAGCAGACATTTTAGTTCCAGTTCTGCCATGGAACCAGCTTTCATTATCTATAAATTGAAAATGATAATTATCTGATCCCGATCTCGTAAATGTGTGATGAAATCTGAATATGATAATCCACATGTATGCATTTTGAAATCATTTGTAACATATAAGTAAAACATTTTTAGAATTGCAAATGTTGTTTGCTGCTGTAGATACCAGGCCATGATATACGCCTTGTGGTATATGTGCTAATTTGCAGTATTTAATTTTGTTTATGATCTCCAGATTTTAACACACATGAGGGAGAAACTGGTCAATTTTATTTGATATTGCATTTTCAAAAATGCCCTGGTTTCATCTGAAAATGTGCTTAGAGATTCTCTTGGCACAGATTCCATTTAAATGGTGCTAATGTTATTCATTCTCATTGAAGTCTGTCCCTAGGGTTCTGGGATTAAAGGAGAGAATGTAGTTCCATATCTGGGTAAACAGCTTCAGAAAGTGATTAAAACTTATTAGTGGTATCAGTAATTATGTTGACTTGCAATATATATGCCATCATTTTAACCATTTAGTTAAACATGGTAAGGAAATTGAGAAGGAAGTTTTAATTAATCTCAGAAGTAAAAAGTTCAAAAGAATTTGCTAGCATGAAATAGGCACCCTTGTGAAAAGAAAACTTACTGTTTAGTCAATGCAGAGACTCACAGAGAGCTAAAATGTGAAAAAAAAAAAAATCTGTGAAATTAATTCTCTCAGGCAATGAACTTGTGTTCCAAAAGTTGCAGTGTTTCTCAGTGTTCACTTCCGAATGCGATGTAGTGCCAATGTGTTTTGCTGAGTTGGGGGTTTCTCATGGCAGCTGTCAAGGTTGATGCATCATCTTTAAAGATGTTCCTTAAAACTTTGCTCTGACCCCTGGCTACTCTTAGACCTTTCTGTGGATCATGGAAGGCATACTTCAGTTTATTCAGGTTTTGCATTAATTGAGTATGGAGTTTGTGTTTCTTGTTGAGCAAAAAAAAGAAAAAAAAAATGGTAAGACAAATCTTCCTAGAGTTTTCCAGGATTTCACTTAAAATGAAAACTCACAGTGTAATCTTGTGCTCTCATTGCTGCTCCCATTTTGCTGTGCCAGATTCTAGACAACTCAGGAATCTTTCAACATGGGCTAAATTTTGCATAAATCAACAAATCCCTATGTTAAAAGTGTTCAGTTTTATGTACCACATTATAGATTTGTAGTAAATGTTTATCAAATGACTAGAAGAAAGACTGACCAACTGACTGAGTGAATGAATGAACAAAGACGTATCATTACCTGTCCTCAAGGGGAGAAAAGTGCCATTACTGTAAGCCATGCTGTATGTCAGAAGTGCCCCAATAAATAAAAGACAATAGGAGCGGTGAAGAGAGTGCAGTTGCTTTTATGGGGAGATCAGGAAGTACTCACAGAGAAAAGGGTACCTGAATTAACTTGAATAGAGTTTCAACATGTAGAAAGTTGTGGGAAGAAATGGCATTTCAGACAAAGGGCATGATCACTATATTTTCATTGTACAACGAATCTTAGTAAATAATATGTTCTGTAATTTTAAAAAATAAAGAATATTTCTAAAGTTGAAGGCAGACATTCAGACTTTTTACTCTCTGAAGAGGACTTTGTGGTTGCCATGTTTTCAATGACACAGGTATTGCTGACTGTGATTTCTCCTGTGTTGATCCACACTTAAACAAAATCACAGTCAGCCTCTCTTTTCCCTTTGGTTTAGGTGTTGAACATTCATATGTGTGTGCGTTGGGGGAGTCAGATGTTCATTTTTTTCCCCTTTGCTTCTTAATATAATCATCTCGTAAAACTACAGTGAAAATTAATAAAGATCTTTTTTCTAAAATTAGAAGGATCTGTTTGCTTTGACAAGTTCTAACTGTTTATAGTGTCAGATTATTTTCAAAATATTACAGATGTGGAAAAGGGGTAGAATTAGTTTTGAGTAAAATTATGGCTTGTCGGCAGATAACACAATCAACCTTTCAAAAGCAAACACCTCTTTCCAAGTATAGCTGTTAGGAAATGAAAGCCTTATTCAAATGCTAAATAAGAAAAATGAGGATGGGAATATAAACTCCTCTGGAAAAAAAAATAACAAAGAACAGTATTTTAGGCAGGGTTTTCAGAGATTTCCAACTGCAGGTGCTGCCTAGTTGTTGATTGGTTCATCGGATGGCCTTGATGGTGTTGATAGCTCATCAGAGTGGGGAATTCAAGTTAATGACAGCTAATAACATGATTGAATGGTGCCTGATCTATTTGAGGATGGAAAATCGATAGTCTATTAGATTCGTCAGGAGAAGATGGGGAAGGGAAAGCAAGCTGTATTTGCCTTCATCACCACAGCTACACTAATTAAGCACCGCCTTTAGATGGAGAGGAGCCTGGAGAATTGAACTGGTAATGAGATTCAGGCTTGAAGTAAATGAAGCAACTTCACCATAAGGCACACTGACAGACAATTAAACCTCTTTATCAATGCAGCTTTCATCCAGAAAGATAATCTCATATGGCAGCTATAAAATAAGTGGGGGACCGGGAGGAACTATAAATCTTTTTCTCAGCTTGCAGTTGTTCTTAGAACTTCCACATTGTTTTGACATTTGGGTTTCTTTGAATTAGAAGTTAGTCATAGTTAGTAACATTTCATTTTGTTACATGGAGGTTCCTGGTGTATCACATTTGTTGAAATGTTTCAAGGGAGGTTTTGATTAAGTATAGAACTGATTAGAGATAAAAAGCAATTTCCTCCAAAAAATTTGGACTGGAAAGGGAATACTATAAACAGTACCAATAATCATTGTTAGCATTTCAAAAATCCTTTAAAAAATATTTCAAAGTAGTTAATTTTATAGGTAAAGGCTCATTTTTGCTTATCCAAATATCACCTTTTCCTCCAATTAAAAATTCTCTGTTGGGAAAGACCATCTCAGATAGTCAGAGACTCTTCTCATCTAAATTTCTGGAACTGGAGTAGATTTTATTTTAAACACAACGAGGGGAGAATGGGTTTTTATTGGCCGATAAGTGTTCTGGAGAATGGGCACACTATTTAATATTTTAAATACACTATTTAATATTTTAAAAATAATATCAACCCATCAGCATTTTGCAAAAGAGATATGCCTTTTAATCTGAGGTCTTTTGTTATGTTCTGGTGTGTTAGTGTTATGGTGAATCGCTGTATATAATATAAATATATTATCACTTATGAGAATCACACCGAAATCCCTCACCAGCAATATTCTCAGTGTAGTTTGTACTATGTGGCATAGCTGTGCATTTACCTATGAAGTTTCTAGACATATGTTTTAAGATTTGAGGGGAAATAGCTAGAGCGTAACAACATCTTTCCTTTTTCTTCTTTCATTTCTCCATGATACCTAACATTATGAACGTCACAAAGCATATTTATCATTTCCTTTTTCTATATATTGGTTATTGGTAATATTTCCTAGCTTAGTTTTGGTGCAAAGGCAGAAAAACCTGCCCTTTCTCATGGCTGTTTCATTTCATAAATTATGATACTTCACTTTATTTTTTGTTTACTTATATACTTAATACAATTTCCCATTTCCCAGCCTTTCACAATGGCATTTTATTTCGTCTTTCAGCATTATGAACCATCCTTCCTTAAGGTTTTGTTATTTCCTTATTTCTTCTGCAGTTGTTCATTTGTCCTTCTATCCATGTTGTATGGCTTAGCTGTTTGAGCTTCAAAAATATTATAGTAATGCTTCACTTAAATTGAACATGTGAGCTTTAGAAATATTATAATAATATTTCACCAGAACTATTTTACTCAAAAGCTTTTACTGAGTAGGATATATTGTGCTGGGATATATTCGTCCAGGGATATAGATATGTGCAGTCATTCCTTCATTTACCCAAAAAACATCTGTTGGACTCAGTGTTTTACATGTGGTGAACACCAAGGAGCATAGCACAGTGGTATTCAAAGATAGTCTTACTAGGCATAGATTCAGTCTTTGCGTATATATAGCATTTATTTTTGCTGTAAAATACATGGATGGTTGCATGACATCATCGACTCAATGGACATGAGTTTGAGCAGTCTCCAGGAGATGGTGAAGGACAGGGATGCCTGGCATGCTGCAGTCCATGGGATTGCAAGGAGTCAGACATGGTTGAGCAACTGAACAACAAAAAAATTATTTTAAAAATTCAAAATACAATATAACATAATCAAAGTTAGATATATTAAAATTAAATATAGTTTAAATAAAAATGAAAGAAATAATATAGTAAATATATATTTGATGAGATGTGAGTTTGAGTGAACTCCGGGAGTTGGTGATGGACAGGGAGGCCTGGCGTGCTGTGATTCATGGGGTCGCAGATAATCGGACACGACTGAGTGACTGAACTGAACTGAACTGAGGGGTACAGAAAAAGCTTAGGTTTTTTGGTTTGTTTGTTTGTTTACTTTGTTCTTTTTCAGGAGTTAAAATTTTCAGGGAGGAAGTAGGATTTGAGTTCAGTCTTGCAGATGAGTGGGCTTCCCTGGTGGTGCAGTGGTAAAGAATCTGCCTGTCAACGCAGGAGATGCAAGAAACCTGGGTTTGATCCCTGGGCCAGAAAGATTCCCTGGAGCAGGAAATGGCAACTCACTCCAGTATTCTGGCTAGCCCGGAGGGCTACAGTCTATGGGGTCACAAAGATTTGAATGAACTGAGCACATATATACTTGCAGAGGTTGTTGTTGTTCAGCCCCTCAGTCGTGTCCAACTCTTTGCCATCCCAGGGACTGCAGCACGCCAGGCTTCAGATAGTAGGAGTTTTGTAAGTGACAGAGAAGTGGAGAGATGCCCATATTCATGAAGTCCTGCAAGTCAGCAGGGTTAGTGTTGGTTTCTTTTGGCAGTATCATAGATTTTGTTGAGATGGTTTTCATGAAGCTGGGGTCAGATTACAGAGGATATAAAGTACCATGACTGAGGAGTTCAAGCATTATGCTGCAGACAAAGATTTCTTCTGATCAGGAAATTATATGACATTATGAGTTTTCAGGATATGGCTAGTGGTTATTGTTGGAAAGAATGTGTGTGTGTGTGTTCAGTCACTCAGTTGTGTCCTACTCTGCAACCCCATGGACTGTAGCTGGCCAGTCTCCTCTGTCCATAGCATTTTCCAGGCAAGAATACTGGAGTGGGTTGCCATTTCCTCCTTCAGGGGATCTTCCTGACTCGGATCGAACCCTCCTCTCCTGAACTAGCAGGTAGATTCTTTATCACTGTTGGTAAGACCGTTGGTAAGAATATGCAGCATAATTGTGTTCTCAGATTATACCTAGCAGCAAAACAGTGAGGATTCATTCAGGAGGCTATTGCATAGATATTTGTTGTTCAATTGCTCAGTCATGTCCAACTCTGTGACCCCATGGACTGCAGCTTGCAGGCTTCCCTGTCCTTCACCATTTCCTGGAGTTTGCCCAAACTCATGTCCATTGAGTCAGTTATGCCATACAACCATCTCATCTCTGTCACTCCCTTTCCTCCTGTCCTCAATCTTTCCCAGAATCTGGGTCTTTTCCAGTGAGGTGACTCTTCGCATCAAGTGTCCAAAGTATTGGAGCTTCAGCTTCAGCATCAGTCCTTCCAGTGAATATTCAGGGTTGATTTCCTTTAGGACTGACTGGTTTAATTCCTTATAGATAAGGTGAAAAATAATATATACTTGTGTCTTGGCAAGTAAGGTGGAGTAAAAGAAGAAAAATCACTAAGAGGGAGATTGGAAAGTTTAATTCATAGGAGTTAACATGTCACTGGATGTGGAAGGTGCCAGAGGGAAAGGAATTGAAACTGAGTTTCCAGACTGACTAGATCAAAGGGTTTTATTGTCAACTTAACTGTATTGCCAGATTGTTTTCATTCTGGGCAAGTATCTTCATATTGAGAGAATTATTTTCTTTATTGGATATGTACAATTCTTAAAAATATATTTCCACCTTTTAAATTTTAGCCATTTCTCCATTAAAAAATAATAGTACAGAGGACACTTAGGGACTCTTGGAAATGTATGTCATCAGTGACATTGGTTTTGGAGCTATTGTATGAATGGCTACACAGCCATAAAGTGTGTGCTGGGTCACATGGGTAAACTGCTTAAGAAAGTGGAGACTCAGTCTTTGCCTCAGATTCTTGAACCCCTGAAAACAGTGCAATAACTACCATTGATTGGATATCTATAGCTGACCGACTGATAAGATCTTTACAAAAGATATCTTACTCAGTCCTTGGAAGGAATCATTAGTCCTCTTTCACAGATGAATAAAATGAAGTTCAAAAGATTAAATCATGTGACCAAAATCTCACTACCAGAGTCTTGGAGAAAGGATTTTAACTGATGTTAGAATCTAGTCCTAATTTAAAGTTTGTAAGACATTGTTTTATATTAAAAAGCAGAGACATTACTTTGCCAACAAGGGTCCGTCTAGTCAAGGCTATGGTTTTTCCCGTGGTCATGTATGGATGTGAGAGCTGGACTATGAAGAAAGCTGATCGCCGAAGAATTGATGCTTTTGAACTGTGGTGTTGGAGAAGACTCTTGAGAGTCCCTTGTACCGCAAGGAGATCCAACCAGTCCATTCTAAGGGAGATCGATCCTGGGTGTTCATTGGAAGGACTGATGTTAAAGCTGAAACTGCAATACTTTGGCCACTTCATGCGACGAGTTGACTCACTGGAAAAGACTCTGATGCTGGGAAAGGTTGGGGGCGGGAGGAGAAGGGGACGACAGAGAATGAGATGGCATCACCGACTCTGAGTTTGAGTGAACTCCGGGAGTTGGGGATGAACAGGGAGGCCTGGCGTGCTGTGATTCATGGGGTCACGGAGAGTCGGACACGACTGAGCGACTGAACTGAACTGAACTGAAGACATTGTTTACTTTTTGAACGTAAGGAGTTCTTTGATATATGCCTACTTCTTTGAGAAGTTAGCGTTATTCTATGTATATAATATTTTCTCAGAAATTCAAGTGGTTACATTTTTCTATTATACACTGAAGCTAAAGTTTTTCTATCTGATTTCTTCCCTCAATATTCCTGGGTCTAGAAGCAAATTATAAAATTTATCATACATCCATACTCAGGATTCCTCAAAAAATATTCTCTTCTTGTCTTTTATCATGTTTTTTGAAATTATTTTACTTCATTTCACTTATTCAAAGCAACTAATAGCCATGAATTTCTATAACATCATACTTTTTAACAGAACCTTTTATTTGAGATAATTGTAGATATAGCTGTAAGAAATAATACAGAGACCCCATGTTACCTTTACCCAGTTTCTCACAATGATAATATTTTACACAACTATAGTAGAGTATCTCAAGCAAGATATTGATATTGATACAGGCAAAATAAACAGTATCTGCATCACCACAAGGACCTCTCCTGTTCCTTTTAGAGCTACTTTCCTCCAGCTTCACCCCATCTTTAATCCTTAGGAACCGCTAATCTGGTTTTCATTTCTTTAATTCTGTCATTTCCAGAACACTGTATAAGTGTAATTTTGTAAGTAAGATTGGGGATTGGCATTTTACTCAGTCTAAATCTCTGGAAATTAATACAAATGATATCATATATATATTTATATTTCTGCATACTAAAGTGTAAGCCATGTCTTTAATATTGAGTGAATCTATGTATTTTATAAATGTAATGATATGCTTATAGCAAAAAATTCTCTGTAAATTTTTAATAGATGTGTGTACAGTTGCATACTGAGTATTTTAACTAACATTTACACTGAATTGTCTTATTCTTCCTAAGCATTTAGAATTAATTGACTTATTTGGAAAAAGAAATGAAAAGCAATTAAAATATAAAGCAGGTGTCTTCTAATAATTTAAGCTAACATTATTGTACTTTGGGGGAGATTTGTCCTTCTGGGGGAACTTGTAAATGATAAGCTCCTTTATCTAAAGTTTTAAAAGTATTTTTCCCCTATGTCTATTTGCAGTCCCCTGTTGAGTAGGCATTATATCTTGTTCATCACTTTCTAATTTGGATTTAACTAGCTTTGAAGTCATTGTTATGTTCTGTTGAATAGACATATGGCTTTTTTGGAGTTGCTCCTCAATTTTTCTTCTCTATGGCTAACTTACAAGGACTCCTTCCTCTTGTTTGACCATGCATGTTTTAATAAGTCACTTAATTTCATTAACATTTTATTTGACCCATACTGTCAAAAGTTCTCTTTCTTTTCCTTTGAGAGTATTTTTCTTTATTGCTGACCTATGACTTTTGAAAGAAACTAACATATTAAAAATGCTTCTTTATTCCTCTTTATTTGGCTCAGTTGAATTTTTATCCAGCATGGAAAAGAGTATTAGCCATTAACGTGTTGTACCTTATTGGAATACTTAAGCAAAGATGTGAAGATATTTTAAGCATCTGAAGATTCTTTTCAGGGTTACATTCGATGTTACTCTCTAGGAACAAATTCTTTGAAATTTAAATGTGGAATCCTGTCTGCTGATGCCGTTGCATTCGTGTCTGAAGTAAAATCATAAGCTGGCCATAAGTTCCTGAACCATTTCTCACTTGGCAGACTGAAAAGGCAAAGGCCTTTTCGTGAATTAAAGACATGCTAAATAACTGCAAAAACAACTAAAATATTGCCTTCACAGAATTATGTGAAGTGTTCCACATTTTTCAGTTTTCAGAGTGGTAGACACTTGATTTGTTGTTTTTAGAAGCATGCATTCAGCCAGTGCATGCTTCAGGTTAAAGCCTGAAACTACCGATGTTCACTGAGATGGCTTCTTCTCAGCGAACATTTCCCTGATTGGTAGTTATTTAATTCTCTCTTCCATCGGGTACTGTGCTACATTTCCCTGTAGGTTTGTACATTCTTTTCCATATCTCTACCTTCCTAATGAACTAATCATAGCATTCAGTTTGGCTGTTTGCATTATTACTATAGACAAGTTTTTTTCTATCTAGATATTTTAAAGGGATATTTATTTCCTTGTAATTTCTTTTCAGGTAAGGTTACATATAATTCTTTTTGTTTGGATCTAACATCCATAAGAAAAGTATAAAAACCTGAAATCAATGGAAAACAAATGTTTTTAATTTTTTACTAATTGGCTTTTCAAGTATTTTTTTCTTTGAGTTTAAATACATTGTAGTAATGAATGCGGAGAAGGCAATGGCAAGCCACTCCAGGACTCTTGCCTGGAAAATCCCATGGATGGAGGAGCCTGGTAGGCTGCAGTCCGTGGGGTCGCGAAGAGTCGGACACGACTGAGCGACTTCACTTTCACTCTTCTCTTTCATGAACTGGAGAAGGAAATGGCAACCCACTCCAGTGTTCTTGCCTTGAGAATCCCAGGAATGGGGGAGCCTGGTGGGCTTCCGTCTATGGGGTCACACAGAGTCGGACACGACTGAAACGACTTAGCAGCAGCAGCAGCAGCAGCAATGAATGAATATTATCAAAAGAGAGCTGTTATGAGATTAACTTCAAGGACAATGCCTAGCACATAGTAAGTTCTCAAAGAATAGTCCAGTGTATGAACAAATGAATAAGAGAGAACGCTTGCTTGATGTAGACTGCCAAAACACGTCAGTTTGACCAAGGATCCTAGTCAACATTTTTATTTTCCTAATATCATGGCTCTTTGCTTAAATTATCTGGATGAATGCCTCAATTTGTCAATGTATCTTGACTATATAAACATAGAACCTTAGAACATTTTCTTTTACTCTCGGGAGATATAGGGTAAAATGTTGATGGGGTAAACAAATTTAAAGCACTAGTCAAAGAAATGTATTATTCCAGAGAACAATCCTTTTCTGACTTTTGGTAAATAGTTACTGCTGCTTCTTAAAGGTCACATTCAGAAAGACCCAAGGCAAGTGCTGAGAAATATTTATTGTCAGTCCTTCTTATACACGCTTGGGTACCACCTGGCACTGAGCAGCAATAACTATGTCCTCATGAATCAGCTGGGGTAGATCATTTTTTAAATTACCATCTTTTTTAAAAAAGGCATTTTAAAAATATAAGATTCTGTGATTTTCTTTTTTTTATTTATTTTAATTGGAGGCTAATTACTTTACATTATTTTATTGGTTTTGCCATACATTGACATGAATCTGCCCCGGGTGTACATGTGTTCCCCATCTTGAACTCCCCTCCCACCTCTCTCCCCATCCCATCCCTCTGGTTCATAAGTAAGCCAGAAAGAAAAACACCAATACAGTATACTAACGCATATATGTGGAATTTAGAAAGATGATAATGATAACCCTGTATATGATACAGCAAAAGAGACACAGATGTATAGAACAGTCTTTTGGACTCTGTGGGAGAGGGCTAGGGTGGGATGATTTGGGAGAATGGCATTGAAACATGTATATTATCATATGTGATTTTCTTAACTATCAACTGTTACTTCTGTTAATTATTAAAGGCCGGTTTAAGAGGGGAGGTACAAACTCGTATTCCACAATGTGGCTAGGTAAAGTAGTGAAGTGGGCAGGGGTATGTCAGTCCCCAGGGAAAGCAGTAGCTGCTTCTAAGCTCTGATAAGTCACATATAAAAATGCAGAACAAGTTTCTCCAGCTCATACAATTGCTTCAGAGAAGCTGAAGCTTTGAGTTTTTATGGAAACTCTCATCTCCCAATCCTTAAATATGGAAAATTATTTCATGTGTTTTTAAACCCACTATGATCAAAGCAAATGAACTACAGGAAGATACATAATATAGATGAAGCTTAGCATTATATTAAATATAAAATAAAATTCCAAAATATTTTATATTGCCTTTTTAACTTTTCGTAGAGTTAAAGTTATAAAAATATACTTTTAATGGATATATACATGTGCAATAAAACTCTAGAAAAAGGAGAATGATGAATACAAGTGATACAGAACGGT